>NC_132805.1:5345000-6060000 GCF_048594095.1 Paramormyrops kingsleyae
TTAGGCTGGAAAAAAACTTAGGTCAGCTATAAATATATACTGGGTATCGCATTAATACAGTTAATACCATATCCAAATTTTGTTCTTAAAAACTTACGGTAGAGAAAGTTCATTTTAAAATATTTTACAAACTTGCTTCCTCATAAAAAGTATAAAAGTCTTGAATGCCTATTACAGTATTTCCATGAACGGGACAAAATGTGCTCTTTAAAACAATGTTTAAAAATGCTCATCATTAAAGTAACCAGAAATAGCTGGATGACCCTACCCCAATACTCAGGCTACAAGCAGGTAGTCTCAGTAAGGCAGGTATGCCTTTACAATTCACCACAGTAACACGTCTTAGCACTAGCTGCTGTGTTGTAGTGTCCAATGCAGTAGCAGATACCATGGAATGCCGGCCTATTTAGCACGTCTGCCTTGGTGTGGGCATCCTGCATTCAAAGTGCCAAAACATCCCCCTCCGCCTAGATCTTCTCCACATAGTTCCCAGGAAACATCCCTTCTTTCCCTCTCAAACGCCCAAGCCACCAGCCTGATGGATCTAGGAGGGAGAAAAGCATGCATACATGGTTTAAGCACAAGGAGCAATGCAGGGTATGCAGGATGTAGCCCTGTGATGGACTTATTTAGCTGGTTACATGCATGTTTTATTTATAGTAAAATAGTCTGCTAGATTCTCAGAGCAAGCACATTGCTGTAGGGCCATGGATATCCATCGATTAAAAGATAATGATTTACAAAAGTGAATACCTTCATTTATGATGTCAATTATGTCTGCTGCGTTAAAGCTTAGCTCATCTGTGTCCTGGGCATCGTAGGCATACAAAGCACGGCACTGTGGCGAACGAGGTCTAGGTTTGGGTCGGCCTGCTCCCGGTTCTGGCTTGTATTCTTTGGAGCGCCTGCGATGGAGGCTGTTTGGGAGCATAAAGATATTAAAACTTGGATTTGAAAAATTATTCGTTCAAAGATAAATCATCCTCTGGAGATGGGGATTCCCAATTGCCTCCGTTGACTTGGCTGGTTATGGCATGCAGACCAACTCAGCTCTCGCTCCTCTGCAGACCATCATGAACAGCCAAGCAGAAATAGAAGAAACCCGCTGAGACTCACCACAACCCGCTGAGACTCACCCTGCAACTCCCTGGTCAGGCACATTCATGAAGTCCATGTTGGTCGGGCGCTCCTGCGGAACCCTGGATTGCCGCTGGCCTTGGAGTCGAGGTAGAGTGGGCTGCTCCATACTGCTCTGCTGTCGAATAAGGGAAGCCCTGGAGACAGGCCGGTTCCCCCCTGAACGAGTCCTGGTTTCAGCCCTTGGACGGGCTGAGGAGGAGGAATGGAGAGAACAGACCGGGAATTCAACACCGAGATGCGTGGTTCTCATTTCAGGCCTCATACTCCAGGTGAACATAACGTAGGATTTCCATGCTATTCCTTTGCTCACCATTCCTTCCTGATTGGACTTGACGGTTGTCCAAGCATTGGCTCTTTCGCTTGTCTCGTCGTGTTGGCCCTATGGGGGGGGGGGGGGGGGGGGGGTACAGTGTATGTCAGAAATTCACATGCCACAACAGAAACATATTAGATAGCTATGCAAAACACATACTGAATATCTATCAAAGATTTTTGAATCACGTCGGTGAAACACAGGCTCATTTGCATCAAATCAATCTCTCTAGACTCACTAGAGTTCTTGGGTAGTCCTGGACCAATGGTTACCAACAAGAGCTTGCTGCTGGGTTTCAGAATCGCTTGGTCCCCCTGGCCCGTCTGGAACTGAACCTGCCTGGAACCTGCTGCCCCAAAAGGACCCCAGCCACCCTTTTTCACCTTAAACTCCAGCCTGGGGGAGAAAATATCAGCAATTCAGGAGGTACATGGTCTACAGCATTCAAATAGAATAAAAAAGTCCTTCCCTTCTGTTAAATGTTACATCTTGAAAACACCCACAGTCATGATATTAAAACAAAGTGCTTAATCGACTTCATAAAGAGACAGTGATTTGTTTTCTCTATCAAGAAATATTTCTCTATTCAGCAAATTTGCAGCTCCAGGACTAAAGCTGAATGGTAAACTGTAAATGTAGCATGATCACAAACAGCTTCAGAAGAATCGCACCACATCCAGCCCTATCAAAGAACTAGGAAAACAAAGCATTGCATATTAGAAGCGCCTATTCCAGAAAATTCCTTTAGTTGAGATGCTAAAATGCATTTATGCCATGAAGATAAACTGTTAGAAGATGAAGGAACGACGGAGATCAGCTGGGTCGATTTCACCAGTAGTCCAGTAACAAAATTCCCCACACGTCTAACAACTCCTGAGGCTATTTGAGTGCGAGGCAGACATGAGGCTCAGCGCAGGACGGGTGACACCCGGACGACGCCCCAGGTTCGGTCGGCGCCCTACGTACAGGTTGTTGAACTTTATTGGCAGTTTCTTGCGGGTTTTCTCCTCGTAGCGCTTGTACAGCAGGCTTAGGAACTCCGTCTTGAAATTGCACTCAAGCACGCTGTCGTACTGCTCCTCGTGGATGATGAGGAAGTCATCCTGGACCGTGCTGGAGGGGAGGGACCAAGCCTCATTAGCGGTACCCCTTCCTCAAAATCACCCAGATATTAAGCTAATGCATTTCAAACCTTTTAATAAACAGTATAACAAATGATACGCAAGATTTACATATTTACGTAATATTTACGCATTACAAGTAATAAACGTAAGGGCTACTAGGTAATACCTTAGAGAGACTGTTTGGACCTTGTCTAGTTCAATTTGCCTCTTCAGAACCTCATGGATCTGGCCTTTCTCTGGGCCCTGCTTAACCTTCTCGCGTCCAATCAGATACAGGAATTTGGGGGTCAAGATAAGGTCACGCTTCACTGACTGTGGGTGAGAAAGAAACACAAGTCATTTCCAGCCAGCTTACAGTGACTTTGGACCTTGAAAGTTCCCTCTTCAGTGCTACCTGTTTACTCTCCACAGAGAACTCAGCACACAGGAATCAGCACTCAGGACCTACGGACACCCATACCCCATGCCTCACCTTGAACCTGCGGTCATATTTCACCACAACATCTGCAAAGTCGATTCGCTCTCTGCGGCCCACAAACCGCCGTATCTCAGGGTGATTGTCAGTGCCAATGTAATCTCCCACAAAGTTGCGGTTGATGCTGTTTCTCCGCCTCTCCTTCTTATTCAGGAGAAGGTCTGATGCTGGAGGATCAGATGACAGTGTCAAAAAAAAAGTGCAACACTGCCACCTGCTGTCAGAAGCCAAGATGGCACTCCTCTGATTACTTGTCTAAGGAATCATTGTTTCCAAATCACAACCCAAGCTTTTTACAAAAATTCTGTAAGAGAATCAATTTTCCATTCGCATAAAATATGCATAAAAATGGGAGGGGGGGGGAAATCACACATACAGAACAAATGAGGAAAGTATTTCTTCACAGGCAACAGATACGCTGAAAATGAAAGGTCATGATTACCTTCTTCCCGCATGCGGACGTATTTGCGGACAGCGACGTGCTTACGCCAGGCCTTCTGGATGACGCGGGCATAGCCGTTGTACTTCCTCTCCCTCATCTCCTCTAGTAGGAACAGCTAGGAGGACATAATGGAGGCTTGTGTATGCATGTATCAGCATATGAAATGTTGCCATGTAAAATGAGATCTTTTGGTACTTTCACTGGAATATGATGACAGTCTACCTGATTGTGACAATCATTCCTACCAAACGCTGGTGATCATTGCCAGTAACTCGGAAGGTGGCAGCAGGCTGGACTTACAGACTCGGGGGCCTTGATGAAGATCTTGGCCTTGCCTAGCTGGTATTGGTCCTGGTCCATGTTGACGGAACGGAGGAGGTGCAGAACTCCCTGCTTCTCATCTCCACGCCACTTGGGCCACGTCTCCTTGGTCAGGATGGCATATCTGCGCAGATGCATTAGAGCAGTGTTTCTCAATCCTGTTCCTGGTGCATCCCCGCCCCCCGAATGTTTCCATTCCAACCCTACCTAAATCAGGCTTATATGGTCCTTAATAGGCTAATAATGAACATGGCAGGTTGAAAACAGTGTGGGTTGGAATGAAAACACTCTGGCAGGGGGAGGTACCAGGAACAGGATTGAGAACCACTGCATTACACCAAAAACGACGTATTAACTCACTGTTTGGCGTGTTTCCAGCAAATTTAAGCATTAACCAGTAAAAGCTTTAGGCATCAAATAGCCTGAAGGTTTATTCAAGTTATATCCAGAACTATTCCCCCTGGCCATTCCACATTACCCAGCACGCACCTCTGCAGGAACTTGCTGAAGATACGGCGGAAGGCGTATCCGGCCCGGCGGACCCTGATGTTCTCTCTCAGCCCCAGGTACTCCACCTGGTGCTTGACCCGGCTCTCCTCCCAGTCGCGCGAACGCTTGGTCTCATTGGGCTTGATGCAGCGGATGTAGTGAGGGGTGCACTTCATCAGAGTCTGCACCAGGTTGTTGGCCTGTTTCTGAGTTCAGACAAAGGAGGCAAAGTTTACGAAATTTACAAATTTTTTTGAAAAATCAGCTCTTCTTAAATGGGCTACCTGACAGGCCAAAGTAGAGTCAAATCCTACACTGGATAGCAGCTCCTTCCTATTGTGTGCACAAACATCAGCCTACTTACTTCAGCAGTGAGCCATTCTGCTGACCACGGTCATGATCATGACAGCCTCCCATAAACTCCACTATAATCTCTACCTTGATCTTGCTTCCTGCAGTAGTGGGACGACCCCTTTTTTCCGCCTCCAGATTTTCCGGGAACAAGTCCTTGATGAAGGAACTGGACAAAAGAAAAGAAGTGAAACACAAAAGGCAAGAAAAGACTTGAGTCATATTTTATGCAAAAAGAGACGCATTCGTTGTCTGTTCACACTTACTATTCGCTGCTCTGCATCAATTCAATGATGTCAATAAAGAGCACGTCTCTGTTCCTCTCGCAGAAGCCACTCACGTCGTACGACACCTACAAAATATTGGGTTAGTCGCTCATCCAAATTCCACATTTGGGTATGTCT
The DNA here is from genome assembly GCF_048594095.1 of Paramormyrops kingsleyae. Classification (NCBI taxonomy): domain Eukaryota; kingdom Metazoa; phylum Chordata; class Actinopteri; order Osteoglossiformes; family Mormyridae; genus Paramormyrops; species Paramormyrops kingsleyae. The sequence goes on from NC_132805.1 coordinate 5,350,060, forward strand.
AAACACGCACTGCAGAACAAGGGATGAGTCATGGTAGAAAATTACTGTTTTGTATTTGGAACTTGAGATTAAATTAAATTAAATACAAAAGTGATCCAAGATCAGAGTTCCTGACTATTTCAAGAGACTAAAATAAGTTTCAAAACTAAGACCAACAACAACAATAAAAAGATTTGTATAGAGCGCCCCCTGCCTTGCCAGCATAGTGATGCACCACAAAGCCCTTGTTCCAGCTATTGAAGTGTTCATGGTTGCCGATCTGCATCTGCAGCTTCTGGATCAGCGTCTGGTCTGCACCCTCTCCTTTGGCATGCATAGTAGCGCACACGTCATCCAGTATGCTCATGATGCCTGGCGGGTTCTGGTAAACGTAAATGGAAACGCTGCAGTGACGTCACAGTGATTATCCATATCTGTTTATCCAGCTCGGGTTCATTGTGAGCCTGAAGCTTATGAAAGGCAGCACAGCCTATCACAGAACACACACTCGCACGATACACGCTTCTGTTTCTGGACCATGAGTGGAAACTGCAGGGCCCAGAGGAAATGCAGAGGTAGGGATGGGAAATGAACCCAAACTGTGGAGATGTGAGGCTCACACCAACCACGGTCATGCAAACAAGCAACACGCCCCCTAGAAAACATCTGCCACGTCCAATCTGGACTGAAAGTCCATCACCAATGATTCATACCCAGTAGGTGCTGCTAACCTTTACTGACCCACCTGTCACAAAACCATTAATACTCACCAATTTAGACTCTATGAGGTCACACACTACTTTGTTGTTGAAATAATCGATGGGTGTCCATTTGATGCCCTCCTGCACATACTCCTCCTGTAAACAGAGCGGCAGACATGGTGTACCTCAGTACCATGAATCTGACCAGAGGTCCATGAGACCTCGACGTTTGCAGCACTGGGCCAATAGCAGATCGCGCAGTGGGACCGGTTTGTGTCGCTGGAGCAGCGGATCCTCGAAGCCCGAGAAAGCCTCAGCTTTGCTCACCTGCTCGGCCTTGAGGGTGAGCTCGATGAAAATCTGCTGCAGCTTTTCATTGACAAAGTTGATGCAGAACTGTTCAAAGCCGTTTTTCTGTCAAGGAATTTTTTTGAAAATGTCACATTGTAAAAAGTAAAAAAAAACAAAAAAAAAAAAACATAGCACTTTAGGTAACGCTTTACATTAATTGCACCTTCATAATGCCTTTATCATGCATTCACAGAAAACATTCATAAGTATCACGTAAGTGTACTATAAGAAGCTAACATACCTTAATAGCAATATAATCGCATAATGTTATTAATGTATATTAAGGCTGTTAAGGTATGGGCATACTTACATGCTGCTAATGGATTCATTATGAAGGCTTATGCATGCATTATGAAGGAGCAATGAATGGTCTACGGATGAATAATGAATGCATTATGAAGGTAGTGTTAATGTAAAGTGTTACCTTAAACATTAGGATGCATAAAAAGTGTCATATTCATTAGAATGAGTAAGTTTGTTTGATGAAAACAAATTTCCACCCAGATATTTTTATGCCTTTTCTACTATGGTAAGCATAACAGATAAATAACTCAATAAGAAGTGAACAAAGACCAAAAGCTGGGAAATGGAAGTGTTTCATATTATTCCCAGGAATCATGTCAGAATCAGAATTATCCAGGTCACTCTACTTTTTCATGACAGCAAGGGCTCAATGGAACAGAAGTAGACAAAAAAAAATTGTAAAGATATTGGGGGAAGAGTCTCCATATAAATATCACTGACTAAAACCTTGGTGGGAAAAACAATTTGATATAGACATGATGGTTGTTCACCCTGAAATAAATTCTGCAGTCTCTTCTGCAGTGGTGATAAGTTTTACCCACCAGAGATTTAAATGAAAAAAAAGTTCCACATTTTTAATGTAGGGCCACCTTTCTAACTCTTGGTTGGTCTTTGCCAGGTTGGGGTTATAGTCAATTCATCCAAACAAGCTGAATGACTCTGATATGGGTGACACTTAAACACAAAAAATGTGGCTTTTCCCAGTTAAAGGTGTTTAATTAACAAATGTCATTTGAAGACACAGATTATGCCTGATGATATTGCGACGACAGTTTAAAGTCAAGTTTTTCCTTCCTACCTGGAAGATCTCAAAGCCGTAGATGTCCAGCACACCAATGTTTAACTCCTCACGGTCCTTCTGCATGGCTTTGTTAATAGCCTAAAGCAGAACAAGCAGAGAATCCACTGCACATTTACAGCCAGGCGGAATGTATTATCACTTTAACTATTCTAGTTCTATTGGTTGAGAATAACACAAAAAATTAAATAAATGTTTATCTGTTTGTGCTAAAAACTGATGGAAAGCCAGGCTTCACCTAGCATCAGAAAACAGCCAACGTCAGTGCAAGGCATTGTGGGATTGCACAGTTCCACGTCACACCATGATAGAGACACTCACTCAAAAAGGTACCTGAGATACAAGCTGGACTAAGCCGACCAAGATGCTAAACTCACGTCAACGAGGTAGTCGAAGAGACGAGAGTAGAGGGCTTTGGAGAGGGCGTCCCGTGTGAAGGCAGCCTGTTCTGTGTTCAGGGTGACTGAAATAGTCTCTGACTTGCCCCCCCACTTGCTGTCCATGATGCGACTGGTCAATTTACTTTTCAGGCCTTCCTGGTTAATGCCCAACAGGTAGGCGGGAAAGGCCAGGACTAAGGAGGAAGACAGGAATAAAAGCAGGGTAGATGCAAGCATGAACATAATATGTTTTAGATAATTAACTGCTGAACAAGGTCACATCAGGTTGAGGAGCATGCACTGGTGCTGCGTGGGCATCCCCTAGGCTTGGTCCAGCCTCTCGTGCCCTCAGCAGTGAGGATCCTGTGACCCGGATCACCCTCAGGGAAATGCACCACAGTGCCATAGTGCCATAACTAATACTGCAGGTTATTTGCCACATTTGGGATTCCTACAGCAACAGCTTATTCGACACTAAGTCAAACCAGCGGTACCCAAGGATTATCCAAAGAGACGCAGTACTGAAGGAGTCTTGTCTTTGTCTCGGGTTACTGGATCCTTGTCTCGCAGCCATATAAGTAAAAAAGGGAGCATCAGGACTCGACACTTGGATCTTCGTCCTCTTACAAAGATATCCAAAGCACCACACACCTCTTTTCAGCGACCTCATGACCCCCTTCAGATCTTGGTTTTGATCCAGGACACTTGCAAACAGATACTCAGACCCCTCGCTCAGTCCCTTGAAAGCCCCGATCAGAGCTTCCATTGACTCAGCGAAGATGGCAGCATTGTTGGCAAAGTAAAGATTGGTAAATCTATCCTCACCAACAGATGCCCTACAGATGATGGACCCCACAACCTTGCCCAAAAGCACTGAACAGAGTAGGAGCAAGAACACACAGACACACCCTGATGAAGCCCAGAATGCCCTGGGAAGAGTGCAGAGATTCTGCCTCCATTCTGCACAGCACTTACAGTACCAGTGTGCAATGCCAAGGAATATGGGGCTACTTTCACCATGTTCACCGGACCCTCATAGCCCTGTCAGCGGCATTGGTCAGATTGAAGTCACCCATGACCAAAAGTGCGTCACCTCACGAGCACCCACAAACCACCAAATGAAATTGCGAATAAAATATCGCCCTCACCAACATATCACTCACGGCAGTCTCAGGAGACGCCCAGAGAGTGCCTTCACCTGAGTCTAATACACTCGTTGAAAGGAGTGACATTGGACACCATTGGGAGGAGCTGATCCATCACAGCAATAGCTACTTCCAGAGTATGGCAGCCATCAGGGCGAGCAGAGCAATAACAGGCGTACCCACCTACAGAGATCTGGCCACACCCTGGTCTGTGTACCTTAGAGTCTGCCACCACTGAAACGTAGAGTTTAGAAAGCTCCCACACAGCATGACAAGAAGGTTATCATGCTGGAAAGACAAGACATTCCACGTGTCTACTGGACAGGCTGCTTTAAATTATGACCCGAGTTCTGCCATGCAGCAGGTGACGACACCAGTTCCAACTGGCGGTTTGGACTCTTCTGGAGATGAGGCTCCCGAGGGCTTTCCCCCCATCCCCTCCACCATGCGTGCAACCTTCCTGTGGGCGGCTGCAGCAGAGCTACTCCCGCGGAGAGCAGAACAGGGTACTGCCTGCCATTTGAGCAGGGTGAAGTTTTTACGGTGACTGGAGTGCTAATCCTGCCACCAACCCCCCAAATTATTCCATGCCAGGCCACGTGATGTACGACATTTATTTGTAAACACATCCAACTAAATGAGGAAATAGCATATGTAGATTAAAAAAAACTTAGCTGGTGTAGAAGCACAGGTCTGCTGAGCATTCAAAGTCTAATCTAGCCCAGAAAACCCTGGGGACTGCCTGCAACCTATTAAACTTTTCAAGTTTTATCCGTATATTATTTCAAGTTTCCATAATTACACATTAACTAGGTATCCTTAGCATGTTACCAGCACACATTATACTCGCATGTGTAGCCTTCAAATCCTCCAGTTGTACGCAGCTACTGCTGATAATCTGCTCCACACATTCGAAGCCACTTAAAAACAGACAGACAGACAGACTCACAGTCGATGCTCTCCACCACAGCGTAGTTGCCCTCCTCTCGGAAGGCAATGTTGCCCAGGTGCAGGATGCCCGCCACGATCTGCAGCACGGCGGACTGATCGTCCTCGGTGAGGCCCACCACCTCCATGGCATTCTGCAGACACACGCAGCCACGAGCTCACATGCTGCGGCACAGCACTGGTGCACTAGAGTGGAGGCCTGCCTTAAGGACCCCTTACATGCACTCAAACGGTATCTAACAGGTACGGCATTAACACACTCTCCTACTGTGCAGATTGGTGACAATTCCAGAGCTCGCGGCTGATTTTCATTCGCGTTGACTTCTTAATTCAAGGATGCTCATTCTTGAGATCTATCACCCTGAGATGCATTTCCCAAAAGCATAGTTGCTATCAACATTAGTACCTTAAATAGTTGGAACAGTGCAATTGCTGCACCGTAGCTCTGCAGAATCTACTTGATTTGCAACTCGCAGTCATTCATTTTTTCCATATATTTGGGTCTTTCCTTTTTTGATTAAGAAATGTAGGCTTATGTATGGTTATATTGCATGTACTCAGATAAGATTAACTAGAGTTTGGCTTATTTAAAGTTATAACGTCGTGTTTCATAATGTATTCGTTTATGTAGGCTATTTTATGCCTTTTGATGGATGGCATGGAGATGATGGCTTTATTGCTATTTTCCATTCATACTATGTTCAGGGGTATTTGTAAGACGACATCGTTATGGTTTCATTTGTTAAAGTAATTAATTATTTTCTTAATAGCTCTTACGGTGTGTGTAATCCAGCTGGGTCGGCACAAAGAGAACATGCCATCAAAGGACAGACGCTGTGACATTGCTGAAGCTGGTATTAGACAGAAATGACAGTGATATCCATTTCCCAGCAGTTCTAAAGTGGAATCTACTTACGCACTGGGTCCGTAATACATTTTTCAGAGTGCCTCAGTGTCTCTGTGCAGATTCGGACCACAGTCCATCACCTCTGCTATAGAGTATTCCCAACACTGCAAAGAGGCTCTAACTCACCATGGTATCAGAGAACTCCTTCTTGTCACTCACATCCTCCACGGTGTATGTTCCTGACTGGTTGAGGTACAGGTAGTAGTCTGAGGTTGTGATGCCCAGGTTCTCTCGCTGTTCTTTTGAGGCACCTTCTAAAAGCTGGAGCGGAACACGGAGAACAGAAAATGTCAGCAAGGTATTCCAAACCAACTGGGGACCATATGCTATAAAACATAGATATAGAGCCCTTTTCTCTGAAGAGTTAAGCCCAAACAAATATGTTCTGAAGTACGAAATGACTCTATTTGACAGTGAGATGGCTCTGAAGCTAAGGATCTGTACCAGCAACTGGAAGGTCACCGGTTCGAATCCTGTGAATCCCAGCAGGGATCCTACTCCACTGGACCCCTGAGCATGACGTTAATCTACATCCAGCCCTGTATGGAGGTCCTCCGATTTACAGGGAGGCAGCGTGTGGCTCGGCGGGCTAAGCCTGAGTGCCTGTAATCAGAAGGTCGCCGGTTCAAACCCAGCCCCCAGCCACGTCTGCGGGTCCTTCAGCAAGGCCCTTAACCCCCAGCTCCCTGGGCGCCGCTACAGGTGGCTGCCCTTCGCAGACAGCTTACTCTACAAAGAGTAAGTTGAGGGAGGCATAAAAAAAAGAATTTCCCCAGAGGGATCAATAAAAGTATCAATTATTATTATTATTCGGACTAGTGTGGTGCTGAGGTATAACCCACGGCATGGCTGTACTCAGGCTCATCCCTGAGCTGGTTCGATGTGTGGTGGGTGCACTGCAATGCACTGCAACGTACTGTAATGCACTGCAACGCACTGTAAACAGCATCAGCGCACACCCCCTCACCTACCTACCTTTATTTTCCACTTGCGCAAGTGCGATTACAAGTAAGCTGGAATGCTACTTTCCCCATCTACTCGCCTTTGGGACTCCTTTGGGTCCAAGCACAGGGACAGCTATTTATCCGGCACCCCTGGAGTATTTCGGAGGGGGTAGGGGCACCTTGCTCAAAGGCCCAACAGACATGTGACTATTCTGCCCAAGGACAAGACTCAAACTTCCAATCACAGGCACAGAAGCATAACCCACTGAGCCATAAACATCCCCCACTCTATCAACACAAAAAAGGCATCCAAGACATATGGCATCCTGTCCAGTGTGCATCCAGGCTTTGTGCCCGATGTGGCCAGGGCCCCAAGCGGCCTTTACCAGGATAAGTAGTTGGAAGATGGATGGATGGAGGGATGAATTAATTGATGAATACTAAGAACTTTTCAAAGGGCTACAATCAGGCTCTCTCTGTGTAATATTCCCAATTTGCACCAAAGTAGCCAAATCAGTAAAAAAATAAATAAAAATGTGAGGAGAGGGTGACAAATGAGCAGGTAAGTGACTTTAACTGGCTAGACTTTAAACTCTGATGAAGCACAAGACATGTCTGACCTGGTAGTAGATGTGGAAGTTCCTCTCCCCCTGATTCTGCGACACGACTCTGGATTTCTCCAGCAGGAAGTTAGAGATCTTCCCTCCGTCAGGTTCCCCACCCCGGCTGAACTGAATCTCAAAATACTTCCCCTGCGTCAGGAACATGAAACACAAAATTAATTTCTTTTGTTATCCAACATCCAAAGGTTAGACCTCTACAAAAGCACAAAGCACAGAGCAGCTTGTTACGTTTCCAGTAATAAGCTACTACACATGTTCTCCAATTAATAAAGGTGTTTGTAATTCTAAGATAACACTAAAGTAATGTCAAATGATGTTAAGACTTGTGACTTACGAAGCGACTGGAATTGTTGTTGCGGACAGTCTTGGCATTCCCAAAGGCCTCTAGGAGGGGATTGGACTGAAGGATGATGTTCTTCACTTGCTGTGCGAAATATTACAAAGGAGACAGAATATGGTTGGAGAAAGAAAGGATAGAGAGAAAATGCGTTCCCCCAATTCTGCCAGAATAAATTTCCATGACTTTTCTAAAACTCTTCCAGTACCATAAGAAAATTTTCCAAAACCCACAAGTTTGTAAAACTAAAGTAGATAACTACCTTATACAAATACTGTTTTAACTATTGACTTCCGCTCGTACATTTCTAATAATAACTTCAGAACAAATTCATTTCCCTGCTGTACCAAAACTGCACCAAATCATGAACCAAAACCAAGCTCCGTACCAAACGGTGACTTTTTTGCACGGTTAGACCTCTAGTTAAACTGTTATTTCCTTCGGGATTAATGGAGCATCTCCCTATCTAAGAAGACCTCACCTGGACCTTGGGGCCTCCACCGGACACTTTGGAGATGTAGCTCATGATATACTTGGCGGCCACCGTCTTCCCAGCTCCGCTCTCTCCACTGGTGTGACAAAGACCAAGGAGAATCCGCGAAAAGAAAAACCAAAAATGACCAGTTATGCCAGGGGTAGGGAACCTGACCCATGCAGGGACAGTGCGGGTTTTTGGGATGACCTCATATTCAGCCAATAAAGCAGTGATTCTCAACTCCAGTCCTGTTATTGGCTGATTGAGAAATCATCACAAAAACCCACACTCACAGTGGCTCTCCGTGGATCAGGATTCCTACCCCTTCGTTAGGTTAAAACCTGAACATAGGGAGTGACAAATTGTGGTTTCTTGTAGCATTAATCATCACCCACTTTATGTGAGGTTTGGCCTGAGGCTCCAGCCACCAGTGGTCTCACCTAATAATGACACAGTGATTCTCCGAGTCGATCATCATGTTGCGGTACATGTTGTCTGCCAGGGCGTAGATGTGAGGGGGGTTCTCATATTGGGCCTGAGGAAGAAATCAACACCACCTCCATCACTTCCATCATTGTCAGTGTAACTGTCACTACTAGCTTCTAACAATAGACCTATCAGGCTGATGTTATGGAGTACAGTATCATGTTTTTTTAGAACCAAAAGTGAACTAACAGCTAAAATGACCTCCTAACCATCTTATTTGGAGCCAGTTTAAACTTATTAGTACTATTAAAATTAATTGATTATAAATTTAAACGTATTAGTGCTCATTAGCATGGTCATACCCAGCATTGAGGACACCAAGGTCAAGTCCGCAGTATGTTTTCTGCAACTCCAATAACCATGACTGATTACGGGGCTCACCTAGGAAGGTAACACTTCTGACCTCAGTATTTTAAAAACCCTGGACCCCCCCCCCCTGACTGAGCAAAAACCCTCCTCCATCTGTGCTGTGGGTAGGTTGCACTGTAATCCAGAAGGAACGCGATTTCATGCCACTATATATTAGAATATGGATTGTATGATGATAAAGGCCACTTGATTTCACTACCTGCATCACCCTCATTTATTCTTGAAAAGCAGTTAGGAGAGACAACAAAATGAAGCTACGACTGCACAATATGTCATTTCAGCATTATCATCGCCATGTGCTCATGCACAATCATCCAATTGCATTTGTAGGCCCTGCTTTGTGTCCATTGACAACTGTTGGGACCAACTTATTTGACAGATTGTTGGTAGATAAGTTCTATTTGGCAATAGGGTATTTTGGGTAATTTCATTTCCTTTCCTGATTTATAAATATCTGAAGTGAAAGTGATTGATTGTCATTGCTGACACGACACAGCACATGACCAGGAAATGTGTGCTCTCCATTTAACCCATGTGTGAAAGCGGTGTGCAGCTAATTCAGTGCCCAGGGAGCAGTGCCTTGCTGGTCGGGGATTCGAACCAGAAACCTTTTGATCACAAGTGCACTTCCCTAATCATTAGGCTACCCATGCCCTGTTAAGACTGCTTAACACTGTTCTCAGAAATTTCACATATTATACAGTATGATATTGTGCAGCTCTAAATCAAGTCAAATCAAAATGTGGTGAAAATGCTGGAGAGAATCATAAGGTAAACGAATAAGTAACACCACGGAAAAGCAGGCACAGAGGGGAGCGCAGAGGCAGGCTGAGGTCAGCAACTGGGGTTAATCAGTGACTGCTGGCAACGCAAAACCCATTCAGCAGCCGACTGGCTGAGGCATGGAGTAGAACTACAGTAAACTGGCAGACTGGCACCTCATGATGCCACACACATCTCAATACTGATGGTTCACGCTGTTCTTTTAGTCAAACTTCCATCCATTTCCCATAATCCCTTATGCAATAAAGGCTCCCAGCGATATTTTACATGCTACTGCATTAATCAGCAAGGCCACATAAAATGATCCCATTTGCAGATGCAGTGCTCAGCGCGTCTGTCTTGCTGCACGTCACCAGTGATGTTTAAAATTTGCAAGTTTGTGCACGCATGGAGAAGCACCCACCAAGGGTAATAAATGCAAAACGTAGTGAAAAGTAAACAAAGAATAAGTATTATTGGGAAAACAGGTAGATGTGACGGCACTGGAGAGTCGCAGGCCAGTGGACAGAGGAGGACAGTGCGAGAGGCACGCAGACAGTACCGGCAGGTTCACACTTGCTAAAGCACAGCCTTGCGGCTTTTGCTGTGACTAATCGCTGGCCTATCCCTGGAGCTCTTGGTTTAAAGTTCCTGCCAATCAGACAGCAATCTAAGATCCTTACAAAGCACAGCCCACGCACTGATATAACAGAAAGCATTCAGCGTAGCACTTGGCATGAAGAGGTTCCAAGTAATTCCAGGTCATAATATGGTCAACGAGGCCTACAGATTTTCATGGGTGTTGCTGTACTCTGTAGATGTTGAAGGACCAGTCACCTTCCTCATTGATTTTATTCTGTTTCTCCATTTCCTTCACTCACTTTACTCTCCGTGGCAGCCTGAGAAATTTGAGGATATCTGCATACTTATGACAAATGTCACACCTACGAACAGCATTTAAGAAAGATGCATCTCACTCTTCTGCAAGTCGGAGACAGAGTGCTGGAAAATAAAGAGAATGTCTTCTGTTATCTAAAAAGTTACTGATATCTTGTTGGATGGTTAGAACACCGCTTCAGTTCCCAAAACTCTCTTCAGGGGCACCTCAGCCATTACATGCAATTGTTTAATATTACTGCTAGCTCACTTAGCTTCCTGAGGTATTGATAAGCCATACGAAGTGTGCTAGTGATTGATTCCAACCTATATCTGGGTATGTTTGATGGTTACAGTAAATTCTGGGGTGACAAGAGGCTTTGAAATGGCTAAGCTAACACTTTGACAGACATAATATCACCACCATGAAGAACATAATTTTCTTTGACCGCTTATGACTTCTGCGCAGTACTGTACATATTCTTGCCGAGTTAAGCAGCCCACATTCTGTATGCAGGGCTTTCATGTTAACTACACCTCTAGGTTCTAGGGGTAAGTTTAAAAGCCACACCCACTTACCGCCCCTTGGTACATTTCCACCTCCCGGTCTGTGAAGTATGGCAGTTGTTTAAAGGGATTGACTGAGATCAGTACTGGACCTATGTAGGTCTGTTACGACAGAGTCAAGGAAGTAGATTATCATTTGAGATATTTGCAATTCTTTGGCTCCCAGAAACATTTAGACATTTGCACGCCCTCAGCTTAATGTTTCAAGTGGTTAATCAGAACCAAAAAATGTCTTCACAGATGTCATTGTGATTTACGCTACAATGGATTAGTCCTATATTTATTTACTTAGATACTTTGTGTCACTTGCTTGGTGCTTTAGAGACCACTAGACAAACCCGGCTAGGCTGAACGTTTTATCGTAAAGAAGGTTCTGTAAAGGAATCTAATTTTAACAAGGAAAGTGAAGCCATTTAATAATCAATGAAAAGCAAGTAAACACAGAGCAGCCAAGCAAAGGTAGCTAAACAATGGCACTTAAGGTGGTTTCAGTTACGCACCTGCTCAGCGTGCTTCACTGGACAAACAAAAAGGATACAAAAATGAAGTCATCCATGTATCTCTTCTTAAGGTTGTCTGTGATGGCGTCTTCGCTAATCTTGGAGAGCAGGACCATGTCGTCCACGCCGCTCACCTTCACATTTTGGGTCTGCCAGTGATAACGCTCTTTACTCCCCTGGAAGATCAAAGGTCATAGGACAGGAAAAAGATGAAGGAAACGGGAAGACGGCTGCAGTTATTGAGGATTATTTCCTCTCATTACCAGCATTCAGGTTAAATTGTCCAGAAATTATACTACTTTGTATCGTTTTTGTAAGAAGTGATGCCACAATCAGGCAGATTTATCTCCAAGTGTATTAAATTATGACTCAAACCACAGACAAAGCGTGATATGAAAGTCAACCACCGGAAACAAGTTATCATCTTAGATTTTCGCTTTAAAATATATGAAGTCCACATTATTAAATACATTGCGGATCATTACGGAATCACAGCTTAACCTTCCAATGGTAAAGAACCACAGATGTTTTAAGTTTTCCTTAAAGGACAGATGTTAAGAAACACAGGGAGAACAGGTTATGAGCCTGGGTAGAATTTGGGTTAGCATTTAAATGGATAAATCCCACCTACACCTACGCATATTGTAAATCGTGAAAGAATGCCTTTATGTCTTTTACAAGTTACTTCATCATTAATGAATCCCTACAGGATATAACCCGTCTACAGGAAGTAAGAATATTTATGCAACAAAACAAAGCACAATTTAGAAACCCAACAAATAGATACATTTAGTCTGCAGCGATGACTTAATGCCAGTGATCACATAAATAAATATAGGAAAATTCTTCCTGCATTTTTTCCCCCCCCCTCGTACTGAGAATTACGTTCAATACAATAATACAAAGGTATGTACAATGGGTCACTTCCCTGTGGGCTAGTATAGCTACTTATAGAAATGTCCATGCTAGTTTCTTCAAAACTCTTCCTTTTTGCCAAATTATCCAGTCAAATGCTCTCATAAGGCAACCTGCAAATATCTGTGCGCAAAAAGTTTGCAATCATGATGCCACTTATTACCAAATGATGACATCATTGCTAATTATAATGGCATCTATAGGATACTGTATGACTAAATCCACTTCCCACGAAGAAAAAAATTGAGTCTATGCAATAACTACACAAAGACAGCCGATTTAAACTGTCGCTCTGAAGTCGTGAAGCATAATATTCTATTATAAAACTTCACCTCCATGAACAATCCATTTGTCATTTTAAAGACTGATACTGCTAGTGAAATGGCACTTTTTCCATTCATAAAGTCTGTTTTTCTAAAGTGAATGGATGATTTGTAGGAGTGCTAATAATATTCCATGTGGACATAGCAATATAAAGCTGCTCATGGCTAATAAAAAGGTGGTAATATTATTGCATGAATACATTCATGCTAACGATAAACTTCCTCAAGGGTCCACTGGGGGACATACAGTGTATCGCACCACACAGCAGATATAAACTCATGAACTGGGATGTGAGATCATTACAACAAACATCGGTTTGTGTTTGCTGAAAAGAGGAATGGTGCACATGCAGACACAGAGAGGCGCAAGCTTTCCAAAGCAGTGCATCAACTGAGAATGATTTTATAACTGAATTACATCCCAAACACATCAACAGCAGTCCTTTCATAGTGAAGTCGACTCATCCTAAAGAATTCTGTACATAATACACAATCACACTGATCATTCTACCCATTCCTTATCTATTGCATTACATGTAAGGAACACCTTACATGTAACACAATAATAAAACCGATATTGAGTCTTAGACAGGAAACACTACTGTGAGACTTCTTAAAATGTGTACTCCATCATAGAACTGGAAAAAAGCACAAATAAAATTCCATTCTTAGTCCTGTGACAAGCCATCTTATTTAAGAAAACACTGCAGTGTATATCATTTTCTCTTCAGGGATCTCAACATCTTTCAACAATAAGTGTGAATGAAAATGGAGACTGAGTAACATCTGTAATATTCACAGAAAGTCCTGCTTATTCTGGTAAACGAACATGACCTTCTGCACCAATGCAACATTTTTAAAAATACTCTTAAACTCGCTTCCTCCGCCACGTTCCTCATTTCTCTGCACCTTGAAAGGACACCAGGAAGAGCTGCGTGATGCAGACAAGAGCGCCATTGCTCAGATTTGTACGCATGCAGCTAAACTGCAGAACGAAAATCACATCTGTTTGTGCGCTGTTCTTACCAGTTTGTTTTAATACACATCCATCAAACCACCAGCACGGTTTCTCACTACTGCTGTGTAACCGGATCACCTGATTAAAACACCTGTAGGGATTGGAACAGAACTTCCAGTGACAGAGTCCTGTATTTATTTATTTAAAAAAAAAATACTACCACAGTCCGCATTCCTCCTCTCATCAGGAAGCGTGCCAGAGCTGCGTGGTCCTGTACAGGCACGCTGGTGTTAAACTGGAGATCGTTACCAGATCCGCGCAGATAACTGACAGCAGCTTGCTGCCTAAATATCCCCAACGTTACTTATACAGTTTTACAACATTTAAGCCTATTAAGATACTGCCACACATGAGTTTTCCGTAATCTGTGCCGCGCCACTCTGTGTTTAATTCCCCATGCTAGGATCCTTAGGGTCAGAGAGTTTACAAGGGCGGGGATTTGCGGACATAATGCAAATACAGAATATTACATCTGATTTTAATACTGTCACGTTAAAATGTATCTAAAACGCAGGGTCCGAATTAAAGCCATACTATAAATGAGTAAGGCAGACATATACCGGCACAAGTATACTCGACAGAAAGTGGAAAAATCCCAGTACGTGTCAAGCTACGGCTTCCGCGGGCTCACCTGCACTCCGCCCTGCAAATGCACATACAAACACACACAGGTTTAAACCTTTGGCCTAAATTTTCGACACAGCGTTATTTTTAAAGCATTATTTCCTTAAGCTGTCATAAATATACCGACAATATAATACAATCTTTAAAACGTCAGGACAAAACGCCCTTCCCGGTTTTGGTTCCTTGGATAATTCAATCCTGGAAAGACTTACAAAGTTTTAACGTCGGACCCCCTCGCGAATACACATTTATGTTGACTTACAAAGAAATATCTTAACCTGGTGCACTTACCATTGTGGTTTTTGCAACTTTCTTGATACAACCGACGAAACTATCACCTTTACGCCGTGGAAAAGTTAAACCACACTCGTTTTTCAGGTTGTGTTAAGGTAGAAAATTGGTGCTCATATCAACGGCGACTAATTAAAACGTAAAAATGTCCAGGCAAAATCATCTGTATCCCAGGACGATATTTCTAACTACATCGGCAGTTGGTTTCCCAAGAAAGATAAGAAAGGAAAAGCGAACATGCAGCGTGAGACTATTTTAATGGTTTTTTTTCCTTAAGTGCTACAGCAGCAGGTAGGTACGGCAGTAATTCCCTGCTGTCTAATTGAATTGTGGGTATTTGAACCGCAGTACTTCCAATACACAATAGCGCCACCCTGCGTGACTTAAGTAGAAATACAAACGCCTGGAATTAAGGTATTTAGATATAACGCAGGGCAAACGGGGGTTTACATGTTACATGTCATACACTACTCCCTGGATAAAGAAATAAGTAAACCAACGAAAACGAATTTGCACTTTGATGTGAAACTACGTATTCGTATTTTGGATAAATGAAATTTACACGATGGATATGGTTTTACAACAATTCCATCTGCCTGTCCGTTTTAGAACGAGTCAGTGAACGGCTCGTACTTACAGTAAGAAGTACCAGAGAATAACTGTACTCACCAGTGAGTTATTCATTTATAATTCACTGACAACTGTGGATAAAAAGCGATGGAAGCACAAGCATGGCCGTTGTAATTTCACCCATTCTCTTGAGTTTGACTGAACAATATGATTTTAATTAAGATACTACCATATGTCCCAATCTACAACTTTATCAATTAAATGTAATTATATGTTACAGGTACAACTCAATAAAAAAACACTTTGTTGTACTTCGATTTCTTTTAGGGGGCTTAAAATATTAGTAAAACTACTGAACTGAATTTAATGAAATACCACTTTTGCAGAAGCTACAAAAAAACTACATAACATACATTATTTGATGAAGTTCTAAATATATTAAACTTTATTGCAGCTTTCCAATGAACCTTCAAAGACGTCTCAAAAAAGAATCATAATCCGCTCTCGTAGCAATTAAGCCATATCACACTGGAAAACGTGTACAGTGACCTTGCTCGAGACGGTCTCATTATCTAAATCTCTTACTTTTAAGGGGCTAATTTAGCCACATTGTCGGATGACGGTATCGGGCACACAGATAGACGAGCAATGAATGCTAACCAATCTAAAACACTGGTGGCATTCAGTTGTGTGTTGTTTGATTTTCTGTATTCTTTTACACCTGTTTAACCATGTTAGTTAAGAAGGGCTTGGTTATTTCAAACACTTGCGTGACGTGTAGAACTGGATCATACAGAAACTAGCCCCTCAGGACAACAAAAGTCCTATTCACTAGAAAGGCAATATGTAAACTGAGCTTCAAAGAATCTACTACGTGTTGAACATTTGTGCACGGCTGTATATGTTGTACGTAGACAGACGAGAAAATGTCTTTTATTGTACAAAGAAACATTCACAAGTTAAGGGTCACTCACATGATCATGTGAGATGGTCCATTACAACAATTAAAGGAGATAGAACAGTCCACAAAATTAAACTTGAGATAATTCATTGAGACTAATAGGTGTGTCTCCTATTTCCACAAGCCTAACAAAAACGGTGACATGAGATATCCGCAGATACAATATAATAACTGAACTGCAGGGGGCGAAAACGAGCAGAATGATGAACAGCGGTGTGTTTGGAGAAGCAGGCAGAAAGCAGTCTGGCGCTTTCATAGCACCGACTATTTTCCATCCTTTAACATACTCCTCGACTAAATCAGTTTTCCTATATGGAATTTTCCTAAAGCTGCAGGGGTAAAATAAAAAATAAGGGGAAAAAAGCACCTCAGTCAAACTCCTTTTTGTAAACCTCAATTCCAGATAATTTTGTTTCAAGTATGTGGACCTCAGAATATGTGCAGAGAAAAGGGTTAAAACCACAGAACATTTTTCTTGTTTAAACTCCCTGAACCCACAAAGTCTTTCTTTAGTGGCTTAGGCATCGAAACAGTCCTTTTCACATCTCATATTTCCTCCATAGGGGGCAATGGGACGTCCAGGCGATAAAATGGAAAACGGTGAACAAAATTTTCATTCGGTCCAAAGATTCGCCTTCAAAAATCCTTGGTGTCATGTCAACTGACACTTAAAAAAAAAAAAAAATCATCCTCGCAGTCATCTGCACAAACAACGTTTTTTGGGATCCTCCCGACATTTCGTGAAGAACACTCTGCCCTGCGTTTGTGTGGCGTGCTGCATGTCTTAAGACTACCTGGTCAGGTCCCTCCCCCACTTCTACAGGATGTCAGAGTGCGCCTATGCACCCCAGGGAACTTGGGGTCGGGAGGGACCCCTACTGTGTCTATCACAGTGGGTAAGCATGAGGACTCTGCTTCCATATTGCATCATAAACATGCGCAACAAGTTGTAATCAGATCCACGGCAGGTGGGGATATACTAGGCCTGCTAGTAAGAGATCTCTGGCTACATGGCCGATGTTGTACAACAGGGAAAGACCCATTTGCTTTGGTGGAGTCTGGTAGACGGCAGGTTTGTAACTTTACAGAAAAACGCATCACCACCTAGGAGGGAGCTGCTGTACACATACAAATCAAGGTTGTAGCTGAAATCACACATCTGTAGTACTGTACAATTTCCACTAACATATCTACACTTCAGAATTCCATAGGGATAATAGTTTGAAGCTCTATTATCTAAAACACATTTTTAAAACAATCCACAGTAAAACTAGACTTTTTACCAAGAACAATAAAAAGTCTCATTAAATCAGTTTACTGCTGAATGCCATATTATGTAACAAAACTGAGATTTTAAGCATCACATTAATCAAAGATGGCATTTGTATCTGCATTCCATCCCCTGAGATATAGGATCACACTCAAAATTGAACCTCAACACACGCCAAGGAGAAGTAACAACTTTCCTTGAATTAAACAAGGTACCAAATATTCATTCCTAATAGATGCTTAAAGAACAGGTTGTCGGGATGCAGCAATCACAGATGCAGAGATCCTCTGAAGATCAAGGTGAGGCTGGTGATCTGGCACGTCTCCCGTCACCATGGCTCAGGTTATCATGCTTCCGCGTCTCGCCTACTGCAGAGGAACTGATTTATGCCTAAGAGTGATGTATCTTACAACACACGGTAAGCACATACTTACCATGAATTTAATAAACTTTAGGAGTACCATCATGAAAGTGCACCAATGTGAGATGAAAAGAGTGATCCCAAGCCACAGGTAGTGCAGCTTGTAGGAATTCAGGAACGTCACAAAATAAGAGAAAGTGGCAGGAGGGATAAGAGAACTGATGCACTAAATTAAATAGAGATGCAGAAAAGGTGAAGGGGGAAGAGAAGGAACCGGAAATGACATGCGAACTCTCAGTCGTCACTGTATAAAAAAATTGAAGAACTAGCCCAAGAGTGTCCATCCAGTAGGAGAGAATTCATACATGGGATACTTCCAGGAAAGGATGTGAAAGGAGAGACGGACCCCAAGTCTGCCAACGTTCTTCCACATGAGTCCCTTTGTGTGCCTCCAAGCAGGATCACATGATGCCGTTAGTGAGGTACTGGAAGCCGTCGTACAGCTTGGTGGTGAGCGAGCGCATGGACCCATCGACCATCTGCTCCACCAGCACCTGCAGCTGCTCCTCAGTCAGGTTCATGTGAAAACGCTCCTTTAGGTTCCGGATGGTGCTCGAGCCATGAAAGCAGGGCAGCTGCGAGCCTGGGGAGGGACGATGGAGAGAACTGTGGTCAGACGCCGTGGTAGGTGGCTAACGAAAGCTTACAGGTCAACAGCATTTAGGAGCAAGACCAAGAACAATTCAATGAAGAACACTGACTTTGCTTCAATTAAACAAGACACCAAATACATGTGACGTAGGGGTGGGTATAGGCACGTTTTATCTGATTCACAAGATAACAATTTGATATCAATCCAAACGAAATGGGATATCGCAGCTTTCTATATTTGGAGAGATGTTCAAAAAGCTCTAAACAGAACACAAATCTACAAATGCATAGTCTCTGGAAACAAACAGCAAAAAGCACTAAAGAAAGGCAAAGGCTTGTATATCAAAATCTGTTTCTATAAGGAAAATATGGATATTTAAGAACAAATCCAACCTCCAGAGTCTTACAAACTACAAAAAAGACTTCTGACTGAAAAGAAATGTGCAAGTCTAAAACTCACATGCCAAGTTTTAGAAGGGCTTTAACTTAAAGAAATGTGCCAAAACATTTATTAGAACAGTTTCTTTTTTGAAGAACATATGGGTATTGTTTAGGGCTGGGAATCGGCCCTGTCCACACAATTCAATTGTGCCTGACTGGATTCCATTTTGACTCAATTCAATCTATGTTTAAGGCACATTCACTAATGTGTGATCAAACCAAATCTATGCAATGACAATGGGCACAGCACTGTAGCATTAATTTTGCAAAGCAATTGTTTATTTACCATTACATGATGAAAATAAGATAAAAATTAACAATATTCTCATAATTGACAGCAGGTCACAAACAATAATATCCCTTTTCTCTTTATTTTGCTCTTATATAACGTTATTTCAAGTCACCGTAAGCAGTCCACTGAAAATGACTGGTGCATGTTAAGAACAATGCTATCAGTTCTGAGGAGCTAAACAATATTAGCCTCTTTAGAAGTGTGGCGGAAGATGATTACCTTGCTGCATGATCTCCACAATCTGGACCACTTTATCCATGTGCTTCCGTGCAGCAATCAGGCCCTGCAGCATCAGCATCTTGTAGTAGTTGAACATGTCACCATCCTGCCCCCCCATCACCTGAAACAGACGCACATAGATGCAGCCAAACATTAATCCACAGTGGAGAAAAACTTTAGGTTACACCATGCATGAGACTTCTGACCTACATCAGACTACAGGATTAGTGGAAGAGATTCAAGGGATTATATAAGAAGAATACAAAAAATGGATGTGAAATTTAAAAGCAGAAACTGTGTACTACAAATTATTATTCGCTGATTAGTTCAGAGAAAAAAAACTGCTGTATATGCATGTCAGTGTCAAGTTATGTTACGACATCGACCCCTCTAGCAATCTCTGCAAGAGTTTGCATTATTGCAATAATGTCCCGACTCGTGACTCACATCCACAAACTCGCTGGTGAGTTTGAAGGCGGAGGTTTCGAAACCCAAGTTACGGGGTGAGCTGGAGAGAATGAAGCCAAAGTCTATGTGGATGATGTGGCCCTCGGCGTCCAGCAGGATGTTGCCGTTGTGCCTGGGAACAAGGATACGCAGTTGCAAAAAAAGTGGAGAGATACTTTTGATCCAATTTCGCTGGTTGGTAGATGAGTAGAGATGAGACAGGAAGATGGGAGAGATGGAAGGACATGGGTTAGGACAGTGTTTCCCAACCCAGTCCTCGGGAACCCCGGACAGTCCGCGTTTTTGCTTCCTCTCAGCTCCCAGCGAAGCTGTACCAGGTATTCGGTGTTCCTGATTGGCTGGGAGTTGAGAGGGAGCAAAAACGTGGACTGTGTGGGGTTCCCCGAGGACTGGGTTGGGAAACACTGGGTTAGGAGAATGAGAACGGGAATGAGCCATCAACAAGGACAAGAGGAAGAGAAAACATGAGTGAGATGAAACGAAGGCAAATTGATGAAACTGCATGAAACTGAAGGCTGGCAGAAAAACCAGACTTGGCCGGACCACAGTGACGCGTCGTGGGAAGTCTAGCGGGCGGCAGCCCAAGCCTCACCTGTCCTTCACCTGCAGCAGGTAGCAGATGAGGCAGTAACCGGCGCAGCTCTGCACGAAGTTGCGCTGCGCGCTGAGGAAGGCCTCGGTCGTGTAGTTTCCATGCTCCTGCAGGAAGTAGTCCAACAGCGACAGCTGGCTCTGCTTCTTCACCTGGTGGATGGACACGGCGTTCACCACCGGCTCGATCATGCCGCTGTCCGAGGAGATGACCAAGATCTTGTATGGCTTTATCCACAGGGGCACCCGCTCCTGCTCCCAGATTGACTGGAGAGAGGGGGAGAGGGAGAGGGAGAGAGAGAGAGAGAGAGGGAGAGAGATGGGGAAGAGAGAGAGAGCGAGAGAGAGAGAGAGAGTCAGCTGTGGCTTCTGTAGGATTAATAAACAACAAAGTCAATGCCGCAGTTACAGGGGGCGAAAAAAACAGCAGTTGTGGGACACTCTGAACTACACGCCTCAGCAAGTTTGACTGCTGAGCTGATGTCAAGCCGAGATTATTATTACTATAGCGCAATACAACTGGCACAACTGAGTGCGTGACCTTGCGGGACTTCTGGAGCAATGAATGCTTTCGTTGACGATGTAGAGAGTAGGTTGGTTCTGCAAAATACCTTCAGCTGACTCAGCACCTGGAAGGCGAGCAGCTCTTGTCGGAGGTCATCCCCACACTTGACGATGACAGAGAGTAGTCGCCAGTTGGGGAGGTGGCCATAAGGGGACCCCTCTCTTATTCGCCTGCATCAGACATATGACCAAATACTCATTTCAGGCTCAGATTTTAGTGACTCTGGTTAATAGGAGACCAATTTCGCCATTGGGATCAATAAAGAATATCTACATTTACGGGCCTCACCGAACTTTCTCCTGCCAAGGCTCTTTAAGGGCCACAGCAGAGGGGTCCTCTGGATCTCTTCTAAACGTCGTGGGCGTGTGGGCCAGTTGCTCGGAAAGCCTTCGCCTGGATGGTCAGACCGAAAAGGCAACCCCATGGAGACCCTCTCAGATCACGTCTGACTTATGAAGCCAAGTGTTTTTAATGTCCACCATAAATGGCAGAGAAATTAATCTCTTTTATAGTGAAGCTAACAACAAACAGAACAGGAGTGACATTATACATCTGCTCCAGCAGCAGAACCCTACCGGATGTCCCCGGCTGCGATGAAGACAGGCTCCTTGCTCTCCTGGCTGGTGATACTGTCCACCGAGAACTGCGAGATGTTGTCAGAGCTGTTGGTGTGGATCTCTGGGAGCTGGAAGTGCAAGAAGAGCCCACAGGGGATGAGAGCCGAAAACCACCAAACCGAACCAAAAACCAGGAAATTCCTGTCAACCTTTCAGAAAGCAACTAATTAGATATCTTATATAAAAACCAGAAAAACCACAACAAGGTGCAGACATGAGGAGATGGAATGGGAGAGGAACACTGAAGGGGACCAGAGAGGCGAAGCTGAAGGCACAGTTGAATACGGAGCCAAAATTGCACTATTTAAGAGTCTGTGAAGGCAGAGCTGAAAGTGCGGCCATAGGATTTAGGGAAGTAAAACGGACAGGAAATCGAAAGTAGCGCTTTGGGGAGGGCTGTTAGGCAACACCAGGAAGCATTTCACCCTCCACCACTTCAGTTCAGAAACATCTATCTTAAGAAGCGGGAAGTGAAATGACAATAAGCATATTACTATTGTAATTACACGATTATCGATAAGCTAATATCATTCTGGGGAAATGAGGATTACTGAGGGATACAGGTAGACTTGGGCGGTATGACAGTATTACAGTATACCCCGGTGTTTAGAAATCCCGAACGTATTATTCTTAATAGCGCCAAAAATACACACTCCTCGTTACATTTTAACGGCTATGGAGATGTTGTACGGAGATGTACTGTAGAGCACAGCAAGTGAAACCAGAGGTGAAGTGACTAGGAGCGGCAGCAATGTCACAGGATTAGTAAAAAGAATAAATAGTCGTGCCCAACCTGTTCATTTAATTTTAAGATAACTGTGTCCATACTGTGTGATTTTCATTCTACATTGAGAATATTTGTGAACATCGTGCATGTGAATTAAGTTATCTGAAACACAAAAGCTGACACTATTTTTAACTGATGGAATATACAAATCTAAAATGAAATGAATTCATCATAACATAGAACTTAACCAACAGAAGAATTATTTGGTAGTAGTAAAGAAATAAACTGCTTGTGGTGACCATTTGCACACAGAACTAATATTTAGTGTAATTCACAGCTTGTCCAAGTTCTTGTGCATTCAAACTACTGTTAGAGGACTGGGTAGGACTGGGTAGCTTTGTTTCCCACATACCCTCAGGCAAGGGTGGGCAATCTTACCCAGAGAGGGCCGTTAGATATGCGGGTTTTTCCTGCAGCTCCCTAATTAGATCACTGATTAGAGGACTGATTGGCTGAAGAGTCCTCACACCTTGGTTTGAACAGCCGACCTAAACGTTATCCCAGAAATCTACATACACCCTGGCCTTTTGTGGATGAGATCGCCCATCCCTGCCCTAGGGGGTGGTTACCTGGTGTGTTCTGTGACAACAAACACTTGGGCACTCTCAAAAAAAAGCGCACCAATTTGTACCTTTGCTTGTCACTGGGGCTGTACCGTGAAGGGTCTGCCAATTGTACCCTTAGCTGTAGGTAAATGTACCTTTTAATGTACAGAAATGGAGTCTGAGGAACATTTTTGTACCATTGGGGGTACATAAATGTTTGTACCTGGGGGATGTTCCTCAGTCTATTTCTGTACCTTAAAAGGAAGACCCTTGATGGCACAGCCCCAGTGACAAGCAAAGGTACAAACTTGTACCTATTTTTCTGATAGTGTGACTAGCTGACTTCTTGACGGCATGTATGTTTGTAATTGTACCATTTGTTTAATTTGCTTTCACTTTGGACAAAAGCATCTGCTAAATAAAAATAAATGTAAATATTGGAAGTAGTTTTTTTTATAAAAATATCAACCTGAAAAATAGAAAACATAAAAGCCAAATGACTGCGGGTCTTAGAGACGAGGATTTGAGGAGGGCTACCTCCACCTGCAGCTCGCCGATGTCGTCCACGGACCAGGCCTCGTCGTCGTTGTCGTAGTTGGGCACGGTGGAGAAGCTGGCAGCGCGCTGCTCGGCCGTGATGCCGCAGTCCGGCAGGTTCTCCACCGAGCGCGTGCTGCGGATGCGCGTCTCTGGTATCCGCACCGGCACACTGGACGTCTCGAAGTTCTCGCACTCCAGCACCTCCACGTAAATGAGGTACGGTGCCTGGCAAAGGGACATGACGGTCAGCCACGTCAGTCCTGGTTCGTGGGCATCATAAGAAATTTACAAACGAGAGGAGGCCATTCGGCCCATCCAGCTCATTTGGGGAGAACTAATAGCTCAGAGTTGTTAAAATCTTATTCAGCTCTGATTTAAAGGAACCCAGGGTTTTAGCTTGCACTACATGAACAGGAAGACATTCCATACTCTAAAGAAGTGTTTTCTCAAATTCAGTTTAAAATGTTCTCCCGCTAATTTCCATCATCATTGCGCTACATTTCAATTATCGCCAAAATACTTGTGTATAAGCGCAGGGAACATTCTAGGAAGTGAAGAACTGGAGAAAGGACAATATAGTTGAACATCATTAGCTAAGAGGTCCACCTCTGTCCCGTAAGAGATTTCATCATATCCCTTCCCGGCCCAGACGAGACAGGCTCGCCTACTTTGTCTTTGGAGTTGAGCACCACGGCCTGCGTGTGGGGCACGCGGACCACGTGGTGGTCGAACGCCGCTGTGGGCAGCCACACGCGGGCCGGCAGCTTGTGGTTGAGCAGCGACAGCTCCGAGATGAGACGCTGGGTCTTCTGCTCCTTGGTGGGCAGCGTGGCCAGCCGCTTGCCGATGCCCATCAGGGACTTGATGAACTCTCGCTGGGGGGTCAGGCGTGCTGGCTGCAGACACACAAGGCTTGGTGAGCCTCTCCCATCAGTATGGACCAAACACAACCGACAAACATTAACACGGATCCTGAAAGAATGTGCAGCGATGAAACCGGTGCACATTCTGACAGGATTAAACCATCTCAAATAGATCCAAAGCATTTATAGTGTCAGAAAACAATGTTAAAAAAAATTTTAAACCAACAAAAGGCTCCAAAGCAAACATGCAGTACCAACAACATACAGCAGGTGGCAGTACTGTTAAAAAAAACTGGTTCTTTCTTGCGGCAAACATTTCAGAAATGTCGGACTTAACAAGCACACAATTCCTCTTTTGTTTCATTTTGCTGAGCAAAACCACCCACCGACATGAAATCACTAAAAAGAAATTTAAACAGCATTTACAGCCTTGGTTGGACTAGCAACCATACAGGTTCAGTTACAGCTAATAAACCTCAAGGAGAAATACTGTAAGTGACGCATTTAGTACTCAAACAGGCGGGGGTGGGGGGTCACTGGGGGTCACTGGGCTGAGGAGAGCACCAGCACCCTGTTTCTGGACCATGAAATACAATCCCAGACTTGAAGGAATGCCAAGTAATGGCGTCCAGAAAAAGAAAACTGCAGTTAAGGAAATGAGAGGCATGCAAGGCATAATTAACATTATTCCAGAGCACCACACTACGGGGGGGGGGGCACAAAGAATGGCTCACATGGGTCACAAATGAGAGACAGGCCTGAACATTTTCCCATTGTCACACTGGAGTTTGAGAACCAGACCTGCCGCCCCCCCATCTTATACTGAACCAAAACTTTGTGCAAAGTGTCACCAGAACCAGGATTTTAACACAAGCCAAAGTTCTGTTCAGTCACATTCACAAGAAAAAAGATTACAGTATTTTTAATGACACTTTATGACTGGTCTACGAAGTGAAATTTGACGCAAAAAGATGTGCACAGATAGGAGAGACCTTCTCAAACCTGCCAACACACAAAAAAATTTAATTGCAAGGCAGTTTCCTCCTACAAGGATTACACATCCACAACTGTCACTGCAGCTTAAACTCAGAGTATCCATGAGTGGTAGTACTGTCACACAGTCTGCGGGGACGCGACACACCATCAGGGACAAAGTCACTCCAAACGGATTCGGAGGGAGGTCACTGAAGACAGTGCTTAGCCCTGTCTCCCGAAGCCTCCAGAGGCACCTCGACAATAAGGAAGCAGCAACTTACTGTACCAGTCTCTAAGTCAAGGCTGCCAGTGCTGGAGGTCAGATCCTGAGAAAGGAGACCGTTATAGCACAAAAGCAGGGGAGACAGGAAGGCGAGACAAAAAAAGACAAAGGGTCAGTCTCGATGGCTCCCGGTTCACCACGCTGCACGTAACCAAGCCACACCGGACATTCAAAAGTCTGGACACACCTACTGAAAAATCACTTGTCCCTCAAAAGGATAATGACCCTAAACACACCTCGAGGTTACGTTCTAAGTATTATCTTGTGAGGAAAAAGGACAGATGACCTGCCCCCCAACCTAAACCCTATAGAGCAGCGGTGGCCAATCTTACCCGCAAAGGGCCGGTGTGTATGCAGGTTTTTGGGATAACCTGAAGGTCAGCTGTTCAAACCCAGGTGTGAGGACTCTTCAGCCAATCAGTCCTCTAATTAGTAATATAATTAGGGAGCTGCAGCGAAAACCCGCAGACACAGCGGCCCTTTGCGGATAAGGTTGCCCAACCCTGCTATAGAGCTATGTGTTGATAATAAAACAATAAATATACAGGTGTCCTTTTCACTTGATTGTAGGAGGAGTTTATGTCCTTCAGAATTAATTTGAACTTGACATTGTTCAAATTGTGAAATGTATTTTAGGCCCCTTCCAGAGAGTTCCTTCCAGAGCCCAGATGAAGTGGAAAGTCCGACATCTGATGGCGACAGGCCTGGTACTGAGTGCTCAAAGTTCTATGAAGGGTCATCCTTTATACGGCTTGTTTAATCGCAACAGTCTCATTGATTTTGTTGCTGTGCGAAAGGAAATTTAATGTCAACATTAGTCATCATGTGGTTTGGGAAAAGCCTCATTTTGACGTAACTCATACAGCACCAGTCAAAAGTCTGGACACACCGACTGAATATCACAAGATAACAATACTAAGTGCACCTCAAGGTTATGGAAGTACTGAATTATCTTGTGAATAAGGAAAGAGATGGAGTTCTGTGACAGACGACCTGCCCCCCACAATCCCAACTTAAACCTTACAGAGCTGGTTTGGGATGAGTAGGATCAAAGAGTAAGTGCAAGGCGCCAACTTGTGCCCAGAATTTGTGGAAACTCCTTCAGGCCTGTTGGAGAAGCATTCCAGGTGGCTACATCTGGAAGGCGATTGAAAGAATGCCAAGGGACTGCAATGTTGTCACCAAAGCAAAAAATCAAAAAGTTGAGGAAATTTTGAGCTGTTGAACACTTCGCTTAGTTGTTGCAATGCTTCATATGTATTATTTAATTGCCTCAAGGCCTTTTAAGGTGCATAACATAGTTAAAATACAGACACATGCATTAAAAGCAGGTATGTCCAGACTAGCAGCAGGTACGTCCAAACCAGTCCTGTACACAGTTTAAAACACTAAGTCCCAAAGGTAAGAATATGGCAGGATTACACATCACACCAAGCATATCAGCAATACTTCAGTTTAAGGTCTGGTCCTTAAAGATCAATAAACTGTTACTCATTTGATAACATATTTGAAAATAAGACTCAGATACAATCAAATTTAGAAATGTACTTAAGATATTACTCCCATCTCACTAAATATTTACTAACAAACTTGTAAATGCTCCAATTCTAACTCATTTCCTAGTACGCTAACGAACCCATTGTTTTATATTTCTAAGCGATTTACAGGCAGTGTTACAGTTACCAAGAGCAAGGCATGACTGCAGTGCATTTTTAAATTTGACTTTAAGGGAATCTTTTTGTTTGCAAATATATTATCAAATAGTTAGTAACAATTTATTCATAGTGAAGGAGCAGAGCTTTAAGCTAAAGTCTTACCCACATCCCCCCTCTCCCGCCCCGCCCCAAGGGAAAACTGTATCGCGCTATTCTAAGTAACAGAGCGCCTAATAAGTAGGGCAATTCAGGCCGCCTGGGAGGAGGCCTGCCGCTACATACAATAGGAACAAACCACAGGGTATCCTCTAGAACAAGCCTCGGTTGTAGGGAGGGGCAGATTCTGCAGGGTCTAGAGACAGGACACCAAAAGATACAGACCACCAAGCTGCCTGCTCACTTCCTCATCCTGGATTTTCTGCTTAATCGCCATAGCGAAGGAGCTGCCTGTCTAGGACTTCCTAAACAGTCTTTCCGTGACAGCGGGCAGAACGAGATTAGGTGTGGAGCCATGGAGATGGGCGGGGCCTGTCCCACGGAAGCCGCCGGCCCTTCAGGAAGTGCGAGTGCTATTCAGCCACGCCCAGTGCGGTTCAACAGCCGCTCTCATCTCAGCTGGCGGCGGCGTGCTATGGAAACGGGCGCCTTGGAAGACGAGTGGAAAATACCAGCAGACCCCTTAACAAGCAAGCAAGAGCGCAGTCACAGCAGAATATGGGAAACAGCTCTTAGGGAATTTGGAGGTGGACGTTCTCATTTGCCAGACAGCACCGGGCACAAGGCTGGTGATCACCCTGGGAATTCCAGTGATTCGTGGGGCGCACATGCACAGACTAGACAACACTTAGACTACCAGCTTGTCTTTGGACTGCGGGAGGAAACCTTTTTCAATTTGACTATTTATTCAACATATTTTGCTTTATACCTTAAGAAAAAACAAAAACATACAGCCTAGGGTTTACTTTAGGATAAACTTCATATAGTCAGCAAATTCAGCAAACGTATTATGGTGAAATGCAAAGGGAACAATGTCCCTACAAGACATTAAGCAACTTCTATGGCACAGCTTGAATTCCGACAGTATTACCCCATAGTCCCGTCAAACAACGAGCGGCTCATAGTATCTTAAACCTGCCCCAAGATACACTGCTGGTGCTTAGCGAGTCAGCCACCAGGTGAAGCAAGTGATTTGCTTTGAGCAAACAGCCCCCGCACAAAAGCCCCCAGCCCTGTGTGGGACTCGCCG
Source organism: Paramormyrops kingsleyae (assembly GCF_048594095.1). NCBI lineage: Eukaryota > Metazoa > Chordata > Actinopteri > Osteoglossiformes > Mormyridae > Paramormyrops > Paramormyrops kingsleyae. The sequence continues at coordinate 5,378,583 of NC_132805.1, forward strand.
GGGTTTCCGGGGACAAGGGAGCACAGGGAATAACAAGTCAGAGAGAACATGGTGTCACGAGAGTCAGCTTCAGCCAGGGGGACTGAAGTGAATTCTGATCTACACCTACACATGAAGCAGCCAAACCTCTGAGAGCAGGAGACAGACATGGAAAAGATCAACAAAGGGCAAATAAAAGCACAGACATTCATAAGTGATTTAATTCACAATTAAACCTTGGAGTGCGGAGGCTTTGTCCCATGACGGTGATCATACTTTTCTGCGTATGAACATAAGTATGGCGTGTTTAGAGCACATAGAGCACAGCTAATACAGATGTTATTGAAGCGTCTTAGTATTCCTCTCAAGAGAATGTCGCCAACCACACATCCCACAGGACGTCAATAAACAAAATAAATTCATGTAACTTTGGGAAAAGTCAGTAACACGGATTACAACAGAGTGTGTGATTTGAAATCAAAGTATTAATATAATGTTGAAGAGGATCTAGAAAAACAGTCAGGACTGAACAATAAAGATGGCAGGAACATTAATCTGCAAACACTGTAATGTTCATATGTTCAATGTTATATATTTAAAACGCCACAATATATAGAAAAGTTGTCTGGGCTGCAGTGAGATACCCTCTGATCAAAGATGCAGCTCCTTAATGTGAGACACGATAATGTGAGGAATGATAATTGTGGCTGAATGTACACTGTAACACATTCATCAACAAACACCGGGCTTTTGGGTAGAACTCAAGAGAATACAGGGGTAACTGTTACTATGACGACGGGGACAGGAACAGTTATGTCATGCTTCAGAGAAGGAGAGTGATTAAAGTTACCCTTAGAGCAACAGGGATATTGGAGACAGTGTACATAAACAGATGGGCACATGCCGTGCTGCATGATGTAGAGTGCAGGGAATTAAACACACACACACACACACACACACACACACACACACACACACACACACACACACACACACACACACACACACACACACACACACACACACACACACACACACACACAAGTGATTGCTGCAAGGTCAAGACTTTAGGATTTTTCCATAAACAAATGGAGACAGACCTTCCTGCAGACTACTGGGGATTTACAAATCCATTTTGGATTTGTGGTTGCCAGCTCAAGACTTCAGATTTTTGCATTATACAGATATACTACAATCTGCAGTATGAAGATACTGGCAGTTTTACTGATTTTCACCACCCCGCCCAAATACACCCCAAAGACAGTTAGGATGACTCTTCAGAACACCTTTTGAATCACCAAACATATTTATTTGTGTTCCTAAACTTGGCTGCTTGGGTGTTTACGCTTCTTTCCATGTCCTCTTTCTCTTAGTTAATGAAGTGGGGCAGAAGTAGATACACCTCACCCCCGTCAAACAACAAAAGGTTAGCTACACCCCCAGCACGCTCTGCAGCAGCTTCCCCCCCCCAGGCTATCCGAGTTCTCCACTCACACCTACCTCATAAACGTTGACAGAAAAAGTCTCCACTTACATATTTGCACTAAAATGATATTCACTTGTCTACATACATTACCATCTATCTACTATGTTTTGCACATACTGTTTACTTGTACCGTTTACCTGCACTGAGTCGTACTGTTGTGTATATTTTTTATATCCAGTATTTATAAGTATTCAACCGTTCATTGTCGAGCATTCAACTGCACTGTGTTCTAGTTGTCCGATGCACTGAAGAAACACAATTTTGTTTCATTTGTATGAAATGACAGCAAAGCAACTTGACTAGATATAGAACACAGTTCAGTCCACAATGAGGACCGGTTCCTTATAGCAACAGTGTGGGAGAAAACCATGCTAAGGTCACCAAGGTTACTGCATATGGGTTTCATGTGGTGACAGTAATCACTGTTATCCCCTCAAAGCCTATACCTAGAGCACACGGCTCTATATCACTAGTCTTTGGGGGGAGGAGGTCAGCACAGGAGGAAGGAGTCAAACAGATAAGATACCAAAGGAGATTGCAGGCAAATGGAGCAGATGTGGCCCAGCAGGACAGTAAAATGATGGAGGAGTATAGGGCAGGAAGAGGGGGGGGGGGGCAACCAAGGCCATAGATTCATGACAGGAAAGCCAAAGCAAAGGGGGAAAACAGCAACAGGAAACCAGACCTGCAGGGGACTGGGAGGGGGGGGAGGGCTTCTTGAAATTGGCACGTGTGAGTTGACCACGATTCCAAAGGTAGAGTAACTGCGTCCCCATGTTTGTGACCCGTTGTAGCTCCTCTCAGCAGAGTTGATTTTAACAAGGGGAGGAAACCCCCCCCTAAAACCAGGCAGCTGGACATACACTGGAACGCCAGTCCCCCAGATTCCCCAAGGGGCCCCAGCTACAGACACACCCTGAAAACATGCTGGCTGTAGCCTGTTGTCACCAAGGAAAGAAATGAGGGACAGCTGCTCTACAGAGGACAGTGTCACAGATGACAGCCCACGCAAGCCCAGGCGGTGGCGTTTCTCTCAAACTGCCTCCCTGCCGCGTTTATGACCAGTACAGTCACCAGAACCACTCCTACATTCTTGTGACGCCTTCAACTGGTGCCAGCATGCTTCACTGACCAAAGAGCTGAGTGACACAGCCGTGTCACTGAGTCAACTCCCGAGGACTGAACTCTACTCATCGTTTACTGATAAGGTCACCAGGCCACTTCTAAAACAGAGGAGGACTGAACTTTAACATGAAAAGGACTAAAGAGGCAGTGAGGACAGGAAGAAGTCGACCAACCAACAAAAGCCAATCAAGCCCTGTGTCAAAATGACCTTTAATCAACTAGGTTCTACATTATTATATTATACACATTTGTATTGCAAAATTTACAAGCATACACTTCAACTACACTATGCAAATGAGTCCCAGGCACCATGACTCAAAGTGAAAACAGCAGGGCTTCTCATGAACCTTAAAATTTAGGGGCTTACCCAGGACTCTACCCATAATCCTTTAAAGGGCTCTTCGTCAAACCATTACTTAAAGAGACAGATCCCATTCTGCCCCTCACACTGGACTGTGCATAGGCACGGCTGGCATCTGTCACCAGCATCCCATGTCTTGTTTGTTGGAACGCAAGTTCTGCCACATGCCTGTGACCCACTTAGCTGGGAGGCTGCAGAGGCTGCGGGGGAGAGGGGGAGCTCCTAGAAGCAGCCCGATAATGTGTGACATGCTCGACATTCAGGGTCATTTCGGCTGCACATGTAGGCCGTCACTGAGAAACACCACACTGAAGGTAGCCCACCCAATAAACATCTCAAAAGTGAACTTGAGGGCTGACTTTACAATTTATCCTAGACTGGAGGAAGACCAGGAAACAAAAAAGTAGTTTTTGACAGGTTAATGTCAAAGCACTTAAATGAAATGAAAATGTATTTGGGTAAACAAAAATCAATTCTAGAGTTTCTTAAAGAGATTTTTACAGGGAATCTGTAGATGTTTTACAAAGGGGATTGCATAAGGAGGTAAGGCACGGCATGACGCATCCTGCACAAGACCGTAAAATGCAAGGCATGTCATTACCGGGCTCTTCACTTTCAACGAACAGTCAAACCAGACCACCAAGGGAGAAAAAACAGACGCCACACTCACCTCATCCTGGCTATTCTCCACCTTGGGGTTGCTGGCTGTCCTCTTCAGGTTACTGCTGAGGCTGATGCTGACGGTAGCATCAGACTTGGAGCGCTGGTGTGTGCGCTTGGAAGGTGAGAGCCCATGCTCGGGGTGGACATGGCTGAGGATGGGGGGCGGGCATGAAGGCGGTGCCAGCTCTCTCCTGCCACGTTGGCTGGAGGGCTTGAGCTCATCAGAGAGGATAACTTTGCGGAGTTTGGTGCCCCGAGAGTGACGCTGCGTTGAAATGTGCATGTCAGAAGAGTAGGCGCCCAAAAGCCAGGCGCACTGAAGCGAGAAGTTGATGCTCTGCCGACAGCGGTGCACCACGTAAGGTTTGATGGCATCTCCGACGTCCTCGTCCATGTGAATGTACATGTTGAGTAGCTGCGGCAGGTAGAAGTCCACATCTTCATTGGGGAAGCTGAAGAGACGGTTGCCTATGTAGGCCTGTACACCAGGCTCTTTGGAGTTGTACAGGTAGGAGATGGCCATGGAGACATCAAAAAGCTTGGATTCGAAGAGCCGCAGAAGCCATGACTGCTTCGAAGAGTTGTACTTCTGCCGCCGCCGGGCGCTCTTCACTGTGCCAGGGAGGGGGTCCTCCTCTTCCTCTCTAATCTTGGGAGGGTCCACATGGGTGCCCCCATTGACCAGGCCATCTGCGTTGCCTTTGAGCAATTTCACCTTCTGCAGGACCTCCTGGCAAGCTTTCTTGGCCACCTCTGGGTCGATGACCAAGGTGAGCTCCCCCACACCCTCTGAGATGACATCCAGAGGCGGGCTAACACCCCGAGTGCTGTCGCTGCTGCCGGGGCTGAGAGACTGCTGGTGGCGGCCAGTGGAGGGAGAGGATGGAGATGAGGTGCTGGACGTGGAGGAAACAGAAGGGCTCCGCTGCAGTTCCTCCACCTGGGCAGGAGAGGGCTCCACTTCTGCATCACCCATGGCCAATCCTACACGGGCCACTGCATGGGAAAGAATCCAAGTAGGATGGTTATTCGGGAAAAGAGAACTACCCCTATCAAGTGGCCAAAGCTCTGATTACGTTAACTCTCCCACCCTCCCCCCGCATCATGTGATCAAGATCAGAAAAGTAATAAACCTTGTCCATGGGACACTACGAGACACAACTGGAGATCTATTTCATGTGGCATTCAACACGAAGCATGTGCAATCTTAAAACAAGCCACGGATATCATGGCACACAGCTGATATGCTACTTTCCATACACCGAAAAAGTCCACACAATTCATCTAGACAATTCAAGAGAAAGACTTCCATAACCTAAAAATGAAAACAGGTCATCTCTCCTTTGAAACGCTATACTGTTGTTATGTACCACGACAATTAAGTTCTAAAAATTTAAGCTGTCCTTCTCCTATATCAGAAGATTGTCTTTCAGCCTGGACTGCTCTCATAAATAGGACGGCGTCTATGTGACACCTCAACTCGGATGTACCTCCAACAGTAGGGCGCCGTTCCGCTTCACAAGACAGGGTGAATGGCCCCATTTCAGCAGAGCTCCGACTATTCCAGCGTAAACATACTACAACTTGCACCTTTCAACTGAAGAAGCAGCAGTTCCTTAAATTTGCAGCCAAAGTCTTCAAGAGGTCAGTCTTCTCCAGATGAACACACTAAAACAACAGACATGGGCACTACCTGGTGGTGTTGGAGGAGGTGAAGTTGCTGAACTCTGTTAAATGTTATGCCAAGGCCACTGGCAAGGTGAGGAATACGTTACTTGAATAATAATGTGGCCTTTGGGTTCAATGCCAGTCACCATGACCAAACCGCCATTTTTGGAATGAAATGCAAGCAGAGGTTAAGCAGCCAGGCCTAGTGGAAAGGCCTGCTCTTGTCCTCATCCCGTTGGCCAAGCAATGCCAACCTCCTCCTGTGAGACAAAGGCCGGGGTATAATCTCCTGTAGCTCAATCAGTCACACAGCAGGGGAGCCAAGCCTAATACCAATAGTAGCTCCAGGAGGTATAAGGTACGAGGTAGGAAAATAGTGCAGATGGGACGCTAGTCCATAGCAGTGAGCACACACACAAAATGGGCAAAAGAGGAGGACTCTGGGAAATGATACTGCACATGCAAACACCACACACACACATCATATATGTTATTGTAGGGACCTTCCATTCATTTCTATGGGCAAAACCCTATTCCTAACTATGATAACCCTAACCCCTACCCAGCCGTAACCATAACCATCAGTAACCAAACAACATAAAAGACTTTTGACTATTTTAGTTGTTTTGAATGCATTTACAAATTTTTATAAAATTGAGGTTCATACTGTGGGGACCTGAAAAAAAGTCCCCACATACCAGGAAGTAAGGTTTTAACACATTGTTTTGGGTGCTAATAGCCTCACTGTTAACTTATGAGGCCTTCTCTGCGGTCAGAAAAAGACAGTTCATGTAAAAAAGTAAAATTTCAGGCTATGTATACCTAAAGAGCAATCCTAGCAGATCTGCATCATTTAATCACTCTGACTGATTGTCATACTGTAGTGCAGCTGCCACGATTGATAACTTACACACTGAAACAGCATCAACATCAATATTTTAAATCGACGCATCATTTTAAAAAATTATTATTCTAAAAAAAATACCATTATGATTTCTTTATAACAAATGTTTTCCTTATCGCTACGTAATTATGGGAGAAGTCAAAATTATCACAAAACAAAAAGGTGGTTTTACGCTGTGCAAAGTTCGATGGCATACTACAGGGAAACTAGCGCCATGCACGACCGCCTGAAGACAAAACACCCAGGCACTAGTCTGGACTGCCAGAATAAGCAAAACCACCCTAAGTGCTGTCTAGTCATGTCTATTAAATATTAGTACAGAGAGCTTTTTAATACTTTTTATCCTTGCAGCTGCTAAATACGCTCATTATTAAAGCCGTAAAGTCATCTGCCTGCTACCTTAGAATCTCCATTGAATAAGTGTTTGAGAAAACGCTTGGAATAAAATCTGGGCTTATTCTGCTTGGACTGACGGTGCCAGTGTGTGTTTGTTGGGATCAATGTTATTATCGTAAACTAAAACTGAAACGAAAAAGGACACAAAATAAAAGATATAGTTTTCTCCTCTTTTAAAAATCTACTTGATTTTCTGGAAGAAAAATAATCGTTTAGATTAATCTACCAATCGGTAAAATAATCGACAGATCAATCGATAGAAAAATAATCGTTAGTGGCAGCCCTATACTGTAGATATTTTAAATCAGCTTTGACCTCAGCAGCGGAACAAAGATTCTTGAAATTGGAATGGGTTACAACTTGTGATCACAAGAAGGTTTGCTTGACTATTAAACAGGAAATGCTATGTGCCACTTCGAGAAACACAACAGCCCTGCCCACTTAAAGGGGAACAACCCTTTCAATTGTCTTCAAGCATCTGTGTAGATGAAGGCCTCACTCATCTAATTGTGGCCTTATAAGACGACTCAGTTTTGAAAGTCCCAATTTCTTATTTACTTTGGAAGTGAACCTTTGCAGATATGGAAACAGACACCAAAAAACACAGGAAATTATTTTTATATACAAAAAATAACCTCAAATCTGGGAAAAAAAACAATACCAAGTTATTTCAACATTTCACAAGGAAAGCTACGGTCATACGGATTTGTTGGCTCAACCAATTTTTCTGCTTTTGATTTGCACATCAGTCAGTAATCGGATGCTGTAGCCCTATTATCTAAGCATTCTAACTGGACATTAAGTCCAATCACATGAGAATAACAGGATAGACTCCTGCCTGCACATATGCCAGATTCAACTGACTGGTTAGCACAGTCTCTTTGGCAACAACATCGGCCGGCACAGGGATCCTATGCTGTCGGCTGCCTCGAAACTCACAAAGCGCAGTGACTAAAATATAGACGGAGAGCAGAACAAAGCTGATGTGTACAAATGTCACAGAGACACAGAAAAAAATGTGCACATTTCTCACTGGTTGATCTCTTTCACCCTCATTTCCAGATTCTAGTACTGAACTGCTGCACTATTCACTAGACAGAGACCAGTATATAAATTGGCTGCAGTAGATTTCATATAGACTCACGTGTCAAAAATGGCAGCCTTCATCTTATGTACAACTGACTGTCAATTTACAAACAACCTTGACAGAAACTTATGTGTACAATCACTAAAAAAAGAAAAAAAAATCACAAAGTCCCTGATTTAATAGCATTTCACCATAAATTGCTATGTAAAGAGGCAACGGGAGAGAAATCAGTTTTTCCCTAGACCCATAACATGAAGTCTTGTTCTGTGACAGCTCAGTGGCAGAGACCACCACGGATCTGAACGACGGAACTGGCTTTTAGCAAAGACGGACCCCGCAGGCTGCCTGCAGTGCCACACAAAGGCCCCTTCAGCAGTGCCAAACAATCATCTGGGGCACTATTACACAGGAGGGTGAAGGCTTTGCGAGAACCCTGCCTGGCCTCAGAGATAGGATTAAACCCACTGTAATAAAAGATTAAATAAGGCTTAAAATCTGAACAGTCATGCTTAATTCCTTTTATTTCCAGGTCAGTCATAAAATCAACTATAGATTATCCAAAGAGTCAAAAATCATTTTAGAGCATCAGAACATTTCATCACCGCTCTTCATTATACTGTATCTGAAGGTGCAGATGGGGCACGTGAATTAAAATCCAAGTTATGTCACAAATTAACCAGAAGAGCCTGGAAGCGTTTGTCAATATCTTATTTCAAAACAAAGCTTTGCCACGGCATACACTTGTCAAAAAGAAACTTGCTGGGTTTCATAACGCGTGTGCCTTGATGGAAAGTGAGCTTTTGAAAGCAGACAGCCAGGAGAGCAGTCAGTCAACATCAGTGAGGGATCAGAGCAGTAGAGAAGACCAATGTGCCGTCCAGCTCAAAGGAGCAAGGATGGGTGGGAATCTCAGATGGGATAACGACGGCCTCTTCATCTCAAACGTCACTAACATCTATATCAAACTCCATAGGGCAGTTCAGTACTGACACAAAAAACAAGAAAAGTCAATATCTACCTCGGCGATCGTTTACAGAAGAGACGGCAGCGCTGAGTAAATTATTGTTGGATTGATGGCAGAACTTGTTTCAAGGGCGTCTTGGGTCCTCATCCCATTCCTCACATTTAACAACACAGTAACTCAAAGTAACAGCATAACTTCTTACCGCTGCATAACGTCTGATCAATGGAAACTATTCATTCTGGGTACCATCAACTAGCTATCCGATCACTGAAACAGAGCCGGCTCTTGATTATCAGAGCAGATTTGCAGCACACTATCTTTGTAGCTAGCTAGTTATTTTTACAGCAACAAATCTAACGAGCTAGCTATAAGCTTACGAGAAACAGTGACACGGGTTGCTTACACAATAACTTGCTCTGGGAGGCTGATGTTTCCCCCGCGATCAATAAAATGTACAGCGAAGACATTCGTCCACTAAATCGACATGGTGAACAACGAAACGTTTAAAAAGACAATGAGCTGATGCTACGCCTATAGTGCCGTGCTGGGGATTTAAACTCCAGCCCAGTTGTCTGCAGCGGCGGCTAACTAGCTAGCCAGATAATGGAGTACCGTTAGCTTGCTAGTCGGATCAATCAGTAAAAAATATCGCTCCATGTGATAGCTAGACTAAATCGTATGGACTGTATATTTTAATCGTTCACGTTTAGTTACTCCGAGTGTTGTGCCTTTGCCTGGTCCTCTTTAATAGCGGTATAATTATTAAGCTGTAAATCATCTTCAGTTTACTTATTAAAATAAGACGCGTGCCGTTTACCTGCTCGGTAGATGGTGGGATTATGGTTTTTTTGCTTGTCTATCTGCAGTTTCGCAGCTCCATTAGGATGGCGATCCGACTTCCCCCGCTACTCGGCTCCGGAGTTGCACCGTTTGCTCCGCGAGTTGGGGGAACTGACAGGCCTGCCCGTGTCGGTGCCTGCGTCTGTGTCTGCCCGGGCACGGCGCCTGCTCGCACTGATCACGGGCAAAGAAACTGCCCTCCTTCGCCGGCCATCTTGGCTCTATTTCCGTTTGAATAGTAACGTCAGCACGTGAGCCCGTCCGGCGTCGGGGTCCTCTTCGATCCGAAATGGGGTTGTGCTTCCAGCACGAATGTCGCGTTTGCAGCCCGCTAAGCAGAAATGTGCATATTAATGAATGTAGTTTGCTCAAAAGTACGCACAGAGTAATACGATTTCACGTTGCGTGGTTATTTTTTGTTGTTGTTTATTAGAGTGTTATTGCGCAGTGGAACTTGTTTAAATAGCTGTCCTTAATGTGCCTGAAAAAAATCATTAATTTAAAAAATGTTTAGTGAATATTTTTCAAGCTCGCCCATTTGTACTTCACAAGAATTCAATATTGGCTTTATTTTTTTATGACGTACCTGTCTGCTAAATAAATTTCATTATTACGTAATTGTGTCAACCATACTCTTGAATATAAAACATGAATTTAAGATATGAAAAATCTTAATTTACTAGCTATAACTTATCTCCTTCAGTTTCACTATAAGGCTCACTCTTCCGAAAGCAGTTTAATCTATCTACAAAATAAAATGTTCTTTTCCATAATAAAGTGGAAATAAGGCCAGTGCACCATCGCAGCCTTGCCCCAGTACCACGAAGCATGGAAAATTTGCTACGCAAAGGCTATAACCAGAGACAGAAAAATACAGCGGTTATTAGAAGCAACCCAACCACATGATGGCGCCAAACTCCACCTTATGCTACGTGACCTCCATATCTATATTGGTAAAAAGATATCAATACGTGATGCTGCCTCCATTGAAACTGAGTTTAGCCGCTGATATAATGATGAAAGCATTTTATATTATTAAACGTTATAACGTACTAAATGACTTACCCAGCTGTTTAGTAAATCACTTACTCCTTTGTGAGAAACAATATTAGAACTTTTTGAAGCAGTCATTTATGGGTAAAATTCAATAAATTAATCGGATTAATGGTTTTACAATTTAAATTTAATATACTTTACACTACTGACACTGCAAAAAAATGTGAGCCTAATTACTGAATACATTTCATTCTGAATGCCGTATTTTTCCTTTTCAGACCAGATTCATGTGGATTGTAAAGCTTTCTTCAGAATGCTTGATGCCTCAGGAAGTCAGTTAATGGTTTGTAGCTAAGAATATAATTCCCCTTTGATAGTCTGAAGTTGTCTGGTTTTATGGTACACAATTCACTGCTGTTCAAAAGCTATACTGGACAGCTGGCAACTAGTTGAATCATGAATTAAACTAACTCCATATAAGTAGCTGAGAAATGAGTAAAAATCATAAAACCCTGGGAAACTTTGGCTAAAACCATCTATTAAAATTGTGGTACACAGTCAGACAACATTTAAATAACCATAGTTTCCTCAACACTTTTGATTGCATCAGACTAATGGACCAGAGCATTTATTTTTCCTCAGAAAAAGGATTATTTACAAGAATATAAGCACTGATATAGAGATGCGAAAATAAGCTTAGACATGCCCACTTCCACAACTGGCTCTTCATCAGATGTCCCCCTCCAGTTACCGTAATATGCACACCCCTATGAAATGTTCCCCTTAGAACAACTGCAAAAAATATTATATTTAATATTATATTCTTAAAACCACTAAATAGTATTATGATAAACTCCCCCAGGCCAGTCTCCATGTGAACCACGATTTAATTAAAGCATCTTCATACCAAAATTCAGTGGACTACAATTTATTTTCCGCTTGTATCCAAAGCAAAGTACAGTTGAGAAAGTGGGGTTAGTCTGTCCCAGGAGCAGTTGGGGGTCAAGGGCCTCACTCAGGGGCCAACAGTGGTTAAGGGCCTCACTCAGGGGCCAACAGTGACATCACTCTGCCGTCCCTGGAATATGAACCGGCGGCCTTCCGATCACTCAGCATTTATCAGTCATACTCATTAATTTGCAAAAAGGTTAACATTTTATTTTTTTATATGAAAAAGTACAAGTGCTTCAGAAATTCATCACAATACAGCTTCAGTGTCCGTCATAAAAAGTCTGTATAGGTAAAGCATTGAAATTTCATGTATATTATCTAGCAACAGAAATAGACTGAAGATCATGAGAGTCACAACCTATATTTATTATTTATAATCATTTATTATTAGTTTGACAGCAATAATAATAATGTCAGCGTGTCCTTAGAATGGTTCAAAACATGTGAAGCTCCACCCCTTTACGTTATAACCAGATGTCGGAGGTGCAGTCCCCACCAGGGTATCGCACTTCGTGGGCCAGCGCCGGCCCATCTGGTTCTTTTCCAAAATCAACCAGGAAGGACCGATTGACGGTGAGTCCACCGCTCACAGTGTCCACGTCGACCTGCATCATCACCGAACCCTCCCTGGTGAGCGGCAGAAAAGCGACAGAGACGTCCATCAAAGCTGTCCACTACAACCATCAGGTAGACGGCTTGATTAAAAATTGATAGATAACATTATCTTGGTTTACTTGGTTTACTTAACATGGTCACAGGGAGAGGCATTGGTGAAGGTGAAAGTTGTTGACCCGGTTAAAATTTCTGAGGCCCCTCTTCAGCAAAGATCCCTGGGCTTCAGCCTGGGTGACCATGAGCATTAAAGTGTCTCTAATACTAACCTCTGATAACAATTGTATACTTTGTGAAGTGAGGCAGACAATGTGTTGGAGGAGGGAAGGAAAAAAAGTTTGACTAAACAAACGAAAATCATAACATCCCGCAGCTGTTCAGCAAGTCAGATGTTTGCCAGACAGGTGCTGGATTCCAGAATCACTTTCTGCAGCCTAAAAAGAATTTAATGACAACGTGATCTGGATGAGTCTGGGAAGCTAATGATGGACTAGCGATACTGAGGTTAAGTAAACCAAGATAAAGAATTAATAAATCAAAAAAGTCAAAAAAAGGTACAGCCACAGAAAAGATATCGACAGTGTACTGCAAAACAACAGCATTAGCAATACTGATACACCATTTGTGTCATCTTCTGCAGATGTATCAGCAGGCATTTGTTTTCTCCAGAGGGCTCTTATTAATGTGCAGTTTTTCACCCAAATTCTACAACCGCTGTTGAACCCATCTGGAATTTTCCGGAAAGCTTTTCTCTTACACACTGTTAACATTTACCACGCAAGACACATGAGAGCCAGCTGATTAGTAGAGCCTTAAATATGATTGTTAAACTTGATTCTCACTTGATGAGGTCAGGGTAAAACTGCTTGTCCCAGCTGCTGAAGAGTGAGGTAGTGACATACAGTCTCTTCCCATCCAGGCTCAGCTGCAGCATCTGCGGGCTTCCAGGAACTCTCTTCCCCTGAGCAGGAATGCACAAGCACAAGCAGATAGGATCCCTGCTCCACACAAGGACACCAGCTGCTACTGGTTTCGAAGAACATCCATTGCCGTGACCAGACTTGGGTAATTCAGGTCCGTAGAGTAGAAGTCCAGACCGGGATTTTGTTTCAACCAACCAGTTGAGTATTCAGTGACTGACTTTTTATGCTCAACTGGTTGGTTGAAACAAAATCCCGGTCTGGACTTTTACTCTACGGACCTGAATTACCCAACCCTTAGTGTGACTAACCTTTATGACGCAAGGGGCTGGCTGGCTCTCTAGCTCCTGGTCCTCCACCACCTTGATGGAGCCATCATTTAAGATGCTGCCTCCCAGAAAGACCTTGGACAAATAAACACCTCGTCCAGTTAAAATTCCCAGGTTCCACAACACACAAAATCATTTTAATGGCTATAAATGTTCTTCGTATTGGGTCTATGCCGTGTAAGCGGATATCCATTCATATTTTATTTAGCAGACCCATTTATCCAAGGCGACACGCATTTTATGAAAGCAGGGTCCCTGGATCAATGGGGAATAAGGGCCTTGCTCAAGGGCTCAACGGTGACATCACTCCGTCGACCTTGGGATTTAAACTGGCGACCTTCCAGTCAAGGGCTAAGCATCCTAACCTGCGGAGTCACACATCCATCCTATCTTGCTTCTAATAACAGGTGTGAAAAGCTTCACTTTATATACAGGACGTCGTTTTTGGCTTGATCCAGGTCTGATTTCAAAACTCACTTGGCCAGCCAAGCGTGGATGCCTGGTGTCGGTGATGTCATATTGGCGGATGTCTCCATGCAGCCAGTTGCTCAGGTAGAGGAAACGGTCATCCAGCGAGATCAGAATATCCGTGATGAGACCTACGGGGACGGAGAGACGGCAGATGTCGGACCCACGCCTCACACAAACACACATTTCCCAGTAAATTATTGCCATTTAACTTCTGTGGTTCCCCCTTTAAATGAGTGTCCCTCTGGGGCTCATCCACACACTGCGGACCAGTTAACCGCCACTCACTGGGCATCTGTGGAAGAACCCATCCCTCCACCTTCTTACTGGGAATGCTGATGACTTTCTCTGCAGCCCAGTCACTGTTCTGAGTATAAGCACACAAACGCACAGTATTTCATTTAGGCTACAATTAAGAGGCTGGTCTTCACTTGTAGGAAATTAGTAACTATGCAGAAGGATTTGCTGGATAAAATGAAGCAGAGCTTCGTCTCATGACCCCCCCCCCCGCCCCCTTAGGTCCAGTGTGGCATTAATGGACACCCTGCATGGTACCCCGGTTTTGTAGAAGCGGAAGATGGCGCCGCTGAGCGCGCAGCCCACGAAACCCTCCGGGGCAGCCGGATCGTGCAGGAAGCGGATCTCCAGGGGGATGGACCCCTCCTCCCCCAGGTCCAGAGACTGCAGGTGCTTGTGTGTGGTCCAGTCCCACACATGGATGTGCCTTCCATAGTGACCTAGGGGCACAGTTTGTCACGATAAACACGTGCTCGTAATCCATTAACACGAGGCTAAAAGTGATTGCTGGAATCATTAAATAAGTAAGTTCAATTATTTTAAGAAATCTTTAATAAAAACCTTTTTATAAAGGGTTAGAAAAACACTTTGCCCAAGCCCACCTGCTCCCACATCTGCAGGGTTAAAGCCGTTGGCCAGAACCTTGGGAGCCCCCCACTCCGTGCTCATCATGACGTTGTGTCGAGGCTGGTACCAGAAATCATAGCCAAACGGGGCAGCCTCTCCTGGCAGCTCCCAGTTTCCCGTCACCTCAAATGTCTCGCCGTCCAACAGGACAAAGCCGCCTGACACAAGACCAAAGTACAGACAGAAAAGCAAACAGGAGATTACTGAATACAGAACGGACATCATCCCTACATCAACCATTTTAATCTGCTTAGAAGGGCAGGACCACAGGGGCATTGGGCCTGGCTGAAAGCTGATTGGCCCTCAGAGTGCCCCCTCCCCTGTCACTCACTTATTCAAAACATACAATTGGCTAATGATAAAACTGCCCACTCTGTATGAATTATGGCTCCTCTTATGCCCCCCACCTTAAAAAAATCCTAGAATCATCCCTGACACTTATTCAGTCGAGGATCACGGTGAGCAGCACATGGCATGAGGCAGGGGATCTCACGAGACACATGATGCTGAAGCATGTTCATTGTGCTATTTGTGTATGTTATCAGTCTTTTACAATGTCAGTGTACAGGGCCAATTTAGACTCACCAATCCTGCATGTTTTTGGACCGTGGGAGGAAACCAGAGCCCCCGGCTAAAATGGGGAGAACATGTGAACTGAAACTGAAAGGACCTGGGATCAAACCCTAGACCTTCTTGCTGTGAGTCAGCAGAGCTAACCACTGCACCACCGCGCCGCCCAGCGGTGCGTCGTCAATTTCAAATTCGCTCGCCATCTCGCGTTCGGTCAAAACCAAAAACTAACGTACGACGTCGACGTCAATACGCAATGACATCGGACGCCGAACTGACGTCGTGAAATCAAATGGAATATTACACCAGTTTTTCTGTTAAAGTACTGTGAAGTACTCCTAAAGTAGAGATTCATTTTCCGCATCATCCAATTTAAATCGTCATACATTTACATTGATTTTTAACCGCTTCGCGATTCATCATTACATGCCTACACACCCCACATCAAATTTACACACCAATTTGGACTGAGGAAAAAAGACCAAGGAGAGAGTGTGCAAACTCCAGACACAAGAGGCAGATATCAAGCCCCCCGGTCACATGAGGACGGGCCCCAGTCTTTCAGCTTTCACAGTTCACATACTGACTTTATCCTAGTAAACTGGTAAAGCACCTGAGACTAACCCTAATGACTAAGTGCTTAAAACAGCAACCCCTTCAAAACAGAGCTGGGGATATACAGGTAGGTTGGAAAAAAGCCTACAAGAACTACACAATGGATTATCAAGCAAGAACAAACAGAGCTACCGTCAGGACCAACTGGGCCAGCTAGGAGGCGCCAATAGCGGAACATAAGAACCCGGCCTGTAGGCAGAACTAAATCTCGGGGGTTTCCCGCTGCAGATCTCACCGAACAGGGAGAGGGGGGTCCCTGCCAGTAGATTTCACCCAGGTGCGGAGCGGAAGTATATTTTGGGGGGGGGGGGTTGGTTTGTTATGCTGCGTTCCATTTACCCTGGAGGTCGGTAGTTGCAGCTGGGAATGGTGTCACACCCGAGTTAATCGCATTCCAGTACAAGAAGTCGGACAGCTATTTAGCAATATCAGTGATCTGTTTCATAAAGCAGGATTTCTTGCTTAGCTAGAGAACTTGTCAGATTTAAGGTATCCCAGTTTAAATGGGCTTCTTTCACTTATATCTAGCCCAGACTACCTTAAATCCGACAAATTATCTGGTGAAGCAAGAAATCCTGCTTTCTGAAACGGGTCCCAGTTCTAGGCAGGTTCATTGTTAGCCATAGTTAGCAATACCAGTTGATAACATATTTCCTGGTATTTTGCACATAAAAGCACTGTAGCAACACTTCTAAAGATAGTTGTTGGACAGTTGTGTGTGTATAACTGATTTTATGAGCCAAAAATAAGACATAAGTGCTAATAAACAGCATAAAACTGCAGCTTTAACTTCAGTTGATAAAAGGCGCAGCCATCTTGAATTCTGAGGTCGGGGTTGTGTAGATTCATGTCGGAATTCCGACTTCAGGGAGAGTTTCAGTTGAAATTTCTGACTAGGAACCTGGAATTTCCAAGCTCCGAGTTCAATTTCCGAGTTCAAATGGAACGCAGCTTTAGTAACTGTCTAAGTGTCCGATCAGTAGCACACAAAATTTGCCTCATGGGAGTTTTACTTACACAAAAATGTTCTGAGGACAGAAGGAAAAAAATTACTGGTTCAGAGAAATAACCAATCACACTGTAAAGGATGTCGTGGTCCCGCCTCCACTAGTTGCTTGAACCCACCTCCTCTACAATGTGACTAATTATCTCTCTGAACCAATCATTTTTTTCTGCTCTCAGAACATTTTTGCTCAAGTAAAATTCCCACAAGCCAAAATTTCAGGGTAGAGTTCAAACCCATAAATTTTACTATGCTGCTACTTGCCTGATAAGAACAGTCAACCTACTAGGCACTGCCAAACGTCTCCATTTATAGATTAAATAGATTAGATCAATATATTTTATTGATCTGCGGTGGGGGCCGGCATGGGGAGGAGGCATTATAGTGCCTGATATCAGCAGGCAGTAAAAAAATCCCAGGAGCGCATTTTATCACACTGTGGTGGAATGAGCTCCAGAATGAGTATGATGTTGCTTTGATGTTCTGAGCCAATATCACAGATCGCAATCAGGGCTGATCCTGGCATTTTTTAACTGATCGGTATTCGCTACCACAGCCCAAACCAAAGCCTGGTCTACTTAAGTTTTCCACATTCAATTTACATTAGCTGGGCAGATTGTAAGGTTCCATCACACACTGCAGTAAGCCTGAGTCACATGGCTAGTAACTACAAAAATAGCGAAATGTCAGCCGTGTGGAAATTCTTTAAATTGGAAACTCAAAGTGGCCCAAAAGCCTATGTCTGCAATGCCCTCCTTTCCAGAGAAGGCAGCAGACAAAGCGTTGTATAATACAATGAACCTAATTATGCACTCACAGAAACATCATAACGGAGAATACTGCAAAATCGTGAGGCTTACTCAGACAAAGAATGCACCAACGCATACCATATCTGTATGTAAATTTATTAAAAGATCAGATCAGGACTCGAAAATGGCAGATGTAGAAAGGATCTGATCGGGACAGGGTACCAAAAAAGTGGATTGGGACATCCGTAGTTAATTGTTCAGTTAATCTTATTATTATTTCAGTAAATTACGACATGGCTCAATTTCTGTCTCATGAGAACAAGTTAAAAATTCATATGGCTTAGGTGTCGTCATTGACTTGTGTGCACACACTTCCTCTTCGAGCTGGAAAGCTTAACATTCATGTTTACACATTTTTCCGTAGCTACAAGAAACTGTGTCAGAAGGTTTGAGCCAGGGGCGTTGAAAAAAACATCAGGGGCTAACTCAAGTTTACCCTGGGCTTGACTTTTTTTTTCTTCTTCAAAAGACAATTGGCATCGGGGCAACAGCCCCAAGTGATCGGACCTAAGGACGCCCATGGTTTGAGCCAATAAAAAAATGGAGGTAATAAACAAAGGCAAGTCAGGCATCACGGGATATCTGCTAATTGGAAAGAAAACCTTTAATTCAATTCTCATGTTCATTTTCTTTAAATTTCAGTTCCTAAGTTGTTGTGTCACATTTCTTGCACAAATCTATTCTGCTTTTCCTTGAATTCCATGCAGTTTGCCCCCCCCCCCCCGCCGAGAGTCTCACCTTTCCCATTACCAGAAGGATCCCCCATGGCACTAATCATGACCTGCCCGCTACCAAGACAGTGACTGGTGTGTGGATTCGCCAGCCCGCATTTCCAGAAGAGCTCTGTGGGTTCCACAATCTGCAGACAGCAAGTGGAAAAACAACCCAGTCAACATGTACCTGGAAAAGCTTTGAGTTACATTTTTTTTAAACAAGGATGTATATAGAATTACATTCACTTCAAGTGCTTAGTCTTCTCCTGTTCCAGCTATAGAAAGGCTGTGGAAAAAATTCATACTGGTTAAACAGGAATTCTTTGTGGTTTTGCTTGTGGGCTGTGAGCATTTACCTTATGGAGACGTGGAGCACGGGGGTCGTTGCCCACATCCACCACATAGACCCGAGAGGAGATCAGAGCAGGCAGGATGAGTCGGCTGCGTGTCTTTGAGGGGTCATCGAAGCAGCTGCTGCATGCGTTCCACCCCGAGTGATGCAGTTCATCCTTCAGGTTCGGCATGGGCAGCCGGTGAATGACCTGACCGAGACACCGACACGACACCGACATCACCACCCTTACCCACAAGACCGGCCACTGGTCTTCCTTACAAACCCATTTATCTTTCAGAGCCTGACCTGCAGGTTAAAGAGGAAAATGGTCTTAATGAATCCACTAGGTGCGGAGAAGTTACCTTGCAGTAGTTTGCAGACTTCGGATCAACATCCACCGTTGCCAGATAATCTGGCTTCTCGATGCCAGTGCTGCGGTATATGCAGGGCACATAGACAATCTCCTCACGTGGCCCTTAAAAACAAGCACACACACACAGACACACAGACACACACACACAGACACACACACACACACACACACACACACTAAATCAATGCACAAACCTCCACTCTAGCCACCGCCCCCTATCTCACCAGCCCCAGTTCTGGGTGCATTATTCTTCCATGTTTGCTCTGTCGTCACAGAGGGCTATACGCAGATATGATGTTACCTTTCATGGCCTCCAGAGGGCTTCTGTAGCCAGGTCCACATCCTTCACACTTGGCTATTGTGAAAAGAGAAACACAGAAGAGTAAGACAAAGACTGTCAAAAGTGATACAACTATTTCCACACGACTGACGCTAACCTCTAATCCAGAACAGGTTTTGGTGTATGTAGTGAACAGGAAATATAAAGGTTAATATAAAGGTATTACAATTTTTATCATATGATCAAGTTATGGTCTCTGAAACACATAATATCAGCAAAGTCAATCTAAACATATATAGACGCTCCTCTGCTTACGAATGAGATACGTTCCAATCGTAACTTGCGGCCAGAAGTTGTACTAGGCAGAGTTGGCATGCAGCAAAAAAAATTGATGTTGCGGACAGGAAACGGGAGCCCAATGAACACGATTTGGACTTACAGTCCTCTTTGTTCGTATGTCTGAAAGTTCGTAAGTTGAACTAACTATAGCAGCTTTTTGTAACAAGCTTGGAGAATACTTTCTGAGAAATGGACCACTCCTCCAAACAGTATAACTCCAATTCCTTATTAGTGAAGGGTTTACGCCGGCGGACAGTCCACTTCAGCTCGCACCACAGGCAGGGCCGTAGCCAGGATTTTTTAAATACCGAGGTCAAAAGCGTTAGCCCTTCCTAGGTGTGCCCTGTAATGGACGGTGGTTATTTGAGTTGCAGATACTGACCTCGGTGTCCTCAATGGTAGGAACGGGCATGACCACGGGTTCTCAAGTGGATTCCGATCTGGAGACTGAGATGGCCTTTGCAAAACCTTCATTTTATGTTCTTGTAACGGTTTCATTGTTGATTTGATGTGTGCTTGGGATACGTTTCTGACAGACGTTCTGACAGAGGCAGCTAGAGTTTTGGTTAAAAAGTCATAGTATTTAGTGGAATTCATGATGTTTCAGCATCAACATTGCGATGTGCGTGTAATGCGATAATCAGACCGCAAGACGTGTGATTTCAAATTAAATTGAAAATGTCGTGGTACAACATTTTTGATGTTTGATACAAAAGAAAAACTCGCACAGTTCTAATTTTCCATGGCTGCCTACTATCTACAAGAAAAGTCTCTCTGCTATAACATGCAACAAACTCCGTGCATCCAGGTTTTTGGATTCATGGAGTTTGTTGCTAGTGAGTGACATGCAAGCTTTGCATGCACAGCAAACCACCTATCACAATCATTCTTGATAGAGCTGCACAATGTGCAATTTTAATACTGACATCGCATGTTATTTACATGCAGGGTTGGATGTAACAGAATACATGTAATGGCAGTATGTATTCATACTAAATATAATATATATAAAAATAATAATAAAATAATTTAAAAATAAGTCGTCTTATCTGTATTTAGTCCATGTTGCATTCTGAAAAAAGTATTTAGAATGCGGTTACTTCTTAAAAAATAAGAGAATAACTACTTTAGAGTATATCCACGGTAAAACAGAAAATAAAATCTTTTTAAAGGAAAAATCTCTTTTTAAAGATATGTCTTTTCCTTCATAAATCATCATATGCACACTTTTCACTGTGCCTGCCAATGGTTAAAAACTGTCTACGAAGGATTCCACTTTTAATTTAAAGAAACAACAAGGTAAATGACGCTTTCAAGTTGAAACTCAATCTAGCCAGTGATACACATCCATTCACAAGCGACCCAAACTCAAACTATGCTTTATTTCAACCCGACCACCACTCCCAATGTGAATATAATGAAGACAAAACTATGCCCGACCTGCTATTTTCCAAAAATTATTCCTTCGTGCATCCTTTGGGTAAGTAAAACATACATTTAAAAGAGAATCCCATCATTTATCACACAAGACAAAAAAAACCCCACCGAGAAGTATTTCAAAAAGAAAAAAAAATATTGTACAGCTGTTACACAAAGGTAATTTTTATTATATTAGCCTATTCTAAATGTGATCTTAAAGTCTTCTGAATATGTTACTTTTTATGTAAGTCCACCGTAATGGAATACATTTCCACAATAATTTTAAGGCTACATATTCAGTATTAAGCTATCAATACTTTTTCCAAAGTATTTAGCCCAACGATGTACAAATAATATTTTCACATGGCAAAAACCACAATAGTCAGCCTGGTTAAGATAAGTTACGCTAAAACATTTTCACTCTGTCACAGGGAACAAACTTGGTAAGTCTTGCAATTTTAATGATCGTTTGAAGAAATGGGGTACATAATTAATAAAATTAAAAAAACCTACTTTACTTTGCTCCTTTTGTATGAGTTCTGCATGTGCTCTTCGAGCCAATCATATAATCATTTTTCTCCATGCTGTCAGACTTACTCACAGACAGTGTGGCGCGTTTGTGAGATATTTATTAAAAATGAATGGGGAGGAGGAAAACTAACAACTGCTGTATGAAAATATTTATATATTGACCATACTGAGCAAAAGCACTGCTTTGTGTCTGTTGACGACTTGCAGGAACACCACCAACTTATTGACACACTGTATCGGAAGAAAAGTTCTATTTGGCTATAGTTTATTCCAAGTAAATTTCACCTCCTTTTGTTTTATAAATATTGGAATATTAATACCAAAAATGTAAAATATTGCAATGTTTTTCTCCAATATCGTGCAGTCTTACCATTGATCCTCACAAGGGCCCATGGGCCACGTACAGCAAATTATTATTATTAATATTATTATACCACATTGAGGGAAATTTGATTCTTACATTGCTCATTTTATAATATTGTTTTTACCCCTCTTTCTTCGAGGTTGCCAATAATTCTGGAGTACACAGTATTTTCTAATTTTTCAAATCTGAAAAAATCTATTTCAAATTATGTCATTCATATCATATTCATATTAAAATGGATAATACTGATAGTTGTGAATAATAGCATAGATAAATATTCATTTTAGTCTTACTCAGGAACTTGAGATTTAAAAAAAAAACGACAAATTGGGACTGATGAACATGAGTTGAAGTGCAAGATTCGTCCTTTTCTGGTATTCAGGAAATTGTGCATAAACCGTGCAGTGCAGCAGGATGTGAAAATGTCAAAGGCAACAGTTTGAGCCGCATTTTGTAAGCACTAAGGTTCAAAGCTCTGTGTTGATGACCGCTTGTCCGTTTCCATAGTAACTGAGTATCAGGATCTCTTTGAAAAAGAATCAAATAGTAGAATTTTTGTCCTCTCATTGCTCTAACACAGTGTTTTTTTCCACAGGAGCAAAAATGTGGTCTGTGCATCCCTGAGGACCGGATTGGGAAACACTGCTCTAACACACAGAACTAGAAAATATAAATCATACATATATTTCAAATCATACATATATTGTGAAAATATACTTTTGAAATATAGCAAAAGGGTAATTTCATTTTCATTGCAGTTCACGAATTATTATTATCTGTTTAGTAACCCTTTTGTTTCTGTTTACGATAATAACACTGGTCCCCACAAGCCCAACGCGCATGAACACACACCGGCACCGCTAATCAACGAAGAATAAGCCTAGATTCTAGCCTAAACATTTTCTCAAACACTTATTCAATGGAAATTTTAAGGTAGCAGGCAAATTACTTTATGGCTTTAATGATCAGTGTGTTTAGCAGCTACCAGGACAAGAGGACTTGAAAAGCTCTCTGTACTGTACTGCTGAGGTACTGGCGGGCAGTGCGGCAGGTTGGACTGTAAATAGTTCTCGCATGTATTGTAATGTAACAGTGCTGTGTTATGTTAAGTGTTAAATGTTAATCGTTGTACATAACATGTCTGTGTGTGTGTGCCCACCTTGCATGTTACAATACTAATGGCAACTCAATAAACATGAATGAACAAAATGAAAACTATATTTACAAGAGCAAATGTCAGACTTTATACTGCAAAAAGTATTGCCACAATACTATTTACCTTGTTTATCCACAATATCACTTCTATTAAAAGATATCATGACTGCTGATCTGTCCCTTTCTTCACCACCACTTCAGTGCTTATCGCTTTCATGGTGTAACAAAACAGTCCCATGTGGGGCACTCAGCTCAGTATAAGGATACGCTGAATTTATACATATAACTAACTTTTGGGCATCATAATACACCTCTTGTTAATATTTTAAGCTTACTACTATTGTGCTTATCGAATTGTGGGAGTAAATAACGTCAGTATAGTGCCAAAAAGCCAGAATCTATTACCTAAAGCCCTACAATACAGTTTGTTGTGGTCAATAGAAAATGAACGTTAATGGAGGAAAATTAATCATGCAGATTAATCGACCAATCTGTAAAATATTCGATAGATTAATATATAGAAAAATAGTTGTTAGTGGCAGCCCTAGTTTAATATTAAATATCAGTAAAAATATTGCAAATTTATTGGCATGATAAAAATCACATTACAGACTTTACAAAATTAAATCACATTAGAAACAATCGAGTGTTAAGTAAAACATTCAAGTAATAATAAATTGAAACCCAAATTATAATTCTAAAAAAGCTGTTCCAATTAAAAAGTTCATTGACAAGCAGTCTCATTAGGTGTAATGCCTTTGCTACAACATACAATACAAAATATGTGTTTAGTATCACTTTAAGAGCCAGTGAAATAGCAAAATGGCAAGAACAAAACTGAATGAGTCAATCAAAAAAATTATGATAGAAAGAAAATGTTTGTGCGGAAGATATATGCAGATATGTTAAGTATTGCTTGTCAATGAACTTTGGTTATGAAACTAATTTGCAACATTTTTACAGAATTAAGCACGCGCCAAAGTTTCAAATGCCATACATGCCATAACAAAGGAGGTATGAATGTCGGACAGTTCTCAAACTGGGTGCTTTTATATGGAATCACAAGACTCAAAATTACGTTTATTCCATTATTACGTTTATAATTTATGTCAGTAGTGATTTGGAAGACAATATTTAATGACTTTAATCTTGAGTATATTCCTGTATTTATTCACATTTTCTTCACTTCAATTAGTTATTCACGTCCTAAAAGGTAATGAGTGATACTTTAGCCTTTGCTCTCATGCTTGTTTGAATGTGACTGATATATACAGTTGTACGGAGAATGGGTAAGCATCTGATTTGATTTTAGTTTAAAGGCTTGTTGAGGTGGGTCACATTTCTAAGGTCAAGACGTTTTGAGCGATTAATTTAGTTGCTGTTTGGGCTATTCTACCAGCCGATGACAATTACATGCATGTACGATGAGTATTTAACCACACGTACTACTAAATCTATTCGCTGGGTATATTATGTTAACATTCAAACTGAACACGCCAGCGATTAACATCTAATTTCACTTACAAACACAAAATGTGAACTGGCTTCGATCCAGGCTACAGACCACTTTAAAAAGCAAAACACGCACGACCTGTATAACAGAGGAGACGCAAAAAAGGAGTTCCAGTGTGCTCCTCGTTTAAAAGTACAGTGTGGATGAAAAATAATATAATATGTTTAGAGATAAAGACATTTACGCTGCATTTCAGTAAAGCGTCATCGTGCTTTTACAAATTTAATCTCAAGAATTGTAATCATTCTCTTAACCACAGTGGGAATATTTCGCTATGAAGCCATAGAGAAGAAAACCTCACTCGGCGGTAGTAATATGCACGCTAATGGATGTTACTATTTGCTCATTGTCCTACACAGTTACCCAGTATTGACACGCATTTCTTCTAATTAAAATTAGAGATAGAGTACGTTACTGGAAATTGCATATGCCTAAATACGAATTTGCAAAAAAATAAAAAATCAAAAACAAAAAACACGAAAAAATGTGTTTTAAACAAAAGCATTATATGTGTGCATGTAACATTTTTCTAGCAGAAAAGTATACAATATATTCCTTAAAGTAGTCTGACGTTAAACTACTACAGTTATAGACATAGGTTATGCACTGAAGCTTACCCAACTTTCGAGCATTGAAGACATACACGAATGGTATTCTCTGTTCATGGAATAAATGCTTTGACACTAGAACAAAGTGAAGAATACCATACCCATTGCTCTGGATGAACAATTTTCGGTAATTCCTAAGGCGACCGTCCTTCCCCTCCTGCTTCTCGCTTGTGTTGTGAGCGGCGGACGGCCGTCTAA
This sequence comes from Paramormyrops kingsleyae, assembly GCF_048594095.1. Classification (NCBI taxonomy): domain Eukaryota; kingdom Metazoa; phylum Chordata; class Actinopteri; order Osteoglossiformes; family Mormyridae; genus Paramormyrops; species Paramormyrops kingsleyae. The sequence goes on from NC_132805.1 coordinate 5,404,080, forward strand.
GGTCACCTGCGTGACGGGGAAGGGGGGGGGAGGTCGCAGTCAAAACGTGCATAACGTACTTATCCACCGGTCAGTCCTTACTGCAACCTATTTGGGGATATAGATGTCTGGAGATTTGCCCCGTTACTACGTCAGCCTACTTTATGTCAACATATTTCTGATATTTAGCTCAAATATTTCGGTTTTTAACTTCGAAAGACTGCCTTACCCGTCATTCTATTCTACAAGTGACGTTAACAAACGAGGTAAATATCTAGTGTAGGCCTAAAAAAAAACTCCAGGATACTTTTCTCGTTTATTGTTGGAAATTAAACTTGTAATAAGGAATAATTTTGCTCTTCAGAACAGGAAGGAAACGAAGGTAAAGTTTTGACCGCTTCTGATAGCGGAGACGAAAGCTAGCCAAGTCATTTTCTCTTTCGTCGTAACTGATATAAAGTTGCTTTAAAACTCTTTCACTGTGACATCTGCCTGAAGAGGTTGTACTTAAATCTGCAAAACAAGTATCAAACATGGTGCTCGATATCAGGAAGTTACATGCTTTGCATTTATAAATGGCGTATTAAACAACGGAGGGAGGGGCTAAGCACAAAGTTCTGGTCCAAAGTACAGCAGCTGCTGGTGGTGAGGAAAAGTATTTTGATATGGTCCTGAAAACGGATACTGAGCTGTGGTGGTACTCGTGAAACAAAATCCATCCATCTGATAATCACCTAGCCTAGTCAGGATCAGTTGGAGCATCTCATGCAGTATAGGGCTACACCCCAGAGAGAATGTGCACCCATGACAGAACACTTCTTGAAATGGAAATGGAGTTTAAGAGAAAACCTGTACAAGTCAAGGACATGAACTAGCAATGCTGATGTTTTAAGGCAACAGTGCTGTACACTGAGCTGCCCTGATATTAATGTTAACCTTCCAACCATGTTTCTTCCAAAGGTCTCTTCTATATGTTCCATCTTCTATTCCAATCTTCAGAAACGTTCATTGGTGTTATTATTAAACAAATGCTATGCTTTACCATATACACTATAGCTTATGGTTCTGCTGGACACAGAACAAGCTTTATTCAGTCTTTACCCACTAGAAACTATACAGACATTGCTCTTTTATCTGATAGCTTAGTGCTTTTATATATAGCCAGTTAAATTATTTCAATGCTTTTCTCCATACACAAGTTTGGTTAACAATTCGCCATACAATTCTTCACTGAAAGGACCAAGTGGAATCACCATCTTACCTGTTTAATTTCTGGATTCCCGCTAAATTTAGCTACTGTCTGGGACAGCAGAATATTGGTATTTTAAGATACTTGAACGTTTCATATTTCATCCTTTGTGTACATAGATACTAAACCTCAAATAAAAAGCAAATGATGCTCTGTGGTCAGTGGTTTTCAGATTTGCTAATAAAGGTTCCGTATGTGATATTGTAATATACTCAAATGATATATACATGGTTTTCACAAAGCTCAGTAAATGTATGATAGTCTGGTGGCTTGAGAAAGTACTTGTAGCTTTTTCTGTTAAAAACTTAGAATATCTGTTTTGATAATAAACCCATATTATCAAAATATGCAAAGTTTTTAATGGAAAAAGGTAAGTAATCGAATTAAGAACAATTATCAGGCAGACATTTTCTTGCTTCCTTTATTTCAGAAATCAAGACATTTTTAGTAAAAAAAAAACTGGCTGAGAATGAAAGACGGAATACAAAACCCTGCCAATTTAGAAAATAACCCAACTGCTGTACTTTGTCTTTAAACCTCATTAAAAAGTTACACAGATCCATTGAGGAATGAGTCTGAAGTGTAAAGACGTTACAAATATCCATTTTATGCTCCATATCTTTGACAAGCATCTCAGTTTAATATGAATCAGTTCTTTACATGACAAAGAACAGCACTTCACCAAGCCTGCTTCTCACCTGTGGAAGATCTGGATGCGTCTCATGATGAAGGTCCTTGACCACATCATCATGGAACCTCAGTTCCATCTGGTTTTGGGAGCAGAAGAGCCATTTCGTACCATGGATACACTCCTGAGGTAGCTAGCACTTTTCACATCATTTTTGAGAGATAAATTCCCTCTATATTCATCAATTTCCAGACTGGTGCAAATAGACTCTGTCACACACTGACATCTCTCAGACCAACTTAAGCAATGATATGTGCAAGAAACATTCTTTCTCACAAAGAATCTTCCGATTACACTAAAAATGCAGAAATAAGTTATCCTATAAGCTGCCAAAAAACTGGCAGAGTCAATGCATTTTTAAAAATGTTTCTATCTTACGCTATACTTGGCTTTGCAAAACACCACACTCGATATAGGTCTGCTCGTCACAAATGATCGAGCTGTTCGTTTAAATTAGTGCAAGGCCACAGCCACTGAATGACTATTCATGCAGTCACTCTGCAGTATTATACTAATCACACGTTACCAAAAAGAAACAAGCTGCCAGTCAATTCGTCAATGTTTGTGCCTGGCTTTAAACTGCTTGTTTCAGTTACAAAACGCAAGCTCTCCTTCACACTCCAATTTTTTTTTTTCCCATCAATGGTGCTGAAATGAGTCAAACGACATACTGATCAAATGCAACATAAATAAACTCTAAACCACAATCACAGTATATGCGACCAGAGCTTTTTTCTTCATATTCAATGAAAAACAGCTGGATCTGTACAGAATGGAAGCACCCAACCACCCCAAGACAAGCCACCTGCAGCAAACTAAATTGCTAGAATAAATAAAATATTTTCAAACTATATAGAAACATTGGTCTTCAAACTTAGAATGGACAGTTTAGCCTTTCTAAGGACCTGAAAGACCGTCACTAAAAACCAGCATCATACTATGACACAACTGCAGTTCACATCTGAAAAACTCGATTTTAGTAATAACGTCACATAAGAAAGATTATTACACATCATACTTTTAATGTGTACAGCAGAACTCTGCAAAAAGCATTGCATTTCTTTTAAAAGCTTCTTGCCCTTAAGTGCCAAAGACCAAAACACCGACAAACAAACGTGGTTCATGTTCCCCTCAGCCCTAGTTTTTTGCTTCACTAGAGACTCAGCAAAGCCAGAGCTTTTCATTCTTAAGGCTTGTCATTCAGGGACTGGTGCAATAACCAGCTGTGAGAGAGGAAAACAGAAAAGGGTTAGTCTGCTCCATCTGTCCCTGCTTTAAGTTTCCTGTAAGCTGTATAGTTGAGGCAAAAGTAGCGGCCATGTTGCTAAACAGGTGAGGAGGCATCTTCAGGTTCCTGCTCAGGGCCAAATTCAGCGTCGTCAAACCCATGGAAGGACTCAGCATCACTGTCCTTGTCAAAGATCTGGTGCAACACCTGGGGATTGGCTGGGACAAGGGAGCCGGGAGGCAAAACCGCACCAAATTCTTCATATTTCTTCAAATGCTCCTCATTCATTTGAACCTCTGTCACTTCCATTCCAACCTCTCCTGCTGCCTCCTGCTTTTTGTCCACTTCCCTTCCATCCTCTTCATCCTCACCATGCAATTTGCTCTCATTCTCTGGACCTGAATTTGTCTCTGACTCCCTGGGTGCCGCCGATGTTGTCCTGAGTGCTTCGGGACCCAGGAGGGCCTCCGTCAGCTTGCACACCATCTCCCTCTGTTCCTCCACTGGAGCAGCATCACCGGTCATCCCTGGGAGGACCCGGGCCACATGAAACGAGCGCCGAAGAAGATCAGGCAAGCTTTTCAGGCACGTTAGTGCCTCCACCAGCCAGGCCATCAACAACTGGACCAGGTCTTTGTCACTGGCACCTGCAGCCCCACCCTGGGCAACTAGCCGAGTCCAGCGGGCCTGCAGGAACGCCTGCAAGACGGGCCACACACACATTTCCAGAGGCTGGAGGCGGCAGGTACAGCCCTCTGGAATGACAGTTGGCAAAGTGTTGGCGGCACTGAAGGAGGCCAAGGGGACGTCTGATAAGTGGCTACGGAATGGGTCCATGATGAGCATGGCCTTGCTCTCTCCCTGCGAGTTCATGTACTTCTGCCACACCCGAGAGATCCAAAGCTCTAGCTCTTCATCCTCTGTGAAGCCCTCCGCTTTGGCCTCGAACAGGATGGATTCAGGCAGGTTGGTACGCAGCCGCCCCGGTAGCTGGCCCTTGAAGAAGACCATGGTTGGCAGCAGTCTTCCATCAGCTAGCATGGCCAAGAAGATGTCGCACAGAGACTCGCCGGTCCCTACTAGCTGGAACGCGGCCTCTTTGCCCACGGTGACAGGGTTTCCCAGGAGATCCAGGTCCACGAAGACCGAGAGCTCATCCATGGCACAGATGACGGAGGGGGAAAAATTCTGAACCTGGATCTGCTTGTGGACGAACTTGGTAAAGCCCTGGGCATTATCCTCCATGCTCCAAGGCAGGCGACGGCCCACCATGTCTGTGGGTCTCAGGCCGAGGTCATTCTGGAGCATGAAGCCCACAGCCCACTCGTAGGAGATACGGAAAGAGCTGCTGGGGTTGGCATGCCTATGGATCTCCGAGGCCTTCTGGAAGAGACTTTTCTCAGTGACGGGGAGCTGTTGCTCCCTTTGAGCCAACACCCACTCCACCAGGCGATCCACAGCCTCGCCACCCCCCCCGGAACTGGGTCGGCCCTCTCGCCGAAGCTGGCGTTCCTTCTCTAACAGCCAGGTCTCAATGAGCTGCGGCTGAGTGCTGAAATGTTCGGCAGCTTGGGGGATGCCGCAGCAGAGAGCAAAGAGTACGATTCTCAGCTGACGCACTGAGAGGTTCTCCTCCCGCTCCTTCCTCCCTGCTACATCTACTGCAGGCTTGACAGGGGCTACAGTAGATGCAGAAGACACCGGCTTAAGTTCCTTGCCATGGGAAGCATCAGTTGCGTTCTTTGAGCTTGCTTCTTGCTCATTTGTCGGCAATGCCTCCTTCCTTGCCACATATTTCAGGCTTACATCCAAGTGCTTCCCTGGAGTTGTTTCCTGGTCTAGATCTTTGCCCACATTTGTGGGGGGATGCAGGGAAGGACTTGCGGGAGGAATCGTGTGTAATGTTGGCCTTACACTTGGCTGGCTGCTGCTGTTGTTCTGTGGCAATGGGTGCCTAGGAAAGACACAAAAACAAATGCAAAATTACAAGAACAGACGAGTCGCATTTCAACGATTCTGATTCATTCAAGGGCAGGGTTGAGTGTGTGATTACACTTCACTTATATTTGCTTGAAAAAATCTATTATTTCAAAATCATATCAACCATGTTTCTACTTGACATTACTTTTCCCGCCATATTCAGGTTTTGTTTTGGTTTAAAATCAAATGCATGTCTTCCAAAACCTCAGGCACTTAAAAGTAATTCATAGAAAAGTATTTTATGAATATTAAATGAGTCAAGGCAGCCAATAAGAGTAGCAATGAGCATCAGTATTTGGGGCCACAGGGATTCTGCATGGGATATTATGGCTGGGTCATGTATGGAAAATGTCCATTATAAAGAATAGTATAATATTGTAGTATAACAACTCATGCACCTAGAGCAATGCTCATTTAACTATTACAGTCAACTGTCAATTTTACATCCATCCACAACACTCATCTTAATTTAAAAAACCTTGATATTTTATAAAATCGTAAAATGTATAAAACGTAAATACTCAGAGGTACCCAAACAAGGGCAAATCACTAAAGAATTGTACTTTGGTTATGAGATTAATGCGAATTGCAATGGTATCATGTAAAACGACATAAAAGCATACCTGTATGAAACAGTTACGGTTTTAGGTCAGATACTGGAGCAGAGGATCGTTAAGTAAGAGGAGTGCAGACACTTGGATTAAACTAGGAAAGGAACATGAGAGCTTGGCAGGAACTAAACTAATAATCATGATATCTGTTTTATATGTACATATATGAGCCTGAAGCAAGGCCATTAAGTATGTATGAACACAGCTGTACCAGCTCTGAAGTATTCAATTTTTTTATTTAAGCATTTATCTGTATTCATACAAAATATACTACACCACAGTCATTATTTTAGCACTGAAAATGATCTTTGAATGACTGTTCTTGAATGAGCAAAAAAATATAATTAATACTTTGCTACAGAGTTTAAAATTTTGTTTGCAACATTCACTAAATACAGATTTATATGCAGGGTGATTGCTATGCTGCATTAATGATTACTACTATCTAAAAACTGGTAGCCAGGTAGCCAAACACCAGTCTGTTGGGGTACGGGCAGGTAGATGTCTATACTGACATAGTCTTCACTGTCAAACAATTATTAAATTATCCACACAGAAGGTTCCATAACTTAGAACAGCAATTTTAATGCAAATATATGAACAAATTTTTCTCACTCTTCACCATAACATATATCTCATACACTTCCAAAACGAGGCAGGTTTATAAAATTACCATGTTTTACAGTAAGAAAATTATACTGCTCTGGTAATAAGCAAAGTGGAACAGTGCAGAACATTCTATACAATGTATTTAACATGGTATTACTGTAAAAGACAAGGGGGGGGCAAACCATTTGAACCATTTTCCTGAATTAAATGATATGAGCCTGTAGAACTTAATGCTTTGTCAGTAGTATGTGTGCTGATGCCTGACGTATTGCTGGAAAGACCATCTAAACACACCAGGACCCCCCCCCACCACCACCACCATGAACACTAAAGCCTTTAGCAAAAGGTTTTATATAGAAAAGTACCTCTGCCTTTCCATAACATATCCAAGCTTTGGGGATCCTGAAAAAGAAAATGAAAAAAGACAAAATGAAAAAAAAAAAGAAAGAAAAAAGAATATAAGGGGTATTGTTTTAACACGAACACATTCTCCCCCATAGCACATAAACTAACGAGTACTTTAGTCCTTTAAGTGCAGTCACTTGATGCAGAACAAAATCAAACACACTTGCATCTCACTCAGGAATTGCACATCTGCATAGATAATTTTAGCCCTTTCATTTTCCATTGCAACATAGGCACTATTTACACCCATGCTGGGGTGCGGGGGGGGGCTTGCGTGGGTGGTACTCTCACTGGCACTCACGTATGTGACGGAGCGTCTGTGTGGAAGGACCTTTTCTGCGGGCCGGGAGGCTGTGATACTCCCGGAAGCAGCGGTCGCCCTTGCACAGGTTCACGCCGCACTCCGAGCAGCCGAACACGCTCTCGTGACGCAAGTTCTTGAGGCTGCAGTTTTTGCACCGCTTGGTCTTCAGCGAGACCTTGACCAGCCTGTGGCCCGGGGGGGGCGACGGCGCCTGCCTGGCAGCGCTGAAGTGGAGCCGGGCCGCGCGCTGGGCACACTTCGCCAGCTGGAAGCCCAGGCGCTTGCGGTAACGGGCCTGCGAGAAGTGACCGTCCTCCAGCCACCAGGGGGGGCTCTCCTTCATGGTCTCCCGGAGGATGATGAAGGAGTTGATCACGGCCAGGTTCAGGAGGAACCAGAGGAGGCAGCGCCACCGGGTGTCCCAGGTCAGGCCCCCCACCGGATTACAGGCCTGCAGCTGGTTACAGATGTCCACACCTCGCATGTTCTCCTGCAGAAGCTGGAAGGCCTGGGGCCGCTCGATGGGTTCCAACTCGCCCGCCTTGGCACGGGACTTCCTCCACACGGTGTCGGGCAGCCCCGGCGCGGCATTGGTGGAAAGGCAGCACATCTCCTTGCTGTCCTTCCAGCGCGTGGCCAGCAGGGGGCCGCACTGAAGCTGGAGGAAATCCCCTGGATTATCCAGCTTGGCCTGTGCCCACAGGCCGTTGGGGAATATGGAACTTTCAGGGGGGAAGGAGCTGCTGCAGTAGGTACCGCACTCGAGCAACCGCAGCTCGAGAGGAACAGTGGTCAGGGAGCTGGCCAGGAACACCTGATGGTGTTTGCCCTGGAGGCCTTCCAGCAGGGGCAGCACCACCCTGAAGCCCAACTCCTTACTCTTCTTTTGCCCACGACATTCATTCCGGACAATCAAGCGATGGCAGTACCCAGACTTCGAGTCACACAGCAGCCACACCTGTGGCTGACCCATGCTCCGCCTCTCTTTGGCGCCGTCAGTCTCCAGACATGGCAGGAGGGCCCTGTCAATGGTGAGACACTTTTTAGGCTTGTAGGCCTCCCACATAGTGGAGTCCAAAACCTCCAGAATGGGCCTGATCAAGCGCAGCTTGTCCAGATAGTCCTGCTCGTCCTCGCTGTAGCCAGCCACGCGGAAGTGCGTGCCAATCTGCCGGAATCGCTCAGGTGCCATCGTCTTGAGGAACGTCTGCCAGTTATCATGGTGCTGTCCGGACCAGTACATTTCTATTTCCGGGAGGCTCTGCAGGCCCATCAGGATACTGAGGCCCAAAAACCCTTGGATGTCGCTCACGGTGACCGGGACCCAGTCGGGATCACCCTGACCCATCACCTGGCTGTACGTGGCGAAGGCGTTTGTCTCCTTGGCGATAACGTCCAGGAAGGACGTGGGAAAGAGCAGATGGAAGAAGTCGATGGCGTCAGCGTTCTTAGCCAGCGAGTGGGCGGGGCCATGTTCGCCCGCGAACTCCTGCACTGCAGTGCCCTCTTCTGGCTTGCCCCAGCTGTCCGCGGCTGACCAGTCTGGCTTGTCCCCACCTCCACTCCCTGCTTCCCCTCCCGGTTCCTCCTCATCATCATCCTCCTCAACCTCAGGACATTCAATATCCGACTCCAGACGTTCTGTGGGGAGGGGGGGAGGGGGGGTCAGAGGAACAACACAGTTAGGCCTCTCCTCCGCTGGGGCTCTTTTCTTTTTCCATTTTCTCTTTAGATTGATATTCCTCCTTTGTTCATAAGCGTTGTTTTTTTTTTTTTTTTTCTTTCTCTACTTTTTCCTGCCTCCATCTGCTTAGGATTTGAATGCTTTGATTCACTTTGCGTCCAGAGAGCTCTCACAAATACTCGTCCATCATTCCTGTGAAGTGTAATCATGGGGAAAGGCGAGGCGTAATGCAAACAGCCACACTTCCTGCAGTCAGCTCAGGTCCCGCCCCCGCAGCCACTCGATTGGCTCTTACCATTCTGCCACATGTACCCAGAAGTCCCAGTTACATATGGATACCCATTTAGGCAGCCAAAAAATACCAGTGCATCGTATTTTTAGGTAATCCGTTCTCACTATGGCATAACGGTCCCACAGACACCAAGGTTAATGATATGATATGATCCAGATATATGCAATTTCAGGGCAGGGGAGGGTGATGATAAAAGTTCACCAGTGCATTCTGGGTACAGGATATAGAAACCGCGACTCAGACGAACAGCAAAACTGCAAGGGGCCAACAGGAAGGATCCACCATAATTATAAATGAAATGCAAGTAGAAGCAGGTCAAACGTTGCACACGATCACTCATTTTTTTTAAATAGCTGACTGGAGTTTTTATTTATGGTCAGAACAGACCCAGTATACATGCACATCTCCCCCAGTGGCTGCATACCGACACCCACCTTTCAAGGAGCAGAGGCTGTAGCTGTGGCTGGGGAACTGGACCAGATGCTTGGCCATCAGGTCACCCAGCAGAGTGGAGTAACTGCAGGAGCTGCAGGTCAGCTTCGCCCAGCTGGTGGAGAGCGGACAACCGTGTAATGAAACAGGGGCGAGGGGGGAGAAAGACGGCGGGAGACGTCCGTGACGGAAGCCTGTTACCTTGGGACTGGTTTCCGGTATAAGGCCAGGTACTTGGTGCTCTTGCGAGGTACGTGATTGCTGTTAAAATAAAAAATGAATCACGGGATGCCTCTGGGACTCTGAGCAGGATAAGCAGCCATATTTTATATTATAGCAATGAAATACAGTCCTGTTCTACATTTCGTTTTCTGTTGTAAAGCACTTTGAGCTATATTCCATGTATGAAATTGTGCTATATAAATAATAATAATAATAATAACTACTAACAGCAATAATTCCTGCTCCAAAAATGAAGAGTATTCCCAAATATTTAATATGATAACATATAATTAACATTAGTACCATCAAAATGCTTGAAGCAAAAATAGCAGTGTGTATATAGAATATTATAGCCCATTTCTGGGAGGGGAAGTAAACTATCACTCACTGATACTTAGGACCAGCTGAAACGGACTTGGTATGGAAGAAAGCTTTTATAGCATTGGCATAAAGCAATTAGAATGCATATTTATGGCCATTTATACACTCAAGCAATTTCAAATAATATGCTGTCTTCTCTAAGCTGTATGTTGACTGAAAACCACAAATAAACTTCCATTTCAGTCACGTGATGAAGTGGTTTACACAATCTCCAGCCAATCAGAATCGATCAACCGGCACAGAATCCTCCGCTGTGGAATTCCTTCAGGACTGAAATACCACGGCTCCCGCATGAGTGTGGAGCTCGTTCTCCTGTCGTGGGGCGACATCAGCACCCGCGGGCAACGCGCCGTGACTCACTTGATCATGTGGTTGGCGTAGGCGCGGGAGCAGCAGGTGCTGTAGCGGCAGATCGAGCAATGAACGTAGGTGGGGAAGTGATTGGCAAAGTCTGGGACGTCGTAGTTACATTCCAGGCATGTCTGTGGGCCCAGCACCTCCCTGGAGGTCACATGACAAACAGCTCTAACATATCACACACGTCTCTAAGAAGTACTGTGGTGGGAGGGAAAAAAAATCATTATAAAACGGAGAAAAACATTCAGGGAGCATGAAGAGTGTCGATATCACTCACCGCTGCTCCTGGAACTTGGTGAGAAGCTCCAGCATCTTACTGACAGACTTCCTCTTGATGGGAGGCTGAGGAAGCGGCTGCTTCTGGTGGCCCTCAGAGTGCACAGGAGACGGGGCATCTCTAACCGGGGGGGCCGGCAGGGGTGCTGGGGGGAGGCCGGGGGTGGGCTTATTTTGTGCGGCGTATGCCCTGATGGTCACCTGGTGTGAACAGTCAAAAAACGAACATTACGAGGGACAAGAACCATCAAAGATGCTCATAGAGAGATAAGTGTTTCTGGGACGTGAAACGCCGCCTCTGGTCACCTTGGTCCCTGGCAGGAGCCCCTCCAGCTGCTTGGGCTTGCGGAAGGTCTTGTGGTGGTTGACCTTGTGATCCATCTTGTCTTTGGTGAAGAGGAACTGCAGCCGGCACTTGTTGCAGTAACACACGGTTTTCTTCTGCGGGGCGACAAAGCAGCACTAGATGAATAAACTAGGTAAACGATCAGGCCTCTACAAAATCAGGCAGACAGCGCAACGAAATCCACAGGGGAAAATCTGGACAATCCTGGAAAATCCTCTCCACGCCGTACAGTGCTTAGTTTGTACTGTATGTTGAACATGTAGAGTTCATGGAGAATCAGGCGACATGGGTGGCCACCCGGCCGAGGTCCTCAGACCCAGAGAGGTGCTACCTGGTGGCGGATGTAGTGCTGCTGGTAGGAGTTGCTGTTCTTGAACACCTTGAGGCAGTACAGACACAGCAGGTTCTTGGTGTCCTCATGGCAGGTACGGAAGTGGTTGTACACATCTGAGTAATAGGAGGAGCGGTACTCGCACACCTGTGGAGGGCGAGCTGTTGTATAATGCATGCCGGCGTAAATCTACTCAACACCTAGTCCGTCTACTCATTGCTTCGCCTGAAAACGGATATCGTTACCCAAAGTGACACTTCACTCAGTATGTTTAGGACCTGTGACATTGTCCAAAAGACTGTAAGTGCAAGACCCTTAACCCAACTGCTCCAGGGGTACCAGAAAAATGGCTAACCTTGAGGTCTGGCCCCAAAAATTCTCTCATGGAAAGAAGTATAGGATACATGAATTCCTATGGGTCTTGGACGAGGAATAAATTAATCTTGTCAAAGCTTCCAATACACGTAGGACGTATCGCCCGTGATTTTTAAACATGCCACTAGGGCGGGGCTGCTCTGCCTGAAGACTGCAGAAGATCACCTGGCAGATGTAGGGCATCTCTCCAGGTTTGTGTGTGTTCTTCATGTGCTGCAGGAACGCCGGCTCACTCTCGAAGGCCCACTCGCAGATTTTACACGTGGCTGTGCAGAGACAAAGGGAAGAGCACCGGTCACCTCAGCTGGGTAGGCTCACTGGTACAGAGAGAGCAAAACCTGTGGCAATCCTCTGTGCTTTTTCAGCAAAGGGGAAGTAAGTGCTGGCCAATGTGCATTATGGGAAATGTAGTCTAGGGTTACCGGCTACCTAAAGGACGGCTTTCAGGGCGGAGCTAGGAAACAGCCACTTACTGGAGGACTCGTAGTTGCTGTGGACGCTCTCTAGGTGGCACTGTAGCTGGAAAGGCGTGGGGAACTGGCGATAGCAGTGCTGACAGTACGTGTGGGTGTCCACCTCTCCGTTCTGCTGCTCGAGCTCCATGTGGTGCTTCATGTGGTTCATCAGCCTATGGGAGGAGAGAGGGGCCCGTGTGAGAAGCTGTGATTGGACTGGACGGGCGTGAGCTGTCCCCCCCCTAGGGGGCGGTGCCGGCCTCCAACCTAATGTTGTTCTTGAGCTTCTTGGAGCAGCTGAGGCACTTGAACTGCACGGACTCCCGGGTGACGTCCTGGGGGGCGTGGCCTCGTTTGCCTTCATAAGAGCCGTAGTAGAATTCATCTACCAGCATGATCAGCCTGCCTTGGGGATCCGTGTCACCGGCCGGGCTGCCCTCGCCGAGCTGGCTGGCCGGGGCGGAGGGGTTCTGAGGTGGGATGGGTTTAGTTTGGGGGGGCGGCGGCACGGTGGGACGCACGACAGCAGCGGCACCAACCCCCGAGGACATGGGGCTCTCCGTGGAGCTCAGGTTCTGGGTGAGCTCGGGACAGCAGAACTGTCGAGGGAACAAAGCACATTTTACATCAATAGCACTGCTCATACTGATGTCTGTTCTGCTTGTAATCAAACACTGATCAGATCAGATCAGATTTATTGGTCAGAACTAACTGTTGTTCAACGCGCATTATTTTGCCTTTGGGGTGTGATTGTGTGGTGTGAGTGTGTGTGTCCTGTGAAAACAGATGTTTAAAAAAGATATTTAAAAAGACTCTGTTTTCAAACACTGCAGGCCTTATTGACCAAAAGGGCCTGTTCACATCCTGACCAGAGCAGACAAAGAGGACACTCACACACATATGTCCCCGGAGGGCCTCGACCATCCTGAAGTGGGCTCCACAGCGAGGACACAGCCGGGAGCCGGGGACAGAGGCGGGGGGGGGCACTGCAGAGCAGGGACACATACAGGGGATCAGAATGCTTCCCCCAGAAAGGAGGTACGGACACAGCCGCTCACTGAAAACCGCAGAAAAGAGAGGAGGGGATGCAGACTGACTGACTGACAGAACCGACTGCGGCCGTCAGGACCAGTATTCAGGTGACTATATATATAAAAGAGTATTTCATTAACTGCCAAATTAAATCAGTAGATTACTTGATAAGTAGTATCACTGATAGTGACAGCTCTACCCATGTGTCAAACTTTATCACTGGTGAGAAGAACTAAAATGCTAAACCATTAGAAAAACTAAAAAACAAACTGTCAGATATATATATATATAAAAAAAAAACAACACTTCCCTAACTGCACGCAAGTCAGAGAGAAACAGGAAAGGCACCATTAACATTGGCATAATTTGAAAAAGCATTTAACTGCATGTCAAGAAACAGATATTTTTGGCCGACTCGTTCGGTACCATTTATCAAAATGAAACGAAACATTCCCACCACATACGAATATAGCTATAAAAGACCCAACCGTACACCCCAGTCACCGAGCAACATCACTAAGCAAAACAGGCTGAATCTGCCATTCCTCATCCACCCTGTTCAAGTGGGCTGTTTAAAACGAGAACCACTGCCAATTCCTAATACAACTTGAAACTGACAGTAAGCTGGAAAATGCAGTTTGCAACATTAGACAAATTTGGTTTAGGACAATCATTCACCCAAATGTTCAATCAAAATGTTCTACAGCTCACCCAGAACATCAGTCATCATCATGGGAAACATGCCAAAGAGTCTTTTTACTACAGCGAGGGACTAGACATTAATGTCCATAACTATTAGGGTTATTTATAGAACCTCTAGCCACAGCTGTACAAGGGGATCAAGATATCATAGATATCGGAACCATGAATTCCACTCAGTTTATATAAGTGATTCTATAATTGAAAAGAAAAAAGAAAAAAAAACTCTTCTTTCAAGTATGTCACTGAAAACATATTTGATTTTAACAAATCAATGATTGCCAAACACAACCTACCTCTTTTTATTCAGAAAAACAGATTTGTTTACAGTATAAGTTAACTCTGTTATGGCCAAATTAGGCAATATGCGGATATAACAATAAATCCCAATAAGATAATTCATTCCTGTTCCATCAAACCTAACACACTTCAAATCAAGATAATATTTCACCCAAGCATACCATAAAAATGAAAAAATGCCTTAATCTTCACAGAACCATCCACATAGGAGCAAACATTTATATATAATATCCAGTAAAAAATAAAACTCTTCTTAAAATATAAGGGAGAAAAAGTACATCAATAATGTGTATGAAATTTAAAACAATTTCTTTAGTTTACTTGTGAAAATAATTCATAAACAGAGTTGAGCCCTAAAGTAACACAACTGGCATCTAATAGAAGTCATCAGTGCCAGCTTATAGGCGTGGAATAATCAATTATTTTTGAAGTTCCTATAAGAGAACAGTATTTAAAAGGCAATATTCTTACAACAGAATATAGACTCTGTGGTGATGTCATAACAGCAAGCGTTCCTTGAGAGTTCAGATTGTGTTATTATGAACAGTTAGAAAGCTGCGGTGGTATGTCATGATTTAGGAGTCTCATGGCCCGAGGACAGAAGCTCCTCCTGAGCCTCTGTTGTTGCCCATAACACTCCTGAAGCATTTGCCTGATTTAAGTAGGTTGAACCGACAGTTACTGGGGTGAGATGAGTCTTTGATGATCCAGGTTGCTCTGGTCCTGCATCTCCTGGTGTAAGAGACTGTGGATCCGATCTGGTGCAGCGTTCCGCCACCCGGATCACTCCCTGTAGACCTTTAATGTCCTGGGCACAGCTGTTACCAAACCAGGAGATGATGTTCTGGATCGAGACACTTTCCACAGCACCAGAATCTTTAGGGTCGCCGGAGAGACCCGAAGCTTCCTCAGCTGTCTCAGGTGGTAGAGACGTAGCCTTGGACAGGCCTTGTGCATGTACAGTCCAAGTCAGATCCTCGGAGATGCAAACGCACAGATATTTGAAGCTGCCCACCCTCTCCACTGCAGCCCCATTGATGTTGAGGGGGGTGTAGGACCGCTGCTGTCTCCTTCTGAAGTCCACCACCAGCTTCTTGGTTTTGCTGACATTCAGCTGGAGGCAGTTCTTTTGACACCACAATGTCAGGTTCTCCACCTCCTCCAAGTCGATGGAGTTGGAGCTGGGTGTGGCCACGCAGTCACGGGGGTGGAGAGCGTAGAACAGACGGCTAAGTACACAGCCTTGAAGTGCTCCTGTATTGAGTGCAATGATGTTGGAGACACGACCACCAACCCTCACCACCTGTGATCTGCCTGTGAGGAAGCTGCAAGCCCAGGCAGTTCCAGGCCCCTCACCATGGAGAACAGTCTATGAGGGACTATAGTATTGAAAGCTGCCTACAGTCAATGAACAGCATTCTTACATAGTTCCCTGTTTCTACTAGCTGAGAGTGGAGTGCAGCACACGACAGATGGCGTCATCCGTCGATTTGTTGGGGCGGTAAGCGAACTGTAGTGAGTCTGTGGAGTTGGAGAAGAAGGATGTGATGAAGTCCCTAATAAGTATCTCAAACACCTCCATGACTACCGACGTTCGTGCAACTGGCTGGTAATCATTCAGGCACGAAGGCTTATTGTTTTTTGGTGCCGGGACAATTGTGGATCTTTTAAAGCATGTGGGGACCACAGACTGAGCCAGAGACTTGTTGAAGATGGAGGTAAAGACTATGGACAGCTGGTCAGTGCCTGGAGATGCCGTCCGGCCCCGGCACTTTCCTGATGTTGACCTGCTGCAGCGCCTTGCACAAGTCACACTCCGTGATGGTGATGACATCACCGTGCTCACAATTAGCTGCAGTGGATTCACCTTTAGAGTCCGTGGTTGTGTGCAATCCGTGCCACATTCAGTCCATGTCGCTCAGGTGGAAGTGAGACTCCATGCGCACTCTGGTACCGGCATTCTGCGTTTTGTAAAGTACTCCATGAGAAGCAGCCTTGTAAGCGCTCATTCGGCCGGTGATGAGTCCTGTGTTATACACGGCGGTACGGGCGTTCACTGCCTCAAGGATGCTTCTCTCCAACTCCTTGTTGCGTCTCCATCTTTCCCTGTCTTTTGCTAAGTTCTCCTCTCTTCTGTCTGGGTTGGCATCACGCCTTGCCCGATACCTCCTCTGCTTCTCAGCAGCTGAGAGTGGCATATCTAAAGCAGAAATGCAGGCTACACTGAACATTGTATTGTGATTTAGTTAATAATGTTACTTGCTGTCAAAATTGTTACTCTACCTTGGTAACAGTGTTTGACGGTAACAGAATTGACAATTTTAAACTGTTAAACAAAAACTCCACTTGCTAGCATAAATGCTAACAGCACATGGCACTAATCTAATCAAATAATAAATAAAGAAGACTTTTAAATAAACATCTGGATGCGTTTTCCAAAATCTTCTTAATGCTACATTTTTCGTAAGTTCTACCTTAAGTTGTCTCTTAATGCTCCAACATGTTTCCCGAAACGTTCTTAGTTAAGTATATCTTCCGTAAGATATTCTATCGTAAGGTTGGTCTGAGCCACTCTAAGCCGTCTCTTGTCACTGTTGTCGGCTCATACTGTTTATTTAAAATAAGACTAACATCATTAAGGGTACAGTTTCATAATCAAACATCACTTAACAAAAAAATAACTGAATGCACAGCGAATTGGCCTCAGTAATGATTCATAATAAAAGATAAGGAACGTGGTGTTGATCATGTATTTATTTATTAATTGGGAAGGGGGGGGGGGGGAGTTCTGCCAATATTGGGTTGGATGCGTTCCCCCAATTTCCGACGCCCCTGGAATGCACACAACTCTGAACATGGGCCAAAGTCACAGTATATCAAAACTTTGGCTCATGAGGTTGATAAGAGTCAACACTGCAGGTTCATTTACATGGAAGCCTAATATATTTTCCCCCAAAAAGCACCCTGAAATAGTCCTTAGTAGTCAATACTGAAGCACATAACGCATTTTCTTGTTGCGACAGTAACACAACTTCTCTTTCAGCTATTGTGCCATTGCTTCTCCCTATACTAATGACATGCACACATGCAGGGGTTTTGTAGTACAAATAAAAATAAAATAGTGATACTTAGGCCTGTCACGATAACAAATTTTGCTGGACGATAAATTGTCCCAGGAATTATTGCGATAAACAATAATATCGCAGTGACGTCATATCACTGCGAAATACGGCTCACTTGCTTCCGGTTTGAGTAACTATGAGCGCAAGAAAGGATAAACTTGTGTTTCAGAAGCTAAAAAAACAATAATAATAATTTCCTAAGTTCACCACGTCCTCAAAATACAATCAAGTTTTAAGTTTCCAAGCACACCTCTGGGATATTCGGCAAATCCAACATATTTATACTCATTTATACTTTATTGCCACATTTTACTTTACCGCTTATAGTGAACACGTCTGCCTGGGCGAAATTGATAATTATAATCGGATGATCATCATAACCGATTTTTTCTTCATGTCTCAGTCTAACTGACACGTGTATATTTCTTACATGAATAATAGGTGATAAAATGGACAGCGTCACTAATTTTGATTGCAAAATATAGTACAACCGTTTCAAACGCTTTTCAAATTACAGTACTGTACAAATTAAATGACTGAACTGTGTATAATTAAAATACGCTATATAATACAGTATAATACTGTACCTAAATATTCAATTTTATTTATACAGCGTATTTTCACAACATTGTCTGAAAGCATTCGCTGCAGCATCTCCGTGGCTCGTTTTATGGCGGTTTATCATAAGCTTTGAGTCTATATAACACAAATCTGAATATTGAACAGCTTTAATTAGAACTCTGACAAATTACCAGTGCTGCCATACTTTTACACTATGATGTTTGTTGTGCTTCTTCATGGGTTCTGAAGCAGCAACCTCTCCTGTTCCCGTGTTTCTGTTTGACACTAAGAATAGCAAACACAGATTAACGCAATGTGTACTTAAGCACATATAGAACATACTAAGCTAAACATTCTCCGCTAGAATGACTGGGGATGTTCATAGTTACTTCATTGCCACATGCATACACTATCACTGTCCGGGAGTAACGTCTATTAGCGTAAGCTATAGCTAACACCAGCCACGAAGTTGAACGAATAAGACTCCCCTTCGTATCCGTGGATGTAAGACAAGGCAAACATCTTAAAGCTCTTCTCTAATTTACTCTAATTTACACTATTTTGTGTTTATTTCAGCCATATTTATATACAGGGATGTGCATAACTCATGCGCAAGTACGCATTTGCGGTAGGCCTATATGCAAATGCGTATTTATTTTATGTGCAAGAAATCACTGCATGTGCACTGTGCATTGACCTTTATACTGCGAAAGAAGTACAAATTAGCCACATAAAGGTTAAAATGCACGGAAATGTGCACGTAATTTGCGCTGCTACAAGAAGAAATTTCCGCGTGTATCGCTTTACCGCGAATGCATACTTGCGTACCAGTTATGTGCACCTGTTCATATTACACCAAAACAATGGGATCAGAAATAAATGGAGAAGTAACATACATTTCTGTAGTTCTTTGTCCTATTGACATAATACACTGACTCAGCTGCAGCATAATAGTGGCATGTAGAGTCATCCCACCATAAAGAGACGCATAAACACGCACTGAGACACAAGTGCAGGTGCTATGCAGAACGTTCATTTAAACAGGCAGAGAACACAAAGAATGCAAAATCGGAATTTCTTGCTGATATTTTGGGCTGGTGGAGATCCCTCAGCTGCAGCCTGAAGTAGCGAAAATAAATACCAACGGTATCAAGCTGGATCATGGAAATACTGTGAAA
Organism: Paramormyrops kingsleyae; assembly: GCF_048594095.1. Lineage (NCBI taxonomy): Eukaryota > Metazoa > Chordata > Actinopteri > Osteoglossiformes > Mormyridae > Paramormyrops > Paramormyrops kingsleyae. The sequence goes on from NC_132805.1 coordinate 5,423,176, forward strand.
CGAAGTGGTGCAAATCGGGCACTGTCGCATCCAGTTATTTTTATACTGATGAATGGACACAATTCTAACGATTATGCAAAAATAATCGAGGTCAGTTCGAATAATTGCAATCAGGCGATTATGCAATAATTGTGACAGGCCTCTTGCCGATTCATTTATCTCAGCAATAATTCTTATTTTCATTATAACCTTCGGTAAATACAGGGACATGGCATAACCCAAACATCTTAACAGACAAGGTACCACTTGTAGACACTATGCTATACATCTGCACAAACCAGCAATCTTTAGCTTTCACAACCAGAGCCAGAAACGTGTCACTTACTTATGACAGTGTGACAATTAACAATGAATCTAAAACCACACTTACTTATTGAAGGAAACAAAGAAATGGGCAGCTGAAAGAAAATTCTTTACAAATTATACACTCTTTTAACAAATCAGGGACATGGCCATGTAATAAAACAATGGCTTGACCCCCCCCCCCCCACTTGACCCAGCACAGATTCATCTGTCTACTGATTCATAAATGGCAAATGGAAGATTAGTACCATGCTGAAATAGTAATCTACAAGTAATCCAGTCATTACAAGTAATCCAGTAAGATCAATCGCAAAACATATCACATACCGCTGGCTACTGCTACAGCGTCTGGATGCGTGCTCCTGTCTACAAACCGGACTGATGGCACACTTAAAAGAACTATTTCCAAAGGGACTGAAGATCTCTCTCACCCGGCATGTTTTAACGACAGTAAAAGCTTATAAATTTCAGGAAATGAACCACAGGCTAACATTACAGTTAGCTGGATCCCTGCATGAGATCATCCACGGTTATTATTATTCTCAGCATCTCTATGTGAGACTGCAGTAACGATGAACATATAGCTGGCAGCCGTACAGCTGTGGAGCTGGGGGACTTTCAACACACCTCTCATGTTGTTGTAGCGTGACGGCGAGGACCCGGCGGAGGCGGTGTGGCCGTCACTCGCCATTTTGGCCAGGATGCCCGGAGGGGCCTGTAGCGGCGTGCCAGCCAGGGCGCTGATGGCAGGTGCCGCGTTGGGTGGCCTCTGCACCTCGGTGCCGTCCCCGTGCCTCACTGCCACCACACCGCACGGGGTCACTGCAGGACAGGAGACGGGGACTGGCGTGGGACGTTGTGGCATCGGGGACACACAGCCAGCAGCGGGTGGGCATTCCCAAACAACCAGCCAAGAATTTCATTAATGAGTATTGTCCGGGGGGGGGGGCTTTTTGCAGCTTTAGCGTGTGTGGGGGGTGTTCTTTCTATCACAATCTGCTCTGCACCTAAGGAATAGTATCTTCTAGTGGTGTGCAAACTTTAGACTCCTGGCATGCGACTGGAGAGTGTGGGGGGGGGGGGGCCATGCAACCCCTTTTACCTCCGTCATCATGCGCTTCCTGTACCTCTAGCACTCTGCCCCCTTGTATCAGGAAGCGTCGTCTCCTCCCCAGCGGCAGGGCCTGAAAACCTGCCGCATTCCACACGTCAGAGGCGTGGAAATGCGACAGCCTCCCGTCGGGGGGGACGCCGAACATGCGACCGCGAGGCAGAGAGGATGGAGCTCGTTGTAAAGGAATGCGAAACATAGGCCGGGTAAAAACGGGCCACAGCTCAACGTGAGCAAAAAGCCATTTCTACACATTGACTTTTCTCATCGTTCTACCTTTATATTTATTCAGCTGAAGTATAACTCAGAACGCAGGGTCACATAATAGCTGTAGCAACTGGGGTTAAGGGCCTTGCTCAAGTTGTGGACCCTGGAATATGACCCGGCAACCTTCAGAGCCTAAGCCACTGAGCCGCACACCAACGTCTACCACTGCAGTCAGCCCTTCTGCATCGCCGCTTCCCCCACTGCGATTGTGATATATGGCGGGGTATGCATAAGAAATTAGATGGAATTTTCCCGGGAGTTTTTGCGAGTTTTGTGAAAGCCGCAGATGCCACATGAAAAGCTTCCTAACTCACAAATACATAAGACATATGTACAGCCACCAAGCGTGCTAACGGCAGCCTCTCACGTGACATCTCGCAGTGATCTCGCAGTGAACTCGCAGTGAACTCGCAGTGAACTCGCAGTGAACTCGCAGTGAACTGTGCATCTTTCGTTTCTCATATCTTTTCACTTCGCTTGCCAAAGAGACCGAAAAAATTCGACGCAATAATTCCGGATCACGTGGAGCCCTGGGCCCCTAACCTGAGCTCCTAACCCCCACAATGTGGGTCAACTGTGGTTTGACCACCACAAGAAAAAAGAAAAAGGAGGGAAGTGGGAGAAAATCTATAGGTGGGACAGTCAAAGGAGGAGAAAGACACTGGCAATTCTTTTTAACAGCTTTTGATATGTGATTTTTTTTCTTCAGGACAACTGCAACTCAAACATCCCTCTTTTTAAGAAAATGACCAACAAAGCTTATAGACTATAGCTGGTAAATACAGGTGTGGCCAAAATATTGGCCACACCTGACACCAATTCTTTCAAAACGATGTTAGCATTTCAAATGATTTGGTGTCTTGGTATCAAGATTTTCCTTCACTTGCAGTAATGCCACTTTTTTTGGTCACAACTGTATTACAACAATAATATTTGTGGCGGAGACCTTACCAGTTTTGGACTGGGAGTTCTGGGGCAGCGCAGAAGAGTGGACAGGCTGGGTGGCAGCAGAGGTCACCACGGTGGCGAGACCCGTCGCCCCCGGGTGGCTGAGGGGGGTATTACTGCGGATGGTGAGGGTGGCTGGGATCTGAACTGTGGTGTAAGTGGTGGAAGCCGGCCGACCAGCTATGGGAGCCCCAGGCCGTATTGGGCCGGGCTGGGACACAACCTGAGGCACCCCCACCGCCGGCTTGAAGAACTGTGTGCCTGAGGTTGGGAGCAATTTAGCAAAAAAAACATGAGGCATGATTTGTATTCTCCTCAAACTAACAGGCTCAGCATGAGGGGCTGCGACGTCACGCTACCTGACACTAATGTGATTGGTCGGACCGTCTGACCCGGCTGGACGTTCAACACGATCCCCAGGGGATTAACGGGGTTCTGCACAGGCCTCACATTCTGGACAGGGAACCCCTGTGCGATCGACATAGACCCAGCGATAATGGTTGATGCTACATGGCCCGCGACTACCTGTGTCTTAAGACACACAAGCATGTCATTTACATACTGCAGTCAGCTTCAACAATGACTTTGACCAATGTTATGCACTTGCTCCAAATTCAACACCAGAAACACATACATAGTACCTTTGGTGAACTCAAGGTCTTTAATATCACAAAAGTCAACCCCTCAGAGCCAACTGGCAAAGACTCCAGACACTACTTTCAATGGGAAATTTGAAATTCGGGATTAAGTACGAATATTTCTTGAGGGAATCTTTAGAGAGCTTTCAGAGAGCATTGACTGTCATTCAGGTCACAGTCAAGTAGAAGCACCAACGATCTATATCCATCCTTCATGGTTTCCTATAATGAAAGGCCACATTAGATGCCGCCCAGTCTTCATGAGTGCGTGAGCCTCGTACCTGTGTGGTGAAGTAGATGGGCTGGTTGGTGGCAGCGCTGGTTCCAGGTGCAGGACCCTGCATGACCTGCATAGGCTGCAGAACGTGAGACATAGCCACAGCGCCCAGCCCACCGGGACTCTGCGTCAGGATCAGCTGCTGGCCAGGGGCAGGCTTGGGTAACCCTTGGGTCACTAACGACGGCACTGTGGGCTGGCCGACAGCAGGGGGCAGCACTGAAGACAAGGAGCCTGGGCAGTTTTAGGACAGGATTATAAACAGGAAAATGCTCACAAGGACAACAATACCTTGCAAAATCTTGACTCATGCCACATAATTTAAAGAAAAATATACTTGAGTGTACCTTGTAATTTTAAAAAATGTGTATTTTGCGCTAATTTTGAGCCAACGCCGGTGTAACAGTCTATCGTTAAACAACGTTTTACATAAATTACCTGAAAATATCAATCATAAGAAAGATGGACTGAACAACAGCCTCACTCACATGTTGAGTTTGAGTGGATCTGGACAGTGGGACTGGGGGTGGCATTGGATGCCATCATCTGGGTGGCCATGGAAACAGAGAGTGTTCTAGGGGACGCTGAAGAAGGTACTGAGGCCAGGGAGGTGGGTCCGGCAGTCACGCTGTCCGGCACTTTAATAAAGAGAACAATAAGGGACTCATTTACTTGGCAACACAATAGCCAAATTATTCAAGCACTCAGAACAAAATGTACAAATGTAAATGTAATCATGAAGTCCAGCACTCCATAGTTCTGAAATAATGTTCAACTGCACATTTGTCCTGAAATTCATTTAGCAGAGACTATAACGATGGTTGTGTTTGGGCAAATCCCCAAGCAACTGTGACACTTAAAACATTATAAATTCAATTTTTTACTCAACACAGACCAGTATGGCTGATACCTCCCCAAAAGACTGACTGGTTAGATAAATTACACCGATGATGGCGCAGAGCATTTTTACAAAGCTATTTACAGACCGATAAATCCTCAGCAACACATGGTTCACACGGTTAAGGTCGCAGCAGTATTACTACACAAAAAAATCTTCTAGGGCTATCACTATCGATTATATCAATAATCGAGTAATCTCCCAAGTAAAATGACGATTCATCAAGTAATGTAATATAATATGATATAAAATAATATAAAATATTCACTGCAATTGGCGCAAGGCAGGAAACAACCACACTCAGTCACACATACAGTCAATTTAGGCACTAAATTAAGGTCAAGGGAAGTCTGGCTACAGCTGGAGCTGTAAATCCTGGGCACATCAGGATTGCACCCCTGGAGGTGATGTGTACACATGCCACAACTGCGACTCTGACTGAATGGCTGGTTATTGTTGAAATATTACTCAATTACAGTTTGTTAAAGTTTTTAAGATGCATTTTCCATACTGGGGTTAGTTTTCTAGGCAAATAGGCAAAATAAAAGTTAATTACCTCACAAATTGTTTTGTTAATATTATTATGTCACCATATCAATATAATATCAAATTTGAATCTTTGACATCAGGGCCTACTCATCTAGACAAATCTATAACTGTCATTTGATCAAAGCTGATAAAGAACACTGTACTATTATTATAACTTACATTTTTTTATTATAAGCATTTTATTGTCACTAAAGTATACCTATTTGAAACATGTTGCAACTATCCCCGGGCCTGGGGTCAGTTACAACATCTGACTCATCACATTCAAATGCAAATTGTGAAGAATGTACTTTAGGGAATCATCTTTAAATGCCGTTAACTATTAACAGACACGGGTAAGTTTATTGTATAAAATTTTTGTTTCTCAAATCCAAACAGTTTCTGAGTTACAGAGTACAATGCAAAAAGTGTTGCAACTGTCCCCGGTCTCCCCTACGTTCAAAAAAATAATTAACAAGACTTGGTTGTGTATACTGTATTATGTCAAATGAACCTTTGTTTGAGTAGCGACTGTTTTTATGGAAATCGTAGAAAGTAAATGAAGCAAAACAATTTAAGTGAAAGTGATGACGAAAACAGGCTAGGCTACTCTGACAGGTTAAATAGCATCTATGGCTAACCACACTTTACTGGGTGAGTCTGCCAAACCCAGAAGTCTTCTTTGAGGTGCATTTGCATTGCTGTGGTGACACTGAGGTTCCGCTTTGCAATACTGAGGACTGCATTCTCATTCACTTTTCATGTGAAGTGCTCCCACGTAAATTATGCGTTCCCTGTTTATTTGGATCCTCATTCTCTAAGCATCGTCTTCCGTCCCCCATATTTCTGAGTAATCGAAAAGGATCATTTTAATTGACGCCTTTTAATACGAGTTAAATCAAGTAATCGTGACAGCTCTAAACATTTCCCAGTTCTGAAAACTCACCAAGTTATCAATTCAGCACATAATTACAATTATTAATATTAAATCAACGCCGAATTTATGTTTGTTTAATTTTATTATTGTATCAATGTTTTATTCCTTTGTTCATGCTGGATGCAACGTTGTTCATATGAAAGCTATAACAAGAAAACTACTATTTTAAAATTACATTATAATTACTTATAGCTAACCCAAAGCCAAAAAAAATGGCTAAACTGCTGTTATGCTTTAAAACCTTTGCGTATTATATTTAGATTAAAAAATAAGTAAGTCAGTATATAGTTCTCTGATACAAACAGTATATCAAGCAACTTCTTAACCAAAGGCACCAAGATGACTAGTCAGTCTGACCACTCAAACCTGCCTTCCTGACATCCAAGCACAAGGGCAGAACAGTGGTAGACGTTTGGTAAGAAATAATATACTGTAAAAAAGACGTAAAGGAACAACTTCACAATGCATTACATACTGCCTCAATGCAAATCAGAGGCTGAAATGTTAACAAGGATCTGTTGAAGATACAGCAATAAGCTATTCCAGCTTTCAGTCCCGTTTACAAACATATACATGCAACTGGATGATTTATCGAATAGATATGCTGTAGCCATGGTCCTCTGAGTCTTGTACGGACTGAATGCAGCAATCCAGAGTAAGGTTCAGGAAATCAAATTATATCATGATACTACATCATACGCATACATGATCCTGTTACAACAAAAACGTCAAGGTACATTTTTTACTGTAAAAAGATCAAGTTTCCTATCAACGGTGATAAAAAAGACAAGTGTAAAGAGTCCCGTAATTAATTACAACTACATTAGGAATCCAGCAAATAAATTAACTCTTGGAAAATTTAATCTAAATTCTATTAATCTGGCATAAATTCAGTGTAATCCCCCTAAATCTACAGACACTATTCTATTACATAAAATTTCACATGAAATATAATTTATACACATGCCTGTCTTTACATCAGTTCAGCTTCCTTCCAACAGCTTGGTCACAATCAAAAAATTGCACACTAAAACCGCCAATAAATACATAGCTAAAATTGCCAGTTGGGGGTGGTGCTGTAAGACACCACAGATGCCCCCTTGTAGAGCAGCCCAGTTCGCCCCAACACAGGCACCCTGGCCGGGGCAGCTACTTACCTGAGGTGGCCTTGCTCTCTACCGTGCTGACTTCTTCATCCTCAACATCATCGTTCATCTTCTGCCACGGCTCCAGCTCCTCCTCCTCGCACTCCATAAACAGATCAGCATCTGCCATGTTTCTGAAGACCAGAACAAACAGCATATACACATACCCTCTCACATGCATTTACATTTGCGTCATCACCTTGACTTAAAACCTGGCAAGGCAAATTAAAATTTTAAGATGAAAGTGAAGCTGGTCTATTCCTGATTTTTTAGGATAATACACAACCACTGCGTCATGTGGCATTACTACTAAAATTTGTTTGAAAATATCAGCATACAGAAAATTGGCAAAAATCCAACATGGTGCATCCCTGCTGTTTGCATGTAACTGGCAGCAGTAATTTCATTAAATCATACATATGTGTTAGATCATAACAGCTTTTGTTCTAAATGTACTTGATGAATAAGCCTTGTTTGGATTTAATTAGATCGGGTTTGATGCAATCAACAACCTATGATCAGATCACATTAAATGTATTCTGGTCAACTTAATGGTTAACCCTTAATGGTGAACAAAAAGTCATTTCACAAGAATGAAGTTTTAAATCAGCAATTTAGCACTAATTATATATTTCCTTTTAGTGCAAGGAACAAACATAAACTTAAATTACTGAGTTGTTCATAGGCTGAAAATGACTAGCATAGTCTTAGTGAACTGGGTGCAACAACAACAGAAAGGGCAACAGATGAGAGGAGAATGTAAACTGGGAAGTGCATGAAACCACAGATTAAGAACTGTAGTAGAAAATATATACGAGTTCTGACTATCGCTACACATGTAGCCATTCAGCTACAGTCTCATACTAAAAAGCTTCAGGGTGAGAAAACCTAAAGGAAACAGGATTTATATACACAAATATCTGCACCTGGCAGGACAGCAAATTACATCTCTCACAACAGTACTGGCAAGGGTAACAGTAACTTTTACTGAGAACACTGCTATAACTATTTATAGAGCATTCATGATGCATAATAAACAAGGCTATAATGTGTTAAGTCTTTTTATAAATAGTTATAGCTGTGTGCATATAACACATTATGAATGCATTATAATGCATTATGAAGGTATCTATAACACATTATACATGGGTGCTTAGGTAAAGTGTAACCATGAGCTTTGTCTAGTACAGTTCAGGGACACTCGATACACACAATACATTCACAAAAAATAATGAATATGATCTTATTAAAATATTATTATAATATTATATACTGTAAAATGGATTATGAAAGATAATGCAACTAAGTGACAGGGCTGGCCTTCAAGTCAGCTGCGATTATCTTGAGGTAAGAAGTTAATTAAGCAAAACAATTTAAGGCAAAGTAATGAAAAAGACAGGCTGGGCTACTCCAAGGGGTTGAAGTGCACATAGCGTATAGTTATCGATGGCTAACCTTGCATTATTCAGCTAGTCCCTCAAACACAAAAGCTTTCTGAATGTCTGCATTTTCTTTCACTTTTAATTTGAAGTTCTGCCACACAAGGTTTTTGCTATTTACTTGGACCATGATTGGGTTTGCCCCATCTTCCTTTGGCATACTGTTGAGTAACTGAGAAGGCAAATTTTAATTGATGCGTCTTTAAAATCAAGTAATTGAGTTTAATTGAGTAATCATGACAGTTGTAGTTTAATTTATTGAAATAGTAGCCTTGTTTAAACGGCAGCCTAGTTTTGATTGGCTGATATCAATATCACACTATTAATATTTATATAATATTAATACATTAAAGCTGTTAAAAAAACAACAAAAAACATAAAATTCCAATACTGTAACAATGTTAAAATATTAATTCACAGTTGTGATCAGGTGCCAAAATTGGAACATTTATTGTGGAAACAGATTATGCAGGTAAAGGTGAGTTCAGAAACTAATTAATGAAATAATATTTATTTTTGAAAATGCCATTATAACCTACTATTTAAAATCCAAGGATATCTCACTTCTTCACCTTCAAGTTCAGCATGGTGTGGAATATTTTATTTCTAAAATTCTCAGTAATACAGCACCTGTCAACTTAGTATGTAATTCAAAACAATTAATTTATACAATGTAATGCACATTAACAAAGGAATTGGATATTATTAAGATTTAAAACTAAATACTGGTTCTTAGTTATTAATAGATCTATCATTAAGTTTCCAGAAAATGTGTTTTCCACATAAAATCTCATGTGGAAAGTAATTTCATATGGTTTGGGCAGTACTTTTGCTAAAAAGAGTAAAAACTGTTTGAGAAAAAAAATGAGTACAATTATGAAACGAGCATAATTGTTTAGTGTTATGAGTATCAAATGAGTACGTTGTGGCCAGCCAGCATACTAGTGGCAGTAATTAATAATCATGGTGTTGATAAGGCACAATCTATAACCACTTCATCTGACAAGCACTGCTTATGAATGTAAAAAATGAAATAGTTAAATACCCTCATCCACATTGCCGGCTTAGCACCTATTAGAATGCAGCAACCATTTCATTAAATCTTTCATTTATATAAAAAGAACCAAAGTCGCTATGTTTTAGAACATTAACATACACTACACCATTTATTGAGAATCCAGATCATTACAGAACATGCATTTCTGTCAAATGAAATGTAGATCAAATCAATATTTCCGTGGTAACCACTGATCAATTAAGCCTGGACTTGCATGCGAGGTGGAGAGAAAATAGTCCCTTTACCAGTAAGTATACGATTTTTATGTACGTATGTCAAAGCTCTCCCAGTTTCTAAAGAGTATATGAAACTAAGATTAAAAACAAACCTTGTATCTAAAAAGTTTGATTTGACACCATCCAACTAAGTTGAACGGTCAGACGACATTTTTTAAAAATCATGAAAAAAAAATTTCAACAGCGCAGTCTTACTGTTGAACCGTGTGGTGTCCTGCAGCCCGAGTGCCTGTTTGCAATGCGATGTTCTCTTTAGATGTTGTTTAGCTAGCTAAGACAATGAGACGTGCAACGTCATGTGAATAACCCTGCCCCTCCATATAAAATGACCCATTAAAATTAAAACTCACCTTTTCGTTACGCAAAACTGACAGCTAAAACATTTGGCATAAAACAAAGATATGTGAAATTCTTCGCGGGCTTGCCACCCACTGTAAGAAATAACTGCGCTATGGGGGCAGATGTTTCCACCTTCCCTCTGGCTCGCACTGGTGGAAGCGAACTCTGACGTCACTTCCAGTGTGGAAAACTGCACTCTAATTGGTAGCGATCTATGCAAAGCGGCAGAGTGGGGGAATGACTTCACAAAAGATGTCCTACTTATTTTTGCGAATCTTTCTTTGCTTGACAACAATAAAATACAAACAAAATACACACAACAAGTGTACTGCTGGAAACCAATTTTGAAAACAGAACATTTTCAGAAGATTATATATAATCTAGTGTTACTGATTTTTTTTTTGTCTGATTGTAAAATGTCCGCAGGTCTGATTTTACCCCTACATACCCAGCTCCATTTTGTTTTGTTTCCTGAAATGATTTTTAAAGTACAAATTATTCTTGTGCGTTATATTGTATAAGAAATTTTGTGAAATGTTTAAATTCCCTTTTCTGCTTCACTCAATATAATGATGACAAGCAATCCAGGAAACTATGATTTTGATGCTAGGAATTTAATAAATAAATATTTCACCACAATTCAGGATTCTATGTCTTTCATTTATGTAGAGATTTGTGTAGGTAGTATTTCGTACATTGGATTGAAATCATTCATATATTCACTATAGGATGTTTAAAGAACAAATATATAGTATTTCATTAAAAAAAATATCATCAAAACTCACTGAATATTTCACAGAATACATCCTCCAGAAGAAACATGGAGGAGTTGATTGTATACTGTTTCAGTAGTGAATGTGCCTCAGCTTATCCACATTGTTGAATATCAGATTTGTTGCGATTTGTGGAAATTTATGAAGTACTGAAACCATAGGGGTTGGGGCTTTTAAGGTGCTAAAGCTGCAACACTTAACACTAGGATCAGGGTTTCAAGGTAAATAATACTCAACAGGGAACTACAAATTTTCGGAAGAGCGTTGCCAGGGGCATATTGTTGCCAAGGGCTTCTGAGACATAACACAAGATTAGATGGTACCGAAATTTTAGGATGAAATTCTGTTAGAACAATGAACTGCTTCTAAAATGCATTAAAGTAGGGAGAGGATACCATTTTTATGTGTTTTGTGATATTCATGGGAAATATGTTCTAGTGACAATTAGGCTATTCTAATAATCTCAGACAAAAGGGTCAATGGGGGCATGTCGTAGAGCTTTTCAAGTCTGCAGCAAAGATTCCAGTTGAATAGGAGCGTTATATAGGCTATGTTACCTACGGTGGAATTTTCGAGGCATGCGTTTCATATACTGTACACCAGTATTTCTCGACTGGTGGGTCGCGAGACCATTTTCAGTGGTTCGGCTTTTTTTTTTTTTTACCTTCGGATCAATTGAGAACCACTAATACAGACTATCTTTGCTGCTCTTTTCATAATTTTGTTCTGTATCTGACCTCAAATGAGTTAGTGACTTACTGCCTTCCTGACACGTACATTGCGTGTCAATGACACCATCCATCCGCCACCTGTCTTGGACAGGTTCGCCGGGCAAAAGGAAAACCATTTACCGAAAATGAACGAGAGCATGTATTTTATTCTACAATAATTCTGTTTTATGTAGCCTATTTATATGTATACATACATTTACCCATTTTAATGTTTCGAATAAGCGTACAACCTTTTGTCATGTTTAATATATGCCTTCTCATTTTATTTCATTTCATATAAAAAGCCGAACTGCGACGACATTTCACTCACAGTTTAGCGTCCGAAATGAAAACGCAATTACTTAACTGATCAAGTAAAACAAAGCCTGATATTGTTTCGGGTTGGTGCACATGTAGGCTATATTGTTCTGAAACGTCCATATGTTGATCCTTTGATTATTGCATTTTCTGTTTTAGACTATTTTAAATTGGCAGGGATCAGCTTTTAATAATTTGGACAACATTGGTATGAACCTCTGTGAACCCCATTTTTACCGTGTTTCATTAGTGAAGCGTATTGTCCATGAATGGAAATTAGGAATGAGATGGTATAGGCTACGTATAATCCTTGTGTAAGCTTAAAGCGCAAAGACGAAAAGCAGATTTTGCAGTCGCTTGAAGCTGTTTACAGTCATGGTTGTTGCTCTGGTTATTCTTATCGATAACTGCGAAATATTAACTCAGTCCGTCAAGTTCGAGGTCTTCCGACGCAGCAGTGGCTGCTGAGATGTGGAAAGAGCTTCAGTCGTTCATTCCCCTCGGCTATGCAGCGGCAGCGATTGGTAGGTCATGACTTAACTTATAATCACGACTTTTGAAACGTCTCCTATAAGGAGATGGTTGCATTGTATTATAGCTAGCTAAACAGGTGATTGGATCTTGTGAGAGTTCAGATACATATTTTTAAGAATTTAAGACATGTGCATATAGGCTAGATAATGGATGCATGTATGGATTTAGTGGATTATATTTAACGTAAATATAGCTTAATTCGGGTATTATTTCAAACAAATAGCATTTAAGTCAATTAAGTATACGATTTCGCTGGACGATTTTCTAGGTTGTGATTTTAAATTCTGGCTTAAACAATTTCAGTGATATACTTTCCATTTATTTTGTGACTTACATTAATACAATGAGGCCATAAGCGATGGACGATCCGTCAATAACCTAAACTACAGACTGCTGACAGTAACCATACATTTAATCATACATATAAAAAAAAAATTGCTAGACAAATAGCCTACCTGAATTCCAAAACATAACAGGAACAGAACAGGCCAAAGACAAAATGTAACACTTGCTTAACAATGTTTTTTGCTTTCATCTAATTTTTATTATTTTAAACCTGTTTAATGTGATTAATTATGCCCTCCCATGACTTGTGATCCTGGTCTGCAGATTTATCGTCAGACTGGCTAGACTTAAACCGATTAAAAAGGCAGTCTGTGTGGCTCTTTTTCGGGAGGTTGGGACCGTTATGACGTAAGCATGGTATCACCAGTTTCTGGACATTATTGGTTTGTAAAAAAAAAAAAAAACAACATTATTGGTTTGTTGTCATTCAGGCCTGTTTCTGTTGCGGAAATGGATCGCAGGTGGGGTGTGCCATAGTAAAGTGCATCTGTCCGGTAAAACGGTTCTGATTACTGGGGCAAATACCGGAATTGGCAAGGAGACGGCAAGGGACATGGCCCGTCGGGGTATGTTAACGTCCCAAGAATATTGCTGTGATTAGCCGTGCTTGTGAAATGCATCGTAGGGTTAGATTTGGGTTTTTGCTTCAGGTGCACGAGTGGTCATGGCTTGCCGGGACTTGATTCGTGCGGAGAGGGCGGCCAATGAAATCCGTCGGTCCACTGGAAACTGCGATATCGTGGTGCGACAGCTTGACTTGGCTTCTCTGTACTCTGTAAGGCAGTTTGCAAAGGAGTACAATGCTACTGAGGAGCGACTCGACGTACTTATCAACAATGCCGGTAAGACCGACACTGATACATCTAAATAAAACACAATTTTAAATTAACACACCATTAATAGATTTCCAAAATTCTGCCCTGGGGCCCACAGAAACGGGGAGGGTCGTTGGACCCCATTGCAAAGAGCATCAAGAGACTATTGATAAATTCATTTACATTAATTACCAAAGCATCTTACATTGCATTATGAGCTGCAGGAAACTAAACAATATATATGACCTTTACCTACCTGGCAAATGATGGATTTGTTAACGTGCTTGGACATAATGGTCTATAAATAAGGAGGGGCCCCCACAAAAAAATGTTGCACTGGGGCCCGTTATAAGAAGCTTCTGCCTCTGCATTACTAAACAAAGGATTTACTGTAGTGTCTGAGCTTTAAGTACTGGATCTCATGGTTAATCATAGGGCTTTGACCTTGTTCTCAGGTGTCATGATGTGCCCTAAATGGCTTACAGAGGATGGGTACGAAACACAGCTAGCTGTCAATCACCTTGGACATTTCCTCTTGACTAACCTCCTCCTTGGGAAGCTGAAGAGTTCAGCCCCCAGTCGTGTAGTTAATGTTTCCAGTATGGCTCATAAGTGTGGTAAGTCCCTTCATATCAAGGGTCTCCAACTGCAGTCCTGCAGGACCCAGACATGCACAGCTTAGTTCTTTCCCTGTTCCCCCTGATTGAACTATAGAAATGGCTGGTAATTAGCAGAGAAGTCGAATCAGGTGTGTTAAATGAGAGTCAACCCAAAGATGTGCAGGGCTGGGGTTGTCCAGGACTGGAGTTGGTGACCCCTGATTTATCTCAAAGAGCTTCTTCACAACTTCGGGCACTTGCTGAGTGAAGCATGATTTATCTCGCCTATTTGCCTGTTCCTGTCTGAAGGGGAAATACATTTTGATGATCTGTGCTTTGAGAAGAGACCTTACAACGCATTGGTGAGCTACAGGCAGAGCAAGCTGGCCAATGTGCTTTTCTCTAAGGAGCTGGCATGCAGGATGAAAGGTTCGAGTTTCTCCGTTCATGTTGCTATCTACCTTATACACTGTACAGTAACACCTGGTAATTTAATAGTCATAGAACATGATTGAAATTTTTGCTTCAGGAAAACGGTTGAGATTTCCTTCAGTTTAAGTCTACTCTAATTGTTTGCCACTTACTATCAGAACTAACTTGACGCAAATCTAACCCAACCATGCATTTCACAAGCATAATTGGGTGTTTTACAAACTTTGTTCTGTTGGCCGCATAAAAATTACTACAGGTGGTACTTAACACGAACCCTATGGCTCCAACTGTGTTTTAAGTATAATGATTTCACCCATTACCGTGTTAAACATTAGACTTGTAGTCAAGACCGCCTAAACCAAGACCAAGACACTACCAAGACCAGAGGGTATCGAGACCAAGACAAGATGAAGACTAAGACCAAGACAGACCGAGCCAAGACCAAGACAAAGTCGAGACAAGACTGAGACTGAAAAAAAAAGACCTTAACTTTTGTGTGCTGTTGAGGACTGACATGACGGGTACTGATTGGTCCCAAAGTCATCTGACAAAACAGCTAACACCTCCAACAACTGTCTAAAGAATGGGAAATATGTAACTGATTTCAATTATACTTAATTTGTAGATGAAATTGTAACATCAAATTGAAGACACACAGTTATAAACTTGAAATTGCATCATGTCCCATTGTAGTAGTACTAGCCACTGTATGATATCAACTACCCTGAAATGGATTAGGCCTGTTAAGTCAACACAACGTGATATGCAGATGTTATTTGAAATCCAATGGTCACATTTATGTAGTCAACACCATTTTAAGTAAAATACTGTAATTAAACAATATAAAGACATGTGCACACGTCACATGAATCAAATGCAAACTACAAATACTATATAGCAATACAAACTGCACATCAAATTGTGAATTAATAAAAATAAGGACAAGTGCTTAAAAGATTCTGACATCTGCAGTGGCATGTGATTACAACACACTGCCAATGATATCAAGCCTGTTGTTCAGTCGGGCAAGAACAATATAACACAG
Source organism: Paramormyrops kingsleyae (assembly GCF_048594095.1). Taxonomy (NCBI): domain Eukaryota; kingdom Metazoa; phylum Chordata; class Actinopteri; order Osteoglossiformes; family Mormyridae; genus Paramormyrops; species Paramormyrops kingsleyae. Next base: position 5,438,870 of record NC_132805.1, read on the forward strand.
ACATTATGGACAAAGAACAGATTGTTAAACTAATACAGATAGATGAAATACTTAAAAACAGAGAGAGAGAGAGAGAGAATGAGAGCATCACTGTTATTAGGCATATTTTCAGAGAGGAGGGAGAGGGAGAAAACAGTTCACATTTTAAAATAGTGGTTGATTGCACTTCAGGAAAACTAAAGACTGCAACATCTTATAGCCTGTGATGCTGGATCTAACGTTTAACTACAGTAGCGCTACACTTATTTTGCGCGTATAACGCGTATTTTGATTGGATGAGCGCCAATGTCTGAATCACAACAAAATGCATATATATCATTGATTAGTTGCATTTGAAAGGCGCTAAAGGCGAAATAATAATAATGTTGCATTATTGAACGTTAGGTTGTGTGTCATGGATACTTTTCGCTCCAAATCTCCCGACCATTATGTCGATCTGAGACAGCAAGACCAAGACAGCGAGACCAAGACAAGACCGAGGGATCCGAGACCAAGACAAGACCAAGACCAAAGACCGTCGAGACTGTGACAAGACCAAGACCACGTAAAAGTGGTCTCGAGACCAAGAACGGTCTCAAGACATCCAACTCTATTAAACATCACATGTTATACATGCACACTAGCTGGTGCAATAGAAACTGGTTTGGGGTGCAGTAACAGGAGTAGTTGGAGATGGACGCGGACATGAAACACTCCCCTTGATCCTCAGGAACTGGGGTTTCCTCCTTCAGCCTACACCCTGGCATTATCCGCACAGAGCTGAGTCGACATGTAGAAAGGTGGAGTCTTCTGCTTAAGGTGCTACTGGCCATCCCCTGTATGCTCCTGATGAAGACACCATGGCAGGGAGCACAGACGTCCATCTACTGTGCCGTCACTGAGGGCCTGGAAGACAAATCTGGGTGCTACTTCAGGTAACTGATGGACTACCTCAGGCCTAGTCATTTACCACCAGATGTTTGCTACCCATAGCAATATTCTTAGAACCATTTCAGTATAGTGTGACACAGATCCCTGTGTTCTTGCTAAATTTCAATAAGGAACATGGGAAATAAAACTCGATATCAAGCATAGGTTTCAATTCCTAATTATCGTCTAATACAGTGTTTCTCAATCCAATCCTTGGGGACCTACAGACAATCTACATTTTTGCTCCCTCCCAGCTCCCAGTACATCTGAATCTGAATTAAATAATGAAGAACACAAATACCTGGTACAAGTGTGTTGGGAGCTGGAAGGGAGTAAAAATGTGGACTGTCTGGGGGTCTCCAAGGACCAGTTCTTTCCAATCCTATTTGTTTTTCCTGCATTATTTTACATTATTTCATATATATTTTGATCGATGTCTCAGAAACTGCGCGTACTAATGTTGTGGAACAGCACACAGAGAACATGGATTTGGGTCTAATGGTCCCAAAGACCATAAAGATCCAGAGCAAGGAACTTAACCTGAATTGATTTAATAGAAATGTTGCTTTGGATCACAGAGGCTGGAAAGAATGTTAATAACCCCTTACATTAATTTATTCAGCGTACAGTTTTGTCCAAATTCACGTACGAGTGAGGAATGAATGAATGAATGAATGTTACATTTATATAGCGCTTTTCAGGACACCAAAAGCTCTTTACAGAACCATTGAGTAGCCAGTTGAACTATGACCACTGTGTAGCACCCACTTGGAAGATGCAAAGGCAGCCATTCTGCGCCAGTACGCTTACCATACAATAGCTAAGGTGACAAATGGTCAGGAGAGAATTCATCAGTTAGATATAAGGGATGATTGAAGCCAGATCTGAAAGGGCCACAGCAGCATTTTCAGCCAGGACATCAGGATACCACTCTTACTCTTTTGAAAAATGCCCAGGGATCATTTATGGCCTGAGAGAGTCAGGACCTTTGTCTTACATCTCATCCGAAGGACAGTGCCATTTTTACAGCACAGTGTCCCCATCACTGTTACTGGGGTATTGGGATCCACGCAGACTACAGAGATGGGCTTCCCATATTGGTCACAGCAATTCCTCTTCCAGGAGCAACTCAGCTTTTCTTGTTGGTCTCCCATCGAAGTACTAACGTGGCCCAAACCTGCTTAGCTTGCACTACCTAGTCTGAACTACAGGTGGTATGGTGGCCGACAAAAGGAAGATAACACAACACACACATAGAGTTGTCAAGGAGCCAACTTAGGACCAGTGCAAGACAGCACTGAAACAACAGCTATCACTGTTAAAACCTAGCAATAGAAAAGTTATTCAAATAACACCAAGAGAATCTAGAAGGAAGTAATTCTGAGTGCAAAATACAGCGATGAAGAAACCAGTAGTGCCAAGTGAAACCATTTCAACGGACCAGTGTATGAAGAGCGACAGCCAGGGAGGGGTCAGTGGTAGGATGAGGTCAGTTGAGATGTTGCCAGAAGAGACTCATATTTAACATTTGTCCCAGTGACTGTGCAGTTAAGGAACCTGCTCCAGAAGGAAACGACAGCCAGACAGCGCTGAGGCTATGGGAGGTGAGCGTTCAGATGGTGGCATACACAGAGGAGACCTGACCTGACACAACGCACTCAAACCCAGCTGAGTTATACACTGCAGTTGTAATGTTTTTGCATCCTCTGTTGGAATTTTGATTGGCATCACAGAAGGATGATTATTTCAAAGACTTTTTAGCTAATGGATCAGTTTAGAACCTCTATATCAGTGACCCCCGGAGAGGCCACATTTTTGCTCCTTCCTAGATTCAGGAAAAATGAGGACTGTCTGCAAGGGAGCTTAAAGGGAGCAAAAATGTGGTGTCTGGGGGTCCCAGGTTGGGAAACACTGCTCTGTATAACTGGAAAGTCCAGACTAGGGAGCCTCCAAGTAGATATTTGGACTGAATCCTTTTACATGTATTTTCTTATGCAGGTTAATCAGCAGTATATAAAATGGACGGTGTTATGTAAATCATATATTAACTGCAAGTAGTTGTACAACTAGAGGTGAATTACACACAATTTAAACAATATATGAGAAACTTCAATGAACTGTCAATAAAGAACATTGGTTGATAGCACCTATCAGCCTGTCCCTTTAAAAAAACAAATGGAATTCCAGCCAATCATGTGGAAGTCTTTTAAGAACAGGCAACCTATGCCCAGCGAACACAGCAAGGTTGATTGATTGAGCAGGGCACATGCTACTGTTTTGGTAATATTATGGAAGAGATGCTCCCTCAGAGGAAACATCAGTGTTGGGGAAGAAAATGACAGTCAGCTGCCACAACATCTTCTTACAAAGGAGATACTGTGGTTAAATAAGGTAAAAAGAGTGTGGTGGTAATTTGGCAATTTGAAGTCTGGCATGCAACAGGCTGGTGCTGTGTACGGTAAACTCAACAAACACTTGGCAAAATACTGTGAACCACTCAAAGCATCGCCATCCAGAAGAACATATAAAATGCACGTGTGTACATTTACAAACACCAGCAATTAGGGCTTCCTCTTCAAATCTGAATATGGGAAAAATAGCATCCTGTATCATTTTATTCTTTTTTTATTATGGGACGATCCCATTAAAAATGCCATGTGTGGCGATTCTACAGCGATGTCAAACCCGTCATCTGGAACAAGCAGGTAGGCAGATGCCTTGCAACGAAAAAGTTCTTGCATGACTTATTAAAATTACATTTGTTCGCAGTCCATTTAATCTGTCATCTTTTTTCTTGTTCTGAATCTGTTTAAGGGAAATCCTAAAGGAATTTTAAGCAAAAATGGAGCTTTGAAATAATGAAACAATGACTTGAATTATATCATAATTATCAATATATGCTGACATGAAAAATTATTGTGATAAAATATTTTGCCATATTGCCCAGCACTGGTACTCGTAGAGTGTTTAATGGAAAATTTGTGGTTATTCTCATTTGCGTCCAATAAGTATTCAAATGACAATTATTAAAAAACCACTATTTATATTGTAAATCCTTTACATTTGTTTTTCATAAGAAATCAAGCATTCTGGATTTCAGTATAAAGATTTTTTTCCGATCCATAACTTAAGATGATCTCCCAAGGATAGCTGGCAGTAATATGGTGGCCTCTCACCTCTATTGTGGGTTTGCATGTTTTCCATGTTTGTGTGGGTTTCTTCCTGAATTTGAAAAGCTAAAATCTAAATTACCCATAGTGTGGGTAGGCATTTCAGGGGTAGGCATTTCAGGGGTGGGCATTTCAGGGATGGGCATTTCAGGGGTAGGCATTTCAGGGGTGGGCATTTCAGGGATGGGCATTTCAGGGGTAGGCATCAACCCTGTGCTGGACAGATAGTTATGGAGCATGAATTGGTCTTATAAAAATAAAATGAAGCAAAACAGACTATTCTGTTTTAAACCTGGAGCTTTTGTGGAATTTCTGACTTTTTTTCCCAACACTGTGGAATTATTTAAAATTACTAACAAGAAAAGACAGGAACACTGACTTAATAGATTTCAAGAATTCAAGGATTTTATTTGTCATGCATAGTCAGACTATAACCTGCAGCTAAATTAAAGGTGGCCAACTCCGCCATAATAAAAAATACTTTAAGGCATAATAAAGAACAGAGCTATACTGGAAAATAGTACAGAGATGTGCAACATAGTACAAATGAAGTGCGAGGTGCGTAAATATGAAGAAAATGTTTAACAAAGATTGCCAACTCTCCCGCATCCTGTGTGAGTCAGACTCACGCCCACGAAAGAAATCTTACGGCAAATCTATATTATTCCATTATAAACCTAAAATTAGCTGCATCTAAGGCGTTGGGAGTAGTTTGCAGACCCTACAGACTATTCACAAGGTAATAAAACTGTTACCTATATATAAATGTGTGCAGAGTTGTTTCGAATTGAAAATCCCACGGCAGCTAGCTGACCAAAGTCAGTAACTCTGGTTAAATTATAACCATCGGTTAAGTATTTAGAAAGCTGCTGATGGCCTGACAATGGAAGCTCCTTCTGAGTTTCTCAGTTCTCCCGCAGCAAAAGCCAGGTAGAGAGGTAGTTATTTGGGCGGGTGCTTTTCCATTTTTGGCGCTTTAAAGTATCCAGGTCTCCAGCTCTGGGTTTCTCAACCGTTTGATTTGCGTACTAGGTAAATGCAATCTGGTCCGTAATGGGCTGCGGCTACCGGATCCCAGCCCCCCCCGGTCGGCCGCCGACACGTAATGGACAAGAACTTGGCCTTGTGGTTGGAAAGGTTCAGAATAACTTCTATAGCCGCCGATTATTTTAACAAAAGTCCCCATTAATATTAAGTCGATTTCTTCCTTTATGGGAAAAACAAAATTAAATATAAACATGGCAGAATGTTATCACCTAAAGACGACCTACAACACAACCGGCTTTTTAATCAATCTGCAACCCACCACAAATCCTAAAACACACCTTAAAGCGCAAACAAACGCTATTCCACAGCATCACGATTAACGTTGTCGCAAGTTTCACACCAGGAGTCTAAAAAGAAATGTTATCAAACGAATCAAATCCCTAAATTACAATCAAACGATTATTAAAAGTTTTATTAAATCGCACAGTACTGTGACACCCTCACTAGACACGACCTCAAAGCGGACGGGTGCATTATGGGATATCTGCACGCGCAGACCCCGGAAGTTCATTGAGGGCTGCAGTTACGTCTTCGCTCTCGCCATGGTTTGACTGACGCATATCAAAACGGACTTAACACATTTTCCCGTGGATTGCTTAATTTGAATTTTTGCTAGATTTTTTATTTATCTTCAACGTCACCTTATAATAACTGTCAAAATGAATGTGACACTCGCTGTCAAGCAGTATGTCTCCAAAATGATAGAAAACAGCGGGCCCGGAATGAAGGTTTTGTTGATGGATAAAGAGACGGTGAGTGTTTTTTCCCTTCTTTTGCGCGTTTATGTTGTAATATTGAACTGTCAGCTATTATCGCAATTCAGTCACCCTTTAATGAAATATTTTTGAAAACACACTTTCGGTGAAATGTAAATGGATACGCATAAACCACCATGCAATGAAAAACAGTTTAATTCAGGGGTAAATAGCTACTGGAATACGTCGAAACATAATACTTTCATGTATGTTTGCGATAATAAATGTCAGAGAATTGCATTAAGAAAATGTTCATAAGCACTAGGATGACAACGAATCCCTAACAGGTTGAAATTACCTGGAAAGCAATACAAGTGACGTAGTTGATGTATTGGAGCATCGAGTAGGTTTGGGGTGGGTTTGTCGCAACAAGAGATGCATTACAACAGGAAACTTGCATGATCTGTAGCCCCCAGCAATGAATTATTTATTCTTTACGAAATATCTAAGCTGCGGTCTGGTGCGTATTTACCGGCAGACGAGCATCGTAAGCGTGGTTTACACACAATCGGAGATCCTGCAGAAGGAGGTCTACCTCTTTGAGCGGCTTGACTCCCAGAACAGGGAAAATATGAAACACCTGAAGGCGATCTGTTTCCTCCGTCCCACCAAGGTATGCCGATGAAGTTCGTGCAATCCATAGAGCTGTCTGTTCATTAAAAGTGCTACAACATGTAACGTGTCTATTGTTTATTTACAGGAGAACGTCGAAAACTTGATTCAGGAACTTCATCGGCCGAAATACAGTGTTTACTTTATCTGTGAGTGCTGTCAACTGTAGTCAATCACTGTCAGCTGAAGCTTCATCTGAGAATCTTGTTTGTTTTTTTTTTTGCATTAGTGATCGATATATTTCTCCCTCCATTATACAAATTATGGTTTGATTTCCTGTGTTTTCATGGTTACGTAGTGTATAAAAAGGAAACAAAAATGTCAGAAAGTGCTCAGACATGGCCTCCAAAACAGAACCACTAAGATATGAGATCTGTTTTCGATTTAAACACAAGTGTATATATCCTCTGTCTGCTGAATCTTTTGACTTAACAGTATCTAGTATTACATATGCTCTCATTAGTGAAGATTTAAAGTTTTTCTGAAAATAGATTACAATTGCATAACCTTCCTAAAAGGATGCATGTTGACCGTTCTCATCAGTTTAATGAAATGTCCTTGTAGATTTCAGCAACGTCATCAGTAAGAGTGAAATAAAGGCACTGGCAGAGGCCGACGAGCAGGAAGTGGTGGCGGAAGTACAGGTTTGTCTGTCCATCCGATCTGTGTCCACTGCCTGTCCCACACTTTTAGTAATTATAACTGCTGATTGTGAGAGTGCCTGTTCTTATAGTCGGTCTTTGTGGGGACCCTTTGCCATCTTCAAATACAGTATCATGTGAAAATCTTTGCTCCCGGTCTGAATTTTAAAAATATTAATTATGTGCTTACAGAATGTTAAACCAAATATTATTTGAGGCAACTTGAACTTTAGTCACTTGTAAAGTTATGCAACACCCATTGTCCATTTGAAAAGTATCTTGTGGTCATGTGCAATGAAACGCCGATCCTGTACTTACTGATTAATAGTGCCAGCAACTTAAAAGCATTTTGGCCCACTCCTGTTTGCAACGCTGTTCCAGATTTTTCAAACGAGTTGCAGTTATGAGTTTACTTGTGTTTTTAGGGAACTTAGGTCTCCGGTTTAGCCAGTCTATATGTAAATTCTCTTGTTCTTCAAGGAGCAATACCTTGATCCCTTGTGGCTTAGCAGGCTAAGCTGCTTCGCTCGTGATCGGAAGGTTGCTGGATCGAGCCCAGCCTCGGCAGAATAGTCGCATGTTTGTGGCCCCTCGAGCAAGGCCCTTAACATGCAGCCCCATGGGTGCCACAGATGTCTGACCCCTCGCTGCAACCCCCAAGCTTGTGTCTCAAAGAGAGTAGGATGGGGTAGGCAAAAAGAGAACCCCCCCCCCCCATACATGGGGATTAAGAAAATATCACCATTAAATGACTTTATAGATGATAGGTCTGATATTCTCCTTTAGAACCTTATGGTGGATGTAGCATTCATAGTTCTTTCAAGTTGTGGATGCTTTCCAGGTTCAGGACACCACCATTATTATGACATTCTTAGTGAGGAATTTAACATTTGGTTTTCACCAGACATGTTGGAGAGAATGTTCATGTCCATCTAAAAAAAAAAAAAAAAAAGGACGACTTTCAGCTCCTTTACTTATAGAACCCTATTTCACACACCTTGAGGAACATACAGCTTGTTTTGGAGTCGTTCTTTCCACTTTGTTTTTCCAAAGGTCACAAACGGAAATGAAAAGCCTCAGTTGGCTACTCAGCAGGTTGAGCCTGTAGTGTTTGCATCCAAAAGTGTGGGATTTATCTGTGTAACAGACACGCTTCTTCTTTTCATGGCTGCAGGAATTTTACGGCGACTTCATTGCAGCAAATCCTCACCTTTTCTCCCTCAACCTGCTGGGTGTTGCCAGGGTAAGGAGGGTTTTGCAGATTCAAGGGAACTAGAGGGCTGTGCTGAATTATTACAAAGTGTACAGATACACATGTAGGTAAAAGTAAACGATTTTGCTTGATTAAATAGCATTCAATATTCTCGGGATGATTATTGCATGAAAATGTAACCCAAGTGCCGCACCGGTGATTGCAGCATCGTTTTCCTCCCTCAGGGTCGTAGCTGGGAGCCCAGTCTGCTTCCACGCTCTACTCAAGGTCTGACGTCAGTGCTGCTGGCTCTCAAAAAGTGTCCCATGATTCGATACCAGCTCTCCTCTGACATGGCCAAGAGGCTGGCAGAGAGCGTTAAGGTGGGTCGTCCAGACACCCCAGTCATTTATAGGGTGCACTTCATGCCCGTATTCCCCATTCATAGCGGGCACCTTTTTCCTGTATTTCCCATGCAGGGTGCAAATATACATACATATATCTGAAAACCAGACTGGATTCTGACTACTGCTTCATTTCCTTAAATATTTAATGTTTAACTGAAACCATGCACCAGATGTTAAATATTTATCCTGTATTTTTTGGTTGGTGGCTTATTTTTATAGCTTCCATTAATCACTGCATGGTTTAAGGTGTTGTTGGTGGCTGTGACAAAGTTAAAACCGTAGTCGTGTGAGCCAATAACATCTACCTGTAACATACGAACCAATGGCGTCGGCCAATAACAAATGAGCCAATGGCATTGAGCAATAATAAATAAGCCAATGACATTGACTGCTGTGTCATTCGTGTCTTTCAGCAAATCATCACTAAGGAGTATGAGCTTTTTGACTTCAGGAAGACAGAGGTGCCTCCCCTTCTGCTTATCCTGGATCGCAGTGACGATGCCATTACTCCTCTGCTCAACCAGGTCTGAATTAGTCGACCTGCTCAGGACATGCATGGATTCTGGATCCATAGTGCACTTAATTTTTACTTGTGTCACAAAAGATAAAGTACTTCTGTCGCTATTAATTTATAGTAGTTATTTGGTTGGTAAAACAATTCTATTATTCAATGTCTTTATAATACTAATTATTTAATTTATTTAATGCTTTCACTGGTAAGGTTAAGAAAAATATTTGAAATAAAGCTGACATGTATTTGTTGAATTGTAGCTTCAAACATAATTATAATATTGGTGTGATTGTTGGTTATATGTGGTGGATTTTCTCTGAATTGTTTCCATTATTTATTCATTTTCTCTGCACCCCACCTTTAGGCCATGATCAGGGCTAGTCAGTGAGTGCATCTCTGCAATTTACATTTCTGTTGTCCTCAGTTAATACACAGTATAGGCCACTAGAGGTCAGAATTATCAAGTGAGTCATTTCAGAGCTGAAATGGCCTGCATTTACACTTTACTGAACTGGCCTCTGGGGCTTAGCCACGGTTCTGTGTTTATGCTCCCCACAGTGGACGTACCAGGCTATGGTGCATGAGCTCTTAGGCCTCAACAACAACCGCATCGACCTGTCCCGGGTTCCAGGCATCAACAAGGACCTGCGGGAGGTGGTGCTGTCTGCTGAAAACGATGAGTTCTACTGCAACGTGAGTGAGGCCAGCAGAACCGCTGTGTTATTTCTCTCTCTAACTACTAAAGATATGCAGTTAGATGAGATGGCGTCTCAAAATTGCCGGTATTGTGTCGTCTGCATGTGTGTAATCTGTACAGGATGTAACCCAGGTAATGAGCAAGTGGTTACAAGATGGATGGGTGGTTGGTTTCAAAATACTGAAGTATATGAAAGCAGTGGCTGCTCCATGATTAGATCCTGCAGCATTTTCAGACCTAGGTTTTGTTTCAACCACCCAGCTGAGTACTCAGTGAATGTGACTCTTTTTACTCAACTGGTTGTTTGAAACAAAATCTTGATCTGGATTTGTACATTCTGGACCTGAACTTCCCACCTGTGGCTGTTGGCACAGTCCGGTGATCAGAGCCACTCTTGAGTGTGCCATTTGGGAATTGCAGTAATAAGGCACATAAATGAAACTCCCGATTCTGCTTGCAGAACCTGTACCTGAACTTTGGGGAGATTGGGACAAATATCAAGAACCTAATGGAGGATTTTCAGAAGAAGAAACCAAAGGGACAGCAGAAGCTGGAGTCCATTTCAGACATGAAGGTGAGGGGGCTCTGCTACCAGCACTGGGATGAGAGTAAGAATCCCACAGACAAAATACCCATTAAGCGTTACAGCTGATTGTATCAGGCCATTTGTGGTTTTTGCCCAAAGGCTATAAAAACAAGTGCCTATGTCAAGAGATTGCTGGAGTCTAGTGCCACCATGATTGCATAGATCCATATTTATTTACTGGACATCCCAGACATGCATAAAACACATGCCTGATGAATTACACTTGCAGCATAATGGCGAAAACATCAATATCCGTGCTGGTTTATTGCATGAAATATTAATATGCCTGTCTCATTAGTCTAAAACCGCAGGATATGCAATGCTGAAGTAAGACTGATGCACCCTCTTGGTCTCCTGTAATGATAAACAGAGATCGTTTGATAAGCTCTGCTTCTCTCCGGTCAGGCCTTTGTGGACAACTACCCACAGTTTAAGAAGATGTCGGGCACGGTGTCGAAGCACGTGACCGTGGTGGGCGAGCTGTCGCGGCTGGTGAGCGAGAGGCAGCTTATGGAGGTGTCAGAGCTGGAGCAGGAACTGGCCTGTCAGAACGACCACTCCAGCGCGCAGCAGGTTAGCAGTCTGCACGTCTGGCTGAGATTGCATGCTAATTGTGCGGAATATCTGCAGTGGTATGGCTGCTGTCATAATTCAGATCTCACTCATACACACAGAAATACTGTCCGTAGCATGATTTATTCATGTGGGTGTGGAAAAGCTTTTAATATTTTCACTCCCACATACACACACACACACTATCGGCACTGTCTTGCAGCCTGGTTAGCCTTCCCTAAGGGAGGCTCGTGCGATTGTCCTGCAGCCTGCAGCCTCCCCCTTCAGCTGAAACGGGGTTTTGACAGCGAGTGTTGGAGAGGCATTGGGTCCTAACAGAACATACGTACTGGAGACTGATATTTCTGCCCGTTCTCCCCTTCATGGGCAATTTATTCTCAATAGAGTGGAGAGCTCATACAGTTAGTAGTACCTTTATGACCCCCCCCAGATGACTGAGCTCGGCTCAGGTCCTCCTCAGCCAGGGCCTCCCTTTACAGCACCTCTTCTGGGGACGGTGCAGCCCCCAGCTAATGGACGGGGGGCTGCCCCACAGCACACAGCCTTTAACCAGGAAGACCGACCACTGCTGCACATTCACTTTTCCATCTGCTGTTCCTCCATCCAGCTTCATTAAACTGAAATTTCAGCGTGTTGTTTGCTCTTGTTTGTAAGGCACTTCACTGACACTATGCTGCCACATATAAAGCAATTCAGGTTCCGTTTGTGTCATTATCTTATAATTACCGCAGCTGGCTGACGATTCAACTGTGTAATGGACACCAAATGTTTTAGGGACTCATAACCTTCGTTCTACCTCTGTTACAATACAGGACAAAATAGGAATATTATTCTTTTTAGCAAAATACTTTTTCTGGGTGTAAATCTGTCAGTACATCAGACTGGATGCACTGGCATTTGCACCATTGTTACCGGGGGCTGCTTCAGCATGAGGACAAAGTGCACACACTTGGGTGCCAGTAAAGGGGGGGGGGGGGGAATTTAAGGTTATGACTTGTACGAACATAAATGGGATTAGTGACGCACTTCTGGAGACACAGAAGAAAGAAAAACTGATGTGGAATTTGCAGTGACCGAATGTAGCAGCACTTAACAATGGGGGGGGGGGGGCTTCCTAAACTTTGTGACCACCCATGCTTGAGTGTCTCACGTCACAGGCTGGGAGAGTGGAGGATTGTGGGAAATTTTGGGTGACTCAGTGACTGGAGAAAAGGGGCAATCAGAAAGCGGTGCAGAAGCTTGAGAAGAATGGGACACTTGTGCTTCCATTGCCCACTGGTGCCCTTTGTGGTTTGTGTCAGGGCCTGGGAACTGTGAACCCCTCCTCACTGGAACTTTGGAAAGGTCACCATGACTTCTCACACAACTTTTGCCTTCATTTTTAAGGATTCTTTAGTATTACAATTCTTAGTCATTCTGTGAAGCACAAGGATAACTAATCGTTGTTTTAGGTGACATGTATGTAACAACATCACTGCTGGTTAGAACGATCCTTCAGATCCTAAAATGTCTTTGTCACCTGTGTCTTCTGATTCCACAGTTGAGGATATACCATCCAATCAAGCATTACGGTCTTCATTCTTATTTCATTTTTGTCGTCCTTTTCCCGTGCTTCTTCCTGTTTTCCCATGCGCAGTTTCTCTGGCTTAATGAGCACTTCCGCCCCCCCCGTTCCCTTCAGAACGTCCGGAGGCTCCTGCAGAACCCCAGAGTGTGTGAGGTGGATGCCGTGCGCCTGGTGATGCTCTACGCACTTCGCTATGAGAGGCACAGCAGTAGCAACCTGCCTGGCCTCATGGAGGATCTCACCCGGAAGGGCGTCTCTGAGCGGTACCGCAAGGTGAGAAGCGTGATGCCCGGTGCATTCTGGGAAACGGGGGATGTTCAGAGGACCATGCGAAAGCACTGATGTGGGATGACTCCACTTTTGCTGGTCCTTTTTTGGGTAACATTTTTGTACGGTCTACTCCTTAACCATTATTAAACCGTTACTACTGTGTTATTTCTGAGTATGCTTACTAACCCATTGTTTTTATATTTGCAAATGACTTACACGCTGCTCTTACCCAAGTGCAGTGGTCCTTAGTTACCAGGAGCAAGATATGATTGTAATATATTTCTACATTTTTGTTTTTCTTTCTACTAATATATTATCAAATGAGTAGTAATAGTGTATTAACAGTTAAGGAGCAGACCTTAATCTAAAGTGTTATTGGGGCCGGTACCAGACCAAATCTGATGGACCGGCCCAAGATTTTCATGGGGGGGGAGATATGGACCAAAAACCATATCTCAATATTCTTGGACAGAATAGCGATTCCCGATATATATGTGTGTGTACACACACACACAGACATATTCACGGTGCCATTCAAATGTTTGGAGAGACATACCCACGGAAATGTAGAGAACAGTACAAATAAACACTTCTAAATACATCAAAACTATAATATAACACGTATGAAATTATGTACTGACCAAAGAAAGTATTAAACAAAAATGATATTTTTTGGGGGTTGGGGGGGCTTTTTTAGCTGTTCTGAAGGAGGTCCCACATACATACTGAGCTCTCATTGGCCGCTTTTCCTTCACTCTCTGGTCAAACTCCTCCAAAATCTTTTCTACTGTGTTTAGGTCAGGTGACCAGGTCATGTGATGCGACACTATCACTCTCTCTTGTAGGCAGCTTGGTGTGTCCAAACTTTGGACTGGTAGTGTGCAAATATACTACTATAACTACCCTATAACTACACTTTCCATTATTGCAACCAGGAGTCTCAAAATAAGCACAAACATAAGCTCTAACTAGGTCTAAATCTGTGTTGCATGTGTCGAGTAAAACAGCCTGGAAATAAAACCCTTTCACTCCACATTGTCTACCAACAGCATTTTTAATCTGTTTATCATGACAGCTTACTGATCCCACGTGGGGAAATTCTCTTTTTGCCTCCCCCATCTTGCTTTCCATGACATAGATACATATGTAGGTAGGAGCAAACCTGGCAGTAACGGCCAGCTGAAGGCCCATGGACACACGACAATTCTGCCAAAGCCGGGCTCGACCCGGCGACCTTCCGATCACAGGCACCGAGGCTCTTAAAACAGAAGGCAGATGTTTATGAAAAACTAAAATCTAAACCTAAAAGATTAGATTAGATTGACGTTATTAATCCCACAATGGGGAAATTCCTTAGAAACAGCAGCAATAATACTTGGCGCTAAAAACAGAAGCCTGATAACCATTAACCGTGTGCGTAATAACTGAAAAGGCCCTTATTTTAAGTTATTGCTGTTTGACAAAATGAATATTGCAAATTACTTTATTTTTAACCTATGAGCCGTTTGTCAATGTTTTTAAACGAAATGAACCTCCATCAAATTCCCCGTGAAACGCTAAGTGAATTGGTTTGATTTTCGGTGTGGATTCTGAGAGTGTATGCAACGTCACAATACCACACCATACCATCTTTATTTATAAAACACTTTAAAACAACCATAGTTGACACAAAGTGCTGTACATTGGAGCACTAGAGACAGAAAAGAAAAACAAAAACATACAAAGTCAAAGTCCTCATGTTTTTTACATCCAGGGAGGAATACTATTGGTTTGTGTTTAAACCAATTCTTTAATGTAGCCCTAATTTTAACGCAGAATAAAAGTATCTTGATGCCATGGGTATTGTATTATCCTAAATCTTGTTTTGAAAATATATCAATATACTGTAGAAATTTGACGGTATAAGTTATTGATGGGCGGGATGCCGATGCTGAAGTGTAGAATAAGCAAATGATCTGTAGAAAAGATTGGTTTGTTTGTTTTAGAATGAATAGTTATATTAAAAATAAAACTGAAATAAAAGATGGTGTCCCTAGTGGATGTTGCTGGGGGGCATGATGGCTCATTTAGAGGAGCACGGCCCATGAGTGCCGTCCCACGACGCCGATCATTTTTTATATTTTTTATTTTTATTGACTGATAGCTGCTGTTGCAGTTACCTGGGTAAAGACTGTGTTCTAGCGTCGTGTGACTGTGTTTGTGACTGTGTTACAGATGGTGCAGTCTGTGGTAGAGTATGGCGGGAAGCGTGTTAGAGGAAGTGACCTCATCACGCCCACAGACGCGGTGGCCATCACCAAACAGTTCTTCAAAGGTCTCAAGGTACAAGATGAAAGTGTCTCTATAGCATATTTGCAAAATGTTCTCAGAGGCGGGCAACTGAGCTTCTGGCTTGCTGATCATTTTTGTTGGTTTGCAACCCAAGTAGATAAACAACTAAGCCTTTAATAATGTCCCTCAAAGGCACATTATCTTTTTTTATGTGTTAGTTTATTACTCTTTTTCACATTTAATGGCTACAGTGACTGATTTGGGGCTGAAGGGGTCACTTATTTACATCATTAAAGGAGTGTCAGTATCTGACAATGTAGTGGGTCTGTAAATGAGGACGATCCCGCTTCTCTAACCCTATGTCCGCCAGGGTGTGGAGAATGTGTACACCCAGCACCAGCCCTTGCTGCACGACACCCTGGACCAGCTCATCAAAGGCCGCCTTAAGGACAGCCAGTTCCCCTATCTAGGCCCCAGCACCCTCAGAGACAGGTGGGCACTGCCTTCAACTGCCATCGACTTTCATTGCTGCATTAAAATGCTTTTTTTTGCTTGCATATGCATTGAAAGACCCACGTTTATTGCATTCATTCAGGTGAACTGTGCGAGCGTTTGTCTCCGTTCCTGTTTTATTTCTGACATCGCTAATGCATATTATCTGCCTTTATGGATTTTTTGTACATTGTGTTTTGAATCCTTTCTCGTAATTTGACCTGCAGGCATTCTAGTAACAGAATAGCAAGATGATGGTTCGGTGTGTATCTGTAAGAACAGGCTCAGCGGATAAGATGTATCCCTCCCCGCCTTAAGTGTGACACCTGGGCGGCTGCCCGCCTGCTGTGTCACAAATAGTAATGGAAACTCCCCCTTTGCCTCGAGTTGTTTGTTCCCGGCGCTCCAGCTGGCTCTGCAAACACAATGCAGGCCTGACAGTCTCTCAGCCTTGGTACTCCAAGCCTGTGTCCCCCTGTAAGGTGGGGGGGGGGGGGGGTTGGAATTCACTGGCCTGTGCTACGACGGGGTCCGTGTCGCTCAGATATGTTATCCTGCAATTCGCAGCCACCGCCAGGTGATGCACCCCCCCCCATCCTCTAATTCTTGATCCCCCGCCCCACCTTCAGCTACGTGTGGCCCTTTGGACAGTAGGGGAGGGGCTGGCTAAAATAGACTGGGGAGAGTAAACAGCCAGTCTGTCACAAACATGGAGTCTGGCTAGAGGACAGCTTCTCTCACCCCGGTCTATGGGCACCGACGCATCCTCTGCAGCCGGCATTAAATGGGTCGGCTCTGCTCCCACATTGACTGAGCACTGCAGATGCGGGTCAGTCACACTGTGACACATGTGGCTTTCAGCTGACTGGGCAAAATCGTTCCTTTGACTGTGACCTCAAGATAGCGATGGAAGGAGGAGGGGAGGGGCTGACAGCTGAGGGAGGGGTGCCCTTTGGCCTGGCACCCTGACCTTTAACCTCATCGTGCACTCTTGCACTGAAGCGTTGATGCTGATTCTGGAAGTTACTTTCCTTTACCCGCCCCATCACCTGTCCGCTTCCTTTCTCGGCAGGCCCCAGGACATCATCGTGTTCATCATCGGGGGGGCCACGTATGAGGAGGCGCTGACTGTTTACAACTTTAACCGCACCATGCCGGGGGTCCGCATCGTACTTGGAGGGACCAGCATCCACAACACCAAAAGGTCAGCTATAGTGGCATGATGGTGACTGGCCGTGTGCTGCGGGGAATGCGCCCATGATCACAGACGTGCGGTAGCTGCTTGGCAGGTGGACATTTAGGGCCGTCCTGCACTGCAACTGGGCTTCCAGTCGGCAGGCATCCGCAGGCCACATCCCTCCTCCCTCCTCCCTTCTCAATTTCTCTTTCCGTTTCCATCTTCTTTCATTTCTTTAATTCCCACTTTATTTTTCTTTATTTTCTTTCTGCATTACCCCCCCCCCCTCCCCCATCTGCTCCCTGCACTCAGACCCATCAATGCCCAGTTGTTAGAGCAGCAATTACAGAAATGTTTAAGAGGGCTTTTGGTTGAAATCTCCAGGCCAGGAGCCAAGGGTGAGGGAGGTTATAAGAGGCAGCTGGGGGGAGGGGGGGGGTGTTGAGACAGCTGCTGGGACACCTCGGGCCCCCCCCCCCCCCGAGCCCTGCTGAGAAGGCCACAGCGTTGGGTAGACTGCAGAACCCAGCCAGCCGAAACGGCACCTGTTGGCGAAACAGCGATCACCGTGGGAACAGGGCTGACGTGTGTCACCTCAGGTCTGCCACTGCGACAGCTTGCACCCAGTCTGATGTCAGCGCACATGCTGGGGGTTTGATTACCCCACTTGGGGCCACTGCATGTTGCAAAGGCTCAGCGTTTCCCCCAGAAACGTGCCACATGGGGGGGGGGGGGGGGGTGAAAGCCATCCAATTTAGACATGGCTCTTTAGGAGCACTGCTGCCAGATAATTGTTTAAATACACTAGAAATACAGTAGGGGACAATCAGACCGATATCGGTGTCACTTGGCAGGGAGAGGAACCTTCCGGAAGGTTTTCCATGTGCACCGGAATCTGGTGTTTGTTGTTGCGTTAGGCGTAAACAAAGGTGAAGGCTGATTTAATGCCAGTCCAGCAGCTCCGGTGATTGTTGGCGGGGGTCTCAGTGACCTGCTACCTTCCCAGAGGCAGGTGGAGCCCATTCCCATCCAGGGAGACCCAGAGGGAGGGGGGCGTGCAGGTGGGTCGGCTTCACCGCTCTCGTGCTCTGGCAGCGAATGAGCAGCCGCACTGGAGGAGGAGCAGGAGGAGCAGTGCGCAGCGTGTAATTAGCGCTCGCTCTCTGATTGTCACGTGGCATAATGTGAACCGCGTGGCGGCACGTGGACGGGACCTTGCAGCTGGGCCTCTGGGTGGCGTGCAGACGGCAGCGGGAGCCTCCGGCTTGGCACCCGGCACCCGTGCGCACAGCTGTGCCCTTGGCAGGGATCCATTCCGGTGCCGTGCCGAAGCGCTGGGGGAGAACCGCCCCGAATTCCGGCTGGACGGGCTGGCTGTCCTCCATCAGCGCCGAGCACCTGACGGCCCGTTGTTCCTCCGAGCGATACCCGTCGATGCCCCTTTTCTGGGCCTCGTTTAATACCAACGAGCCACGCGTGCACAGGCACGTGTGTGTGGGGGGAGGCGGAGTCACAGGAATATCCACACGCGTCATGCCCGGCTGCTTCCCTCTCCTGGAATGAGAACACCTACATTCTGAGGTTGGAATTCACAGAAATATGGCTCATTTGAAATATAATATTTATACATGCATCAATTATATATGCTGATGTAAATCAACACTTCATATTTTATGTACTTTTACAGATGCCAGTTTAAGCCATACTTCATATTTTACAGCTGGCCAATACTTTGAAGTATTATGGCATCGTGAGTTTCAGCTGATTGTATTTCGCAAGAGAAAAAGATGATTGAAAAATGTACAAATGAAAGAAATATGAATGATGGCATGAAGTACAGTGAGGCTCAGCGTATCAGGACCGTCTCTCTTCCCCGATGAGGCCATGCGGGTCCCCTGATCTGTCCCCTAGGCGTAGGGGGTGTGTCTCTGCCCCACCTTCGCTCCCGTTGGTCCAATGAGGGGAGCGCGTCCGCTGACCTCTGTAATATCCTCCAATAATACCACCACTCCCGCATTTTAGCCTCATCTTCCTGTTTTGCTCACAATTGATTTGAGACTGAGGCTAATTTATTATACCAGTCTCTTGTTACAACAAATACTAGGGCTTTTTGTCCCCATGACTATGAAATATATATATATATATATATATGTGTGTGTGTGTGTGTGTGTGTATGTATGTGTGTATTTATATATAATATGCTTATGCCAGTTGCCAGGAAATGCACTATGACTGTGTTAGTACAGAATTTAGACACAAATTAAAAAAAGGCACGAGGGTAAAATGACGCACATTGTCGTTTTGCTCTCTACATATTCCTGTACGTGAGAATTGGGAAGCAGAAGCCTCACTTATTTAACTGCTGGCAGCTATCGCCAGTCACAAATCACACGCTTTGTAGAAAATGCCCCGTCGTATCTGCTGGTGCCCACACAGAGGAAATGCGCACATGCACCCTATCGGCGGTGGCGAGCCGTTTCGGTGCCGGCCGCGTTGGTATAGCATCGCCACAGCCTCCGCTAACACACTTCCTGTTCTCGAGCTCAGTCTGGCCAGCTCAGGTTCTAAAATTACAGGAAGGTTGCGATATCACTGTAAACAGAATGTTTTGCCATGATCCATCTATGTTTGGGCGGCATCTAATTTTTCAATCCGTCCAGACGTATGTTGTGGTATACGGTATTTTGACTATTTTCAAAAGCAAAACTGATATTTTACATGTTAATAATAAAATTTCGCAAAACACCCCCAACATACCATCCTATTACCCAAATCAAGGTCCATCTCAAATCTCTAGGCTCGGCTTGCTTTGCGCCTTCCTTATTGGACGTTGTTGCCTTTGTCTTCCTGATCTGGGGCCTCTGGGTTGGAAGTAGCAGAAAATGGAAGCAATGGCTGCAGGAGAGGGAGGAGTCACAGGTAGCGAGAGGCCTATCTTCCGACGCATGTAACGGCTGCAGGAGAGGGAGGTGTCACAGGTAGCGAGAGGCCTATCTTCCGACACATGTAACGGCTGCAGGAGAGGGAGGAGTCACAGGTAGCGAGAGGCCTATCTTCCGACGCATGTAACGGCTGCAGGAGAGGGAGGAGTCACAGGTAGCGTGAGGCCTATCTTCCGACGCATGTAACGGCTGCAGGAGAGGGAGGAGTCACAGGTAGCGAGAGGCCTATCTTCCGACGCATGTAACGGCTGCAGGAGAGGGAGGAGTCACAGGTAGCGAGAGGCCTATCTTCCGACACATGTAATGGCTGCAGGAGAGGGAGGAGCCATAGGTAGCGAGAGGCCTATCTTCCGACGCATGTAATGGTTGCAGGAGAGGGAGGAGTCACAGGTAGCGAGAGGCCTATCTTCCGACACATGTAATGGCTGCAGGAGAGGGAGGAGTCACAGGTAGCGAGAGGCCTATCTTCCGACACATGGGGAGGAGCCAAGCAGGTCAGGATAAACAAAGCCTAAATTATGAATGGATATGCAATCCAATCTGTGTGTTACACATAAGCTGGGGTTAAATCAGATGTACACTGACGGTTAGCATGTTAAGTGATCCCAAGGTAATGCATGATGGCAATGCCTTCCGTACATTTCAGGGTGATGGCTGAGAGAAGCGAGCGGGCTATGTTGATACAACTTTTCTACATTTAAGGATTCGCCTATCAGATGTGAAGATTAGCCAATGTGGTGAATGAGGTTAAAAGGGGAGGGGGGCAGTGTCATGTGACAGATTGGGATATTGAGTTTCCTCGGAAATATGGCACATTTTGTCTGGTTTGACCCTTAGGCGGGAAACGAATGGGGGAAGGCGGAGCGGAGCGGAGCATCTCTTCTGATGGGCTGCTGTATTATTGATAGCCGTCTAGTGTTGGGTGACAAGGTTGCTACAGTCTGTTGGGTGCACGCACACATTTGCACAGACAAACCACATGCCAACCCAGCATAGGCGCATGTGTAGAGAGTGAACTGTGCAACTGTGGGCCCCTGTTGGAGCACACGGCTCTAAGTGTCACCATATGCTGTTCCGCAGTGAGCCTCTGTAATCCAGGTTTGCACAAACCCCCTCTGTCATCCCTACAGATTGCCTTTTAACACTTTCTCTCCCTAATGCATGAAATACAGGCACATATGAAGTGGAAAGTTCGGCCTACATACAGTGCTTGTCGCCTCTTTCTGCCATGTTATTTTTAAACCTTTTGCACGGTTTCCTACGCATTTTAAGTAACTCATTCCGGTTCCCACCAGTTCCTGTAATTTACTGATAATACCGACTAGCTAGGTGTCGCTGCCTCTCCTAGCAGACAAGCAATCAGTTCCTAATATTTTCTGTTGATTTAATGGATCATGTCTAGAATATGAAGTTTAAAATTCACCAAACACCCAGAATATCCTAAAGCTATTACACTCAATTTATTGATCCATTTATATTTCTGTACAGTGTTTGTATGAACCAGATGTTTCTAATGGGTGAATTTGATGGATGGATAATGTCAGCAGTGTGATTAAGTCGTACCGCCGGTTGTGGTTTCCCTCATTTTTTTTGCTCTGGAGGGTTAAAGCACTGAGTTAAATGTAAGCTGATTGCTTTGGCTTCTTTGGAAAAGCACAGTACTGATTGCACAATCATGGTGATCCCATATGCTCCCTTTATCTAATCACAATGCTGCAGGCGTGTTCACATCACACCGATGTTCACATCACACCGATGACCTTGAGGACCCAACCTCACAAATTAGCATCCAGGCAATCAGAAGCGACATAATTCCATAATAATGGAATCGAACATCTTGAGTTCCAGACCTTGCTTGCGATCTGTTATTCAGTCCTAATTATTAAACTGTCCTTTATGAAAGAACCCACTAGTAAGTGTTTGTATGTTTCCCCTCCAATCCGCCATGTAGAGAGGGATGTTTTCTCAAGGTTGTCATTCGGGAAATGCGATCACATGACCATTTTCGTCACAACACAATGTTCCAAATACAGGTTAGTTAGGGCACGTTTGCTGCAGCAGTGTGAATGTGTACAAGCTGGCCTCGATACGGATTTTCCTCCTTTGCTACAGCCACTTCATGCTATCGCATTGTGTCCTCCCAAGAAAATTGCTTCCAGTATAAAGTGGTAATGAACTGGGATCACTGACACCATTTTTCTCAGCTAAATAGTTTAGTTGACTAGAAGGTGTCCAATGCCTACAATTCTATACAGGTCATGATTTAACACTGACTAGACTGTGCCCCATTCTTGCTGTTGTGGGTGAGACGTCCTCTTTATCTCTAATGAGGACTGAGGGCTGTGGCGAGTTTGCGGGGGAGGCTGCCCATTGTTCTGCTGTAATCCCGGAGTACCGTGATACACCATGGATGGCACCCTAATGCGTTTTTAAGTGTTTCTATTTTTCCCTGGATTAATGTTCTACCCCTCCAATGAGATTACGCAGCGTAACTCCCCATAATGCTCTCAGTGCCTCACAAAGACACTGTAATCCTGTAGTGGTTCCCCCTCTGGACTGCTGTACATCTGATATCTATCACTTGGCTGCGTACCATGGACCAGCAAAGTGACCTTTGTCTCGGAGATTCTCCCATTGACACAGTGCCTCTGGGCATTGGAGCTGAGTAGGTCTGCGCGTTCGGTCGTGGGATTAAGCCACGCGTAGAAAAAGTAGAATGAATCTGTCTTTCTTCGGCACTGGCTTGGAGTGCCTCATGTTCTGACGTTCGATACATGAACAAAGCTCATTTTTCCTAGAGAGGCATCTATCCTCCAGTCCACCTTGGAATGGACTGGCAAGTCCGCCTGCATTGCCAGAGGTGTCAGTAATATTTACTAACAGTTTTGTGAGAGCTCAGAGGAATATGCGATACTTGGAATTGTGCTGGATGTCCAGGAAGTGAGGTGAGTTTAACAGCACACACTGGACATAGAGGCAGAACCATGAGTGGATATCAGTAAGAGACAGATAGAGGAGGGAAAGGTAGACAGTGTTAAATATGAGCCTCTCAGACACATTGGGAAACAATGTGTGCAGCTTAGCTGAGTTTTTTTATTTTTTGTTTCATTTAGTGAGCAAAATGTGAGCTAATGATTTTGGTTTGCTGCCTTTGCGTCTCTGTATACGAAAGACCTTATTTTTTCAGGATCAGAAATTGTCAGCATAAGCAAGATTAAGTGACATACATCAGCATGAGGTGATGTTCTCAGAATTGCATGTGAAATGGAAAGCATGAAACGCTAGCAGATCTTTCCGGATGACCTGCTACCCGAGGTTCAGTGTTGTGACGTAGCTGCTCCATGTCCATTTCCTAACAGTTTCCTGGAGGAAGTAACCTTAGCCACAGGTTCGAGCCAGAGCGGCGAGAGAGTGCAGGGGACCAGCCGCCTTCCCAGCCGGCGCTGATGGTGACATCGCTGGCTCTGGACCACATCGTATCACCACAGATCCAGTGCTGTGCACAGCGCCACCACATGGCCCTCGGGCGCTATCCCACTGCTCAACAAATCTGATATTTCTTAAAATGGTTTCCTCCATCTGACCGAACATGTTAAATTACACTTTTTGTTCGGGGGAAGTACTACTTGACCACGCCTATGAGAAGGGCATGATATTTGGAAGAAAGTGCTCCATTGTGGTGTATTTGACTGGTTTTCTGCAAAATGGATCAGAAGACACCTTCTACAATGTTCCCCGATGCTGGCTGGTGTCAGTCCTCTCTCTGTCTCTCTACACCATGCAGAGAAAGGCCCAGTACAAATCAAGGCAGTCCATAGACACTGGTCTTACGGCTCTGAGGATTCATCATGGTGCACGGGCTCTAGAAACTACAGAAAATGGTGGGGACATCACAGGTTCACCTGCAATACTTCCCTGCACTGCAGAAGTTGGCAGCCAGAGCTGGGGAAGTTACTCACAAAAGTAATCCATTACAGACAGGTGGAAAGTTCAGGTCCGGAAAGCACAAATCCAGGCCATGGTTTTATTCCAACTAAACAGGTTAAGTACTCTATGACTTTCACTCTTTATACTCAACTGGTTGGTTGAAACAAAACCATGGTTTGGATTTGTACTTTCCAGACCTGATTTTTCCACCTCTGTCTGTAATGGATTACTTTTGTGAGTAACTTCCCCACCACTGTGGGCAGCATATCTGGGGGGTGTGTGGAGCGTTACCTTGGGGTCCCACAGACATCTGCTGCCTGTATAACACAATGCTATTCATCTTGAATCGCTGTCCATGGCAACATGCATTTAGAAATCACAAACCATTTTATATATACACTACTAGATTTACATTTCAAACCAGCCCAGTACACATCATTCACAGCTGGTGGCCATTGCACATGTAGAGCCCTGTTAGTGCTCCCCTAAACTCCAGACAGCTTATAGCGGTGAACATTGGTAAGTTTTATATGGGAACACATGATAGCACTCCTGGAAAAGAACCTGCATTTTAGGTTTGCCCAAAACTTGAACACACGTCCCATAAGTACACAAATTTTTGCACATCCAAAGCCACGTTTGATCGTGTAAGATGTTTGTCATTGCAGTGTACAGTGTGTGTCTGTCACGAAATAATCTGCTGTAATTTAATGTTTTTATTCAACTAATAAATGTAGTAGACTTGTGCTATTGCAAATCAGTGGTCATGGGATAAAAGAAGTATTTTTTCCTCTTGTAGTTTCAGTTCACTTTTTTTCCCCTCTTCTGACCATTTGACATAGACTCACCCCTCTGTCTCTAAGCTATCTATGGAGCTTCAGAGCTCTGTTTTAATCTCTCAGTAAGTATGGGGTAATGTTTTCCTTTCAACAGTGATGTCGAAATCATTTATGATGCATGTACTTTTTCTTTAAACTATATATGGACTTAATCCTCAGTTGTTGTTTTTTTTTGTTTGATGAACCAAGTACATGGATTTATTTGGCTTCCTGTCCCTGACTGAAGAATGTTATCTATCAGTCCCAAACATATTGCATTGTACATTCTTTAACATTTAATCACTCAGTTGATTCTTGTGTCAGGAAATACAGCTGATAATTTTTCACAAGGCAAGTCACTAGACTTTTTTGAACAGTTGCTATGATGCACCTGTAAGTTAAATACTGGATTAGCTGAAGATTCCCTTCCCATGAAAATGACTTATGAAAAACTCATTATATAAGTATATCACTTCCTGCGCTGTGACTTACTGCAGAGCTATACTGACTTTGGTGTAAAGCTGGGTAGTTTGTGTTGCTGTGAGGATCCCTCATTTTTAGCTAAAACTCCTCTGTGTCACGGCATGACTGTGCTTCTTGAATTGTGCATTCGAGCAGCGGTGAGGAAGCAACAGCCACAATCAGAAGGACAATTCATTTTCATACTTCTGCCATCTGACCAGGATCAGGAACTGATTATTTTAATTAGTTTTAGTACAGGACACACTGGATGCAATTTTAATACATCGCAGCATTTTATTGTGCTTCCCTGCTGTTATTCATTCAAAAATCACATTAACTATAATTTGAGTCTGACAAGACAGTCGGTGCTTGTCAGTACCACACAAATTCCACTTTAGCCTTTAGGATTTTTGGACAGTATTGGCTCATCACATTGGAAAACTCCCAGATGTATTACTTTACGGGTGACCATCATATTGTTCTTTAAACTATGAATCAATGTTTTAATTATAGGATATGATCCATATCTGGAGTCTGGTAGAGTGTCTCCCCATCCCCCCAAACAAGAAGCCCTACATTCCCATCATCACTGAACCCATCTGCCTAAACTCCAGTGCCCTACATTTACCAATGAGCTTAACCATCTGGGCCATTGTGCCAACGAAATGTCTGCAGTCTGGGTCCAAAGTACAGACGCTCTTCTACTTACGAACTTTCAGCTTACGAACTTTCAGACAAATGAAGGAAGAGGACTGAATGGCCATTCGGAACGTAACGCGTTCGTAAGTTGAGGAGCATCTGTATACTAGTGATCTAAGAGGCTAGAGAAGGTGGTGGGGTATGTTTGGTTGATATGTGGGAGCGAATCTCAGCTCCCGGCTGGATTTAAAGTGGTTATGACAATACTTTCTGGAAGCATCTCACAGCTATTTTCTGAGAACGTATGACAGGAGACTTTGTCTGGAGCGGTGAACTTCATAAAGCTGAAGACTAAGATGAAGACTGAAGGCAAAGTGTCCTCTGTGGTGTTGCAGAAAACTGTTGACCATATGTAGTGAAGTTTGACGGTCCAAAAGCAAAGACGCAGAGGATCAGACTGACTTAAAGAAAAAGGGACCATGGTTTTATAGAGTCCACCCTTTGCCCTTTTCAGCAGGAAACCTACTGCTCTTCAGATCTCAGCTCAATCTGGTGGCACCACTGCCAACTGAATGGCGAGTCACCGTCAGCTGACGGTTCCCAGTGAAACTGATAGCAGATACATTTAGGGAGCTGTGTTTAATGGTGACCTTCTCAGAAATAAAGAGGTCAGCACTTCATGTGAGTGGTTCCAATCTATTAACAGGGACGTAATGACTGAGTCACTGAAGCCACAAGTTGAAAAAGATATGGGGGAGAGATGCATGCGGAAGGATGGACTCCATTTGAGTTGGATTCATTTGGTCTGCTCTGTCAAATGTTCTGATTCCTAATATATTTACAGACATCTGTGACCAAAGTAATGCTGTCAGTTGTGCCCCCCCCTCCCCCCCCACTCCTATGACTATTTTTAAAGAATATATTTGTTGTACCCCCTCTAAACATAACCCCCAGGAACTGAATACACAAAGAGATGGAAACCCAAATTATTAATCACATAACAAAATTAAATATAAGCGGACACATGAAAGTTACCAGAACTTTACGACAGATAAGGTGCCTGAGGAAGTGTGTTGAAAGAGAGGAGTGTGGGAAGTCATGTGACTCTCAGTGCCAAATATGTTTCGCCACAACATATGTCAGATGTCAGTGTTGTCATTTCCCTGGTGATGACTGTCTTAAAGGATTAAAGTTATAACTAAGAAGCGTCTGTGTGTGTGTGTGTGTGTGTATATATATATATATATATATAAACTTTTTTGTAAATCAGCTATGCAACAATAGGTAACTGTCAGTTTCTCAACCGCAAAATTCACTAGCAACTGATTGATTTCCTATAACCAACATCCCAGGATAACAATGTGCTCATTTTAATTTGCATTATTTTTGCATTTCTCACCAAGGATTTGTTCTAAAAATTGAGTACAGAGGACAATGATATGCCAGAGGCCTTGCAAAGTGAAAACTGTCATAAGCTAGCAGACTGTCTCTGATTCAAAGAGATGTGCCGTAAATTTACATCCCTATGGAACACAGCTTTGTTTGCCATTACAACCAATATGAACCTGACATGTCTTTCTACATTCTGTTTACACTAATGCCACAGAGACGCTGGACGTACCCCTTCATTCTGAGATAGTGAAAGGCGAATCTCAGAGAAAAGGTCTTTTAACAAAAGTAGTTACTTGCCATTTAGTCATTTATACAAATGACTGTCTATCCCTGTGGGATAGCTTTAAAAATAGTGAGTCACACACTAGAATGTGCCAGAAGAGAAAACTTCACTACAGATCCTGCTAATGCTGTGCTCTAGATGCGTCCATTTTCTGCAACCGCTCATCCTACTTAGGGTCACGCAGAGCCTATCGCAGAGGGTACAGCCACAAGGCAGAGAACAGCACAGGATGGGGTGCCAACTCATCACAGGGCACACACACGCCATGCACTCCTATGGGCAATCTGCTCATTCCAATTAACTTCAGAGTTTTGGACTGTGGGGGGGAAAAACCAGAGAACCCGGATGAAACCCCACAATGACACGGGGGGAACATGCAAAGCCCACACATGGAGCCCTGGTGGAGACTTGAACGCAGGTCCCAGAGGTGTCAAGTGACGGTGACATCCACTGCACCACCATACTGTGCTCTACATACATTTACAAACTCACTCTTCATCCTTCGTTCCCGTGAACATAATGAATGCATCATAAATGCAATATTATTAGTCATATAATGACGGAGCTCCTACTTCATATCCCTGGTAACCTATAAATATCACTTGACACTAATGGTGCAAAGAGCATAACAGGCATCTTGGGCTCCATGTATGTAATGCACATAAGTAGACTCCCATGTGTTTGGAAATATCTCTAATCCTAGTGGAAGCTCTTTGACTGAAATCATTCAACTTTTCCTGGCAACAAGTGGCCTTCTAAGGGGGGTGGCCTATTTGTGCTGACTGCCGGTCAATGGCACAGCTGCCAACTTAAACTGCGTTCACCCGGTGAGTTGGATTAGCCTATTCAGAGGAAGTGGCTAGTTCTCCCATTGTCGCATTAATCTACTCAGCAAAACAATAACTATACGACCATGACCTAATTTTACAGATCCACGCTGCCCACATCATCAAACAAAACGTTAGTATTTATTTCAAATAAACAGCATCAGCATCAATTAGTGCTCGGCGTTTACTGCTCTCTCTTATACTCGTTTAGATTTTTATTATTAGTCAAGATTATGAATATCAAAATATCTTTTGTACTGCATCATTATTAGTGCTTAAAGCCTTCTGAAGTACTCTTTAGCAGAGTAGACAATTTGCATCTGACATGCAACAGAATGGTCATAACTGCATCATGTTTACTTTGCAATCGGCTTTATGAAGGATTACCTTCGGCCATTAGAGTGAGTTTCATACTTGGATTTCTTACCTATGAACAGTGCTCTTCTAACACCTGTGTGGTCTCACAAACTTCTCAAGCACTTTTCTGGAAGTCTGCTTCTATACCATTCTTGATGTTACAATCCAGAACACAGTTGATGCTATTGTTATACATTCCCGAAATCAAGCACACTTTATGTCAGAGCGGCGGCTAGAGGTCATATAAAACATATATAGTTTCAGCATTTTTTTAAATGTATATTGGTGGCAGCTTCACACAATGATCCAACAAACAGCGAATCAGGTGGCTGCACCTGAATATATACAACACACTCAGGGTCAAGAGGTCGACGTATTGTGTGGCCAAGCGTCAGAAACGCTAAGATATATGATACAATTTTGATTGTGGTGTAATTGTTTAATCCAAACATGGTGGTACCAGCATCTAAGGAACCTCCAGCCTCCTGGGATTTTCGTGGAATATGAAGTCTAGAGTTTAGAGAGAATGGTGTGAAAAACAAAAACCATCGAATCAGGGGCAGTTTTGTGGCCAAAACACCTTGTTAATAAGAGAAGTTAGGGGCCAGTCTTATTAAAACTTCATAAAGGTCCAAAAATAAGATGCAAAAAACACAACGCATCAACTCTTAAAGTGGCTCTGGAAAAAAAATGACTCCTAAAATGGTATTACATAGGGGTATCTAATAAAATGACCGCAGTGTGCATATATGACCAAATCATTTCAAAACGCACAAATATAACCTTTAAATGCAAGTCCCCCATGCATTCATGAATATTCAATACACGTGAGATCCTTCATTTAAATGATGAGAACTGAGATTAATTTAATATACGACATGTATGTACACGTGTAGACATCTAAATAGCGCCCGTCGCATTACAACACGAGTACACTTTGCACAGTAAAGTCGCAGAGCAGCCGCACCGGGGCTGTAGATGGAGCTGTGGAGTGTTTGCGGGGGGAACCCGGCGGCAAGTCCCTATTACAATACGAAGCTCTGCGGGCGGGGAAGCCGGGTTTGAGAGTCAATGATTCACCCCGCTCTGCGTAACTGGAGACTACTAATTCAGCTCAGGGTATTGAGGGTGCGAGCCGAGGGCGACAGCAAGACCCATCGCTGGGAAACTAGAGAGGAGCAGAGAGAAAGACGCACTAGAGGAAAAGGAGGCGCATCTGCGCGTGGAAGCGGACAGCGAGACGCGATCCAGCCTTTCTCAGCCTTACTGAATTTTCCCAGCTCCCCCCGTATCCTTGCTAGAAAAAAAAACTGCATAAAAATACACCTGACCTAACTCTGGGAATAGGATCTGAAACTGTGACACCTTCACAATGAAGAAAAACAATTCGGCAAAACGGGTAAGCGCCTTAGACTATAGCCTTCACGGCTGTAGTCAAGTAACTGTTTCCTCTGCATATTCATTATTGCGGCAGGTTACTGTCTTAAGACATTTTATGTTCTATGCTATGTTGTCTAACAAATAATGCTGCGATTTATTACTACTCTGAATTGTTTGTCAGTATGAAATCCAGTACCTGCTATAGTTTATTAAACAATGTCTGTAAAAACATTTATGTGTCAGCAGACTACACGTCTTGCGTTTAACACACTTCAAAACTACGTGCAAACATAGTTGGTTATTTTTTTCCGCGTAGGACATTATTTAACATACTGTAATTTCGTAATAGTTTATTAAGAACTATTTCCAAAGTCGCTTATACGGTACGGTTAAATAAATCGTAGATGAAAGATGTCCTTTAATGGGGACTATATATGCCGTTACCCTTCTGTCAGGGTTGTCTAATAACGAAAGACGATCATTTGAATGTTTTAACTTTATAGCGTGAGTAACTTTGCTTCCGTAGTGAAGCTCAAGAAGATTCAACTCATGTCAGGAATGTTACGTCTATCTATCTACATGACAAAAGAAATGACAGCAGCCTTTGCAAAAGTCACGAATCGTCCCCATCCTCTGAATCTAAATGAGGCGCTGCGATCATGTCAGTGCAGGACGCCCGTCAGCTGAACTGCCCTCTGTTTGCAATACCCAGGGCCCCCAGGATCCCACCCAGCCATCCTCTCAGCCGGATAAAATAGGATGGATTCGCAAGTTTTGTGGCAAAGGGATTTTCAGGGAGATCTGGAAAAACCGCTTTGTAGTTCTGAAAGGAGAGCAACTCTACATCTCCGAGAAAGAGGTACAAGCATGTTTGTTTTATTGTCTGACCACAAGTATACTTGATTGTGAACGTAACCAGATCTGTTCTAGTTATGTTCTAATTTCATACTATTGTGGCTATAAGAATATATACGTTATAATCATTGACTTTCATATTTTAAATAGTTACCGAATACATATGTAAGGGGGAAGTTGTACCGCTGAAGTTCCGTTACAAACTATGAAATATAAATGTTATTACCTTGGTTTGCTAAGGGTTTCGAAGTATTTTTCCAATATAATCATTAATGAAACATCAAGTTTACGTTGTATGTGTGTGTATACACACAGGACATACTGGATATTTAGATAGATAGATAAATAGATAGAGTGGCCATGCTTAAATCATAAATAAATAAATCTGAACGCATTCTCAGAGCAGTCAGCCATTGCTTATTGCTTGCATTTTGCTCAGGACATTTTCTGATTTTCTTGCTTTATTCCTGGCAAGAATGCAACTCAGCGATATGGATAATGACTTAGTGAGTCCAGGTGTTTCATTTTTAATGTCTTCTGTGGCAAAATAACATCTATCCATCTATAAGCGAATCTCAGAAGATGTAACATTTTACATATGTCAAGGGCGATCATCATGCGGAGTCCTTGGCCACTGGCTTTCTGATAAGGCATCGCCGCGTGTCACTACCTAAACTGGGCAGCTTAGGTGGTAATGAGCCTCGCATAAGGTTCTGTCGTTAGGAAGCTGATGTTACGAGCAGCTGAAAGATGCACCCCAAGCACTCACACACATGCTCTGTGCTACTGCTTCTGCCATGAGCTGGCAACCGCTCATCCTGACCATCCACACCTCCCTCACACAAATACAGAACAGAGCAGTTTCCTTGTTTTACTGCAGATTTTTGTGGTTTGTGACTGAAGGCACTAAAGTGACGACGGTTCGCATTTAGAACGTGAACTTAGAACCAGAAGTAATCAGCTCATTGTAGGGCATTTAAAAGACCTCTATGAGGACAGGATGTTGACTCTAATTTCCCCTGGTTATTTAATAACCCTGCAATTGTTTTTCCATAGAGCGCTAATAGGCCGATGAAAAATGCCCCATGAAGGCAGATTGCCGTTTTCTGAGGCTGTACTGACAAGCTGAAATCTCCCCTGGGATTTTATGGGCACGTGTGTTAAGATGATCCACCTGCGAGTGCATATTAGGCTGCACACTAACTCCCCCGCTTGAGTCAGCTCCAATCACGCATTAGCAGAACAGAGAGGAACATCGTACTAATTTAGTTTGAAGCCTCCACAAGACACTGTGCAGGGAAATGTGAAAATTGCAGAGGGCGTGCAAAAGTGTGCATGTCTTTTACAAGCTTGATGCTGAGGATTCTGGGAAGGTGAAATCATCACAATAGATCAGAGTCACACTGACAGAACCATCCACCTGATCTTATATACCTCCCTTACGATCTCTCTGTTTATATCTAAAGCAGCTTCTCCAGCTTCAAAAGGTTGGATGACTTGTTGACTTTACAGTGCATACTGTATATCAACAGAGGTGTAGTGTAATGATCATTTAGGTGACTGCTGTCCTCTTATGGGCCAACAAAGATCTGCGGATTTCCATAATGATTCATTAAAACTTAAATGAAGGTGTCACAGTTTCAGATCCTATTAGATTCAGTTTATTTCAATAATACATTTTTACAAAATGCAACAATGTTGCAATGGCTTTATCTCTGGCTTACATGCCAATGGCCCCTGAAATGGTCATAAGTGTGAATAATGCTTGTGCTTGTCTGAGTCACAGAAATGAGGTCAGTATGTCTGTGTTGACAGCAGATGCTTGTGCAAGATTTACCGTATCACCAGGAAAAAGTTCCAAGTTTTGCCCTTTTCCTTCTCACTCTGTTGCGGCTCATGTGAGTGCTCTACCAGATTATGCCTAAACTGGTTCCTAGCGACCAGGTGTAGCTGTGGACACATAGCTGATTTACAAACCGGCAGCTGAGAGACGGCCCGTGGCTGTACATGAAGCAGACTCTCTGCTGTTGTTGTGCAGTGTTGTTATTGTATCTGGAACTTCGCGATTGTATTTAAAGATACATCTCTGGCTATTACTACATAGAAACATCTACCGATGACACCATTCTATTATTAATATAATGGTATAAAAAAGCAGGAAGATGTGCCACACAAGAGCCGATGATGATAACAGATCCCCTATGATGAAATATATAGCAACCAAGAAGCTCCAGTCTGCATGTTTTAATCTGGATATTTGTGGGCCTTGTTTCTTTATCTCAGTTTTACTTTAAGTTCTCATCTAGGCTGGGAATCAGGTTTCATGGAGACTTGAAAGGGTAAGTCTCCCCAGTACGGGACAGCTGTGGATAAATGTGGTGGAGCTCAAATTGCACTTATCTGGGGTTTGGGTGTCTGTTCAGTGGAGAAAGACGCCACATACATATCGCCATACTTCCACGCCAATAGATGGACTTTCTCCCTCTGTTAAATGCTATTTTGAATATTGTGAGGCGTTCTTTGTAATGTACACAATGTACGCTACTGAAACCTGGCTGTTATAAGCAAAGTTTAAGTCTAGATATTTAATTAGCGATTAGATAATCGCTTCTTCCAAGTGATTACTGAAAACATACAAAAAAATCTGTATTTACTTACTGGTAACTGTGTGGCCAAAGAAGGTTAGTGAGAGGCTTTAGTTTCCCCTGTGCACAGGATCAATGAAAAGTAAGCGAGAGATGTCAGTGTCCCAGTTCATTTCGGGCCACACATTCCAGCCATTAAACATGAACGATCAATGATATAGGATTAAAGGTCTTCCTGTTTCAACCTTCAGATACATTGCTGAATTGTTGACAAAGTGATGCATTTAGAACTGAGTCAGTTTTAACTGGCCAAGGGGTATATCATTCTGTTTTAGTGATTTACCTTAGATTTTTATCTCAGAAGCTTTGACTTTCCCAGAAGTTAAACTGTAAACTTTCTTTACAGAACCATGTATCTGAGGCTACAATTACCAACCATCATTTCACTGATAAATGTCTTTTCTTTCCTTAAACGCAAACACTCCAGACTATTGGGAATGCTGAGGTGATATCCACAGGAGTTCTCTACCAAGGGTGTCACTAAGGATTTATGAAAAGGGGGGGCTAGGGTCCCCTAAAACAGCCCCAGCACCACTGCTGCTCTCTACCTAGATGAAATGGAAATTCTGGCTCTCCCTCTAATCACTACCAAACTCTCAGCTAACGGCCTGACACCCCTAGGGGGAGACCCCTCTGTCTAATGACGCAACGTGGCATTGGTGTCAGCCACTGACTGACGGATTAAATAGTGGCCCAGTAAACATTCCTGTGATTTGGTTCTCATCTTTGGAGATTCAAAGTGAGACATTGCAGGCTGTCAGTCTACAATCTGTCCATCAAGCGGTGCTCATATGTGCTGTGCGTCGACAGCATGCCCTGCTCTCTGGTTATGGTGATTCCGCAGCACTGTGGAGTGACAGAGAGAGCATCTCCTAGTAGCTTGTGCCGAGCCTAGTGCCAGTGGCGTGTGCCAGCTTGGTTCTCTCCAGTTATGCCATACGTCAAGCCCAGTGTCTTGCTGCAGCAGCATGTGTATTAATGGTCCATTGTAATTTAAGCTGTATTTGTAAAAACATTATTTTGTCCTCCTACTGGAGGATTCTATGGATCTGCCATTCATGATCGATTTATTTTCCTTGCAATTTCAGGCACCATCTGAAAAAGAACTGTAAGAGAGAGAGATAGAAGGGCCTTTGTTTCATAAAGAAGGGAAGACATCACCAAATTAGTCGTTGCAGGTGGAAGGCTTGTCTTTGATGATCTGGCTGGACAACCAGTGTAGTATTCACTTGTTCCCGGCAATCGGTTGAGCAGACCAGACTGTGGCACGCTAACAAGCGGATACTGGAAAGTGTGTCACTGGGAGCGGGCGTTTCTGTGTGGTGGCAAGGACTCACATAGAGATGCACAATGACACAGTGAACGGGTGTCCTCCTCATTCGGGCCACACAAGGACGCGTTCTGTTAGCCAGGAACAATCTGAGTCCTGTCCCTCGGCCCTCTCTGTCACTCTTACTTTCTGCTCCCTCTCGCTTCCATGCCAAAATACTTGAAGCCTGGCGCAATAGCAGTAATTAAGTCTGGCTGATTGTCTAGTTCCCAACCCCCCCCCACCCCCCCCCATCCTAGCTCACCCCCCAGCGCCTTTCGCTTGGACCTGCCGGTCATTGTGGTGGAAATGAGATGGATGAAGTGGGTAATCAGGCAGGTGTGTCAGTTATGTTCCTACGTCAAACAATACCAAGTCCTTAAAACCTGCTCTTAAAGGACATATGTCTCAGTCTCAACATCCTGTCCTTTCCGACAAACCTTTTGTGATTCAAGCAGTTAGTTAAATTAGCAGATGCAGCTTGAATAATTAATATAATGTAGAGTTGACTTGTACCTGTCTGTGCTGTACAGTACTTGAAATGTAACAGGAGACTGGAAGCACAAACAATAAACTCATGATTAGATAGTTAGATGGGTGTGTGCAGTACTCAGTGTGATTCAGAGAGGAGAACAGCCATTAGGTATTTCCAATTCTACCACTCATCGATATAATTTCAAACTAGATACTCAGAGCCAAAATTTTATTATGTACACCTAAGTGATGAAGTTTTGTCACAAAAAGTTATTTACAGCTCAATGAATTTCGATGAATTTTATCCGTTAAATAGCTACAGCTGATTAATATATTATGATGTACACATTATAGTCGTAAAGTTCTGTTAGACCTATCAAAATATGTAATCAAAAGATATTTTTATGAAAAGGTTGTGTAGGATATCATATTTAATACAGTACTAATGAAATACAATGGTAAAATTATTGTGAGTTTAGGCTAATGGTTATTGCCATAACCCAGGAAGTACAAGGCACGGGAGACCCTGAATGGGACGGCAGACTACTGCAGGGCAGACATCAAGCCAGTCAGCCTAACTGCAGGAGGAAACTGGAGAACCCAGAGGAAACTTGCCCAAACACGCAGAGAACATGCAAACTCCACGCACAAAGCTGGAGGGTGGGAACTGAACTCACAGCTCTCGAGGTGCGATGCCACAGTTCTATCAAAGCCTGAAACACTATATGGCTGGATGAAATGTAGGATACATTCATTATGGATATCAAAATCGTCACCGTTTGTCATAGTGCTTGTTTTGTGGCTTCGCTGTTTGCATCTCGTTATGTGGGTCATTTTCAGGGGCGAGTCAAAAAATTTTTTTAAGATGGGGTGCATAAGAGGAATTCATACAGAATGGCCAACCTTATTTCCAACCAATGACGTTTTGAAATAGGTGAATGACAAGGAACGGGGCACTCTGGGGCCAATCAGCTGGGTCCTGTGGCCCTTGTGGCCCCGCCCCTACATATGCCCTTGGTCAGTAGTCTGTACAATATGCCTTTGAAGAAATGTAATCCCCCTCCTCCTCCACAGACACATGACCTCCTCAGTCTGGTGGCCTCTTCAGCCTTTGTCTTCTTGTCCATTTCACTGACTGTCACTGGCACAGAAGGAACACTACAGGCATGTCTCCCAGCAGTTAACTGATGTGCCATTATTGTCGCTTCCGCTCGTGAATATTTTAACAACTGGATGATTGTTATACTGACTATTCTGTAAAGAAATACATTTTTTATCCAAGCCATAATTGATAGTCAGCTTCCTTTTCAAACCCATAATGCCACCATTTACAAAGGGAGCTAGAAATTGGTTGGATGTGGAAACGAGAAGCTGGCAGTAAATTTCATAGCTGGTCAGAGAACATGACCAAGAGACTACTGCTGGAAACGAAGACATAGGCGGCTTACGGCTTCAAAAAGGGGAAGTCTGTGTCTGCTGAGATTAATGGGAATAAACATAGACAAGGGTTTGGTCAAAGTCCCTGTCTTTCCTCAGTCCTGAAAACACAAAGTCTCCTGGTTAAGCCTACCAGCTCTGTGGTCACCTCAGGGTTATCAAACACCTTCACCCTCAACATTTCCTCAGCAGTGCGTGTGGAGTGGTCTGGAGCAACACTTGGGGTTTGTGCATGTGCATGTTTCTTATCTGCGTGGTTGCTGGCACAGCGGGTTTCCTGTTGTAAACCTCATACAAGAGCTGCACTTCGGAGTACAATGTAGAATGCTCCCTGTTACAACTGTAAAGCACAGACCTGCTGTTTCTTAGGGACTGTACAGTCAATGGGAGGGACACGTACAAGCCTGACTGAATTCTGAAGGTATCACTGCTTTCAGAACCATGCGAGAAAGTGTGAAGCAGATCTGAGTGTCGTAGAAAATGCATAGTTAAAAAAAATACTAGATTGATATCATGGCCTTTAGAAAGAGAGAAAATAGATCAGAGGCTGCTTGTGGCACTTCATTTGTGAGGCCCAGAGCTACATCTTCCGCTATCGTGTCCGTGAGCTGCTGTGGTCGTTCTAACGCTGTTGCTGCAGCTTTGCACGCATACATTGCGCCATTATATCTCCAGCTCAAGCTAAGACTGAAAGAAGCAACAGTGTTTATTTAGAGCGCTCGTCATTGCCTGTCCTCTGTGCTACTTACGAACACGCGTCTACAGGCGTGAAGATACAAATATCAATGGAAAAAAAAAATCAAACGCATAGTAGAATATAAAGATGTATCAGGATGGACCTCATGCTCATAAGGATGTGCACCAACTATTCATCCCAGAATGCACTGGGCACAAGGCAGGGGTGCACTCCGGTGGGGAAGGGAGGCTTCCTTCTCTCTCTCTCTCACGCGCACATATGCTTGTATTACTATCTTTGTGGGGACCGTCCATTCACTTCTATGGGAAAATCTTTAACCCCAACCCAACCCAACCCTAACCTTAACCATAAGTAACCAAATAGATTTTACAAAAAACATGTTTTTTTATCACATTCTGGGGACATGGAACATGCAAACTCTATATATTGGGGTGTCATACAGACATATACATAGTTAAAATTCTCTAATGAGGAAATGATGTTTTTAAACATATATATATATACAGCTGTAGATGCAGGGAGTGGTGAAGATCTGAAAAGTATCTCCTCAGCACCAAACTGTAATTGGTGGATCACTACTTTTACAGATTCTCTTTTAATGTCACAAGGATGATCTACAAATACAATGTGAAACAAGGATAAGACATTTCCCCGCAGAAGTAGATGTGAATGGTTCAGTCAGAAAATATATAGCTCATCCTGAGGGACAAACAAAGGCAAGTTCTTCCTCGGCACCGTAGGAGAAGCATTTTATTAAAGATTAGTGTCAAATCAGATACTTGCATAACCAAGGTTATTTCTGGAGTACAATAACAATATATTACATGGCGTCTGCATATAGTGTAGTGAATTCTTCTGGGGTCTCTTAAGACATACAAAATGTGCATCTGAAATGTAGAAAAAAAAATAATGAAATGTTTATAGTTCAATTGCATTCAGATCATAGTTTTATAAGAGGTTTGAATAATGGTGTTACGGTGTAAACTGTGCATGTATACAAAGTTGGGTAATTCAGGTCCAGAGAGTAGAAGTCCATACCGGGATTTTGTTTCAACCAACCAGTTGAATACTCAGTGACTGTGACTCTTTATGCTCAACTGATTGGTTGGAAAAACATCCCTATCTGGACTTTTACTCCCTGGACCTGAATTACCCAACTCTGCTTGTATACATTGAGTATTACTTCAGTTACAATTATAAAAATGGCATACCTGTCTCTGTAAATCTAATATTACACGCGCTCAACCTGACACATTATAAAGGGTAAGATAAGTTGCCATTAATGTCAATAAATAAATAAATAAATAAATAAATACAACTTAAATGATAATTACACTTGTAATTATATCCATGAATTGAATATTAGGCACAGCTACAGCCTGAGGTCTACTTGGGTATGATTCACCATACACCAGTGTACTGTAATTTCCCTCCATTCCCCTTGATGGGCTTGCTCTCAGAATCAGCTTGAGGATCGCTTACGGTCAGTACAGGTGCAGCTTTTGAACAGGACTCAAATGAAAACTTTGGATGGGCCAATCAAGGGCTTCACCTACATATTAAGCCACTTGAGTTTAGCTTTGACCATGTGCTTTTCTGCACAGAAACAGTTTCTTTGTGGCATTTGTGCATTAATCAGTTTTTCTTCTCCAGTGTCATCAAGCCTGCAAATCTTTAATAAGTATCTCTCTAGCATCATGCTGCCACTACCATGCTTGATTATATAGATTAGCAATTATGCTGCAGTTATTTTTTGCTGTTTTTTTCTGCAGACTTATTTTTAGGCCTGGCTTTCTGACACTGCTGACTGCTCTGTATATAGTTGACTGATGTCAGTCATTGAACACTGTAGCTCTGTAAGAGGCTTCAGCAGCCTCCTCGGCCTATTGGCCAAGCGTGTTTACATGCATTTGTGCCCGGTTGTCAATGGCTCTCATACATACAATAGATTCATACGTAGGACAAGATAACAGTCACATGGTTTGATTGATATATACGGTGTGCATAAATATATATAAAAAATGCAATAGAGCATGTGAGTGCAAGGAATGTTAGAAGAAATACAATATGTACAAAACACTGCAATACGTACCGTGAGTTAGTTATTGGGGGGGCATAGTGACACGGTAGTCGTCACTGTCTCCTCACACCTCTGGTATTAGGGTTCCATGTGTGTGGGGTTTGCATGTTCTCCCCGTGTCATCGTGGGGCTTCCTCCAGGTACTCCGGTTTCCCCCCATGGATTTGGAGTTGCCAAACTGCCCATAGGTGTGCATGTGTGAGTGGCTGGTGTGTGAGTGTGCCCTGCATTGCGCCCATAAGCTCTGGATCCCCCTCTGACCCTGTATATGACAAGCTTTTACAGAAAATGAATGGATGAAGTTATTTATTTACAACAATGAGGTATTGTGTGGTAATGGGGCAGGGAGATATGATGGTGGTTTCCTGCTCCCTACTGGGGAGCGAGCTGGCCTGCAGCCAACACTTTCTCAGAGTCATTTTTGCTCACAAGAGATATTTAAAGACTTTGATCTAAGCATCCATATATGACTGAAATATCCTTGCTTCTGCTTTTTAATTAGCTGCTTGGAAACCCTCTTCGGTCTCCCTGGTAAAGCTGTCGTGAGGTTATTTGGTGTGCTAGTGAATATCAAGCAGAGACAGGTTTTTTTTTTTAATTATTGCACACAGACAGGGACCACTAAATGGTGAGCTTCATCACGATAATTTCATGCCAGTGAAAAGGCTTCGTTTAATTATGCTGTCGTGAATTGTCAGGGTCGCACATTTTAATTATCTATTTACTTACTCCAAAGTGTCATTACTTTGCATACATTGTGAAGAATTGGGGAAAAATGTACAAGCGACTGAATACTTTTACAGGCAAATAATTCCTTTAAGGTTACCTGTCCAGGTATTTCAAAACTGCCCACACGTACTGAGGGCTATCTGGAAAGGGGATGCCGCTTCTTAAAAGTTAATGTAAACCTGTGTGGAGATTAAATTTTAATGGGCTACTGCTGTGTGATAGAAAGGTCTCCGCGACTCTGAGCTTGTCTTGCTCACATTAGTATTACCTAACTTGTATGAAGTGTAAAGGGTCTGAAGGGATCAGAGCAGCTTAACACAAAAAGCTCAGATTGCTTATGAAGATATAATGGTGTGTGATGTTTATTATGCAATCGTTGTCCTAAATGTATATCTTTAATACTGTGGCTCTCAAGTTAATCGTTACCCAGATTTATATCTGTGTGTATATTTATACACACACACTACACACACACATATATATATAAAAAAGGGGCTATCATATTTTTAATAGTTTAAACTACTTTAAATGGATGACTAATTATATCAGGACTGATGTTGGTGTGTAAGCTAAGGCTCATGTAGAAGGTGAGCGGGTATCAGAGTCTATGACAGTCAAACAGTGAATTAACGTGACCAGACAAAAAGACTTAAAATTATATCACCATATTTATGTCAGCGGATTAGTATGTGCTTGTTATGTAACATTGGCATCATATTGCATGATGCTATAATGTATTTGTATTAATGATTTTGGTACTGAAATAGAGTTGTCTTATATAAAAGGCTATTTTCCGTTCAGCTGTCAGTCCCCCATGTTTAAGATCTCATGCAATAATGTAGTTCCAGGCAGCACTAAAAACTATGCCAAAGACCTCAGATTTAACATCATTGTGGAAAGAAAATAAGTCAGGATGTCAGCCTGCCATCTATTCTCTCTGCAAGGCAGAAAGTTAACATGAAACTACAGGAATTTCACATCAATATTAAAAAAACATCAAGCTGGCTGTTCTGTGAAGTTACAGGAAAATAAAAGACAATTGACTAAGCAGCAAGCTATTCTGACAATTCTACATACCTCTGGTTACAATACAGTTTAGAACCAAACAGATTCTGGGTGTGGAATCCTCTATAGGGAATCACTGCACAGATTCTGGGTGTGGAATCCTTGATAGGGAATCACTGCACAGATTCTGGGTGTGGAATCCTTGATAGGGAATCACTGCACAGATTCTGGATGTGGAATCCTTGATAGGGAATCACTGCACAGATTCTGGGTGTGGAATCCTTGATAGGGAATCACTGCACAGATTCTGGATGTGGAATCCTTGATAGGGAATCACTGCAGACTTGTGTCTCTTTCTCCTATTGGGAAGTTGCTTATTCCCAGTAATCCCACAATCAATTTAAAGCAATGACTGCAAATATCACAGTTTTACGTGTCCATGCTCCAGTTTTTAGCTCCATTAATTAATGTGAACTCAGTATATGATACCAGAAATGTCTTTTATCTGTTAAAACAGATGAGGAAATAATTTGAACCTCTACAGTCTCCAAAACAGGTAATGACTGCAGACAATGCTTGGCTTAATATTTCTGCATTTGCAGTATAGGCAGAACACCCGGAACCATCTGAATATGAGTTGTTCTGCTTTTCAGATCAAGTACAGACTTGCGCTGGCTTGTGAATAGCTTTGGATTACAGCGTTTTCAAAATAAATCAGAGTGAAATTCAGCTGCAGTGATGAAGCCCTCCCTATGCAGTGGTGACCCTCAGACTGATAGCACAGAGCAGTGTTTAGTTTTCCGTCCTGACGTCAGCTCGCGTCATCACTGCCGTAGCAAGCGCCTAGCAACTGGACAGAACTGTAACAGTATTGTATCCCTCCTGCTCCACCAGATCAGACCTTATTGTGGGGCAAATTACAGACTTTGTGCACCTCTCACAGGGCCCGCACTGTTCTCTGGGTCATCCGCAGTGAATTGTGAAACGCACAGAACTAGCTGGGAGCCAGTGTGACATTTAAGACCTCATTTGTGTTCTTTCCAATTGGACACCGTTGCACGTCTGCTAAGAATATTTCGTTAAACTTTGTTTCATTTCTCTGCTACGATTCCATCAGTTAACACTGATGCCTTCTTAACGAAGATGCCGTTTTGCATCCAGGACAACTTGATTTCCGATTTTTCGCGACTGAGATTCTGGTGGTTTGACTCTATTAACTAAGTATTGTACCTCCACTGGAGCCCACAGTGTGGTCAGTGGAAGCAGATTTGCTCATTGTAACGCACGTGTCCACACCCCTCCAATTAAAACTGACAATATACAGAGGCAGTTTGTCAGTGCTGGGGTGACACACACTTTTATGTGTTCATGTGTGAAAGTGGACCGTCTGCCCATTCCCTTGGATCGTCTGTTGAGGATCAGCCTCGACAATCACCCAGAGCTTGACAGCACCCATCCCATCCAGACGGCCCAAAGAGTCCCATACGTATCTCCCACTGCCTGTGGCCCTTACTGAGCCCTTGGCATCATGACATACAATTCCACTATTCCACGAATATATCAAATGATATGATTTCTGAAAATGCTACAGCAGCCATGTGGCGAAATGGCCGTACTGTTTTCATTTCGACAACCATTTAGATATCACTACATGTTTTGTCGAACACACACAAATATTATTCTCTTTATTAGAGCTGCAGCAAGTGGGGGGGGGGGGCAGACAGTTAGCCATTTTTTAGAACTAATGTCAGCTTATAACTGTATCAGTTATAAAACAGTTAAGTCGGTGTGTAAGTCTATGTCAGACAAGCCTAAATACATACAAGCTTGTTTTTCGTGCACATGAGCTTTTATAAAGCAGTGGGTGGTTAAGCGGTTGGTATAGATGTATGAAATACATAGTGCTGCATAAATGTTCTTCAAGATTTACAAGTTTTTCCAGGCAAAAAAGAAACGTATTTGTAGTAGATTGAAATTAAGCCCCACTGATGAATTATGATGCACGGAACTCAAACCAATACTCAACGGCCATATAAAATCGACTGCAGGTGAAAGACGAGAGGAAGATCCAGGAGGTGTTCGACCTGACAGACTACGAGCGGTCAGAGGAGCTGCGCAAGTCCAAGAGCCGCAGCAAGAAGAACCACAGCAAGTTCACTGTGCTGCGCTGCCGTCAGCCAGGGAACACGGTGAGTCTCATGGGGGGGTATTACTGGCTGCGCTTATGCTGTGAGACCCTGAGGCATCTGGTGCAAGTGAATTCAGGGCTAGAAAAGTAGCAAGAGGCCAGGATGGTTAACATGGATGGATGGATGGATGGATGGAACCTAATTCCAATAATCACTTTTCAGCACCACGGCATCTCCTCACAAGAACATATAACTCTGATCTCTCCCTTGCTGCAACGCTAAGGTGTGCTGATGCAGTCAGAACTAAACAGAGCATTTCAGTTTCAAAAGTGCTGCTGTAGAAATTCTGATTCGAACTCCAGCTGTGCATTCACATCTAACAGGCGCCAGCTGTTTCATTTCCTATAGGCACTTCATAATATTTTTTTGACTAGTTTAAGGACATATTTTTTGACTAGTTTAAGGAATGATTGCCTTGCCACGAGAGACGTATATCTGCGAGCAAGCTTAGACAACCTTTGACCGAATTTCCTACACACAGAATTCTTTCGCTATGCAAAAGGCTACATTATATGAAACAGGGAGCATCACAGGGCCAGTTATAAGCTGGTGTTTTACCAGTCAGGGTGGCTGTAGTCTTGCGTGTGGTTCAGGGGCTTTTTAAGGACGATAGTGACACAGAACACATAGTCTCTGTACCCTAACCCTCACCTCATTGGCAGCTCCGGCGATCTTCTGCTGGCGAAGGACAGAGCCGAGTCGTGCTTCCTCACTGTTCCTCTCTCTTACTCTGCCATCTGCAGGTCCCTAACCTGGTGTTCCTGGCTGTCAGCCCAGAGGAAAAGGAGTCGTGGATCAATGCGCTGAATGTAGCCATCATCAGGGCCAAAAACCGGATTCTAGATGAGGTACTGCTTGGCAGTGGTCCCGCTGACATTCTGAGACGGCGCATATCTTCTTTGACTTTATATTTCTTCTCTGATTAAACCCAAGAGAGCAGTAATACAATCATTAACAGTGGATTGCGTTGCTCGTTCTCCAATCCGGTCTTAGACAGATTATCAGACTAAGGCTGTTGCTTAATTTTGGCCTGCAGTCTGCGTCCTTGTTTATATGTAAATTTGAATATGCAGTTAATGGTTTCCACTCTAGAAAAAAGACGGCAGATGTCATATCGTCATATATCCTCTACATCGGAGCTTTTCCTCGATGGCAAATGACTTTCAAGGTTTGTGTTCTCAGTAGCATTTAGTTCAACCCTGGCATCGCTTTTACTTCAGGAAGAAAGAGAA
Source organism: Paramormyrops kingsleyae (assembly GCF_048594095.1). Lineage (NCBI taxonomy): Eukaryota > Metazoa > Chordata > Actinopteri > Osteoglossiformes > Mormyridae > Paramormyrops > Paramormyrops kingsleyae. The sequence continues at coordinate 5,483,426 of NC_132805.1, forward strand.
ATGGCTCAAGCCACTGAGTTCAAATGCCAAAGACGGCAAATCTACTCAATCACAACCTGCAGATAGAGGACAGGAGGGACATTATAGAACCTGTCTGCCTTGTTGGTAATCAGAGGGTTTCGCCAGGTCTCTGACATTTATGTGAAGTCACATGACGCAGACCTCCTACCTGGTCTCGTTTTGTTCCCCAGCTCCCATACAGCTGAGCATCTGCCTGAGTGACATAAAGTCATGTATTTGTAGTAAGATAAATCTGAGCTATATCTAATGTTGCATCATATGGCCCAGAAAAGGGTGAAAATGCTGGACAGGAGGGTATGCATGTACATATATACAGTAGTGTCTGTAAACATCAACAGTCTTCTGTCAGTGCATATAAATATTTATGGTAACAGGCCCAACAACGGTCTCTGGAAAAGAAACACTTCAAAATAGCAGTAAAAAAATGATGCTTTCATCCACCCATCTTCCAGCCACTGACATGGCACAGGATGGTGGGGGTCGGAGGGTGGGGGGCTGCAGCCTAAGCCAAGCAGCACAGGGCACCTGGCAGGGATACACAGCACAGAATGTACTGGGGAGGGTGGAAGAATTAAAGATACAAGCAGAGACACACACAGAGTGAGACTACAATGAGCAAAATGAGCAGCCCCCATAACATCATAATAATAATAATAATAATAATAATAATAATAGTAATAATAATAATATAAATAATACTGTGGTGGACTGCCGGCCTGCCCAGGGTGGACCCCCCCTCTCGCCCGATGATGCTGGGATTGCCTGCAGCTTCCCCGCGACCCAGATGGATAAAGCGGTACAGATAATGGATGGATGGATGGATGGATAATAATAATATTATAATAACAATAATAACAACAACAAACTGGAGAAGATTATAGCATTAATTCATTCCATATAACTTTCATCAACATCAAATAATCGTGCAATTAAATTCTGGGCCAGTTCCAACACTGGGGGCTTTTGTTGGGAATAAATTAAATCCCTTTTGTTGACCACTCAGTTACACAAAGGCCATTTTTTTACCAAGTAATAACAGGAACTATTACTTAAAAAAAGATCTGGATCACTGAAGGGACTAAAATAATAATTCAAATGTTGCCAATTCAACCCATCAAGCAAGGTGCCTATTCTGCTTCAGTACAAGAAACATTCAAGAGATTATGACAAGCCATAACTTGCTTTAAATAAAAGTATGACATCAAGTTCTGATTATACTGTAATACATAATGTAACATTTTTTAATTGAGCATAATGATCTCTGTAATGTCCTAGAGCTTGTAGCTTCAGTTACTGGAGGTGACTGGAATCAGACCAGATTAGATGATATACACTTTTATACATTTTTGGAAGCTTATGCAATGTATTACTTTTCCATAGTATGTCCAGAGGCATCACATGTTGGTGATCAATGTAGAAACTGAGCAGCTAATCAGCTTCACTCCTCCAGCAAGCATGTTTTCCATGCCTCACTGCCTCTGTTTTCCACTCCTTTTCTCTCTTCCAAGGTCACGGTTGAAGAAGAGAACCTCCTGGTCCACCCCACACGTGACCGTGCAAAGATTCCCCACACCCGACGTCTGCCCACTCGTGGTCATATCATGGCTGTGGTAGGTTTTTTCCTCTCATTAGTACACATGCCACATGAATACTGCATTAATATTTGTAAGCCTGTGTTTTAACTTATACTGAATGCAGAAATTGTAACAAGATATAGTGATTGTGAGTATACTGAAGTATTTCATCTTCATAGTGCCTAAAATGTACTCTGTGGTGATTTAGGCATCCACATCCACGTCTGATGGCATGCTGACCCTGGACCTTGTGCAGGAAGAAGACATTTCAGCACCAATTCAGCCGGAGCAGGGCGAGAAGAGCTTAAAGGTAGACCTGGACAAGTCAGCACCACAGCCTGATTCAGTACGTCAACAGACAAACACTGAGAGCGCAAAATCTCCTGTGAACAATGTAGCAGTGGGCAAAGGACAGGGTCTACCTCAGAAAATTAAGATCACCTGGGACCAAGAGCAGGTGACAGGGCAGGCCCACTCCCCTGAGCCCAGCAAAAAGCAGACACCTGCAGAGAAGAACCAATGTGTTTCTATGGACAAGATCTCCAGTTCAGACTTGCGGGCAGTTAAAGGGGCTACCATGATTTCCCCAGGTGCCACGCCACCGCTGACTATCAACCAGTTGCAGGATCTAATCTCCAAGAAGCTGCAGAGGACTCAGGAGCTCCTGGCTGAGGTGAAGGGGAAGCAGCAGCACAAAGATAAAGACTCGTCCAACGAAAAACACCTGGAGAGCAGCCACGCAGAGGCGGAGCGGCTGCTGCAGGAGGCCGTTACGGCCTGGGGTCACGCTCGGGACGTGTTGGAGGAGGTCCGGCAGATCCAGGCTCTGTCTCAGCAGTTGAACTCCACAGCTGTTAGCAACTTGACTTTGTCACAGAATGGCAAGCAAAAGAATCAAGTCACCAAAGGGAGGGTATGATGTGATTCGGGGATGAACAGCATCAGAGATCACAGCTACAGCATAGAGCGAGACAAAAAATAACAGTTCCAGGCACGGGTGGGGATGTATATTCTCCTTTTTTATGATAGTTTAAGTTCACTCTCCACACTATGCTGGAATGCATAAACATGAATGCACACCAGCCTGCCAATCTCCATGGTGCGGTGTGCTTTGAACTTCCTTTTAAGTATGCACTCCCAAACTGGAGGTTGGGAGGTCAACCCTTGCTGCAATCTGCTCAGCTCTGTAGACTTTGCCTTGTTTGATGTGAAGAACTTTCGTAGTCTGGATTGTACCGTCAAGACTGGCCATCTGATACCTAGGACAGCTAACGAGAATCAAAACGTGGCATCCCGGCCATAACGTGATGCAGTGGATTGTCCTGTGCACGCACTGCCTGGTCTTTTTCTGTGATGGCATCCAGTGACAGTTGGTGATGGGGGGCTGATGCAACGGTTACCTCTTCCGTAATGCGGGATTGAGGATGACTCCACTGGGAAGAACTACTGAGTGGGCCAGCTGCAAGACCTTGTGGTCCATGCTTTGTTATGCACTGGAAGAGTTCCATAATCATCTTACTGCAAACCCCCACGGGGAAGCCTAACCAATACAGTCTGTTAATTTCGTTGTTCAGCAGCAACATTTCTATGTCCAGATATGATCTCGTTCATGTGAGTGCAATTGACGTAGCAAAACAAGTAATTTTATACCTTGGTTTACTAACTATATATATAAACTATATAAAGACAAAATATAAATTTAGATATTATTTTTATGTGACAGTCTGCAGGTCATTTTTTGGCAGGGGTTTTGTGTCATTTGCTTATGATCTGCAAAAATTCACATCTAAGTATAATAACCAGGTAAATACAGTCAAGAACCATCAGCAAGATCAGAATGTTCTCTTCTTCAACAATCACCCAGTTACACAATTACTCTGACAAATTTTATTTTTTCATTTCCGGGAGAACATCAATCCATCCTGCCGTTATTTAACCGAGGCCCAGTCGCAGGAAGCACAGGGCAGTGAACACCCTGGACAGGACGCCATCTTTGGAATTTTGGAAAATCCTGTTTTATTTCAACAATTAGAATGAATCCATCCATCCATTTTTTCATAACCGCTTATCCAGTACATGGGTTGCGGTGTATTGGAATGAATCTTCAATAGAACTGTATTTATAAACTAGACCTTTTTTTGATATTGTGTAGACTTTACACAGTTGCACTATAGAGATTACTGTAAAAGAAGATGACACTGGCATGTAGAAATTGTTGCAGTTTATGATGCAAGTTCCTTCCACAATCCAAAGACATACGTCTCTAAACTGCCAGTAGTGTGTGCATGCATGTGCTCTGTGATGGACTGGCATCCCACCCAGGGTGTACCCCAGCCTTGTGCCCAGTGCATCCTGGGATAGGCTCCAGGTGACCCTGACCAGGATAAGCGAATAGAAGATGGATGGGTGGAGCTTTGATCTGACAATCAAGTCAATAAACAGGGAAGATATTTGCTTCAGAATCTCAGTATTATGTGTCACGGTGATATAAAACTGCCTTAGAATACCTTCAGGTATTATCAAAACAATATTTATAACATTTATAAACTATTGTCTCGGTCCATATTTGAAGCAGAAAGTTATAAATACAGACATCCATTAATGATACATACGGTAAGAAGAATGTTATTGGCCAATAGTATTTCTACAGCTTCAAGGCTGATTTTAATCAGTTTTTTAACTCCCAAATAGTTCTTTTGTCTGTACCTAGCATATGCACAATAAAACAAATAAGATATGTCTGCATGTAGTAGACAAACCAAAGGGCATTTCTTGCCAGTATGCCTGTTTTACAGTTGCTTTGTAATATGTTTGCACTCTGCTCCATTATAATTCAGTCAGTTGGACATTACAGAACAGTGTTAATGTTATTTTGTATATATATTTTTTTTTACTCATAAATGGTGATTTTCTGAAGGATAATTACAGTATGTGCTTTTTGGCAACAGGAGCTTCAGAGTTTTGATAGATATCAGGTTTTATATCGAGGGGAAATCAATGAAAGTTGAGTGTGAATTCTTGGCACGGTGCTCACTTTGGCCCACTATTGCCTTGCAGTGAAAGGGAAGCAGTGCAACCACTGGACAGGAAGCGGCTGCTTCAGAGGGCAGCATGGGCATCTTGCTTTTGGGTTTTTACGTACTGCTGAGATAGAGAGGCTCCTGCGGTCATCCTGCAATTCTTTCAAGTCTCGCTCATTCAGAGCACTCTGAACTAAACTCAGTTTCAGCAAGCGCCTGTCAGCACATTATCCAGAATGTTGACATAACAGAGCTCCGTGCAGCTCCTCCATGTAGATCAGCTGCTCTTTAGCACAGAACGTAGGAGGTTGTTACCATCACACATCTTTTTTCAGGCCTGAAATGATAAGCGATTGCGATCACCATTAACCGCCTCGCAAGCTGCTCTTCAGTTGTTTTGGTTGAATCGGGAGATCAGGCCCGTAGCCGAGGTAACAGTACGGTACTCTGCATGTCTATTGGTGGACATGATCATTATCCTTTAGAATTTTCTGAATAGGATGCTAGATGTAGCAACATTATAGCGCTGTGAAAGTGGACACAGTCATTATGTCATTCAAGTCCTGTGTATTTTTTGCCTGCCAGTGTTTACTTGCTCTCTTCTTTTACACAGATTTCACGATCGTCCAATTAATTTCCCATTGAAACGATATAAGAGTTTTAAAAGATGGCAGCCGAGACATTCTCAGATATCAAAACACTGTTGACCCAATTACACTGTTGTGTTAATAACTGTTTTGCAGAACATTTTAGGTGCTTCTAATCTGAATTACAATAATCAATCTGTGTTTTTTTTCTGTATGCCTGGATGACCCACAGTTATATGAGAGACAAACGTGCCCATTTTTTTTCAGGTAAAGGATTGATTGCGTTCGGCTTGGTGGTTTTTCAACCTGAATGTGTAACTACTTGTAATACATGATAAAGATGAAGGAAACAGGGTACTGAAAAAGGTAGTTACCTCACCTGACCGGCGTTTCCGAAGCACAATACGGAAAACGGACAAAACAAAGCAACTGTCGCAACAAAAATTAAAATGGCCACCTCAACACATGCCAAAGACTAGACAGCAATTCAAAGCAGGTACGCATCATAAGATAAGAACCCGCTATAAAGTGTGTCATTTGAATTTGGTTGTCATAGAATTTGCACACGTTTCAGTGGTCGAGTTCAGGATTTTTATTAATGAATACTAAATCCCAGCAAGATTATCAAACCAGTCTTTCAATCAAGAACAATTTACCTCAAAGCAGATTATTGTGTAAAATAATTTTGTATGTGGATTTCGTTAAAACAAACCTTTACTATTATTATTATTCTTTAGGCCTATCAACATTTTCTTGACTACATGTATGCTGTTTGTCACATGGAATAAGCACTGAAATTCTGGGGAAAAAACTCAAATGTAAAAAAAGAGAAGAAAGTGAGAAGAATCACTATTAAGTTTTAGATATTGTGCTACTTCATTTGTATTTTTACAATTACATTACAGATGAAATATATAGTGAATAAAATATGCAGATTACTTTTTGTACAACAGTGAATACATTTTTCAATTTCAGTTAAAATGCTTTTTAAAATTTCCATCTGATTTATTAAAAGGATTTTTCGGTTGAATATTTCTTTTTTCTTTTTAATATTTCTGCTTTGACCTAAAAGTCTTCCTTTGTTCTCCGGATAGTTTTTGAATGCTTCTGAAAATTTCTTGCACACATTTTTCGAAGGCACAGAGAATTTTATTTGCAGTAAAGGATGACTGTTGCATACCAAATGATAATTACTTTAGCCTTAAAAATGAGTTAGACAAGGACTTCTAAAGTACAGAGAGAAAGGAAATGAGTGTTACTGTCTTTTGTTGATTTGTTTCTTCAACTGAAGCAAACATTCAGCAGTTTCAGACAAACAGTCGCAGGTTAAACACATGATTCAGGGTTTAATGTTAATAAATGTGAGACTAAAAAATTCACTTTGTCTGATCCCTTATTTTTTTCCTCCAGGTTCCCCCCCCCCCCTTAGGGAATTGGAGTTAATTGCCCATAGGTATGGTGTGTCTGTGTGTGTAGATTATGTTTATATTACATTGTGGGGACCACAATGATAAAAACCTGTTATTTTGACATTGTGGGGACCATTTTAAGGTCGTTATGTTGGGATTAGAGTTTTCTCCATATAAATGAATGAAGAGTCCCCACAAAGATATAATGACAAACCTCCCTCTGTGTGTGTGTGTGTGTGTGTGTGTGTGTGTGTGCCCTCTGATGGGTTGGCACCCCATGCTGGGTTGTCAAAATATTTTAATTGCACAGTTGCAGAGGCAAAGAACTGCCCAATGCAAAGCGGAGGGCATTTAAAGATATAAGGTGCAGCTTGGAGTGTTTTACCCTGCTTAGACCTGTTACCACACATTTGCAATGTGCGTTTGTACCTGAAGAAATTAGTTTCACATTTACAAACTGAAAATGCATGCATTAGTAGAACTACTGTATTGGATTGGGTGGTATTACACTGGTATTTCCTTTCGAAATCTTGGGGTACCCATCCATGTACCACACAATTTTTTAATCATTTCTTTTATTAGTGAAGACACTTAATGGCAGGGAAGGTAAAAGGTCTCCTATTTTTATACCCATCAATACCTGACTGGAGAAGCTTATCTTGCAGTTCATTTTGTCTGTCATTACTATGTATGTAATTGTCTTTTATATTTCCATACAATGTATGAACTCTACATTATTTGGCAAATCAGGAAGGAGGAAGATTCACCCCTTAATACAGCTCCCTCACCCCCTATACAGTGCAACAGCTCAGGTCAGGTGGATGGGTAAACTGCATTTGGGAAACACAACCAGTGCTTGGGCTGTAATGGGAAGCACGTGAATGCTGTTCCCCCCCTTTTGGAAAAAGGAACAAAAACCAACCCCTCTGCCAATACTCCCCCACTCTGCAAAATTTAATATGGGAGAGGAGGTTCTCATGGTGCTATTCTGGAGGCTGACAGTTGTCACAGCAGTGCCCCCCTCAGTCCCCACGCCCCCGACGTGGAGCGACCATTAGGTTGACCTCCTGAAGCAGCCTGTGATGTAAAACAGATAACAGGCTTCCATCTGATGTTTGCCTACCAGCTCCTGTGATCTTGCAGATGGGCGTGGAGTGATACAGACTCTTCAGTGATCATTCAAAACTCTCAGTAATACAACAGTGTGGCTTAGAACAGTACTGGTAACAAAAAGCTTGCAGTTTTATGACTCATGAAAACGCCAGAACTATGGTCTTGGACCAAGTAATAATTTTGTACAAAATCGTCAAAAGCTCACCAAATGTTAACACACTGCCAGTTTTCCCATCATCTCACTGTGCATTTTCATGATCCTTACTGCGGGCACAGAAATGCAAGTACAAAACACTGCTGGAAGTCCGCCAGGCGGCATGGATGCTTCTACACAGTGCTGTTCCAAATGGATGCTCAAAGCGTTAGCAGTCCATTCACAGGTATTCATTTCACAGCATGGTTTGACAGCTGAGCAGCATGGCATGCTGGGATACGTCTCCCAACAGACCATATAAAGCTGTAAAGCCGTGGAAGGTCTGGTGCCCGGTTTGCGTGCACTACAAAATCGTTTGCATCCTGAAGAAAAAACAAAAAAAAGCTCTGCCTTGGAGCTCATCTGCTTTGACTGGGCGTGTTTGGCACATAATAAATACTTTTATATGAAGAGCATTTTGCATTATTGCAGTTTATGGGTAGTCACTGAGACTGTTGGTCTCAAAAGATAATAGCATGGGTGCAGGGCTTGGTTCCTGCATTGGTATCATCAAACAGAAAAAGGTCAATAAAATTTAATCTCAACATCATGCTCTACAGCACCAAGAAGCAGAATCTTGCAATATTTTAACTATAAAGCATGGTCACATTTGTATGTGAAAACGTCCCAGGTAAATACACAGTAAATAAAATGGCATGTTGGCTTTTAGCAAGCTGGGGGGACCTGAATATTTCATAGGGAAAAAATGGGTCCTTTCTCACGGGAGAATCTAGCCAGCAACTTGCTATAGACAGACGTCAAACATAAGTACTGTGCTCTCCTGTGAACTTTGAAGTGTGTAACATGGTCAAAAAGCAAAACATTGTCTGCAAGACTCAAGTATACAAATGGTCTTTGAGTCTGGATCTTTGAAGGGTTTGCATACTTTCATCGGTGTGCTGGGTTTTGTGGTTGATATTTTGAAAGGTGCAGGGTGATGAATGAGGTGCTGAGATGCTGAAGGACACGCAAGGACTTCAGAGTTTGCACTGACGCTAAAGGGTGTGGAGTCACATCGACTGCCACAAAGCTGAAGAAAGTCCCTTGACCTGCTCAGTTCAGCTGAAGCTGCTTCATAAACGAGGGAACAAACGTTCATAAAAACAGCAAGGCTACAATGTGCAATTGGTGGTAAATATTATAAATACTTCTGTGTATTACAGAATTTAGATTCTGAGCACCCAATGCCTCGAAACCCCAGTGAATTATCTATACCCTTAACTATAGATAACTCCTTTGCCATGAAGTTTACTGACGTAATCATCGAGTGCCACACAAAGGCAGCAGGGTGCAGTTGTGTGATACCACTAGATCTTGCAGGTCTGAACAGTTCTGAAGATATTGCTTGGGCCAGGCTTTCCGGAAGTCATATACATATAAATCTCATTGAACACTTGCATAACAACCTGTGTTTGACCAAGCACAATTTGGCATTATTTCGTCACCCTTCATAGTGGCAGCACTTCCCAGTGCAAAGTTCCGTGGTCTGAACAACACCCAAATTCACTACATGCATGAAAGACTCCTAGATTCGGGGTCACAGGTCACTTTTCTATGAACTGTACTGTGCATTCAGCTCAAGGTCTTCTCCTGCACTTAATACAGCTGCTCCTGCAAATTCAGTTCAAGATTGACCTCCTGAAGGCCACTTCTGCAGATATGCAAACTTGCCCACTGCAATTGCCATGTGTAGGTTAATGCAGGTCTGGTGTATGGTAATACAGGCTCTCATGGGTGATTGTGAGTGTGACCAGAATGGGGATGGAGAAATGGTCTTAACACGGGGGAAGGCTTAGAATTGTACACTGGAACAATAACAAAAGTGTTGTTCCATTTGCACATGTCTCACGGCCCATCCTCCTTAACAGACCACACTGACCATATATGGCCTGAAACTGCTGGAGCTCTGTAATTGGCTGATGAGCGGACACACACAGAGAGGGTGGAGGACAGAAGAGGTGTGGTGAAGGTTAATCTCTCAAAGCAGTGAAAGGTGTGTATGTGTGTGTGGTAATGTACATATTACATTCTGGGGACCAAATGTCCCCATAATGTGATAAAAACCTGTTATTTTGACATTGTAGGGACATTTTTTTCGGTCCCCACAAGAGTAAACTCATTTTCATAAACAATCTGTCAATTCAAACAAAAAACTAAAGATGCCAAAAGTCTTGTACTTTGTTGGGTCACTTACGGTTAAAGTTAGGACTGGGTAGGGGTTAAGGTCGTCATGTTGTGATTAGGGTTATGCCCAAAGAAATGAATGGAGAGTTCCAACAAATATATGAACTTTAAAATGTGTGTGTGTCTGTGTGTGTCTGTGTGTATGTGTGCTGAACCAGAAGGGGGTTGAAGTTGTGGGGAAGTTGTGGCAGAACTGAGAATGTATTCTAGAGGAAAAAAAACAACACTAGCAGCTAGATAATAACCATGAAAGGAGAAACCCTTCTCCATTATAGGCCAAAACCTAAATCATCCTTACACACACACACACACACACACACACACACACACACATATATACATACACAGTATCTCACAAAAGTGAGTACACCCCTAAGCGAAAATGTCCAAATTGTGCCCAGAGTGTCAATATTTTGTGTAGCCTACCATTATTTTCCAGCACTGCCTTAACTCTCTTGTGCCAGGTTGCCACTGGAATCCTCTTCCACTCCTCCATGACGACATCACGGAGCTGGTGGATGTTAGAGTCCTTGCACTCCTCCACCTTCCGTTAGAGGCCCCACAGGTGCTCAATAGGCTTGGCCAGTCCAGCACCTTTACCCTCAGCTTCTTTAGCACGGCAGTGGTCGTCTTGGAGGTGTGTTTGGGGTCGTTATCGTGTCGGAATTCTGCCCTGCGGCCCAGTTTCCGAAGGGAGGGGGGTCATGCGCTGCTTCAGTATGTCACAGTACATGTTGGCATTCATGGTTCCCAGAACTTCCCACAATGCACTGTAGCTCCCCAGTGCCAGCAGCAGTCATGCAGCCCCAAACCATGACGCTCCCACTCCCACCACCATGCTTGACTGTAGGCAAGACACACTTGTCCTTGTCCTCCTCACCTAAGTTTATCTTGGTCTCATCAGACCTCAGGACATGGCTCCTCCCTTCTTTCTTTCCACAGCTTCCCTGCCCTCTGTAGCTTCCTCCTCTTTTGCGGCTCATGCTGGAGTTTACAGGGAAGTTTGCACAATTACAGATGGAAGATGTGCATCCGCATATCATAGAAGTTAATGACACTAACTGTAGAAAAGCCATAAATAGTGTAAATAAAATGCATTTCCCCTTTCAATTTGCACAACTGCTGCAACTGAGGAAAAATTTCAGCATTAATCAAAACGTTTTAAAAACATTTTTATGCATAACTGAGTGCAAATCTTATGACATATGCAATTACTCCCACTGTTCCTCACATAAACAGTACAGAAATCTAATTCAGTTCTATATGTAACATTATTGTATGATGGTGATTCAAATTTGTTAGTCCCACGATAGTAGACACCCATCGAAGCAACAGACGCTGCATATGAGGTTAACCAAGATAGAGGGCAAACAAACAAAGGTTCATTTGTTTCAGTTTTTTAATTCCAAATAGTGGCAGCTTCATTTATCAGTGTTACGGGTGCAACGGATCCCAAAAAAAAAACCCAGTTGTATCTTGGTTTTTGAGTCACGGATCGGATCATAATTTAGATCAGTAGAAAAGCGGGGAGGGGAAACATATCTTTGTTTTCCATTTATTACTTAAAGAACTTAAAGGAACTTTGAGCATTCCAGCTTTGTCTGTTTCTTTTCACTGCAACTCTGCATCGCACTGAAGTCCATAGAGGACCTACATTGTTACTTTTTCTGTCTTATGTTGAAATCATGACATTTTTCTCGCGATTTCGACATAGCCAAAGTTATTTTCTCAAGATGATGAGTTTTCTTGCGATCACAAAATAACAGAAGTTGCCGTCTATGGAAAACAAAAGTTTGCACGTCGAGGGAAAGAGGGAAGTGGGTTCCACTAAAAATGCTATGCTAAAGCTACTGAATCCTCTCAGTTTTAAAGTTCCATTCCCATCATAGATCCAAAACTGCCCCCATGTGCTACACATAAAGGAGAATGTGAGAAATGAGATTTAGGGAATTATTACGTTAAAAAGTAACAGCAGCAGTAAAACTGATTCTCACACTATTATGATTCAACTTCACAATTAATCCGTGGTTCACATGCGTGTTGAGGGGGGGAGGGATCCATACGGATCGAGGATCAACTACGGTTCATGCCAATACTTATGAGTGTCCCCTTGAATTCCACTTTAATACTTGATCTTCAGTGAGAGTGACTTCAAACAAACAAACGGCTGGATTCAACTGCCAGTGAATTCTGTTGGACTCGTCTGGAGAAACAAGTTTTACCTGATTCTACATGTGGATAGTTTACTGGAAGTAAGTTGCATTATGGGTTATAATGCATTAATTTAAGCAAAGCAGCATATGTACAGTATTTGAGGGAGCTGGGTTTCTCCCTACCTGTCCATTTTCCAGACGTGCTCATACGATGCAGGGCCTTAGTGAGTCTTAGGCCAGTTCCATGGGGCTAAGCTGGCCGGTGTAGAACCACGTTTTTGGATAGTGTGATGAAGCCAGTGTAGACGCAGGCAGAGGGCAAAGACACAAACTCCACGCGCAGAACTAGGGGAGCGAATCAAACCCAGAAGCCAGGTTGCTTATGCCCTTCTATTGGTTATTTCCTAAGTAATCCTGCTTCTTGTGGCAGCGTCATCCTCTGCCGCAGATACTGCTGGGGTAGCTGGCATCTTACGGACAATCCGAGGAGGGTGGTCGCTTCACCCGCCCCCCCATGCTCAGCGCGACTGCTGCTTGGCTGCCCCGTAAAACACGCGACAGGCAGAGATCCAGCCCCTGCTGCATTCAGACTTTGTGACTCAGGAATTCTTTCTGACACAATTCATGATCCCCGACAGGATCCACAGCTTGACAAAACCTTACTGTTGGGGCTGCCCTCATCGTTTCTTTTCGTTTATGCCGTTTCTGCCTCAGGCAGGTGTGCTGGCTCCCACTGCCCTCATGTTTCCAGGATTGTGGCTGTAGCTCCTGCTCTGCTGCTGTGTATTTGGAGTCTGCATGGTCTTCCTATGCCTGCAGCGGTTTCCACATCATATAACCCAGATTCCTTCTGCAGTCCAAATCTATGTAGTAAGGCAGACTGGCTTCTTGAAATTGCCCACAGAGTGTGACTGCGTCAGTGTTTCCTGCAATCACCTGGCATCCCATCCAGGATGCCCCCCCTGCCCTATGCTTCCTGAGACAGGCCCAGTACTGGAAAAGCAGCGATGTAAGCCGATTATTCTCCTTCATCAGCTTGCATATTAAAAGAGTACAAAGACTATAGCAAGGACAGAGTCAATAACAGGAGCTACGATTGTCATTTGTTCCTATGTTTCACAAGTTTATGCTCAAACGTGAGCATATCACAAGCTCAAACAGTGCAACGTCCTGACTTGTCCTGCAGAATATCTGATACCAGCAACTCACCATACAAACCTTATTCTAGTTTCTAGTCGGCCAGAAACCAAATCTGCATATCAGAAACCAAATTTCAAACATACATACAAAGTATACCTGTTTAAGATGATGCTCTTCCATTACACACTCTGCCTTGAATCTGGCGTGTTTCCCTTCACGATTAGACTTAGGATGTACTCACAGCAGCAGAACACGTCCTGACTCAGCCAACCTTAAATAATTGCGACTGTAATTAATTTAGGCCCGTCGTGTGCTAGTAGCAATCTATATCTATATTTATATTTTTATATATATATATATATATATATATATATATATATATATATATATATATATATATATATAAAGCTCTTTAAGTTAACTAGCTCCACATAATGAATAAAAGACGTTAATGCAGTAATACGTAATGGTAACGTCCGTACATCGTTTCACATAGTCACTTAAGTGACTAAAACCTCAACACTTACCCGTACGTGGCGTTCAACTGGCGATATTTGCTACCGGCAGGTAACCAGATGAATTATGTTTTAACGTTTGGATTATTTCAAACTTTTAACATGGGCGGTTTATCTCCGAATGATTTTGGGACCAGACGCTCCATTCGACTATTCGCAGAAACAGCACAGTCCTTGTGCTCTATCAGAAATGTAGTCTCTGTGGCCCCCTGCTGGCCACTTTCTGCCGCTGCTTCAGATCCATTTAGACCTGTGGTGCAGATTTCGGGAGAGGCATGTAGCTACTTGGGATTTCAAGGGGTCCGTGCGCGCAAAAACACAAAAAAACAATACAAAATCATCAGAAGTGGGGAAATAATGTTTTAACAATATTTGAAATTACAAATAAAACAAATCAAGTTAGCTCCATTGCTCCCCCCATAGCACCTAATGAAGCTTTAGCTTAGAGCTAAATAATTTCATGGAAGCCCAATCAAAACTTGCCAAGGACCGGTTGTAACAAAATCAGCTTCCACCATGGCCCCCTAGGACTGCACTGATATCTGCTGCTCCGAAATAACCTTCATTCTTGAAGGCTGCAGGCTGGATCATGTGCTCTGCTTTGCAGTAAGGTAAGGCTTCCAGCTTAGCATATTAACTGCAATTTACAAACGAAATCACCTTCTTAAAGCTGCTGCACTCTAGCCCTTAGGTGGGACCCACTGTCAAACACCCTACATGACTTCTCACCATTGTTATGCCAATAAACCACTTTCCCTTCCTTGCGTCGATTTTTCAGGCCGGCAAATCTTTTTGCAACAGCTTTTAAATCACATCTATTTTCATTAAAGGTCAAACAGTTCAGCACCCGTAGCAAACTCTTGCTCATCTCCATCACCTCGTGGCACTGGTGACTGATTGAAAATGTTAACATTCTGGTTCTAGCCTCCAAGACAATGAGTGACCCATCATCATCGTTGCTAGACACTCATTAGCTTTTTATTTAGAGCTGTACATTCTCTCTCAAACAAGGTGCTAACTACATTGAGAAAGCATTTCAAAACAAAAATGTTATTGACCATCACGTTGTTCCACAAACCTCATATATAAAGGACTTACGAAAACGTTTTGGACCACCGGCCTCCGATTCTGCTCCTCATTTCATTGACCGCAAGACCACAATATTCAAAAGGCTATCGTAGGATGCAGCAATCAAAAATGAACTCCGAAAGAATGTTTCTTTAATTTAAAAATTGTCAAATTTTACAGCACACAAATGCCAAACACACAACTGTCACAACAGCAGAGAACAGAAATAGTATACTGAGTGTTTTAGGGTCTGGATTGCTTGGATGTGCTTTAAAATTTAAGGACCAAAAAAGACTGGGAAGAGGGGAAAAAATTCAGAAACATGGAACATACTATATACAAATCGACATACAAACAATTTAAAGGTCTAGCTCTGTTAATACAAAAAACCCAAAAACATTTTTCCATTGCTTAAGAAAAGGTATTTAGCTTGCATCAGGACAGAGAGACAATCAATCCTGGAGATCCACAAAGCCTTTAAAAATCTGGTCCACCTGAGCTTATTTTTTTTTGTTAAATAGGTCAAAGATTTTACCCTTACAACAGTGCAACTAGCAAGGGTCAACATGACTAAAAACTTTCCAGTACCTCAACTGTACCCCACAAACCCCAAAGACATAATGAAAAATACTTTACAGTAGGTATGACTAATCAAAGAGCGGATACTGTCTTATACTATACTTACTGGAGGGCAGGAAGCACATTTACGAAAAAAAAATAAAGCAAGATGACCTGTAAGCAAATTTCTAAACACAGTAAAAGATCAACATGTGAGTAAAGTGTTTCAGCTGATACCCAAAGTCCTGTGATGGTGGCAGGAAGGAGTCAGATCCCTATTCATCTGAGAACACAGAGGAATATCTCTGCCACAGAGAAACGCTTAAGAAAAAGAAATCAAAAGAGCAAACAAAAAAATACAACAAACTATCACTGTGTCTCACAGATGCAAGATCTTATAACGTTTAACCTGAAATTAAACAAGTGAAAAAGGCATAATCGTCTTATTTCAATCTAAAGGAAAGACATGAAGCAAACCAACTTTACATCCCTAAATGCAAACCAGTCATTCACTTAAGGTTCCAGATTAACACCCAACCCCCCCCCCCCAATATTAACATGATATTAGAAGGAGAAGGAGAGAGGGGGGAGAAAGGGGAAAAAAGAAAACTCAGAATGATTTAAATGATTTTTCAAAACTTTTCATTTATATATTATATATACTCATAAAAAACACGTAGTTTCTACAGTGATAGCTATGGTATACAAAGGACTGAATCGGTAAATTCAAACTGCTGTTCTACAGCTTAATTCGGGGTCATGCTGGATTGGTTAGTCATCTTCATCATCGTCCCCCTCATCTTCCGGGTCTCGCTTCCTTTTTTCCCCATGGGCTCCATCTTCACCTGCAGAGGGATATTAAAGGACGTCTGTTCACAATACACCCACCAAACTCTGGCTTGGCTCCGTTTGAGGAACACAGAGGAATCCAGAACAGTACAGTACAAAACTTCTGTCATTACACAAAAGGGGGGGGGGGTCGAGGTATACTCTACTTTTCAAAGGATGTGGTCTTTATCTGAATATTAAACGTCAATAGGCAGAGTTTCAGAAGTGCCCTGGTGAAGACTAAAAATGAGCTTAGCAAATGAGAATACCCTCTGCTTCCTCGTCCTCGTCCTCTTCAACATAGTCATCATCGTCCTCTTCATCCTGGGGGAAGAACAGGTGCTCATTATACCATATCAACAGTATAGCCAACAAGTACTATACTTCTTGACAACATTCTGAAAGCAATGATCAAATCACCAGGCCTACAACTATGCTTTAGATTTTAAACCGAATGTGCACAGGAATCACTGAGAAACAGGCTGAATCTGTATGGTATTAATGGGCCCCTTTTGCTGTTCTTATATTTTGAAGTCTAGTGTTTCTTCAGGTCATTAAATCTACTTAACAGTTCACATTCAGAAACCAATGTAACTTAATACCGTACCCATGAACAATGAATTCTGCAAGAAATCAAACTCATTCTGCTATTAATTGAACTTCATCAATATTTGCAAAGAATCCCTTGCATAAACAGTCAAATTAATACCAGTAATTTTTCAGCACATTAAGATCTACTCATATTCCAGCTATTTTGATCCACACAAACAGTTTAAGATGCTACTCTAAGTACACAATTAAACAATGTAACAAGATTGTGACAATTTGCACAACGGCAGAACTGTTAGTCAATACCTGGATCTCATCCTTCATAAGGTAGGACAAGCCAACATCTTCTGCACCCTCTGAGCCCTCATCCTCATCGTCGTCATCTTCACCATCATCGCAGTCTCCCGTGGGACCAGCTTCTTCCTCATCGTCGTCTACAGAAATGGGCACCAGAAACAACTAACATTTCATACAAGCCAGTGAGTCTCTGCTAGTTAGAAACCAGTTCCCATGTCCAGAAGGTTGCCAGTTTCAATCCCATGATCAGGAAAATTCAAAATTCGAGAATAGACAAAATCACTGTGGGTCTTTAACCCCAAAACTGGAGTAAATTGTCTGTTGCTATTGTTTCCCAACACACTCCGGTTGCAAGGTGCCAGACAAATGGCTGATCCTGCACTTTGACTCCAAGATTTTCTCTCACTTGCATATGTTTGTATCTTGCGGAAAAGTGAGAGATCAGATATGCGAAAAACAATCAATTTCTTTATACCTGTACTTATATAAACAGTCTCTCTTGAGCTAAACAAAATTAACATAAATGGTACCCCACAATACTCAACTCCCAGGAGAAATCGCACACTCACCATCATCATCACCTCCGTCGTCTCCTTCGGAGTCTGGAGCCTCAATGTCCTCCTGGTCAAATCCATCCAGGTAGGTGACCTGGGGGAGCAGCTCGAAGATGCTCTCCCGGTACTCCTCAAGAGTGGTGATCTCACAGTTAAACAGGTCCAGGCTCTTCAGGTTCTTCAGATTTTGCTGCGATATATATATATAAAAAAAATGAAATTAAAGTGATCCTTTATAAGCGTAGGAACATTGGAATGCTACTGTTCGCCTTCCCCATCTGGCTCCCCATGAGACACATAGAGAAACAAGGTCGGGGGTCACAGCGCAGGGTCAGCCAGCATGCAGCGCCCCTGGAACTGGGGGTTAAGGGCCTTGCTCAAGGGCGCAGGGACATGACTTCTGCAGAGGCCGGGGCTTGAACTGGCAACATTCCAATTACAGGCACAGAGGAGCCACTCACCAAGACACAGCATGCATATACCAAGCTTTGGGGACCAAAACATGCACTATAATTTAAACACCCCAAAGCACTTTCTACGTAGTGAAAGGAGAACTTCCCCAGTGAGATCGATAATGTATCATTATATCATTATTACCATTATTGAATCTTGACCACACAAAAGAGGTTATGGATTTTACTTTATCACCAGACCTTTAAAACTTCTGAAGGGATGATAAAATAGCAACTGGCATCTTGGATATGCAACAAGATCATTGATCAATGGGTTTTGTAAGGCCCTGTCGTTAGGTCCACACCACTGTCTCTTACCAATGCCTCCACTGTGCTGAGCTCCTTTATCTTGTTCCCGCTCAAGTTCAAGTATGACAGATTGGGACACTTCTCCGAGAGCACCTCCAGACCCCCTGAGATGTTATTGTCACTGAGCTCCAACTAAGAGAAGAGGGTTGATGAAGGGCCATGACAAGAGCAACTGAATTACACTCAGTGAATACCAGACTAGACCAGTGTTTCCCAAACCGATCCTCCGGGGCCCACAAACAATCCTGGCTTTCACTGCCTCCCAGGGACCAAAAACGAGGACCTTCTGTGGGTCTCCGAGGAGCGGGTTGGGAAACACTAGCAACAGACAATTTACTCCAGTTTTGATTCATTTAAGTTTAGCAATTCTTAAATTTTACACAAAAAGGATAAGATATTTTATAAATTTCTTTAAGCATGATCATTAACTTTCAAGTTGGATATTCAGAAAGTACTTCAAATGGAAATTTCACCCAAAAATGGTCGAATCATTTTGTTCATTAACTATAAAATATTAATTTCTAAATATTACTGATTTTCAACCTTCAGCAGTGAAAGAGGTGTGAAGATGATTAAAAATTGTATCGTGTTTCCAAAGGAATGTGTGGCACATGCTCTTTGAAGAAAACTTACACATTAAAAAACATAAACCGACTGATGGTCAACCTATACCACAAAATGAATGAAACTGGGAATGCACTGCCTGAAGACCAAACAAGGAAGCAGGACAAGCTATCTGGGCAAACAGTGGAATTTGGTTTTAAAAATGTCCATAAATGACTCACCTTGCGTAGTTTGGGTAACGAAGGCAGCTTAGCCAAGGAAGTCAAGCCAACGTTGACCATGCTGAGAAACTCCAGCTCCTTAAAGTCATCTGTTAGGCCCTCCACTTCACCATCACTGGAGCGACAATTGTCCACCACCAGCTCCGCCAGCTGCCAGCATTAAACACACTTATGTTAAGCTAACAAGTTACTATGGGCAAGGCAACTAGAAGCAGGAAAACTTTTGAAAGACAAACCACAAGGAATTACTAACCAACAGATAGATGGCTTACAACATGTGGGTTCACACAGTAAGGCTCAAATTTTATTACACAGACATAACAGAACTGATAGGAAGACGGGGGGGAAAAAACCCCCATGGATTCACTCCCGACATCTACCTACATCATCATTAAGGGGACACAGGATCCTGAAAGTGAACAGCAAAGCAGACAGAGAGATGACCTGAGAGAAGCGGAAGTCAGAACTGCTTGTTTGATTTGTTAAAAAAACAAAAAAAAACAAATCATACAACCAGATAAACATTACAAGTTGACTAGTTATTTCCATTATCATAACCTGAGAATGTGGTTCCCATGACAACCCATGCTGAAATTCCTACAGTAATTCCAGTATCCAGTGCAAACACTAGACTACCAAAATGAATCTTACATCCTAAATGTCAGGACAAACATGATTTTGAGCCACAGCCTGCTTCCCATTTGTGAGAAAAATAAGGTAAAATATATACACACACATACATACATAATGCAGAGTGCAGACACATAAATGTACGTAAATATACATATGTCTGCATAGACAGACATTTTCCTTGCACCAATTACCATGTTTGGTTCCATCTCAATTTAAGAACTTCCAATCACTACAATTGAAACTAAATGAAAATGGATCGTAAAGATAAACAGCCAAATTATAAAATCCGAGGTAGAGTTTGCAAAACTGAACCTAACTGGTAAAAAGACCGTGAACTACATGGTAACAGCAATGCAAGCTTTAAACGTTAATATGAAACTAAATGCAACGCACCAAAATCTAGTGGAGATAACAGTAATATGAATTACACTCACTAATAAATTAGTGGCTTTACATGACTATGGTAACACTGCCATGCTGTGTACCTCACAGATCCAGGTCTTGTTGAAGTTAATTCTAACCTACTTCGACGTTTAGCATTACATTGCATTTGGAATGATACCTAGGCGTTTAAACATATTCAACATAACTTCGTTATTCAGTGTAACACTACCGAAAATTATTTTACGAAATGTTTTCCCCACGTTGAATAACAAGTTACCTAAGTCATTACAACACAACAGGCTGCGTTGAACAGGGCAGTACAATGAGCTGCACCCTCTATTAAAACCATTAAAATAATATGAAAATAAAGAGACAGGTCGGACGCGGCTCTTTCACTATGCACCGCAGCTACATGAAAATGATCCGGGCATTGAAGTCGTCGGTCGGGTTAAAGCATTAGACCGCGGAAAGCTGGGGTGGGTGGGAGTCGTAACCCGTGGAAAGTGGCCGCGCCGCCCCTGGCCTGTGCCGGACCGCTCAGGGGGGTCGGCGTTGTGCGGTGCTTATTTCTGCCAAGCGCTAATTCCCGCTGTGCCGTAGGAAATGGGATTAAACCGCCTGCTTACAGGCGCACAAGTTACAGGGTGACAAAGGGGCCTATCTAGGTAAAAGCCTCGTTCCCCTCCTCACACGAGTTAGCGGACGCTGACGAGGCCAGGCGACTCGTGTCAAAAGCTAACGGACGGTTTCAGTAAATGAGGTTTATTACTTGTTAGTGCTGAAGTACGACGCCGACTGCCCGTTATCACTGCCCCGGTCCGCAGTGTCCCCACGTCGCCGCTTATAATAAAAAAAAAAGGCGAGGCCGTGGGTTCGTGTCGCTCGGCCCGTTTCACCTTCACGGCGGCTCATATTCCCGGGAGCTGCCGACTCTTCCCTTCGGAGCTGCTGGACAAAAACAAAACTATTCGCGTCGGGGAAACCGGTGCGCTAAACTTCCCCGGTGACTCCCCGGACGGACGTCCGCGTACGGCTGCTGGCTAGTCCGCTACCCAGCTCGGAAGGCACGGCTTTCGTCTTGGCGGGTTAGTTAGCTGCCTAACCGTGTAAAATGGAGACATGTGTCGGTATAATTTACTCCCTGGCTTCAAAGTAAAGTTGCATTTATTTGGGACGAAACAAAGGAAGAGTGTTTGAGAAAACTACGCACACGGACCCCGATCCCTCACGCATCCGAAGGGGTTAATGCGAGTCACGCTTTTGCCGGAAAAAAGGAGCTCTTTAAAAGGGTTATCCTCCTCAGGAGCGGCGTGAATGTGCCCCGGCTATCTGCCGTCGAAGCCAGTGATCGAAAGGTCAATAAAACACCGACTTATGAAAGCCTTATTGCACCCTCCGCCCAAAAGAAGCGAAGAGAGAGGACGGAGCATGGTCACCGCGGCGCCGCAGATTTAAATAAGCAAAGCCGCAACATCGCCATCGCGGGGACCGACTGAAATTACGATTACATCCAGCTAAGCCGACCAGCCGCTCGAATCGATAACCCCGAGAAATGGACAAGTCCTGCCGCAATCGGACGGTCGCTAACTTCAACTAGCACGAAAACTCTGAAGTTGAATTTCAGCCGCACGCCGTGCGCTCATGCGGACACCCGAAAGCCGTAAACAGCCAACGATCTCCCCGCTCGTACTTAAGGTCTGCTTCGCAATTTGGAACAAATTAAATAACAGCGCAATCCAGTACCTTAGCTGGGGTCCGGTTCCGTAATTCTAAACTAATTCTCTTCTTCATCTCCATCTCTAAAATCAACACAAAAAGTTCTAAAATAGAGGGAGGGAAACTAAATTTAAAAAAGAATGCCGAAACTCCGCAGCTTTCCCACACTCAACGGCTATTACGCGCTAACTGAGCCTCCATGATACCTCGCACCCGGCCCCCTGTGTCAAAATCCACCCTTTTCTAATCGTTATTGGACCGTTTCTCTTATGCCGGCATTTCATTGGCGTTCTGCTGTGCCGTTCAGGAGTATCGATCTTATTAACATAATCCCGCCCGGTGATCCTAGTGATTGGTCGCAATTGCCCGCGCAGCAAACTTAGATTCGTGAAATTTGCTGTCAGTTTCCGAGTTTAACCGTTTAGATCCGCCAATTCTTCATTTTGATTGGTGACTTAACAAAGGATATGGACACACCCCTGTTTTTTTGTTTTATATAGGCATGATGAAAGTCGAGTAAGGTTGCGCATGATACGTATTGTACTTAGGTAGGAGGTTGTGAGGTGTTTGTCCAGTTTGTTAGCAGTAGGTGATGGTTTTTTTTTGTTTGTAGATTCCACGGACTAGAAATTCATCGCTAAAAAACTTGCCGAGCGGCTTCTACTGCATTTATACTTGGACTGACAAAATGGCTTCTTATTGACGAAGGAATATTTTTTCCGGCCTCACTCTTGGCTCACTTTCCGTACGACTCTTTAAGGCATGTGATGTGTGTCAATATTGGACTTGATAACATTGGATGGCTTTGTTGATAAAGTGTTGTTTTAAAAAGAAGTCCATGCATAATTAAAAAGGTACATCCTCAGCTCAGCACGGACAAAGTGACCGCTTCTACAATGGTTATATGGTTCCCCCGCTATTTTTAGATAATGCATCTGCCTGGAGTATCATTGCAGTAAGATATAGGTTGGACTAATAGGAGATATAAAGCCCCCTGAGAGCTTCAAGGTCAGCTGGCTACCCGCCCCTCTTAAGTACAATAACCAAGTATGGTTGGATATCGAAATATATTTGATATCAGTGGGTAGGTATAGGTGTTTTTAATTGGTCTGGTCCTGCATGAAATGTGGTTTTCAGGTTCAAATTTCACATCAAGACCTTTTAGGTGAATCAAGTACTCTTGCATCCGTGTTTCCTATGCCTAGTAGATATCTTTAGTTTTATATTCTTGTCCTCTTAAATATATTCTGTATACATGGTCTGACTGGAATCCTGTTCTGCGTGTGCCATTCCTGTCTACACTATTTCCTGGCATGGGTTCTAGCCGCAACATGACCCACTGCTGGATAAAAGCTGAGAAGGTCCATGCTCAATTTATTTTTGGTTCCTTTGGCACAGTTTAATTGTAAGTGAAGTTGAATGTACGTTTGCATTTTTAGTATTTAAATAAACAAATGGCTCCTCCTTAATCTAATTAATTCACTCATAAAGATTAAGCATCACTACTATGCAGTCAGATAAGTCTAACATACGGAAACCCACTTATATTCTATATGTTACGGATTTCAAGACTTTCCTGAGTTCATTCCAAAAAGCAGACGAGTTCTTTATTAAGAAATAAACATGAACACTGCTAAGAAAAGCTGAGAAATCAAATCTTTCAGGCAGAGTAAAGTTGAAAGTAAAGTAGAAAGAGTAAGGTAGAAAATAAAAAATAAGAAAATATATATATAGGCTGAAAAAAGTTCTGTACTCAGAACAGCTGCAAAAATTCAGAAATATATGTCTGTGCATATTAAAGATGTAGATTACTGTTCATTTGTAATTCCTTTGGATTCTTGGGTACAAGCAGCTTGAGCAAGTTAGAGCTCTGAGCATTTCTCCCAAGGTGTAAGGTTTGTGCTGTGTCTAGTTACAGAGCATTAACGTTTCACCAACCCCAGACTTAATTTACGAAGGTATTAGTAAGACTCCTCAACCCTGTGCTAGATAACAAGCTGGAAATGAATATGAAAATGAATAAGTGAAACAAACCTGTAGAATTCAATAAGACCAACAGCTTAACAGCCATGTTTCTAGTAGAAAAACAGGTTGACCAAAACGTGTCTGACTTCTAGAAACGGGGGATTTGTGGTCTGATTACAATGTAAACAGCAAAATCACAAAACTGAAAATAAAGTGCAGAAAATTACAAAAATCGCAAGGTATCCTGTCCCAGTGTAGCTCTATCTTTTTTTTAAACATAGAAATAGAAATAAAAATAGAAAGCCTTTATTGTCATCATACTGGAGCACGGATGCTACTTGCACAATGAAATTGCAGTGGCTTAATTGACATTAAGAAACATATGGAGGTCACATTATACTTGTTTAAATAAGTTGCTGCTTTTGCATGGTTTATTTAGGGTGCAATAAGTCCCATGTCCACTAGACTGCAGACAAGTCAAACTGAAAAAACATTTGAACCGGTTTTGCAATTATCTGCCATTGTTTTGAGCCCTACTATGGTTTTTGGACATGTGACCACTAGAGGGAGTATTGGTTCAGTATGGATTCTACTTCATTGAGCACTGGGTACGAGATAAGAAATACAAATCGTTCATTAGGGATAGACTTGTTTCCAACTACTCCTAAAGAAAGCTTTAATTCACTATACTGCTCTACAAAGGCAAAACACAGTAACTAAGTATCAAAACTGAGTTTTGATTGACATTAGGTTCTTTTTGTCTTGTGACAAAATATCTTAGCTCAGCTAAGCTCAGTTTTGAATATGTACATCAAAAATCACTCATTTACCTACTGCACCTATTGTAGTCAGAACAGCTGCAGAAAATCAAAAATGTATGTTTGTGCACGTGAAACACTAGATTACAGCTAATTAGTAATTCCTTTGGATTCTTGGGCACCAGCCGTTTGTGTGTGCATGTGTTGTCCTGTTGGCTAAAAGGAAAGCATACATATCACCCCTCATCACAACATGCTTTGAATATTATCACAGTATGTTCATTCTGGATGAATACAACACTTTCAAATGTTTTGTTCCATCCTACCTGGTGTTAGACAAACTGCAACATGGCTAGAAATAGAGCAAGTGTGACGAATATTGTCATTGTCTGATTTTGTCAATACCTTAGAATCACTGTCTTAATATGTCCTTAATTGTTGAGTCTTAGCTGTAATTGAAGAAGCCAGTAGCCCTAAGGCATTAGGCACGCTACTGAAGTGTTTGGTTTAGCCTTAATCTGTTGAGCAAAAGGCTCCCGTTTCTGTTGTTTTCTATCATTGTTTTTCTGTGAATAAAACAACATTAATATCATCTGCTTAAGACCTATGTCCCATCTCTCCCTCTTTATCAGCAAACCAACACTGCTGGGAGATTCCCCCACCCCCAGAGAAGTGTCATTCCACACGTTTCTCATGTGTGGTTCCCCGATGGTGGAACAAGCTACCGAACTACATCCATGTTCATCATATTCCCTCTCCACCTTTAGTAAATGCTTGTATGTCACATTTGTCCAAAGCTGCTAAAATAAATGTAAATAATAAAATCAGACAGCTTTAGTTGCCCCCCATCCATTCCAGTGGATTTCTTTCCTTTGCACGCTTCCTATTTAGGCTTCTTGCTGTATGTTTGAGCAAAGCGGTACTGATGTTTTTCTCTAAAGCAAAATTATAGGCCCATGTAACCCTGACCTGAAAGCAGTTAGAAGATAGATGGATGGATGGATGGATGGATGGAGGACTGGATGAATAGATGGATGGAGCATCACAGGTTTTACAACATAAATGAGGTTTTGCACAGTGCTTGAGATGTCTATTCAAGCTCATGGTAACACATCGTTTATGTACTGTACCTCACAGAAAATGGACCTTTTGCACTGACAAAGAGGAACACAAATGTTCTTTTGGAACCTATTGTTCGGTGTTAATAAAATTAACAATGCTTTCTATCTGGACAGAACGACTTCTCAGAAACCTTTGCCCAAAATAATCTTACATTTAGTACATTTTTCCCACCCTTTATGATTCCAATGAGGTTATAAATGAAAAAGTTTAACAAAAACAAAACCTAAGGGACACATTCTCTGAAATAAGTACAAAAGGGTGCAACCAAGTCAACAAGCAAATTTTTTTCAGTACATCCATCCATCCATCCATCCATCCATTTTCCACCACTTATCCAGGGTCGGGTCGTGGGGGGCAGAGGTCTGAGCAGGGATGCCCAGACCTCCCTCTCCCCAGCCACCTCCTCCAGCTCCACCGTTGGAATTCCAAGGCGTTTCCAGGCCAGCAGAGAGATATCATCTTTTCAGTACAATGGAATTTTTAAAATCACAGAACAGTGTCTAGCTCATGTTTTGTTAGTGAATATTTATACAAGAATTACACAACACATACACATAAAACAAACAGATGTTTTAACAGGTAGCAGTAAGGGTGAGAATTGGGTTATATGCTTTAGCTGAATAGTTTGAAGGGTTCACTGGTAAAACAAGTAAAATGCAATGAATTAAAGAAAAACACTCCTCAGACATAGATGGATGTATTCAGCTACATATTTGATTGACATGAGCACTTTACAGTATATCCATCCATCCATTCTCCTTTTCCCTATCTTGGTCACAGAGGGCCTGGAACCTGTCCCAGGCAGCACCGGGCACGTCCTGGATGGGATGCCAGTGGTAACAGTATACCTACTCCTCTACTTACGAATGAGTTACGTTCTGAATGGACGTTCGTATCTTGAAATGTTCCTAAGTCGTTATTCAGCATCATTTTAAGGGTATACGCAAGTACAAAGTATTAGGATGCTGGGAGTTCGCACGCTACGCTGCTAAATTGCTGAACCCTGTTACAATGCAATGGCAAATATGTGTATTTGGGAAAAAAACACTACATTACAATTTTTTATGTCTGTTTATTTAAATTGTTTACTACAGGAACTCTTTACTTAGGGAGATGCAAATGTTAATTCACATGAAAATAATTAGTATGAAATTGATCACTTTTTAAATTAATCACTATTAAATATTTTAAATTATTATTAAACCAAGTACTATCATTGTTACAACTTGATGCTTGGGTCTTGTGACTTACTTGTGACTTGTGTTTATGTCACTTTGCCCCATGCCTTATTGGTACCCTGTCCTGGGTTATTCCCCATTGTTTTTGGAAGAGTCTCAGATAGGGCAAGTGGAGGGTGGAAAATGAATGAAACTGCGTACTGTATACATGTATGTGCTAATGGACTCTTTCCTCTTTGGAAATTTTTTAAAATATCATCTACGTACATTTTAGGATTCCCTGCTTCCTCAAAATATTACCAAGCCGTGCTTCAGTGTATATCTGTATTCTGCTCTGGCTAGCAGCTTCCTGACCCTTCACCTCACCTCCCTTTTCCCCGAGCTTGCATGCCCAGAAATTCCCTCACAGGCAACACGCTTACAGGAACTCTACCTTTATTTTCCACTCTCCCCAAGCATTGTTACTCACAGCAACACCGTCACACGTGTCACTGGTGAAAGACAATCGACTCGATAAGATATACTTGCCGCCTACGTTTTCTTCGCTTCTCTAATCCAGTCTTACCACCATGCCCGCCTTTTGCTGCACAAACCCCGAATTACAGCGTTCACCATGTTCTTCCACTATTGAACTCATGGAATTCAGAACCTCAAACCTTGTGGGACCTTAGCAATCATTGCTGACATGTGGCACATCGATGTCACGTGACGTGGGAAAAATGACAAAGCTGAATGATTAGCGACCTACATATTTTGCATCTTAACCATCCCCCACAGCACTTTATTAATTGATTTTCTTCTTTTTTTGGTTTGGGGGGGGGGGGTGAAATGTGAGTACCTTAAATGCTATTTTTACATTATTTCCTCAAGGTAAAATCAATTACTCTTTGTACCAGGACATGCTAGAAAACACTGCAAACTGTGTTCTTTATGGAAAGCAGGGGAACGTGAGGGGATGTCAACATGTTCCTACTGTTCATGCAAGTGCAACAAGACCTTAGCTGACAAAACCTGAGTGAGTGGTTTTCAATCTGCATGCTCAAAGCATGTTTGTACATGCCGGGAGTGTCATTGACAGGTTGTGAAGCTGCAGTAGTGAAACTCCCTGTCACAAGGGGGCGCCATATTAGAAATATGGTTTGTTTGTCTGGATGGGGTTAGGAATATTGATTCTGGGGAAGAGGCATGTCATATGTTTAAGGTCTGGAAAAGAAGCTATGGCATGACCATAGCATGTCAGTGGTGTGTTGCCCTCCATCAAGTCATTACCATGCTCGCGGTTTAGAGCAGGTAGTGGATTTTACCCGGGGCCTGTGATGTGGTTTTACTGGAGTGCTCGCATAATTCAAAACACTTATACCTCGCCTGCCATAGCAAACACAGTGCTCGCCTTTGTTCTGCCAAGAAGGTCACTGACAACGGATCCATGTGTTCCGCTCACCAATTACCTATTAATAGTTAATAATCCCAAGGTGCTCATGCCTTTTCTGGGCATCTGGTTTAGCAGCATGCTAGGTTGCCCCGAGCAACAGAACTGCCTGACAATAAGGATCCAGTGCTTGCTGACACTAAAAGGACTGCTATGCTTAGCAGTCTTATGAGTTTTAATTAGCGTTGCTAATTAGCAGTTAGCAGTCCCCGCTAGCTGTGGTAATGGCTGGTTGGCATCTTTTGTGGAGGCGTATCTATGTGACTCAAGCGATGGGGCAAAAGCAAGGATCTCTTTGGCACTTTGCATTGCCACCAAGAACCGAGTCATACCCGAATTATACGGCTAAAGAGCAGTTTTCCATAGTAAATAATGCGAGCCGTACCCAACCTATCCCAGTGCTGAAACGGCCGTGCTTAATAGCAGAGCTGAAAGTGTCTCACTAACCCGAGCTGCAGGTTTCATCACCAACATCTGATTGGTCAAAATGCATGGATATTCCAGTGATATGCATTGATATGCATAGATTATTTGAAGGGAACCCACATAGCAGACAGGTCTGGCCCAGATCTGGCGTCAAGCCGGAATTGCTGGCTGAGTTCTGGCATGGCAAGTGGTATGTCAACCAGATATGGGCCAGGTCTGGCAATGATGGCACTGTTTACATTATGGCATGCCAGATGTGGCCCGATTGTGGTTTGGTCTATGTGGCCCAGGCACATAGAAGACAGGTCTGGCCCAGATCTGGCGTCAAGCCGGCACTGCTGCCCAGTTAGCAAGCACATGTGGGCCGATTCTCGCTGAGTTGTGGCACATTCGGTTCACTGTCAGCAACGGTAAAAAATTGCGGGCCGATTGTGGGCCTAGCACGGCGACGATTCTGGCTGACTGACGGCATTTTTAATCTGGGCCAGAACCATTCTGAGCACGGCGAGCGATTCTGGCTGACTGTCGGCATTTTTAATCTGGCCCAGAACCGTTCTGAGCGTGGCGAGCGTTTCTGGCTGACTGTCGGCATTTTTAATCTGGGCCAGAACCGTTCTGAGCGCGGCGAGCGTTTCTGGCTGACTGTCGGCATTTTTAATCTGGGCCAGAACCGTTCTGAGCGCGGCGAACGATTCTGGCTGACAGTCGGCATTTTGCGTGTCGGACGACTTTGGCTGACAGTCATCCATTTCAGCATTGGTAACATGATTTGTGTCCTACCTAGCCCTCACCTGGCGTAAAATTCTGGCCTGATGTCAGATAAATATTCTCAAAAAAATTCGAACCAGAACTAGTCTTAACATGGAAGATCATTCTGACTACAGTCTATAGGAGGGGTCACCAACATGGTGCCCGTGGGCACCAGGGCGCCCCCAAGGACCACATGAGTTGCCCACGGTGACTGTTCTAAAAATAGCACAACTCACCATTGAGCATGGCGTCTAAAATTTAATTTTATCCTGTTGATATTCTTCTTTAATCACATTTGCATTTATATAGATTTGAAAATGGCAATATCTAAAAGAAAGCATTTAAAACGCGTTTATTATACATGATTTAAGAAAAATGTATCAAACTGGTAGCCCTTCGTAAGGCTCAGTACCCGTGAAGTAGCTCCCAGTTTCAAAAAGGTGACCCCTGGTCTTAGTCTATAAGAACATAAGAAATTTACAAACGAGAGGAGGCCATTCGGCCCATCAAGCTCGTTTGGGGAGAACTTAACTAATAGCTCAGAGTTGTTAAAATCTTATCTAGCTCGGATTTAAAGGAACCCATGGTTTTAGCTTCCGTTACACTAGCAGGAAGAATATTCCATACTCTAACTACACGCTGTGTAAAGAAGGGCTTCCTCAAATTTGTTTTAACATGTTCTCCCGCTAATTTCCACTTATGGCCACGAGTTCTAATATTTAGACTAATACTGAAATAGTCATTTGGCTGAACAGCATCCAGACCCGTTAGAATCTTATAGACCTGAATCATATCCCCCCTTAGTCTCCTTTGCTCAAGGCTAAACAGATTCACTTCCGCTAACCTCTCCTCATAAGACATTCCTCTAAGACCAGGAATCATTCTCGTTGCACCTTTTCTAAGGCAATATATATGAGGTTCTCATTTCATTATGTTGTATATGTAAATCTGCAAGATGTCACCTGGGTCTGTTCGAGCATTGGTAATGCTTTGTCCCATACCTGACCCTCATCTGGCATAAAATTGTGGCTGAAGGCTCTGCTCTCTATTATATCATAACCACTGTCTGTTTGGGATAAAGCCTATACTAAAGATCATGAGAAACACAATAAAGGGCCAATGGCTGACATACAAAAAGACTCCAAGCACCAGCTGTTGACATAGTACAGTCCCACTGATATGATAATTTTTTTGTTTAACATTGGAAAACCATTAAAACTTATTGGATATTTTTTGTTAACTACGGTATATCGTCAATCATTATTTTTCATCTGACATGTTTACTTAAAAAATGAAAAGTAAAAACAAATGAAAACATTAATTTATCTTCTCTAAAATCTTGTCTTTTAAAAATATAAACCCGTTTGGAATACTTTGTGTATAGGGCTTTTCTATTGACCGTTCGGTATTTGATCATCTACGCTGAACAACCAATCCTGAAATAAGTGGGCGTTAACGTTTCAGTTTAGACCAATCAATGTCCTTTAGACGTCACTGCAACTTCACCGGACTTTGAGGCTGTTGACGGCGTCGATCGACTTTAGATGGCTGATTCAGTTTGAATAATAACGAGCGAATTGTGGTAAGTGAAATATTTCAGTTACTTTTAAAGTTCCATTTAACCTTTTTAGTCAGAGATTTTAGCTTAAGATTCTGTCGGAACGGTATGTTGGGAATGATCGTTCATTTTAAAAAGTCGGTTCAAACAAGTCACACGCCTTGACATAATATTAAATACAGGGCTCTCGAGTTTAAATCAGATGTTTAACGTTAGATTACATCTGCAGAGCTCTCAAGTCTCACGTATTGTGTGTGGGACACACGCATTTAACACAACAATCTCCCACGCCAAACGACATTTCTCTGTCTGAGAAGTGATAAAGCTCGCGCCACAGCTAATCCAAACCTGCACCTTCTATTTTTTTCTTTTCATGGGGGACATGTCACTTCAGTCCACTGCTCCTTTGTTGCTGGTGATATCTGAAACTTGTTTGGTTAAAAATGAGCACCGCAAGGTCCAATTTACGACTTCGTGCATTTAATTCCTAGTGATGGAAATATATCCTTATATATATATATATATATATATATATATATATATATATATATATATATATATATATATATATATGCGCGTCTAATTGATCAATCGACAGATTTATCAGTTATGCATGATCATAAGTTGGTAAAGTTGTGTGTCATATTAAAGTCACAGTAAAAAAAAAACAGGGATGAAATTCATATGGAACAATCATATATTCTGTGCAGTATTGGATATAGCAGCCTTCTGGACAGTTACAGTTCAGCAATGAGTGTTTTTTATGTCAGATCAGAACAGATATTACATTTCAGATTGCATACATATATGCATACAACTTTGACGTGTTGTGAATTAAATGGTGAAATTAACGACCCTGTTTAAA
Organism: Paramormyrops kingsleyae; assembly: GCF_048594095.1. Classification (NCBI taxonomy): domain Eukaryota; kingdom Metazoa; phylum Chordata; class Actinopteri; order Osteoglossiformes; family Mormyridae; genus Paramormyrops; species Paramormyrops kingsleyae. The sequence goes on from NC_132805.1 coordinate 5,515,519, forward strand.
TATTGTTTACTTGTTCATGATATTCTGTCATGGACATAATGATTCATATCTCCTTATTTGTGTACTACTGTATGTGTTTTGGAATTGTTTTATACTATAAATGTTGGGTGCTGTCTTGATCTTGATGGTATGATTTATGTTCTATGCCTTAGAAGCAGGTGGCATTAATAGTTTTGTGTTGTGTGTTGTGGCTGCAAAATTCCTTAACTAGGAGTGCAACGGACCAGGAGGCAGAGAAAGACATTCAAAGATGGCTTCAGTTGGCACCTGACAGGGATGGAGGAATGAAGGAACATGCAAAAAGGGCAAATGACACTTAATTCCATTGTTTGTGATGTATTTACTTGTTTTGTATTTGGATTTTTTTGTGTGTGTTTTTGACCACCCAAATTTCACATTTTATTAACCAGTTTTACAGGGCCATGTTCTTAGATATTTTGTATATTGTGAAGTGCTTTAAACGCCTCATCTGTCTGTTGATGTTACAAAGTAAAGTGTAATTAAATATCAATCAGTGGTTTGTTGAAAAGCATTTATATGTTGTTTATAGTAAAAGTAAAAATAAACTTTATTGATATCAATTGTGTATCCATTGTGCTTTATGATGTCACTGGGCCTGTTATAGCCCAAATCAGGTAGAACCATGTCTGGGCCATCACTGGGCCTGTTATGGCCCAAATCAGAAAATCCATGTCTGGGCCGTCACTGGGCCTGTTGTAGCCCAAATCAGGTAGAACCATGTCTGGGCCATCACTGGGCCTGTTATGGCCCAAATCAGAAAATCCATGTCTGGGCCGTCACTGGGCCTGTTATGGCCCAAATCAGGAAGAACCATGTCTGGGCCGTCACTGGGCCTGTTATGGCCCAAATCAGGAAGAACCATGTCTGGGCCGTCACTGGGCCTGTTATGGCCCAAATCAGAAAATCCAGGTCTGGGCCGTCACAGGGCCGTCATTCTTTGCGGTATCTGGGCCAAAGGAAAATGAATAGTGTGGGCCAGATCTGGCCCAAAAGAATTTTGCTATCTGGGAAAAAGGCATATTCTATATATTGTTCATTATTAGTAGTATCGCACATCGCGATGTATTCAAAGTTTCCAACTCTCACACATTTGCTGTAACGCTCACGCTGTGACACTGTTTACAAGGTAATAAACCTGTTACATACATGTAAATGAGCGTCTCCAATTGAAAATTTCACGCCAGCCGGCTGACCGAAGTTGGCAACGTTGTGCATACCCGATAACTCAGAACTTGAAAATTCCTAACCTCCTAATTAAAATGTACTATAGAACAGCTGAACGGAATGGATTCGTAATGCCAATTCACGCAAGCTAATGCTAATTCCAGTAGTGTTAGACGCTAACATGACATGACGATTCTTACAGATGTGCTAGCGCAAATTAGCACATAGTAAATCATGGTGTACACCGTGTGAACAGTAAATAAGCGTGTCTTTGGTTTTACGTCACTGTCTCTCTCCAAACCCAGCAACGCCTTTACCGAAGCCGACCTTTGTGCAGTGGAAAGTTAAGCTGAGCTGAACCCACTCCGTATCTAATCTGTATGCCAATGGAAAAGTGCCATTTGTTTGATCAGATTAGAAGTACTGGTATGTAACAGAAGTAGCAGAGGTTGGGGGGAGGGACAGTATGGTGGCTCAGTGGTTTGGAGCTTCTCACTGCACCCCCACCCCCCCATCTGCTAGGTGCACACCCAGGCCTGGAACCTGCTACCACTGACCCTCTCCACGTCTGTGCCATCTATGGTCAATGGGGCGTGGTGTTCTGTGTGAGCCTTTCTGAGGTCTATGATCATTTCCTTGGTCCTGTCAACATTCGGGAGGAGGCTGTGGTGGCTGCACTACGCTGTTAAGCTGCTCCACCTCCATCCTGCACCTTTGCTGATGAGACCCTCCACTGCAGCTTCATCTACCAACTTGATGAAGTGGTTGTTGCTGAACCTGGCAGTACAGTCGTGGGTGATCTGGGTGAACAGGAAGGGGGCTCAGGATGCAGCCCTGGGACGACCCTGTACTCACCAAGATGTGTGGCTGCCAACTCTGACCGTCTGCTGCCTCTGTCTCATGACGTTCAGGATCCAGTTACAGGTGCCGGTATCCACCTCCAGCTTCTCCACCAGTTGCTGTGGTATGATGGTGTTAAAGGCTGAGCTGAAGTCAGTGAAGAGTGACCCGGCGTAGACATCCTGGTTTTTCAGGTGGGACAGGGTGAGATGGAGGGTAGTGGATATAGCATCAACTGTGGACTGGTTGGTTCTGTATGCAAACTGTGGGGGGTCTAGGTTTGCTGGGAGGTAGACTTTGATGTGTTGCATAACCAGGCACTCAAAACACTTTGTTACAACTAGAGTGAGAGCCATGGGATGGAGGTCATTGATGCAGGTTAGGTACAGGTATGATGGTTGCGCACTTAAGGCAGGTGGGCACTACTGCCCGGCTGAGGGAGATGTTAAAGATACAGTATTAGTGAAGACCTCCTTCAGATGTTCAGCACAGTCCTTGAGATCACAAACAGGTATGTAGCCTGGGCCAGTAGATTTTCGGGGATTGACATTACAGAAGGCTGTCTTCACCCTGGCTGAGGTCAACTGTAGTACTTGTTTGCTGTGTGCAGGAGTCAGTTTTACTGTGGTTTTATTAGAGGCCTTGAAATGCATGTAAAATTTATTGAGTTTGCCTGGTAGAGAGGGGTCATTGAGGCATGTTTCTGGGGCAGACTTGCAGTCTGCAACGGTCCGGAAACCTTGCCACAAGCAGCGTGTGTCCTTATTGTCTGTGAAGTGAGTGTTGAGGTTCTGCCCATATTTCCTCTTTGCCTCCCTGATTCCACGGGACAGTCAGAGTGATAAATGATATAAAGTAATAGTTAATAATAATGGATATTGGTGGTAATGGCAATAACAAGTGGATGGCAGAGTTAAAGACCCTGCAGTTCAAAGAGAGACGGACAAACAAATTTTTCGCCTGTAGCAACATGAAAGATATCAAAGTGGCTAGTCATGGTGTACAACAAAAACCAGCTTCTATTGTTCTGCTTCGGAACCATCGAAACATACTTCGCTTCAGCTCACTCATGACAGATGCAGTGAGATATACTTGCAAGCGCATGTGCTTGTACTGTAAATCGATTTTGCATTTGATTACATTAAAAAAATACGAGAGAGTGAGACAGTGAAGTGCAATGCAACCCTGCTGTGAGCTTGCTGTGTGAGACAAACTCTGTTGGGTCAGTGACAGCAACTTCCCCCAAAGCCAAGTCCCCTGAGTTGCACTCTTGGGAATATGGGAACCAGGTGATCCCAGGTATACGTTCCAGGCAGTGATCCAAAACCTTCCTCAGGCTCTTCCAGTTCCTGCACTTCATGACTTCCCAGCAGCTCTGCTACAGCTTGAGGGCAGTTTTGCATGACAGCGGTTCCCAGAAGTGGAGTAGAATCACTGTGCAACATTACAGCCACACTCATGTTTCTGATTGTTCTACACGCCTCTCATCAATTTACTCACATAACTGCAAACTCCATCACAAAGAAACAGTTAATATTTCCTGACAGTCAGAAAAACTGGGTATTAAGAGGAATTTCTTTATATTAAGCAGCTGACTGTTTGGTTATGTCTATAGTATTGATATACCTTATTTCTGTTCTTTACTACTGTAAGTAATAAGCTTAAATTTAACACTTAAAATGTGGATTAAATTACAGGATTGCTTGTAGTTTCTTGCATGATATTTTCGCTACATTGTTGAATGACTGATGAACATATTGTGAACTACAGCTTCGATTTTCTGCAGTACAATTGTGGTCTTCAGTAATACCAAGGACTGAATCAGACTGTCCTACTATCCTAAATCGATTCTATCAAATTTACTAGATCATAGATTAATTTTGGAAAAAAAGGGTTTTTAATTTTGTATTTCTCACTCAACAGTTACTCAGTGCTTCTGCCACAGACACACCCTGCCTGGTTATCTGATGCTTTAATCTAAAGCCACTTACACCAACAGAAGGAGTCATAGTTTTGTTTGTGGGGTTTGAACCCTCAGCCTTAGAACCACGCTCTACTTGAGGAACAAAACCAGGAATTCATGTAGCAGAAAGCCAAGGTAACCCCTCCCCATCGCAATAAAGTATAAACAGGTTACCATGGACCTCTTGTGTATAAAAGGGGGGGGGGTGATGTTACTGAAGCATGGGAACACAAGAAGAGAGCCTTTTCTGGCTGAGATGTTTGTGGTGTTATTACACATTTCGATATGAGTCACAGTCTAAGGATGTAATTACAGGTTTTTTTTATTAAAAGCTTCTTTGCATTGTTAATAGCTCATTAAATGTTAACATTAAGCAGCAAGAAAAGAAGCGTGACATGGTCGGATGACAGACCATATTATAAGCAAATCATGCAATAATTATAAAGTGTTTCACAGGTGACATCAAAAGAAATTAGTTTTATAACGTTAAGTAGCGCAATGTGGCTCATCAGTTATAAGAGGGAACAAAAACAATTATGAATAACCAACAATACAAACCCAATGGACAGGCAGCATTGAGGAATAGATGGAAAAAACTCCAATATCTCCAATATGTTTAATATCTTAAAATTTTACAAGTAGAAAAAATGAGCCCTTTTAAAAATGTATGTACTAGAAGATTAGAAAAATTTTAGCAGTGATTAATGGACTAGACTAGTGACTAAACACTAGACACATAAATGAGGGTTTTCCCTGTTTGGCAAAGAGCCCAAATAACAAGGGGATGAGCTGTGATAAGCAGCCACAGGCATATTCCCAGGCTACCATGCCAACAAGGCAGAGCGAGAACCTGCTTGCTGTCCAGATATGAGAGAGAGAGAGAGAGAGAGAGAGAGAGTTCTGAGGCTGAACTGGTGACCTCTGTTACCGCCGTTATTGGCTCACCATAGTCTTCTGGTTTTGGTGCAAGTATGGCACAACTCCTGCATTCCGCACTAACATATACAACTCACAGATAACAGATATTGGTGACGATATGAAGAGGACTGATGTCACAACCTGCCCATCCAATCCCGTTAATCGTTTCTCTTGCCTCTCGTTCTTGCCCTCATGTTAATCAGTCAAGCTGCCTCTTGTTTGCACCCTCGTCAGTCTTGTATTTAAGTGCTTCCTGGTATTGTGTTCCCCAGTCCTGTCATTAACGTTGTACTTTGTAGTCGCCCGATTTTCCTGTTTTGATTCCCATGACCATTCAGTGTTGTTGAAACAGTTCAATAAATCCCCTTTTGATTACCCACCTCGCCTTTTGTCTCAGAGGTCATGCCAACTGACTTGCAATAGGTTATTGACACCAAATTTATCCTCACTAACAATCACTGATCTTACCTAATTCATCTATAAAAGAGGGGATGTCTGTTGTCCCTAGTATCTACAGAAAATTGCCTAAAATCCAAACTCAATAAAGCACGACAGAGCTAAATAATATCCCATGAGACTACAACACATCTTAAAAGTGTGCAGCCCCTGACCCCATCTCTTCTCCAGCTCCACCTCAGCTGGCCATAACTCGACTGGAGCCACCAGCTTTACCAGTTTACCAGTTGGTTTGAGTTAGGTGAGCAAAGGCACGGCTGATTAGTTTAGCCCAGGCCCTAGTCATTTGCTTTTCTCACATAAACAAATGTATTTTTACATATCTCGATAAAAACTAAAAAATACAGTATATTAAGTTGATTAAATAGAATGCGGAGTATATTTTGAAGTGGCTTTGGGGACATTAGAGAAGGAAGAAATCTATGATGTTTATCTGTGTTTCTATAGTAATAGTACACAGCTACCAAATATGGGAAGTAGCAGCACCAGTTTCAATTAGAATACAAAAAAGCGTGAAAAAAAACTAAAAGCAGAAGGATAGAACACCTTATCAAAATACTCAGCTATCACCCTCATGGTATAGTTTTCCCTTTTGTTTAAAAAAAATATCTGATGTTTCAAGCATCTCTAATTTGATGGGCAAATGAAAATACTTTGGAGCAAGTCCTGCAAGCCTTCCAACCGTTTCCTGCCCCAACAAGCAGGGGAATGTGTCGGCAAGGCCTGTTCCTAGCTGCTGCAGTGTGGGAACCCAGGAGGGGGACAGAGATGCCCCAGAGATGTCCGCATTCCCTTTTTCACAGTCTTATAGTCACTTGATTTTAATCCCTCTTTACCTTTCAGTAGGTTTTCCATTATGCTCAAACCTGGTAAATTCAAACATGTTACCTGATAGAACATAACAATGTAGAAGCACTTAATCTCTTCCTTTCTCAAAAATAAAAATCTTTCTTAGCATACCGCAAAAATCGTCTGGCAACCGTAAAAATAGTCTGGCAACCCCTCCAATTATTTCGGCAACCCACAGTTTCAGAATCACTGTCTTAAAGGCAAACCAAAATCCTAATCATCCCAGGTACCAACAACAAATGCAGACTGGAACACTGAGGAAAGAACATGTTTTATAACATTGACAAATTTATGTATTTACAACAAACTTCATGCATGATGTTGTAAATGTGGGCCTTGAGACTTGTGAGTCTAAACAAACACACAGACTGCAGCTGGATTTCCAGTTCAGGCACTGGAAAGTCACACACGAACGAGGGAAGCTCAAAGAGGAGCTGCTGCACCCCGGAATCCATCACCGATTCCTCCCTCAAGGGGAAAGATCCAGTCAATGCCAAAGTCTTTCCAACCTCAAGTCCCCACATTATCCTGTAAGACGTTGGTGCTGTGGATGGCAAACAGAAGCCAGGCACAAGGTGTGGTTGTAGATGCCTCGTCCAAAAAAAAAAATTAGAGCTAAGAAAACACCTTTCAAGAAAATCAACATTAGTTACAGAGGGACCTTTGGGAAATCAGTAACCATCAAGTTACGCCACATACAGGAAGAGATGATATTTGGGAAATTCCCGGCTAAAGACCTCTTATTGCTTCCCATACTTCCTTCCGAGATGTGTGGGGGTGGGGCTAGCCCTAGATGAAATTCTACTGAGCCTCCTCCCCAGTCCTGCACCCACACAGCCCAAAATAAACAAACTGACACATAGTGCTTAAAAACATTTCTCGCTGTATGCTGCATACATTTTCTTAATATACATTGATATATTTATATTACGATATACATTGATTTATTGTTATGGCGACACAACATGATGCAGGCAGGAAAACATGCGATGGTCCACTTATGGCTCCAGACAAAGGGGTTTATTAAACAGGCTGAATGCACAAAATAGGAGACCATAAGGCTTCAGAACCAAAGAGGAGAAAACACTACCATCAGAACTATAAACCAAACTACAAAGGAAGCTGAGCAGGGACATACAAGGTAGCATCCACTCAGTAACATTCACAGAGCAACATACAATGACTGACTGGAGAACAGAGCAGGAGCAGGAACTTAAATACACACAAGGCTAACAAGACAATGCAGGACAGGTGAGAACAAAACCCAACTGACCAATCAAAGAAAGGACAGGACAATGAGCTGGGGCTGATCAACAGAACTAGAAAGCTTAAACATCAAAACTAGGAGACCTAAACAAGGCCCTAGTACTACAATGTAAAGCTACTGTAATTAATGTGGAATAAAGGGTATAAAACAAAAACCAGAATAGAACACAAGAGGGGCAAACTGATGATAGAAACAAAAACGGATTGTGAGTAACTTGGTTTGCGAGTGTTCTGCAAGACAAGCAAAATTTTTTTAATAAATTTTAACTTGATAAATGAGCGAGGTCTTGCAATATGAGTATTACATATACGCTTTGCCTGCCAAGTGTCACGTGATCACAGCTGAGCCGATGATTCTTCTCTCTCTCTTGCTTTGGGATTGTGGGTAATCGTCTCCCATGCTTGGTCCCAGTCGGCCTGCCTCATATAGTCAAAATTTTGTAGAAAAGCACCACCCGAATAAGGGCGTAGCAGTGCGAGCGATGAATCTGTTTAACGACAATGCAAAGTCACATTTCCGCGAAATGGGATGCAAAAGCAGCTGTCATTGGATAGGTTCCTTGTTAAAGTCACACAAAAAGAGTGAGCCAACAGATAGCAGTAATTCTGTTAGTTATAGTGAAAGTTGTTCTATAAAATAAACCCTCCTCTTCTCCTGTCTCTCACACCATCCACAATTCATTTAAAAGGTAAAGTGCAGGTTAATTTGTTTTATGTATTTTTACTTTATATTTCGTATTAATCATTTTTATATTAATATTTTTTATTTCTAATGGGAAAATTCGCTTTGATATACGAGTGCTTTGTATTACGATCACGTTTCCGGAACGAAATACTTGCAATCCGAGGTTTTACTGTAATACACACTGGGGAAACAGAAAAAACAATGAATACAAGAGACAAGTAATGACAAGACGGGATGGCCAGCAGCACCTGCTGGCCAAATGGGGAAGAGACACGAAGTGCAAGGATGGATGGGTGCTGACCCTTACACTATTACATTAATACACTGCATACTGAAATGACCAACTTCACAATGCCGAGCAGCAGAAAACAATTTTTGTCCGTTCTTTTATATTAAAAACATTTCAGTAGCACAGGGTCTCTGGCTGCTAACTAAATATTAAAATGTTTCATTTAAAAGGATCCAACTAACTAATTGCAACAACATAATATCTCTGCATTGCTTTCTTTTTTCCTCTTCTTATTTTCAGTATTTTCTTCCTACCTATCTTGCCAATTCAGTAATTGAGGAATGATGTATTACTTAAATGTTCAATGGGTGCTGTGGTTGTCCCGTCAATAAATATTGCTATTTCAACAATGTAAATAACTGTAATACCACAGAATGCAACCACAGGTATTTATTCTGATGTTTCTCACTTGACTCTAAACAAATGGTGCCCTAGGCGATCGCCTATGTCGCAGATAGGGCGGGCCAGCCCTGGGTGGGGGGATACGCAGTTGGCTGAATACCTTTATGTGGAGGCCATTGGGGCCTGGTCACTCCATTGCAGACACTTCAAAGCTATCCTGCGATGAAGGTGCACTGGGCTTTGTGTAGTTTATACTGGCACGAGGCCTGCTCTGCTGGCATTTCCGGAATCTAACGTGCAATCGTTTGGCACCGGGCTCCTGCTTAGACCGTACCTTTGACGTCTTGGAGGGACCAAGGTCTACATCTGACAGACTAACGAGGGCGGCATTGAACGTGTGTCAGCCCAGCACAGAGATCTAGCTGCAAAAGTCCTCAGAAAGGATTTTGCGACTGTGAAATCGGGGACAGCGTTAGCATAGTGATGACCCGAGGACTTCTCGACAAGCTCATTGTTATGTACTTCTTGCTGGGCCCTGCAGAGATCCTACAATCAATTAGAGAAGGAAGGCATGATACTAAATGACTGGTTTACATCAATGCAGAAAATGAATGAATGTAATCCATAAAGCTACATCATTTCTGTCTGGGGAGAAAGACCAAAAACACAGATGCATCCATTTACTGTAAAAGAGATAAATTGTTATTTTAAAGAAAGTCAAAGAAATTCCATAGTAAGCACAAATCAGTATCTTTTTATAAATTTACATAAAGGTTATTTTAAAATATAAAGCTTAAAAGCCCACAGTAACCATTTATTGCAAAACAAGTTTCCCAAAAGCCTAACAATGCCCAGAATGCATATGAAACCCAAGTCTTCCATTCCACGCCTCATTTAACCTGTTCGGCAGCAGTTTCAGACACTCTGTTATCTGTTACAGACTCCTGTCATCTCCCAGTCAGTGCAGCCAACAGGAAGAGCAGCCAAAAAAGCTGTAGTGAGAGTAATACTTTTGCTAAAAACAAATGATGCATGTCCAGATAAGACAGGCTGTCAGGGGCTATCAGCTTCCGTGGTATTTATGTCGGTAGCTGGCAGAATGGACAGGACTTGGCCATCCTACCTAAATGGTCATCCCCTGTGTTTTGGAGGGGAAAAGCCACACCCCCTCAATCTCACTCACACAGAGAACGTCTGCCTCTGCTGCTCAGTTTCATTTTCTGTCTGACACCATGCAGAGGTTTGCCCTGTGGCTGCTTTCCCTGTCCACGGCCTTTGCCCTGCTCCTGGTCTTGTGCTGTGGTGAGTTACCCCTGACGTCGTTCTCCCACCCCGCGCTCCCGTGAGTGTGGGTCTGCACACAACCCAGGGCACAGGGGATACCATAGCCAGGCTGTGGTGCTTAGAAGGTGACTAGGAGACTCAGTCAAGAAATACAGCAAGGGCTGTATATATGATGGGCTCCCTAAGGTCTGCAAACGCAGAGATAAGGCTATTCTGCAATGCAAGAAGCCCTACAGATTTCTGGGAACTGTACAGCACTGTTATTACACTTCTTTTTTTTATTTATTAGTTTTTATTTTTATATTATTTTCAATGTTCACTTTTTTCCCAGCTTTTGGTGTGGTTTCATTCATTTTTATTGGTTTGTATTTAAGAAACAATCTATTTTTAAAAAATATTTTACTTTCACTCTAAGATTTAATAAGTTTATTCTTAGATATAAATTTGTATAATTATTTATGTGTCTGATCCTACATGAATACACAGTGCACATTATGTACTGATGTCCTCAAAATTGCCAAGAATTTATTGGAATTGGAAATCGTTTTATTTTAGTTGGTTTGGGAAGTAATATTTATAGTTTCGTTTGTTTTTTTTAAAAAAATATTTTCATATCTTATTTCCGCTTACGGAAATGTTTTCTTATAGTTTTAGATTTCGTTGAGGATAATAACCCCATCCTCACGCAAGAAATCTTACGACAACTCTATATTATTCCATTATAAGTCTAAAATTAAAAAATTAAAACATTAAAAGCGTTGGGGTAGTTTGCAAACCCTACAGACTATTTACAAGGTAATAAAATTGTTACATACCTGTAACTGAACGTGCAGACTTGTCTCGTATTGAAAATCTCATGGCAGCCAGCTGACCAAAGTTGGCAACCAGGCAGCCTGAGCGGGGTCCGTCAGATGACTTTTTTTTTTAGCCCATTAAAAAGCACTGATGTCTTGTCAGAATACAAAAATCGGTAACACTTGTAGGGGCACAAATTATGTAGTAGCACACTTTATTTAACATATTAATTAATCAGAACATGTATTACAGTTGAGCTTGCCACATAACATTTGTCAGATGTTTGCGGTCTGCAATCAGAAAGAGGAACATGCCGTCAGAAACACGATACTGTGGGAATAAGCAGATACTTTTCTTTAAAATGATCTAACTAAATAACACGTGTTTATAAAACAATCCCGAATTGACTTAACGGACCTTGAACGTGAACTGAAACATCTAATGGGGATTTTGGAAACCATGCAAAGAATTTGCGGCGCTTCTTGTCTCTGCTACCTAGTCGCGCGCTTGAAAGGAAGAGCGTGCACAGCTTTGCGACACGGACCGCATCACACAAGGCTGGGGCAATAGGGGATGCATTTTTTAATGATTGTTCATCGCTACATTCTTAATGACGCTACTAAATTTCGTTTACTCCACGTTTTGCGGGGTAGCGCTTGGCATTTATATTTACTACTGCATGGTTCTCTAATCACACAAGTCCAAATCAGACTGCCCTTCTACTTAGTGCAGACAGCACGTACACGTCTCTAACTAAATAACTGCATGTATTTTGGTGTGACGTAATCTCACATGCAACATCTAAAGGTGCCAGTACTAAATTCAATTACAAACTTCCACACAATAAATGTGAGATATTTCCCTATTTGTATATAAACAGATACAATGTTAAAATGAGAATAGTTAATGCACTGTTAGCATTTGCCAGACATAATGTATCCCATGTAAACCCCCATGAAAGGTTATATGCGATAGAGATGTTAATCATAGCAAATGAGAGTCCAGGAACAAAATACTAATCACACTTGATATTTTGGAGAAAATGCATTGCCTATAATAAAACAAGAATGTCATGCGCCATCTCACATCCTCTTGAACTGCAATGAAATCTTGAATGTACTCTTATTCAGAGAAGATGCTGCCAGCGAGGAGCTATGAATACACAATAAGCTGTTTTCCTCGATTGTCTCTTATAGGCTGACTCAGGGAGTTAAAGCGATAATTTCCCTCTGGGGGGAGGATGGGCAGGTGGTTAGCAGGTGTAGGATGAAGCCTGAACTGAATCATGGCATATAGGGACAGGAAAGTTTTCTGATTTACAGGAATCTTAGTACACATGTGGACTGATTCAGCTCACAGAGGAGCACAGTAGCAGGGGTGAGGCTGTCTGTCGTGATCAAACTGCCTAAGTACAAGCCTGAAGCATTCTGTGGATTATCTATTTTCTGTAGCATATTCCACATCCCTTGTAACATCATAATTTAGTCTAGACTTTGTTCTCCTTTCCTGATGGTTGAGGCTCAGTCACATGACTTATACATTATTTGTGAAATAGGAGACAGAGCGGGGGGGGGGGGGGCATGGTGGCACAGTGGTTAGTACAGCACTGTTGCCTCACACCTCTGGTGCCAGGGTTTGCATGTTCTCCACGTGTTGTGATGGGGTATCTTCTGGGTACTCCAGTTTCCCCCCACAGTCCAAAAACAGGGCTCTACTATGATGGATGCTTGCTATGGTGTATACTCTGCTATGGTGTATACTCTGCTATGATCAATACTCTGCTATGGTGTATACTCTGCTATGATGGATACTCTGCTATGGTGTATACTCTGCTATGATCAATACTCTGCTATGGTGTATACTCTGCTATGATGGATACTCTTCCATGGTGTATACTCTGCTATGATGGATACTCTGCTATGACAGATACTGTGCTATGACAGATGCTCTGCTATGATGGATGCTCTGCTATGTGTATACTCTGCTGTAATGGATACTCTGCTATGTGTATACTCTGCTATGATGGATACTCCTAGAAGCAAAAATCCTATGGCATTTGTTTGAAATTGTTCTTTAATATGTTGCATGTTAGATGGTCTACCCCCTGACCCAGAAAGTGATTGATGGGGCTAGAGATGGTCTCTCCACATTGACCTGGTGGATATTGCTTATCTCCAAAGAAATCATTTATCTTATTCACCACATGAGGGATCTAAAATATTTGGGTATGTCTCTGAAGGGAAGTAAAGCTGTAGTACTCTTAAACTACAGGGCCAGACAGGAACTAGTCTATGTCCTGTAAAGTCTTGAATCATGTAAGTATATGGTAAATCATGTACTTAGTGCACAGAAAACACTAGATAATAGTATGAGTGATATTAGATATATAATATCAGAGATGAGCACTTCCTGTTGCACAACTTTTGCAATGGAAAAGACCTGAAAGGCTCTAGGATCAACTGGCAAGTTTGTCAGAATGAACTTTCAACAAACTTAGGCTTACGGAAGAACCCTCTCTACTTCTCTTTGTGCTATAGTATATGTATCTCAAAATGTAGATGTAAGGAACAATGCATGTATTTTTATGGACAGTGTAAATACAGACAACGAATGTCATAGTGTACGCTCTCTGTATTAACAGGCGAGGAGTATGACTATGATGCCACCGCAACACCAGATTATTATGACAACGGCACCATTGATTATGGTATTTCTTCACTCCTTTTTTATCAGTAAAATTACTCTTGCATTTTTATCCACTTCAAAGATAAATGCCACAAAACATGCATGTTTTTTTTTTTGCAGATCAATACGAGTTTGTGTACCAAGGCAGTGAAGGAACAAGAGAAGTTAGTGCATCGAATGAGGTACTTTATGTTCTTGCACTTTGCCTATGGTAACTTTTTGTATTTTTATAAAAAATTTTCTTAAACAATAACATATACTTCAAGGATGAAGTAACTCAGGGTTCTGGGGAAAAGTTCGAATGGTCTGGTAGATGATGTGTCTCATCTCTTTTGACATGCTTCCAACTCTTTGGGAAATCAACAGGAAATGCTCTGGATAGTTTCGAAAAACTGCTAATTTTATGCCAAAGTTTATTAATAAAACACAGCAAACATTCCAGTATAGCTTGTGTGTCTGGGTCAAATGTAGCATTGGTTGTCATGGAATCCTCTGCATTACATGTTTCCTTTGTTCCTGATCTAGAGGAGCACTGCTCCTGATGTGCCTAATGTGTTTTTGCTCTTAGGTCCCACACATGCTCCCGCTCATCCTGGGCTTGGCAGCACTCCAGCTCTGCCAAATGCTGTGAATGGGAGCAAACAGTGCAGACACTGCAGCGTGGGTCTCAGCAGGTCTGTCTCAGTGTCTGATCTACTAGGACTAACCTACAATAACTGAAATACCTCATGCAGCTTCTATGGTGCTGCTGAAAGTCTGAAAAGTAAGAGTTAGAAGGACCCACAAGTATTATTAAGCACTGTATGTGCTGCTATTTTTATGTGTTTAGGACCACAAAACGTCTCCATGGTACTTAACTGTCAACCTTTTTGTCACAAGTGCACACCAAGAAAAACTACGCTACCTAAAGCCATATTAAGGGATTCAGATTTCATCTCAGGATTATGATGCAACTACCTGACAAATCAAGCAATGTAATGACAAGTAATTATAAATATGCAGCTAATATGCAGATAATCTCTACCAAAAAGTCTTGTTCCATGTATTTCAGATTACAGTGAACCAGAGCAGAACAGGACGCTTGGATGACCACAAGGACTATTCAGACGAATCGATTATTAAAGGACTAGTATCTAACCACATACTTCACATTGCAGCAATTGATTTAAGTTCCTGCAGCTCAGGTGAAGGTGATGGGTTTAGATCCCAGGAAACACACATAAATTGTAACCCTGTAATGCAATTGTAACCTGGTAATGCAAGTCACTTTGGAATAAAGCATCAGGTTAATGAAGTTAATGTAAGATTATTCAGAATTCATCCTGTCGAAACATACACAAATCAGCAGGGAACACTAGACCTCAGCCATATGCACATTGATTTATCAGACAGTGCTGAGCCGTTTGTCACTGCTGAAAGGAACATGTTGGGGGAGGGACCAATGTGTGATGTTGCTAGATTTTAAGCTCACCTTTGTTTCCAGTTAAAATGAGGTGCGAGAACACATTGTGTCTGTCAGCACTTCTGATTGATATCTTTTAGTTGCTTAACCACCGGCTCTGTAATACAGTCACGCTGAATCATAGTTACAGCTAAAACACAAGCTTTGCACTCCTACTCTAATGTAGTGATTTTGTTAGGGAGGATTTCGTTTCGAGACGCACTGCACCAGTGCGCCGCTTGCTATTTCACCTTGTAATGCTTTTACAGTTAATTTTTTTCAGTCGTGGTCTATTGGCATTTCCTAAACCGCTGAGTCTACAGTAGGTGTCTTTGATTGATTGATCAGTTCTCTGATTAATCAATTATGCATCAATATCTTTGCTGTAAAAGGAATGAATCTCATACTTTTAATAACATTAAACTGGACATTGTCCATAAAGTTAAACTTAAGTGCTTGCAAAAGAAAATCTATAACAGCCAAAGAATCTGAAAACTGTGCCAGTATGCCAATTAAAAATGTTAACTTGCGCTTTTAATCATTTGTAAAAAAAAAAAAAAAAAAAATCCACTTCACTCATTTTATTTTCCACTACTGGTGTTTCTTTACATAATTTTTCTGTATCCCATAAAACCTGAATTTTTGTGAGAAAATATGTCTACTGTCCACATCATTTACTACATATTTCTGATTATTTGAATACAATTACATTTTATTCTCGAGAAGAGAAACATCTTCTTTAATGAATAAGATTGCAGCACAGCGTAGCACAGGTAGGAAAGAAGGGCAACGATCCACTGGCAGCTCTGAGACACAACTGGGTTTATTAAAGAGACAAACAAACACAAACTGGGAAACTCAGAAAATAACAGGCTCCCGAGGGGCCGGAACTAAACATTACGAAGGGAACCAGGCAACACCAGGAACAGAACTTCAGAAACAAGCCAAGTAACAACACTAGCACACAATCACCAACTAGTGAACAGTGCAGACACAGGTACTTAAATACACACAGGGAATCAGGGCAAACAAGGGACAGGTGTGACTCAATAATCAAATAACCAATCAGGGGAGACCCAGGAACGAGAAACAGGTGGAGCTACTTAACCAAGATGAATGCCGAACTAAGAGGCTTAGACATACTCTGGCACAGGGAATACAAAGCAAAGCTAATTACAAAATCAAAAGGTACAAAAGAAAACCAGAAGAGAAGGAGGGTGATTCAAGCACAGGAATTAAGACACAAACTAATCAATGAGGAACAGGAAATTAACAAATGACTGATGAGGCAGGTCAGTAGCCAGTTTCAAAGCCATGATGTCAGAGCCACACACTTAACCCAGTGAGCTAAGCAGTGGCCCAGAGAATAAGGAAAACACACAAGGATAGAATGAAGTGAGAGGGAGGAGGACAGGATGGCCAGCAACACCTGCTGACCAAATGGGCAGGAGACAGGACGGGTGCTAACCCTGACAAAGACATAGTTATTGTCTAAATTGGACAGTTGAAAAGTCAAACATTTAATTTGACTTCCTTTTATCTTTATCGTTGATGCGATCATCTCAAGATTTGAGAGCATTGTGGTTTTTTGTCTTGTTTTATTAATGTTTTGCGTTTTAGCACAAGACTCACAAGAGGGTGTTACTAAGATTAGATTCAACTGCAGAAGAATTTTAGCACACAAAAAGTCAGGAAATCTACTGAGAGAAGCTTGGAAGTTCTGTGCATCTGATCCCTTTTGTTTTGTCTTTGATGTTGTAACATGACTTCCTGAAATGTGTTCAAAGATAAGGGAGACAAAGAAGGGGGAGGTGACATTCCGAGGGACACAAAGGCAGTGAAAGCATTTTTTTTTTCCAGTTTACTGGACAGTGGTCTGGTGGAGAAACTGCAGCTATCAAACAAAATCAGCAAAACCACAAAGCATCCAAAAGCAGCAGTGGTTTTGAGATATCTAACAGCTTTATAACATTTACTGGAAAGAATGCATTGCTGTACACTAAATATATCATTTTAAAAATGATTTGATTACAAACAACAAAAATGATGAACGGTCCAACTTTCTCCCAGCTGCATGCATGCTGTCCTTGTCTGAAATCTTGATTGTTCCCCAACTGGCATGTGTTAGAGAACATGCTGATTTAGCAGAACCCTAGAGGATGTCTTGACAGGAAACTGTGCTACCACACTGCTGATCTCACTATTTTACTGTTTCTGTTTACTGTTTCTTTCCCAGGAAAAGAGTCGATTTAATTTAAAGATTTCGGGTCATTTGCATGGTACGGAAGGTACCCTGGCAGAGTCCCAGCACTTTAAATAACTGAGAGGCTTTTAAGTGTCAGGAAATTCAAGCAATCCAGCTCCAAAAGCAGCATACACAAAAAACACGATCCAAAATGTCAGACCGGCGATGGTCAATAAATCAGGCAAATGTCCGGTGAGGGCCAAACAGAGATCAGGCGACAAGACATTCTTCTCAGATTCTAGGAGCAGAATGGAATCAGAAAACCAGAAAGCAGGTAACGTCATGATCAGTCTCCACCTCTCCTGTCCTGCTCATGTTTGGCCAGCAGGGGTCTCTCCTGGCCCAGAGGAGCCCACTCTGATCTGGTCATCTGGTTTCTTAGCCGCTGCCTTCCCAGTGCCTGTACCACCAGAACCCTTCTGCCCAGACCCTGTGTCTCCAGACAGGGAAGTTCCCATCTGACTTTCCAGTCTCTGGTCCTAGAAAGGCTGCTTCTGCGGCATCCAGTCTTAGCCCAGGTGAGACCGCTTGGTGTCCCATCTGTGCCCTCTGCTTCTCCCCCTGGTGGGATTCTCTAGGCACCTCACTTGGTTGGCTGCCACTGATCCCTGCTCCCTTCCTGCATCACCATTTGCTGGGTCGCCATATGAGGCAGCGACTCCAAACATTTCCGGTCCCCAGGCCCTCGAGGACCCTGGCAATGGGTTCAGAGGAAAGCGGGAAGGATCTCCATCTCCTGGCAGGGTCATAAGCCTCACTCGCATCGCCCAGAGGTGACCAGAGCACTGGAGAAGTAGAGGGGCCTGTTCACACAGCTCTCTCTTCCTCTCGCCCATCTGCAGTGGCTTCGGTGCCCCCAAGTCCTCCACCTTTGCGGCGGCGTGCTTACCTTTGGGGTTCCTTTACGCCTCCTGGCGCTTGCAGTCAGCAGTTGCAGACGTGACATGTAATCATAAAGGGAATTTTTTTAACTCTCTGAAACTAAGAAGACCTTGCGTCACACCTCCAGAGCTTAAATATGGGGGTTACCAAAGAAAACCGATTACAGCTGGTAAAGGGGTGTGGCCACTAATTCTAGTCACTGGCTATCTAGTGTGCAGGCTTCCCCTCAGGGCTTCCCCAACAGGGCTTCCCCACAGGGCTTCCCCACAGGGCTTCCCCAACAGGGCGGCTCTCACTGGCAAGTATCCCTCAAGGGGTGTGATGTCGAGGAGGAGGACCCCTGACTGATGTAGATGGGGTTCCCCCAGACTGGTCCATGACAATAAGAAGACAGGTTCGCCCTGTGGTCAGCTGAGGGACCTCGGGAGGCTGGCAGAGTCAGACACCCAAACTTGGGGAATTCTGGCATGGGTTCAAAGGGATCATCTGTAATAAAGCTAGTATCTTTCTTTGATGAGTGCAGGATAAGCGTAGAAAGGACAGAGTCATAGCTATGCAGAGAGTTGGCCCATAGAGATTGAACTTACAAGAAACAAAATGGATTTAGGGGAACTTTGCTAGAAGCCTAGATATATATAGTACAGTGGTACCTCAGTTCTCGAACTCATTAGAACTCAAATTTCTTAAAAGTCGAACCAACCAGTTCGGAAAAAAAATTGCCTAGAGCTCGATCTGAATCTCAGAAGTCAAACCGTAAACGCTGACCTAAGATAACTTGTACGCGCTGGGAAATGAGTCACTCGGCACGTCTCTCTGCGGAAACAAAGGGTAAAGCTTCAGTCTCAGCCTGGCATTCGCTGTGATAGCATCGTGCATGTTTTCACAAGCTGAATACATATATTTAGACAGTAAAAATACATTTAGACAATGATAGACAGTAACAGTAATTATTATATAATAAAATACATTTAAAAATAAAGATTTCTTATTATTTTAATATTATTAATAAACCATTAATACATTTAATTACAATAATATTGTCTTGCCGAGCGGGGACGGAACGAAGACAAAGGCGCAGACGTCAGGGTATCGGGGAATACGGGTTTAATTACAGGTAAGGCAGGCAAAACGCAGACGGACAATACAATGACCAGACTGGGGAAACAGACTGAAACGCGGACGAAATACAGAGGACTAATGACAACAATCTGCTGATCACACGGGGATTCCACACGGGGTTAACGAGGGGGCGTGGCACACGGAAGGAGCAGACGATCGACGCAGGACAGAGCTGTCAACTGTTTTTTTTTTTAACTTTACACATTGTTTGGGTACATTTATTTTCTTACTTTACAAATTACTGTTTTGAAAAAATGTCCTTAGATGTGTTTAGTACAGTATATGCTCTTCTTGTTTTATCCGGTTCATTTTGTGTTTAAATGCTAAAAAAAAAAAATATATTTAGGCCGGGAACCAATTAATTGGTTTTCCATTATTTCTTATGGGGAAAATTCGATCAGAACCCGAACTTTTTAGGATTCGAATAAGAGTTCTGAACGGATTAAATTTGAGTTCTGAGGTACCACTGTATATAGGTTGTACATGTACCCTTATTACAAATCGAATAGCCTATATTGTTTATTAGGTCTTGAGTAAAGACACACGCCTGTAAAACATATTGTCGCATCCTTAATTCCCTCATGCTCTGATTAGATGAGGATCCAGAATCACTCAAAAAGTAACAGAGGCAGCAATAAATAAATCTATTAGAAAATGAAAGTGCAACCCCAATGGTACAAAAATGTTCCTCAGAGTGCATTTCTTGTAAATTGTACCTTAAAGGGTTTGATTACCTACTGCTAAGGGTACAATTGGCAGAACCTTGAGAAAAAAAGTACCAATTTGTACCTTTGGGAGTTCAGTTTCTTGTCACTGGGGCTGTACCCTTTTGTTCCGACAGTGTATAGTCCCACTGACAAGCAACTGTACCCTTAAAAGTACAAATTGAGCCTATTCCGGGAATCACTGGGGTATACCAAGGATGGGAAGTTAGTCTATTACAGAGCACACACTCACACACAAAACAAAAGTGAGAGTCATCGATTCAAATGGACTTTGATGGTGGTGGGGGTACCTGGGGGTGGGTGTGACTCCCAGTGCTGGAGGGATGAGGCTGCAGTGCTGACCACTGTGCTACAGTGCTGGCCCAAATATGGCCCAGAATAACTTGAAGTCTCGTGTCATCTAGAGTAGTGTTTCCTAATCCGGTCCTCGGGGACCCACAGTCGGTCCATGTTTTTGCTCCCTCCCACTGCGATCTGGAAGGGAGCGAAAATGTGGACTGTGGGTCCCAAAGGACTGGATTGGGAAACACTGATCTAGAGTTATAATCTGACCTACTCCTATACGACACACAATATCAACAAAAAATGACTTAGAAGGCCCTATAATGTCTTCTGGGTCTATTTCTAAAGTTATGTAACCTGGCAACTTCCGGTGATCTAGTTTGGAGATTTCAGCACCTTGGACAAGGAAAGCACTGCTGGCACTGTTATTTCTAGCTCATTGCCACTAATAATAGTCCGGGTAAATTCCCACAACCTGAAAAGAAAATGTTCATTTCCAGCTCATGTGTAACGCGTTTCCACTTTAGATGATTCTGTTAATTCCGCTAAAATTAACATTTAATACTAGACATATGTACTATGGCACAAAAAAAAATCACAGAATTAATCATGGCTTAAAATACAGTTTCAGGCACAATCACAATCCGTCTAGTTTATTATTTCAATCCAACTGAAAAGAAATTATTTAAACTACTTACAGTAGACCTGGGCAAGCTCATGCGCCATATCCAGCCCACGAAGATATTTTTACTGGCAAGCATTAAAATGGGAAAAACTGATAATGTTTCAGGTATATGAAGATGAATAATTTGTGAAATCTTTCCTTGAAAGCAATAATAGGTATACAACAATACAAAGTGAATCGCTATTATATATTAATATATTCTATAGTATATATTAAGTTGTTTGTTAGGTCTTGAGTAAAGACACACGCCTATAAAACATGTTGTTTTCGCATCCTTGAAGTCTCTCATGCTCTGATTAGATGAGGATCCTTGGATTGCCACCTTATCGTGGTGGAGGGGTTTGCGTGCTTCAGTGACCCTGGGGGCTATGTTGTCGGAGTGATTGCCCCTGGTAGGGTCTCCCCAGGCAAAAAGGTCCTAGGTGAGTGGCCAGACGAAGAGCAATCCAAAAAACCTATGATGAAATGTACCACAGCAAGATCTCGTTACC
The DNA here is from genome assembly GCF_048594095.1 of Paramormyrops kingsleyae. NCBI lineage: Eukaryota > Metazoa > Chordata > Actinopteri > Osteoglossiformes > Mormyridae > Paramormyrops > Paramormyrops kingsleyae. The sequence continues at coordinate 5,536,946 of NC_132805.1, forward strand.
CTCGCTTGGACTAAGGTCACCGGGGCCCCACCCTGGAGCCAGGCCTGGGGGAGGGGCCCGTTGGAGAGTGCCTGGTGGCCGGGCTTTGGCCCGTGGGGCCCGGGTGGGTCCCCAGGAGGGCCCATCACCTGCAAGGGGAATGTCAGGGATTCAGTGTGATGTGGATCGTGTGGTAGCCAAGGGAGACCCCAGCAGACCGATCCCCAGCTGACTAAACTGGCTTTTGGGGAAGGAGCCTGAGCTTGTGTGTGAGGCTGAGAGATACCGGCTAGATATAGTCGGACTCACCTCAACACATAGCGTGGGCTCTGGAACCTGGAGAGGAGCTGGATACTCTTTTCTTCTGGAGTTGCAGGGGGTGAGTGACGCCGGGCTGGGGTGGGGCTACTGGTGGCCCCACAGCTCGGTGCATTAACATCAGAGTTTACCCCAGTGAACGAGAGGGCTGTCTCCCTGTGCCTTTTGGTCGGGGAGAGGTCTCTGCCTGTCATCTGCGCCTATGTGCCGAATGACAGTTTGGAGTACCCAACCTTCTTGAACTTGGGTTGGACGATGGATTCCACTGTTTTGCTGGGGTACTTCAATGCTCACGTCGGTAACGACAGTGTGGCAGGGAGGGGGGTGATTGGGAGGAACGGACTCCCTGATCTGAACCCGAGTGGTGCTGTGTTGTTGGACTTCAGTGCATGTCTATAAGTGTCTTTACAGCTGACATGGTATGAACATATCTGGGGCTACAGGTCCATGATCGACTTTATAATCCTATCATCTGATCTGTGGCCTTTTGTCTTGGACACTTGCGTGATGTTAGGGGCAGAGCTGTCAACTGATCACCACCTGGTGGTGGGTTGGCTCAGGTGGCGGAGAAGGAAGCCGGTCAGACCTGGTAGGCCCAAACGCATGCCCAAACGCATAGTGAGGGTCTGCTGGGAACATCTGGGAGAGGCTCCTGTTCACCGGAGCTTCAACTCGCGCCTCCGGCAGAACTCCAACTGCATGCCGGGGGAGGTTGGGGACATTGAGTCTGAATGGACACTGTTCCGGACCTCCATTGTGGAAGCGGCCGTACGGAGCTGTGGCTGCAGGGTGGTCGGTGCCAGTCGTGGCGGTAACCCCCGTACCCGATGGTGGACACCAGAGGTGAGGGGGGCTGTCAAGCTGAAGAAGGAGGCCTAACGGGAATTATTAGCCCGGGGGTCTCTGGAGGCAGCTGACGGGTACTGGCAGGCCAGGCGGAACGCGGTTGCGGAAGCAAAAACCCAGGTGTTGGAGGTGTTTGGTGAGGCCATGGAAAGTGACTTTCAGACTACTGGGAAAGTCTATTCCGGGGTACTGGAGAGGAGGGTGAGATCGATAGTCGAATCTCAGATTCAGGAGGAACAATGTGGTTTTCATCCTGGCCGTGGAACACTGGACCCTTGCGAGGGTACTGGAGGGGTCCTGGGAGTTCGCCTATCCAGTCTACATGTGCTTTGTGGATTTGGAAAAGGCTTACGACCGGGTTCCCCGAGGTGCTCTGTGGGGGGTGCTTCGGGAGTATGGGGTCCGGGGTCCACTGTTGTGGGCGATTCGGTCCCAGTATGAATGGAGCAGAAGCTTGGTCCGCATTGCCGGTAATAAGTTGGATGTGTTCCCAGTGCGGGTTGGGCTACCCTCACCTATGCTCATGAGCTGTGGGTAATGACCGAAAGAATGAAACTGTGGATACAGGCGGCCGAAATGAGGTTTCTCCGCAGGGTATCTGAGCTCTCCCTTAGAGATAGGGTGAGAAGTTTGGATATCCGGGAGAGTCTCAGAGTAGTACCGCTGCTTCTCCACGTCGAAAGGAGCCAGTTGAGGTGGTTTGGACACCTGGTGCGGATACCTACTGGGCGGCTACCCGGAGAGGTTTTCCATGCATGTCCTACAGGGAGGAGGCCCCGGGGCAGACCCAGGACACGCTGGAGGGATTATATCTCTCGGCAAGCCTGGGAACGCCTCGGCGTCCTCCCCGAGGAGCTGGTAGAGGTAGCTGAGGAGAGGGAGGTCTGGGTATCTCTCTTAAAGTTGCTACCCCTGCGACCCGGACCCCGGACAAGCGGGTGATAATGGATGGATGGATGGATGGATATACAACAATAGCTAACAAGTCTATTATTGTAGCTTTCATACATACTGTACAAATAATGGACCCAGCTGACATGGTGAAGCTCAAATTTGGCCGTCCACAGAAAATAATTGCCCCGGCCTGTCTTACAGAGTGAACAGCCATTTCATTGAATCAAACCTTTGCACAAAATCTGCATAAATGCATTTATTTAGCTACTTAAAATCCATCCATCCATTATCCATACCGCTTTATCCATCTGGGTCACGGGGAAGCTGGAGCCAATCCCAGCATCTTTGGGCGAGAGGGGGGGGAACACCCTGGGCAGACATGCAAATGGAGATACATGTAAAAAGGGAACAGCATGCTTTTGGTTGGAAAGAATATTGTTTAATATGCTTTAAGTCACATTTGTGTGCTGCCATCTAGTGGAATTTTGTTGTACCTGCGTAATAGCCCAGTAACTGGGGATCTCGTTAGCGGTTATGCCAGCCGCCTACAGGGCGTAATGGCAAAAATGCAAGTTAGATATCCCACATATTTCAGAGATGGTATAGTGTTTTTGAAAGTAAGTCAATTTCAATATCAGGAAAATCAAGAAACTATGCAACTCGTGCAAGATATCTTCGAACAATTGCGAATATTACCCGTAATGGCTTTATATACACAGTATAAACCTGTTGAGGTTTTCGAGTTTCCAGTATGAACGTCTAACTGGGACAATAACTGCTCGCTGGAATCTTGCCTTTCATATTAACATTATGATTTAGCGAGATATGATGGTTTCATTTAAAAAGAAAACAATTATAGTGAGCTATTGTATGTTCAAATGGTTAATGGGTGATGAAGACGTCGCCCGGGCGATGAATATGCACACACAGAACAGAAGGATCAGTAAACCTGAATTTCTGTAATGAGGTAGTCCTTCCTTGTAACAAAGTGTGGCCTATGTCCACTGTTGGATGTACACGGTCAATGAGAAATCCGCGCTCACTGACGTTATTCGACTATTAAACTTCTATAAATGGAAAGGATCACAGTGGAAAGTCAGCACGGCTGCACATGTAGGTAGTGCCTTTTAGTAATCTTTTTACGTAACTGTTCAGTAACTGCTTAAGAGCTGTTTTTGTAGTAGGTTAATTGTTTCAAGCCAGGGCTCGATTATAGGCGTAGAGCTATATGATGTAAGCACCGAATCACAATAAATGACACATCCTTGTAACGAATTAATTTCACAAAAACCAAATGTAAAATTGTTTGTATAATGTTTATTTTTCTCAGTTAATTCGGACAAAACTTGGATTTTAAATTTACTCACTGTTCTGTGCTTTGGGATATCAACACCGTTACACCGCCAGTGAAGCGATGGATGCTGATGAACTCCAGTGCATTGCCCCGTCTTCTTGCTAAAATCCCCCTTAAGTACCTTGGACAGATTTTTAAGCTTCGTCTTGAAGACCGTGCGGCTGATTCTTCCTCATAGTGCCGACGCAAAAATCAATTTCTTGGTGATATAGAAGACAAACAATGGCAAAATCATCAGTGACCATTTTTTTGTTTGCTTTTTTTATATGTATTTTCTCCAATTTAATTACTGTTGAAGGATGGTGGTCGCAGGATTTACCTATAAAAACGACAGATATCAGCGGGAACAAGAAAGAACTGGTGAGTGACCGGGTTTGTCTTTGGGCAATTCCATCATAAATATTAGACCTGCAACGCAATTTTATTTCGTCGTCCTTTTTGAAATAGTTTGTTCAAGTTCTACTTATTTTATTGCACTTCTTTTAAAATTATAACTGTTAAAATTGCATTGCTTGAAACGGAGTTTAATGAAACTAGGTTGCAATACCAAACAAATCAGGGAATCTACATTTTGGGGGGGAAATTGTCATATTTTCGGCCTAAAATAAATTTCCAAAAAAAAAAACTGAACGTCGCAAAACAGTTTAAATTCCATATTTTAATACTTCTCACCTCCAGGGTTGGGGGTTCAAATCTGAAATCACATATCAAGTCTGTGGCGTGTGCATCCCTCGGAAACTGGAACCATATGCTGCATATATATAGGATAGGCTCTGATCTATACATTTTTCTAAGCGTCAAGCGTTTTAATATACAGTTTCTTTAAAATATATTTACAGCTGCCCTGTAACATTTCGTTAACGTAATTAAAACATTCCGAGAAAACGGGGCACTATTCTCGTATGCACGCCTGTCACTTCTTCACGTAATATTTATTTTAAAAGTTTCCATTGTCTCCTAGTTATTTTTCATTTTTGATTAATCGCATCACTGAACAACTTAGCGACGACGGCATGCTTCATGTTATTAAATGCTTCGAGTCAATGGAACGCTTGTAGCTGGTTAGTATAAGAAGCCAGTGCTTAAGTATTTAATCAGCTTCGTTTTCATCTGTTCTAGCTGGGTGTTCTTCACAATGTTTTGGAGAAACTTCAGAAGAAGAGGATGAGTAATTGGGATAGGAAGCCGAGTCGACTTCCTGTGGTACGCAAATATCTACAAAATATAATATTTTACATTGGTGTAACAAATGTAACAGTGCACAACGATTTAATGTAGTGCCCTCGTTGTTAGATTACTATTTTTTCGAGGACTGTTTGGGCATAGTACAAAGCATTTTTACAAAGAAAATTAAATTTGTCGTCCCCTCCCGTTCAACATTTCTTTCAAAAGTGATATTTGCATCTAATAACATCAGATCCAGTGTAATGCTTTTAACCGTGGAATATTAATATTCGTACGTGTAAGTAGATTACCGTCTTCCTAACTAACATATCACTGTTCTTCAGTGCTCTGTAGGTGGCCTTTGTTCAGTGAAAAGGGGACCCCGGTTTGGCCAACTATGCGACTGTCCACGAAGGTCAAAATGCAACCATTTCTTCCTCAAATGTTTATGATATCACGTATGCAAACTGTTACACAAAAGCAACACGTATTGGCCTTCTCCTGAAAGGTTTTTAAAATTGTGGTCAATATTTTGAACTTGTATTTTGCTGTAGACAAAAGCATCTGCTGTGTAAAATAAATGTAATGAAACATATTTCTATAACAACTATGCAAGTATGAAGATTAAGCAAAAATAAAGATATGTTTTATTTTGTAATATCTAAATATATGGGAGAATGCAGACTTCAAAAAACTTCAAGCAAAGTCCAAACTTTTAATTTAATTAATCATATTTAACTCATTTCCCTTGAGAGATATGTCTTTAAATTTATACAAAGTACATTAATTACACATGACTTTGTTATGCTGTTCCAACTTAAAAAAAAAAAAAATTACCCACCAACCCTGTAATGACCAGCTGAGTTTCATGTTGTTATTGTCATTACACTGATTGTCCATAAGGGGTCACTGGCAAACAAGTGAAAATACTGTATGGTTCCTTCACCATGGAAGGAACCAGTCAGCTATTCCTAGTAAATATTTTAGACCATTAGTGTCCTAAAAACCAAAATACAATCTTTTTGCAGTTGGTCAATTACATTTCAGCAGCACCACAAACCATGCAATAAAACATAACCACATCCAAAAGTCAAATCAAATACACTGCACAAAACTAGTTGAACATTATTTAATATAACTTATAAGATCGCAATAGTTAAAAGACAATGGTGAATTTCAGATTATTCTCCCACAAATGCTGCCCCCCTGCAGAGATATTGAAGGGTGTAAACAAGAGGATTATTTGTGCTGCATCTTTAATCAAGTCCCACCCAACCCTAAAAAAAAACTGCAGTCAAAAGCTTGACTTAGACTTCCGGAACCCAGATGATAAATGTCATTTTAGCTTCATTATGGGGAAATAAAAACTTGGATAGGAGAACAAGAACCCTTTAATTCAACCAGAGCAAGATTCTGGAAAATGTACCAATTCTGAATGATCACGGAGAGTAGAAGCATCAAGAACGCGGAAAACGTTCAAGCCATGATCAGAATGACTGGAAGTACTGACCATCAAGCTTGCTTGCAGCTTGATTTAGCTGCTAAACACATCACATACCATTCAGACTAGCAATCTGAGTCACAGAAAGACTACCACACTACCCACCGTAGACCACAGAAATACCATCTGTAACATAAACATGACGGAACAGATCACTTAGAACTGGAATTAAAAGGGAAACCAAAGCACTGGAGTATATCCACATGGATTACTGACAGTGAAAAGCGTTCCAGGAAAAACAAGAATTTGTGGATTCCTTCCCCACTTCTGCATTCATTGTCCATTCATCCTACATAAAATTAGACTCTTGTAATCTACCCCATCTTATTATGTTTTTATTTTTTGGCTTTCTTATCTGTGCTGCACACAAAGTGTCAACACATTCTCTGGTCTTTAAATGGGAAGCAATGGTTCTATTAGACTACCTGCTTGTAAATGTTTTCTGGTGATTTTTTGCATAGCAACTATAAATTAGTCCATTCTTTTCTCAATCCATCCATTTTTACTACTGGACTAATAGGTTTAGAATAGTATTTCGTCATATTTCCCGGCAAAGATGGGACACAGAGAGACACCCAAGCAACCCCTCTGGGAAGGTAATTTCACACTGGGATAAAACGTTAGTGATGTCTTCATTAAATCTACTGTGCAAACCGCACTGTAACACTCTCAGAAAAAAAGGGCAAAAATGTGAACCTTTGCTTGTCACTGGGGCTGTACCCTTGAAATTTGACCTTTTAAGGTACAGAAATGGACTCTGAGGATGTTATATTAATGCTGTTTGTACCTGCACAGGTACAAACAGTATTAATATACCATCAATGGTACAGAAATGTTCCTCAGAGTCCATTTCTGTACCTTAAAAGGTACAATTACCTGCAGTTAAGGGTACAATTGGCAGAACCAGTGACAAGCAAAGGTACAAGTTTTTACCATTTTTCTGAGAGTGCAACAGGTGTCCAGTTAAATTAACTCTCTTGATTACGGAATCATCTTTCCAAGTGTATTAAAAACTAAATCATACATTTAACATGAAAAGAAGGAACATTTGATGACTTGAAAAAGGAGACAGGTGTTCGGGGGCAGGTTCCTGCCACCCCAGCTACACGGATTCCAACTGCCTGCGGACCTTCTCTGACGCTCGCCGGTCAAGTGCCCTCTGTCGCGAGATCACCAAGAGCGCAAAGACCACCATCAGGCACAACACTGTGCCCTCAAATTTCCAGAAGAGACGTTCCTCCACTGCGACAGAGCGACAACTGGACCAGCAAAGGAGGGAAGAAATGTAAGTAAATCAACTACAATATATCAGCCAAAACATAATGTAAACTGTACTGCAGTACAATGTTCAAAATCAGTTAGAGTGGTGACATATATCATACAGACTCTCCATCCACATCCTGAGGTTCTGTATGAAACATCTAAGCCATACTGGGTGGTAGGAATAATTTTATATATATATATATATATATTATATATATATAAATTCAATTAATCTAAGCGTTAATTAAAAATATGATTTCAAATACATTTCAATAATAAGTATGTAAAGAATTCCACATCAATGAGACATAGATAATCACCTCTTGTACTCATCCTTCTTGGACTTGGCACAGTTGATCTTCTCAACATATCCAGTTGGGTTGCAGACTGGCCATAATTTCTGGGGGGGGGGGGGGGGGATAACCATGAAGTGAAGGGTATGGCTTGTACTCCACCCCAGCCGAAGGCAGTCTGGACGATGCTTACCAGCTGGAAGGCGTTGCACTGGAAACACTCAGCCGACACCACAAATTCCTCCACCTGCCAGCACGGCGTGGCCATTGGATCCAGAGCTGCAACACAAGCCCAGCCATAAGCTTGCATTCATTAGCTGCTATTCAGTAGCAGACTGAATAATAATTCATGGGTGTTATAGAAGCTGTTCTGCAAAGAATACACCACCAAGCTCTGATGTATGCATCACTTCATAAATCAAAAAACATACTTTATGTCACAGCCTAATAACCAAAAACATAAAGAGTAACCTTACTTGAAGTACTTTCTTTGCTCAAAGCAGATACACCAAGCACCCTGTTTATGCAGAAAGAAATCTTGGGTTATACCCCAAGCAAACGTTACAAAGCGACTAACCACGACCGACAACTTAATGGATCTTAGTTTCTGTCTTACCTAAAGGACAACAAACACCACAGCAGTATGCAACAGGCAGGTCTCCTTGTCCAAATCCTAAAATCGCTTTCCATCTCATTTAAACAGGTGTGTGGATGTTGCCAGTACAGGATCACACCAAGTGTGCCATCATCGTATACATTTTTCTACTTTTGAAGCTGGAAAGACAGGAAAAGACAGCCTTAACAAGCTAGTCAATTATGCTTTAAAATCTAAACCCCCAATACATCGCTAACTATGAAGCAGATATCAAACGTTACAAATTATACAAGAATCTAATATGTCTGCGCTGCTAAGAGAACTGAACATACATGTAAACTTACTCGCTACCTAGCAATAGCATAAACTCCTATTAGCTGCTACAGAAGGAATATACTCACCGAAAGATATTGTCTGTACTGTTATCTTTGACATTAGTGGTCCATGTCCACCAGTTTCGCACGTAAATGTACTCGACAGGCTTCTAGCAGCACTCTAAGATGAACATTACACCGACACTATCCCGCGAAGTTTATCCCACTTGGGGAACTCAGTCTGCGCTGGGTTACTTTACGCAGGCGCTACGCCATCGCGTAAACATGCCGCAAATCGTGAGTTCCGCGCTGTTGATTCCACGTAGTTGGCGGAAGCGCGCCGGCGCCGCCTCCCCGGCCTGTTGCGTCATCGCTCACTTCGCTGCATCATGGTGGCTCGATCGTCGCGTACGTAGAGTGTTATTCCAAGGTTCGCCTTTTGTTCATTATTAGATGCTATTCGACTCCCATTTTAAAAGCGAAATTCGTATTTCCATGCCCAGTGGCATAACCGGCGAGCACGACCTTTTGCTAACCGTCTATTCCGCTCAGTCTAACACATGACGCTTATTAAAGACCTTATGGCGTATAATGGTGCTTATGATTACCCGAGCATTTGCCATTTTTTTTTACTTTGCTACTGTACGCACAACATAAACCTTGGAATGAAAGGAAATACACAGTAAGACTGTGGTTCACCACTCTGCACCAGGAATCACCGATACTTTATTAAAATTGTTACTGACACTTAAGTAACCTTAATCGGTGCTTTTAATGTTCTACGTTTTTTCTATATTTCACAGCAAATACCTTTGGCCTACTGTAGTGGAAATGGAACTGTTTTATGATACTCTTTCCCGTCTTCAACACATCAGCAAGGCAGTAACTCGACTATAATTAGTGAGGAAGCTTATTCCAAATTGTCAGATTCATCAACGCAAGTGCTTTTCATTGAGCAGATCCAAATTTGAACGCTCAGTTACTCTGAAAAAAGCAGGGAAAGCTACAGGCAATTTACTTCCAGTCAGAAAAATGCCCATACAAGAAACTCAGTATGTACATTCATTCATTTTTCACTGCTTGCCTGGGTTGTGTGAGCCGTAGTCTGAGCAGAGATGCCCAGACCCTCCCTCTCCTAGGAATTTCCTCCTGCGGGATACTGAGCTGCTCCCTGGTCAGCTGAGAGACCCATTACATTAAACGACCAATAACAGTGCAAGACACTGCAGACTTTGTAAACAAAGGGCCTGTATTTATACAATAGTTCCACTCTTCATAAATGCATAACCAAAAAAAAAAATCCTTCAATATATGCTTGCCTGTTTTATTCACATGTCTATAAGCACACGGAGAGTGGGATAATGTTTCTATGGAGTTGTTTTTGCGCAGATAAAATTCTTCAGAAAGGCGACAGTTGTTCCTTCATCCATTTAACGAAACAGAAAAGGAGTGATACAAATATGCTATGTGGCTCACCAAGCATGCCAGCAGAAGGCCCATCATAGCCTACAAAAGTAAACCTGTCAAATTGCCAGCAATCATCTGATGAAGAACCTCACAATTCTAAGAGCCCAGGAGAACTCCAGGACATAAGTAAGCTATTCGTACAAGATTGTTCACATCTCATCCGCATGGGCTGGTTTCGTGGGATCAGCATCGTTGCTCCCCTGTCCTTTGGCAGATGTCAAAGCCAGAGACAGCGTGTCTGTTTTTCCCTCATTTGGAAGCGAACTGTTTCTTGATTGGTTCTCTGCCTGGTCTGCGCCTTCTTGAGGGACCGCCTCCAGACTTTCGATTGGCTGATGTCGTAGACTAGAAGTCCGATCTAAGGTATCTGATTGACTCATGTCTGGTGAATAAGACAGGATTTCACCATGAATGTCAGCGTCGTCCACGTCCTCTGATATTTGCAAAGAGGAGGCGGGGTCAGTCAGGATATTTCTTGAAATAACTGTAATAGTGAAGAACACAACAGAAAAGTGGTCATGAATTTTCTCAAATTCAGCACTTGTGAACTGATACATCTTAATTCCTCCTCACTACATATACTATTATGCTATTAATGATATATAAAGAGTATGATGTTAATTATGTAAAACACGACCTGGAAGATTATTGAAACCACCACAGAAAAATGGATCATTTCAGGGGTCCTTCCAAAACCAGGCAAGAAAACACAGAAGTGTAAACTGGAAGATTATCTTTCTGTCAGATTAACTGTCAGAGTATATGCATATAGGGATGAATGAACCATGTTCCCTTAACTAGGTACACTACAGCCAAGAGTTTGGGCCCACCCTCAGATTTAAAAAAAAAATAAATGATACACTGCTTTTTCAAACTTTTATTACAAGAAAATATTAGAAATACTTAAAATAATTGTAACTGGCTGTTTTTGAAGAGAACCCTTCTTCACTGAAAATTTCGATTTGAGCCCTCTGTTCAATTGTTAGCTGTGCCTTTTTAGCCATTACAAGCATAAAAATAACAAATATTTATCAAAAATTCTGACTAGTTGTGACAATGGAAGATTGAAACGAGGAACAGACAGTGACTTGAACCTCTCATAAACTTATCTGGGACAAGGCAGACAAGTAAGTATCGTTTAGTTTATTAAGACACGATCAAGAGAGGCCACAAGCAAATCGAGTTCTGACATTAGTAAACAGAATTCACACAAAGTGAATGTCAATGCACTAAAGTAGACCTGATATGTCTTCAAAACCAGTAGTTCAGCCTTTGTGGCTAAATGATGTGTTACTGAAAACCAGTCAGTCACATTTGTTTGAAGCATTTCGAATATTTCCTTGTAATAAAAGTTTGACAAAGCAGTGTATTGTTTATTTTTTTAAAAATCTGAGAGTGCGGCCAAATTTCTGGCCTGTAGTGCATAAAACTAAAAATGGGAAGTATATATTTTCTGAAGCAAGCAGAATTCAATCATGTAATGATTTAGACTTATAAGGGGGAGCTAATCAGTTCAGTTTAGTTAAAGGAATGTGGATGGAGTTATCGGGGAGAGGGTGAATAATCTGAAATATTCTGCAGGGAGGGGTTAGCATCCTATGACAAGAGCAGCGATTCGGCTATGTTTTGTAGAACACATTATTTCAGTCTGTTAACTACAGTTGTCAGAAAATGTTTGTGGATTTGTCTGGACTTCTCAATGAATAGCTCCTAAAATGTGATCTTCATCTCGATCTTCATAAAAGTCATAGTAATAAATTTAACAAAGCACACTCCTTAGATTGCCCATTTTTTGCAGAAGAAATGGCTTAAACAATCAGGGTATTTGATGAAAAATATGTAAACCTTCAGAATAATATCTTCAAAAGTGTGTTTGTTTTAGTCAGGTATGAGTTTGACCTAAAAAGAAATCAATTCAGTGTTGATTACCTGCTCTTCACACTAGACCTCAGAAGAAAAGAAATTCAGCACAATTTCTACAATCTATAACAGTTGGTGTCCCAAGCCATGGAACATCAAACAAGTGACAAAGAAGCTGAAGGTGACAAGTGAGGATTTTGCAGGCATCTCTGCACTTGATAAGATCCACGTTCCTGATTCCCTGATAAGAAAAACACTGACAGAGAGTCGTGTTCATGGGAAGTAACCATGGAGGAAACCACTGCTCTCTAAAAAGCATTACTGTCTCATTTGCTGAAGACCACCTAGGTGTTCAACTGCATCACTGCAACAAACGTTCTGTGGAGAGATGACAGAAAGGTTGAACTTTCGGTAAATGTACGCAGTGTTCTAAATGGAGGAAGGAAAACACTGTACACTAGCATCACAACCTCATCCCAGCTGTGACACATGCAGGGAGTGTAAGGATGTGGGCCAGCTGGGGCCTGGATGACTTGCAATCACTGAGGAACCAATGAATTTCAAGTTTGCGCCTAAAAAAATTATGCAGCAGAATATCTGGGTGTCCATCTTCCAACTACTTATCCTGTTGTTGTTGTTGGTTATTGCCAACAAAGGAGGCTGCATAGTTTCTAAATCCAATGATTCACATATTTGTTCCATCAATGGCCTTGAATGTTTAAACCATTTTTTTTTTTTTCAAAAACACAAGGTGGAGTAAAATGTTTTGTTTGTTGTTTGTCAAATAAAATCTTAGATGAGGATCAGATCACGGAATAGGAGCCATTCTTGTAGAAAACCAGATAAAAAAAAAAACAGATTTACAAACGTCTTTCATAACTGCATTGAAAATATTTTTCGAATGACTACAACGAATAACTTAACCAATGTTTTAAACTATGTAGGCCTGTCATGACCTTTGTGACACACGAGTACAATGATGCACAGTGTGTAAAAGGCATCTAGAAACAGATTTAATTTTGCTACTAATTAATTGTCAGTGCTATTTATACTAAATATACTTACATTTCCAGATTAACATACTAATTAAATAATTCATTTAAAAGTGTTTCCCTCTTACTGAGAATGGAACAGTTTACTTAACCCAAGCTGAAATCCTACGTTTGGAAGTTTTACTCCAATAAATAAAAATCTCAATCTATTTATGTTCATTAAACTAAGTTACCCCTGTGCCAACACCAGAATGAATACACAATAAAACATTTGAATGAAAACTCTTGGAACAAAAACTATTAAACGAAATCACTTGGAGTCCTGTTTACTGAAAATCTCTGCCATGTAAAAGCACACCCTTTCATATTCAACGGAAGGTAGGCTGACCTGCTACAGCAACAATGAGAACTGCAAGATCAAGATTCTCCACCCCGTTTGACATGCTGAACAGGACTTATTCTGACTGCATATTTCAGCCCAGACAAAAACATCTCTTAAATGGAATTTTGGTGTAGCTCAGTACTGAAAAAGCACAACTTACGTTAATGCTGGAGTAACATTACAACGAGCATCACAAGCTGGACAGTGCTAGTTTGCCTAAACTAATCCATACAACTCAACTGTAATATGCTGCACCATACATCCAGCAACCAATGGGAATACATTCAGTGTTTTAAGGGTAACTCTGGGCATACTACATTAAAAAGGCACATATTACGATGCTTTTGGCCGAACTGGGAATTTATGTTAGGAATTTAAGATGTTGTTGCAAATGAATCCTTGTCCTTGTATTCTTTATTATCTTTTTTTTTTTGCAAAGGCATGGCAACCTTGAAACGATTAGTCTGCACTACCTACATAGGGGAAAAAACCGTGAACAAACTTCACATATCAGCAGAAGAAAGAATTGACCTCCAGTTTGTGCATATCCCTCCTCCACTGATACAGAACCCCAGCTGAAAGGACTGTAACTTGGAAAGATGATGAGGGCCAGGGAGAAGATGAAGATCTGGTATAAAAATACACACACACACACACAGCTTTATGTTAATCATGTGCTGATTGGCCTCAGTACATCACTTATCTCATTTTTCAATGAAGTCAAGAAAAATGAAGATTACTGAGGATTGTTACCATAATGCAAGTGGTGGTCTGTGCTGCCTTGGTGGCTGTCCGCTTGATCAGGGCTTGCAGCTTTTGCAGCTGGGTCAGGAGGGATCTGCACACAGACATCTCCTGCTTTAACACCGGAAAGCCACTGTGTCACCACGCCAACAGGGCCCAAAGTGCCGTATTCAGTCCTGGGGACTGACCGAGGTTTTGCTTCAACCAACCGGCTGAGTATAAAAAGTCACATTAGCAGTGTACTCAACCGGCTGGTTGAAACAAAACCTTGGTCTGGATTTGCACTTTCTGGACTGGAACTTCCCACCTCTGTCTGTAAAGGATTACTGTTGCGAGTGACTTCCCCTGCACTGGCCGTATAAAGAATCTGTGATACAATGACACATACATATTGTTCTTTTCCAGTTGCTCCACTGTCCTCTGCAGCTCCTGGTTCTGTATCGAGCATGACGCTACCCTGGAATGCACACCACACCATGCAGGGAGGTGAGATGGTGGCTTCATCCATTAAAGAAAAGCGTCTTTGGCACAGATGCAGATTTAGAGAGACCAGCAGACGTGATGAAGCGGCGGTACCTGCTCTCCAGGCCGTCGATATATTCCTTTTTCCTGCGCCGGCTGTCCTGGGCCGACTGTTTGTTGCGGATCTTGCGCCTGACCTTCTTCAGAATGCGCTCCTCCGCCTGCAGAGGAATCCCATCACATGTGACATTTGCACTGTTTTCACTGCAAACGTGCCACAAATGTGCAGCTTTTAAAATTATTTTTTGCTTATTTTTCATATCATTAAGCTACCCGAACCAAACTGAAGACATTGTGATGACATTGTACATCCCGCAATGCTGGAACTTATTCTTTTCACTGGTCCATGTTTTACCAGATCCATATTTCCCTGATTGGTGATGCAGTTTACGGTGATACCTTTGTCAGGGGCAGGTTATTAGGCAAGGAGATGCCTTCCTGATTCAGAAGTTTCTGTTCCTCATCGGTAAGATGGAGGTCTGGGTATAACTTTACAAAAGACAAACAGCAAACCACTAGTGATACAATCCAATCACAGCCGAATCAGAGACTTTAAAGATTCCTGTAATATGTAATATTATTATGTAATATTCAATAATATGCTTCTTATTGCTTTCTATTCCTAGTGACACATTTGTAAGTGATATATTTTCTTTACTGAATCTTCATCAAGACCTACTGGCAGGTTCTCCAGACCCTGGTCATCTTTGCAGATGAGGCTGGTGGATGGTGCACCATCGGGTTTTGCTGTAGGTGCCAGAGGCAGCTCATTCACAATGCAAGAATCAGACATCAGCATGTGGGTGCTCCAGTCATCTGGGGAGAAACCCACAGCACTGTCAGAACCACCGCAGGCATCTTAATGTATCAAGGAACATAAGGTATCTACACTATAAAATCCATGGCACCGTAAACTGTATTTTTTTTTTGTTGCATTGTTGATATCTATCCATCCATTTTCTGTACCCACTTGTCTATCCTGGAAGATCTATGGACAACCTAGTAATTCCAATTACCTGCAGGATGTTTTTGGACTGTGGGGGGAAACCAGAGAACTTGGAGGAAACCCCATAACGACACGGAGAGAGCATGCAAAACCCACGCACATGGAGCCATGGCTGAGACTCAAACGCTGGTCCCAGAGGTGTGAGGCAGCAGTGCTAATCACTGCTAACCACTGCTAACCACTGCACCATCATACCACTCGCTTTGTCAACATTTGCTAATTTTATGATATAATTTTCAGAGTAATACTGACTCAACAACAGCAGACTTCCCTTATCAATAGACATGTGAAATTATATCAGGCTAACCACCAGACCAATCTGATACTGATAGGATCATAAATTCCATTAGTCTCTTAGCATCATTTAATGACTAAGAACTTTCCCAAAAATATGGCCTAAATTCTCTTACATACTGCAGATAACAGAATGTACATCCATTTCAGATCTATTTTTAAAATAACATAGATATTGCTTGCAAAATACTATGTAACTCACCTAGCTGTATGGAAATGACATCCATACTCTGTTGTTCTGGCTCTGTCTTCAGGTTATTTAGACTGCTGATGTCATACACCAGCTGGTAGACGGCAGGCGGGGCCTGGTGGGGCCCCGAGGCCCTTGGGGGGCTGTCAGAGCTTGGATCTTCTGAGATACCGCTGTCGGTTTCTGAGAAGACCTCCCCAGGAGGACCGGAGGGATAGACATCATTTGGGTTGATGGCAGGGAGGACATCTTCAGGTTCACTGTCCTTCAGACCCTATTAAAGGAGACGAAACGTTTATCTGTCAAGGTGTCAATTCAATAAAGGGAAAAGGTGCATAGGTTGTGTTCTTAAAACAGTTCCCCGAAAGTCATAATCATTCATCTTCCAACCACTTATCCTGGTCAGGGTTTCAGGGGACGTGGAGTCGATCGCAGGAAGCACAAGACACAAGGTACACCCTGAATAGGAGAGCGGTTCATCATTAAGTGCATGCACACGCACACACACACACACACGTACACCAGGGCTGAACTGGCCATCTGACATACTGGGCCTCTTCCCAGTAGGTCGATGAGTTTATAGACCCCTCCCTCCGTTCAACGGATTTTTAAACTTTTAATCCCAGTCCAGCCCTTACACATACACACTAGCATACACTACAAGCTAAGAGGCCATGCAGCCGTACTGCATGTATTCAGACTCTGGGAGGAAACCTTGGATCCATGTCAATAAAGAACAGTTCCTAAAACAACAGCTATCATTTAACCCTAAAACATACTTACACACTGGGAGTCCAGTGCCCACGCCTCCAGGGTCTTTGGTGTCGTGCTGTAAAGAGAACTAGAGCAAAGGAAAGGCTCATCCAAACCCAGACCAGCCTCTATCTCGATGTCTTCCTCTCTCTGCCCAAAAAACACTTCTCCATTCTCTGCATTCATGTCCTAGAAGAAAGAAAAATGATGATTTTTTTTGCCCACTTCAGCTGAACAATATGCACAAAGTTCACAAAGATAAGCATTCAGAGGAACGTTGAAAAATGTACAGTTAAAATTCAAACGGCTTCCCACTTGATACGTACATCTCCCATAAAAACCAGACAACAAGAAGAAGACATGAACAGTCCTCATTAGATGACAAATGCGACATGGAGCAGGTGTGGAATTTGCTTAAGGAGTGTTCATTGCAGGAGGAGGAGGAGTGATTTCGGCGCACGCTTTGTTTGAACAGTGCAAGTTTTTCTAGGCAGGATATTTGTTTCCTGGTGGGCACAGGCCTATTTTCCACAACTTAGCAAACTTTCACGTCCGGAACACCTTTTAGCCTATATAAGGTATTTAATCATAGCTTTTTTAAAACCCAGAGTTTCCATCCGCAGGTAAAAAAAATCCATCTTCTTATACATTCAAAGCGAAAACCTTATAAGCATCCCAGAATTTTTGACTTTATAAATGCAAGCCTCTAATTTCCATGAAAGCATGGTACGGAAATAAATATTTTCTGTATTTGACAGCTGTATCCGACGCAATTTTCTGGTTATTTAAAACACATAAAAAGCTTGATAAATACTCATCTCATCCTCAATTTATCTAATCAGTTATGACTTGCACAGGGAAAGCATAGGAACCATTATATTTATTGAATATTTTATCACCACTACTTATTTTTATTGGCATCAGTTTCTAATTTCTAACCGGACTTGTAATAATCGCAGTTCTTTCACATAACAATGATACCTAATAATTACACTTATTTCTGCAAATGCGTAACTATCAAAAGTCATCGTGTTATAACTATCAATCTATGTGCTTCTCCGCATTATGAATACCTATCAAGATTTCTGTATGAAAATACATAACATTCAATCAGATAAATGCATGCACGGTACAATTAAATATTCATTTATATTCAGAGCAGATGATTTTCAATGTTTCTGTATAGTTTTGTTCCCTGGTTTGAAGTCATGGCATTGGAAAAAATAGAAACTTCTGACAGTAGGTTTTTAGTGTTTTCCGAACCTTCGATCTTTATAACGTGGTCATCTTTGGATATCTACTTACCTCGCATTAGCCGAATACAACTTTCAGTTGCGACACCGTCTCAGTTCTTTTTGCTCACTGTGTGGGTGGAGCTTTCTTTCTTATGTCAAGCCGGATAAACAAGAGATATATTGTATTCACATAGTACATTAACACCACCTTTCACTTACCGACTGTGCCAGAGACTATGGATAGATTGTATCCTGGCTTTAAGCAATGTTCGTAAATATTCTCATATATATTTTACACACCTTATCGTAAATAGGCCTATATGTTAACTCGCTGAATGTACCTTTGCACTAACTTTTCATTTTTCCGAAGCTGGTGGTTAGACAGGGAACTTCTTTACTTTCCAGCGGAATCCAGCTGGCAAACCTTATGTCAATCAACATAAGAAGGCGGATGTAAAAACGACGGAACTCCCTCGCCCCTTATTCTAATTGGCTGGCATAATTCAGCTGAACAATAAAATGGCAGAGGATTGACCAGCAGACATTGGTCGTCAGTAGTTAGCAGTTTGACTGGGAGCTACCAGTTTAGATTGAGCTTTTGCAGCGACGGGGATGTACGTAGTTGTCATTAGACTCCCATTGCTAGAGGAAGACGGTATTTCCGCTATAATGACGCACGGGCTCTAAAGAGGAGCACAGCAGTAAGCAGAAAAAGTTCCTGATTGCGTGCTAGGTCTGTCTAAAATTCCGAGCATACCGAGGACACTGATTACTGAAAAATTTGTCATAAATCCTTAATTTTTATAAACATTACCTAGATCCACGTAACAAGTAAAGTTCCTCCCCCGCAACGTCAAATAAATAACGACTTCCTTGTCATTAAATGCGTCTCCCCCTGCACGCATATTGTTGATTTCATTTTATGCGCTGTTCAGCGCAGCACACAGAAGTGCACGATATCTGAACCTTTCCGACCTAGTGATGCTTCCGTCTTTATCGTCGTGGACGCTGTGTAAAAAGAAGCGAGTCGTTGCCTGTTGAAATTGCTTGCACCTATTATACACTCACCTAAAGGATTATTAGGAACACCATACTAATACGGTGTTTGACCCCCTTTCGCCTTCAGAACAGCCTTAATTCTACGTGGCATTGATTCAACAAGGTGCTGAAAGCATTCTTTAGAAATGTTGGCCCATATTGATAGGATAGCATCTTGCAGTTGATGGAGATTTGTGGGATGCACATCCAGGGCACGAAGCTCCCGTTCCACCACATCCGAAAGATGCTCTATTGGGTTGAGATCTGGTGACTGTGGGGGCCATTGTAGTACAGTGAACTCATTGTCATGTTCAAGAAACCAATTTGAAATGATTCGAGCTTTGTGACATGGTGCATTATCCTGCTGGAAGTAGCCATCAGAGGATGGGTACATGGTGGTCATAAAGGGATGGACATGGTCAGAAACAATGCTCAGGTAGGCCGTGGCATTTAAACGATGCCCAACTGGCACTAAGGGGCCTAAAGTGTGCCAAGAAAACATCCCCCACACCATTACACCACCACCACCAGCCTGCACAGTGGTAACAAGGCATGATGGATCCATGTTCTCATTCTGTTTACGCCAAATTCTGACTCTACCATTTGAATGTCTCAACAGAAATCGAGACTCATCAGACCGGGCAACATTTTTCCAGTCTTCAACTGTCCAATTTTGGTGAGCTCGTGCAAATTGTAGCCTCTTTTTCCTTTTTGTAGTGGAGATGAGTGGTACCCGGTGGGGTCTTCTGCTGTTGTAGCCCATCCGCCTCAAGGTTGTGCGTGTTGTGGCTTCACAAACGCTTTGCTGCATACCTCGGTTGTAACGAGTGGTTATTTCAGTCAAAGTTGCTCTTCTATCAGCTTGAATCAGTCGGCCCATTCTCCTCTGACCTCTAGTATCAACAAGGCATTTTCGCCCACAGGACTGCCGCATACTGGATGTTTTTCCCTTTGCACACCATTCTTTGTAAACCCTAGAAATGGTTGTGCATGAAAATCCCAGTAACTGAGCAGATTGTGAAATACTCAGACCGGCCCATCTGGCACCAACAACCATGCCACGCTCAAAATTGCTTAAATCACCTTTCTTTCCCATTCTGACATTCAGTTTGGAGTTCAGGAGATTGTCTTGACCAGGACCAGGATTGAAGCAACTGCCATGTGATTGGTTGATTAGATAATTGCATTAATGAGAAATTGAACAGGTGTTCCTAATAATCCTTTAGTGTATATATATTGCAATGCATGTATTTGTAACATAATGCATGACATTTATAAATTGCGCAAATTTAATTATTGGAAGGGCAGGTTTACATTGCTAATCATATAACCCTTACGATTGCCGAGTAATTTGGCTTTTACAAATATCAGTACGTTCTAATGAAAAACACCTTTTAAAGAATAAGACAAACTTTATTGATCCCGGGAGTAATTCTGTGTTTGTCTTATGAACTCATGGATAAATTACCTGGTAGGCCTATATGTCACAATACATATCTCTGCCACTAGGACATGTCGTTTAGTTGGATTGTTCTTTCTATATTGTGCTTAGTGTTTGACTGTGTGTATCTTGTCAGACTACAGCATATAGGAAATTCCCTCTTGTGTGACGTGTGCTTCCTGAGCTAGTCTCTAGATGTAGCATGACACTGGATATTGGATTAACACTTACAGAATTTAGTGATCAGTGGTCATTGTTGACACACCACAGCACACAACAACGAAATGTGTCCTGCATTTAACTTTTATGTGACATCGTGACATAGCAGGGGGCAGCTAATTCAGCGCCCGGGGTGCAGTGCTTGGGGGCGGTACCTTGCTCATGCAGGGTAACTCAGTGGTGCCTTTAAATTACAAGTGCGCTTCCCTAACCATTAAGGTGCCACTGCCAATAAATGATTAGATGGAATAATATAGTTGCTGCTACTATTAAAATAAGAAAAAGAACCAGACTACAATAAAACATTCTTGCAGGAAATTTGAAGCCATCTATTGGGTTGGATGCACTTTTCTATTAATTGTCTTTAAGCAAAATTACTGGCCTTATGTTTCTTGCTTTCAAGGCAACTGACGAGTATAATTTTAGTTTTGTTCAGTTATTCTTTGCATTTATCATTTTTATCAATTTTAAATTGTGTCTGTGAAGAGGTTCTGTAGAAATAATTCTAGATGTGAACAAACCTGAAGAATACGTTTTGACTGAAAACAGTTACTGTAATTCGCAGAAAGTAATGGACGGAGCTGTAGCAATGTAGCCACAATGGTGAAGGGGTTGACAGAGGCAGTACAGTAGTAAAGTGGTTTGGTTGTTGTATAACATCATCATGATTGACAGACACTAGGCCTGTCAATGGGCTGGTAATCTCCTCCATGGACCAGTTGCCCACAGTTGTGCATCATGTTATACTCCCAACAAACCTGTGTGCACCCTTAGTGTTTGGCTTGATATCAATGTGCTTCTTCAGCAACCACTGGACGGAAGTTAATCTGGGGATCCCAGAGCTAGATAACTGATGAACTGTTACGCTTTTTCCATACTGGTGCTCGTCATTATCAAAGAATGAATACAAAACATGTCAAATGCCATTTTTTCCCGGACTAAGGAAAGTAATATATAAGTAGTTTTGCTATCTGTGTGTATCTTTGGAATTCCGCTCTGCACATTTTAGCGCATACATAAAGCAAACTTGCTAATAATAAATACTTACAATCCAAAATGGTGGATTGTATGAAGTTTGTGTCACGTTACAAACCCTCCTACAATTTTGGAATTTTGCGCCAATCGGGTGACGAGTTTGCAGAGATGCATTATGATTGAGTCTGGCACTCGAGGCGCGGCGGATTCCGCGAACTCCTTCGCAGCTTGGAGCGCTTGCGGGAGGCAGAGGGCTCGTTCTTTGTGGGAATAGCCGCGTCCGCATTCATAAATTGAGAAACACTGTTGGAACCGTCAGCTCAGCCCTTTCGGTCCATCACCGCAGTGCCTCGATGGACGAAGACAAACACGGTAATTCAACCCACTAACCATAACATGGAATGCTATGAAAACTTTTAACTTGGTTTTGGTAATGATTTCCCTCTAAATACTTTAAACAATATATTCCTTTAGACCTTTTTTTCGTTGTTTTGAGTAGAACGTTGTTTATATATGTTCGCGTAATGGCATATTGTTGATTTACAGACAACTGCTTACTGAGTAAATATTTATATTATTATCTGTATCTTATTGAACTTTTCATGTGAAATGGAATCGACTTAATAAAATAGCAAATAAATATGAGCATAATCTTCCGGATTATACCCACCCTTGTTTGAGTAGTAACGGGAAGGAAATACCCTTTGCGTCAATGTTCCGAGAAGTTATAGTCAGAAGTTGGATGCGATTCAGAATTCGAGATCGAACTTGAACAACTGTATAAGAACATACACGTGGACAATATATAAATTTGTAACTGTGTTAAATCGTTTAATATAGATTTCGGTTAAATATAATTCACTTTTCTATGCTTTACCACAACTTAACCGTTTATCAGATACATCCCTTTTAGGACATGGGCTCCTGAGTTTGTCGTATGGGAGGCAACGTTATTTTAATAATTTTAATAATTATCAATCGCATATGTCAGCCTGTAACTTCAGCGTAGCTATTGCGGTTGTGCCATAAACTATGGATTTACGTGTTTATATTCTGCGATAGGGAAGATCTTGATTACGATCATTGAATTACAATAATGTGTGTTGCCGCATGTTTGAAGACGTACGTGGTCCGTGTTTTGCATAGTACAATTTAATGCTCATAAATTAGTACTTAACTCATTTGCGGTAAAGTGATAAATGCCAAGCCCCGATTTGTCGTTAATCTAAACTTAATAAATGTAAATAATGTTGTTACCTGAAATATAGAACTTATATATTTTTTCTGCCTCTTCTTAAAACCAACCCATTGTCTGTACATCGTGTTATATTTGTCTATTTTACTTATGTTCTTCTCATTAATATAAGAAAATGGAAATACAGGAATGTGTTTTTTCATCGTTGATTTAGTTTTTTTTTCGTATGCCGTGGCACTTTTCAAAACAAAGATGTTAAAGAAAACATAAAATGTAGTATTCAGTTTTTTTTTTTTTTTGTTCCAGGAAGTGTTGACGTTTGATTACCAAAGGACATCTTTGGCAGGGTGCCTCATTCTGACAAGAGGGTGAGATACGAATTTCTGGTAAAAATGACATGGATGCATGCCGAATCACAAAAAAGCTCCACAGCTTTCGAGTCCGGAATGGATACCGCCCTGGGCACGAGGTCTGGGCTAGGAATTAAACTGGTGTCACTCTTTGTGCTACTATTCGTGACACTTGTAAGTGGCTGCTCTGCCTTGTGCATCATCAGAGGGAGAGGGATGTGTAACGCAGACCCAGGTAAGTCTGCAACACGTAGACGATCGGCATTAATCATCATCCACCCATTTTCCATACCCATTTGCCGTATGTGGGAACACAGGGGTGCAGAAGCTATACCAGACGTGAATAAGCGTATATATGTTTTTCTGCAAAACATTGTTTCCTTTTTGGAATAATGAGTCTTCTGATTTTCTTTCCATTTTATAGTTAGCGCTATAGAATATGTGAGCCAATCAGCAGTCACACTCATGCAGACATATTGTAGTTATACTCAAAGTGCAAAACAACTTTTCAGTTTCTTGAAACTGCTAAGGGTATGAATTTTCGGCCTGCTGCGCACATATAACGTTAATTCATGTAACATCTAACGTCTGTTTATTTGCATTGGAAGAGGACAGAATGTCTCTTGTCATTGTACACAAAAGGTGCAGCATGTTTGAATTAATTTATCTGACAAAACGGTGTGATTTACTGCTCAGAGGCACGCCGCAAGGTGCTAGGTTTGGTGAGCTGCTTTGCGGGTGGCGTCTTCCTGGCAACCTGCCTGCTGGACCTGGTGCCTGATTACCTGGTGGAGATCAACAATGCCTTTAGCAACCTTGGGATCACAGTAAGGAGTTGGGCAGAAGCACAGTCTTGTTCTCTCTCGCTCTCTCTCTCTCTCTCTCTCACACACACACACACACAGGCAGTCCCCAGGGTTTAGAACGAGTTCTGTTTCCTAAATCGGTCTTCAAGACGAATTTTTAGGCAAGTTGGAAAAATAATAGTGCAGTACATAAGAAAAAGAATATTATACCGAAATAATTAAACTACATATGGTACTGTACTGTATGCTGAGCTGACAAACTCCCGAAGCCACGCGGTGTTTTCTCGAGTATCACAAAGTAATGCATGCATTCCTTATTACTAATCATTTTATTTAACCGAGATTTTTAATATAATAGGCTTTAGGGCATTTTGTTCGTAAGTATGAATTGTCTGTAAGTCAGACATTCTTAACCCAGTGACTGCCTGTATATATGCAATTTTTTTGTATCTATTTGCTAAACTTTCAAATCTTGTGATGTGGGAAATTATGCAGTTCCTTTGGCTTGCTGACAAAATCAGCTAAATTTGGTTAGTTTCCAAATTAACATGCAGTAGTTTGCACTGTAATGATTGTTTGAAGAACAAGGCTTGCTTGTCTCACTTCATATGTTGGAAATGTTACCGGTTCAGTATGTGCCGGATACTGTTGAATGTTAGATAGTTCTGTGTTCTTCTCACACTGGAATTCTGTTCACCCAGTTGCAGTTCCCGCTACCTGAATTCATCCTGGCCATGGGCTTTTTCCTGGTTCTGGTGATGGAACAAATTGTCCTGGTCTTGAGGGACAAATCAGGTGGCTTCACAGGAGAGAGGCAAGCCTTATTGGTAGATCCAAGTATCCAATCACACGACAAAAATGGCATGGGCCGGAATCACCTGCATTCTCCCTTTGCTCATGCCAGGGAAGAACCAGACAGAATAAGACATCCTAGCGGGGAAGGAGTCCACCTCCACGTCGATTTCAACTCTCACTCGGCCATCCGTTCTTTCATCCTGGTGTTCTCGCTTTCCCTGCATTCTGTGTTCGAGGGGCTGGCAGTCGGACTTCAACAGGATAAGCAGCAGATTCTGGAAATCTGTTTGGCTTTGTTGCTTCACAAGAGTGTCATCTCCTTTAGCCTGGCACTCAAACTCACCCAGGGTCAGCTTCGGCAGGCAGCAGTTGCCGGCTGTCTGTTGTTGTTCTCTGTAATGTCGCCACTGGGTATCGGACTGGGCATTGCTCTCACTGAGACCCAGTCCACCCCTCAACACCAGCTTGCACGTTCCACCTTAGAGGGTTTGGCTGCCGGCACCTTTATATACATCACATTCATGGAGATCTTGCCTCACGAGCTGGGCTCCTCACAGGGCCGCATACCCAAACTGGCTCTGCTTCTCACTGGTTTTGCAGTGGTCACTGGCTTCATGTTCATAAAGATATAGTGCCTTACCAAAACTGTCTTATCCTTTGTTTTTTAAAGAGAAAACTGTGTCATAACAAATAAATTTCTGTATAAGAACATGGCATTATGTCCACGGAACTTCTTTAAAGGAAAATAATATCATCACATACCATGACAAATATTGCATTTAATATATCTGTAAGTTTAGAATCTCCTTGCTTTGCTGCATAAAAAGCACCTTGTTGAAATGTATATCAAAAACAAAAAGGTTAATCAACTGCAATTTAAGTATTTGTAGCATTCAGTATTTTCATTCTATTTCTAGAAAATAGTTATCCATCTAGGATGGCTCAGTATGTAGGACTATAGACATACAACTCCAGGTTGGCTTTGGTAGGTGAATTTGTGTTCCTAATGTGCCATATATGTCTGTTTCTGCCCTGGAATGGGGTGACATCCGGTGTCTTACTTGCTCACCACTACCCTGTAATGAAAAATGGATTATTTTCAAGTTAGAAAAGTGGATCAAACAAATACATTTTCCCCAAATTACATTTTTCTTTAGAATAAAAAACATAAAAAGTAGTAATAGTGATATAAAATAACATGCGTCCAGAGGCTCATTGTAGCAAAGCAAGAGCATAAAGTTAGTTTAACAGGGAACTACTTTAAACTGAACTTTTCATAAAGTTTTATAATCCATGTTTACGTAGTGTACTCCTAAAGTGTGGCAATTTGTATTTGTACTTCCATACATTACTGTAGCGAGTATGAATATTGATTCATTTCCGTATTACGGTGTTAATTAATATTAAAGCTTTTGGCAATAAAGCCGAAATACAACATACGAAATTCAACACATTCAGGCATCCGAAATACCCCTTCTGTATTTTTGAATTATGAATCGTGCAGTTATGCATACACGGCTTAACTCGTTCGGCGATCAACGTTGTGTTTACAACTAAAGGGGAAGGGATCGTGTTACTTGTTCACGCGTCACAAGTCAGCAGTCCGCAGAGGTTAATGGGACTTGTAGTTTAACGCAACAGCTGACCTTTGACTGCACAAACTACAGCTTGTGTCATGTGAAAACTACACGTCCCACATTTCGACTTGGGCAGCAGTCCAGAATGCCCCCCCCCCCTTCCTCCCTCGCCCGTCCCCCCTCCCTCTCCGCTGCCCTCTTGCCCCTCCCCGTCTGCCTTCCTCCCACCAAGTCAGATCAGTTCACTTAAGTAAAAGATGTCTGCGGCGGGTACGGGTGCAGGCGGTTGCGGACCCGGGCCAGGTGCTGGCTCTGGGGCCTCGAACCCCAGGAAGTTTAGTGAAAAGATAGCCCTGCACACCCAGCGGCAAGCCGAGGAGACGGCCGCCTTTCAGGAGGTCATGATGGACATCACCTCCACACGGGTAAGAGGAGCAGGGAGGTGTGGGGAGACTCCGAGTATACACAGGCCTTTCTGGGTAGATGCCCGCAGAGGTACGGACGGGCTTAAAAGTAAGGAGAGCTGCGCCTCGCCAACTTGCCAGTTAATGCGACTTGTACTGGTGAGAGGAGGCTGGTTAGCAGATAGGCGCTCGGTGGAGGATGCTTACTGAAACGACTTAGTGGCTAGTTTGGGTTTAGTTGGTACTGTACAGGCGGCGCGCTTGAGTCGCTGTTACACAAGTTTGAATTCGTTTTTAAAAGAGATTCCTGAGGTAAACACCGTAGTTAAACCGTGTCAGTGACGGCAAAGTGACACATCCGGAATGTCACGACGCCACTTCGCTGACTAGCGGGACTAAGCCGGCTCGGTAATTAACTTTAGTCCCGGCGAGCTGCAGCCCTCTACGCTGCCGTCCGTCTGCTAGCGCACTCGCCTCTTTTCGTCGAGTCGCCTTTTAAAGTCGAGCAGGCGATGCGTAACCCGGTAGATTACTGCTGGCCGCTCGGCGTCTCGCCTCCTTTGGGCGGTTAGCGTCGCTAAATGTGCCGACAGTCGCGGCCCGTCGGCTTGAACGTCGCCGACGGAAACTTCTGACGGACGCCTTGTAAAGTCGGCTAGCGCGTTAGCCGCGTTAGCTTGGCGGAGGTGGCAGCGCGCTCGCGCCGTTTATAACCCGTTGAATAGACTGGCCGTCTAAGGTGTGCGGTTGAGTTAAGCGTATTTTCTCGGTGTATTTGCCTTCTTGGCGTGCTCGTATTTACGTTTGATGCTGCGGGCAATCGAAGGGTAGCGCCCTCCAGTCGCCGTACCCAACGCTCACGGTGGCCGAACTGCCGAAAAAGTGACACATCTGATGAGAGTGACAACTTGCAGCCGTTCGTCGCTTAACTCAGTGGAAGCTCTGCGGTTTTGGAAAGAGATGCACTGGCCACAGTGTAGTGGCGACGGGCCGCCCATGAGCACTCGGCTACAGTGATTGCTTTTGCAAGCAGAACTGCTGGCTTCATTAGACTATTAAAAAAATGTGCATGGAAATGATGCCGTAGTTTGAAGACTGCATTTGCATCAATCGCAGTAAATCGCAGCGGCCGGAGCAGGACCGTAGTTCTCAATCACTCTTCCCCAATGCATGCTTGCATTCACCGTATTACTTGTAGGCTCTATTTTCTGCACGTCCGTTTGGCTGCCAGTCCTACTGCTCCTTTCATTGTGGGTTATGGGTCTTTTAAGTGGGTTGCGGTGGGTAGAATAAATATAAGGTTCACTGGGTATGGGCAGTGTGTCGTTGTATGAAGCCTGTCTTAAAATTCAAGAAAGAGTAGAGGAAATGACTTTTGTATTGGCTGACGGATGTCAGAACTATTGGGATGAATGCGTCGCAGATGCGGTATTTATCAAATGTTAAGGTTGTATCTCTGGCTTGGAGTATGTCCGGTGGAAACTAGGAACCGATATCTGAAATTTCATCAGTAAGGAAAAGCATAATGTTTTACGTATAGTAAAAATAATTGTGTTCCGGATTTGTGAAGCTGGAATTTAAGTAGGTAATTACGTGCCTATTGCCTGTGAAGTCACTTGTTGAAAGGCTGTGTTTGGAAAAACCCCGAACGGTGATTTATTTTTTTTTGTTATATTTTCAAAATTCCCCGCATGGTATAACAACAAGCTCATTATCGAGTTTTTTTCTACACGTTATACTTTACCTGATACCCCAGCAATTAAGCATCTGTGGATGATGATGATGCATGTCATTTGTTAGGCAAAATTTTTTCGTAGCCAAAGGTAATTCACCTGTATCCATTTGCTTTTCAAGGTAGAGCGTTTCGATAAACAATTGTTCCATTAAGAAAGGAGAACTCCTTGCTTATCTCAGTTACTTTTGTATCATCAGTCAGGCCTAAGTTGTATGTATATTTAGAACTCAGTAGTGTCTCTGCTTTGCATAGAATGCTTGCATGCATTTCATAGAAAAATCTGTTGTATATAATTTACAGTAGGCTTCTGTGTCTAAATGTAATCGTTTTTCCCTAGGGGGTTGATTTTATTTATTTTGTGCATATGCAGCCTAATAGTTGTGATTTTAGAGTGACATATAATTTGCATACAGTCCAGAAGTATTTCAGTAATGTCATGTCAACAGATATTTTTTTTATCCGACTTGCTTAATTTAAATTTCAGCATTTTTTCTCTTCCCAAACTTTTACATTTCATGCAATTTTTGTCCAAATACCACTGAGCTGTCAAGTTTTTACTAATCCTTGTTATCACATATTGTGGATTGGCCCAAGATAATCTGTCATAATGTATTTCCACAGTGTTCATCACTCATTATTTATTGTTTATCTACCCCTACTAAATTTTCATTTATGAAACAATGCAGGATATATCAAATCTGTACTTGCTTATTTACTCAATGCAGATAAACCAAGATTATTGTTAGTCCTCAATTCACAGTAAATTCAGTTTATTCAGATTTCAGTTACTCTGTTTTGTTTGATCTGAGCAAGCTGTACTTCAAATTAAAGGGCTCGACTGGAACAAACTCCAGCACTCACAGTGGGCGCCAAAGAGTGAGATTGAGAAGTCTGACATCTAACGGGAATTGGATTAAGACTTTATCTAGCTTCTGTCCTGCTAAATGACATGGGGGGAGACCAGCTGTGAAGTGATTTGGTGTTTGTTTTCCTGCCAGATTCAAGCCCAGAAAGTGCGCTTGGCACGGACACAGGGTCCGTATTATGGGGGTTCACTGCCAAATGTCAACCAGATTGGGAGAAATCCTCCTGATTTCCAGGTAAGGCTGAAGCACCCGCTCTGTGATGTATGTGGATATTTACTTTTCTAGTTAAGTCTTTGACACTGTCCATGTCACAAGAATGAATATAAAATATACATGTTATTAAATATGTAAATACATTGCAGTATTTAAATTGTAACGGATGATTGTTATATATTGATTTTCTTTACCTAATGTTTCGCTAATGTGTATCAAGACTTGCATCCCCTAGTGCGCAGTTGTTTCCCATTCTGCGCTGTTTACCTTCGTTATTTGACTCTGACCCTTTTGACCTTGCCGAGAGCATCTGTGTGAGTTTATGGTCCCGGCACTGCAGGTTCCTGCCTAGGGGGTACTATAAGGATGTGTACGGCTACTGTAAGAATGCAGATCTGCTCTTATCCTGCTTTTGCAATGGCTTGTATTATTTAGGTGTACGAAAGTACTTTTCAAGCCATACAAATGTGTGTAAACAATATCTTGGCAAGAAGGTTTGAAATTAAAGTGATTATTTTCCATTCGTGCAAGTATAGGTATGAGTGCATGGACATTCTTTAGTCTTCGCATATCCCATCTTGCTCTGATTTGAGAGATACACTTATACAAGCGTAAACAAAGCTTGGGATCAAAGTGCGAGGTGTGCAATTTATCTGGAGTCCTTGGAGCATTTGTCTGGGTTAAGAGCCTTCAAGCCCCATGAGGTGATGCGACTATACTGCCGACCATGGGATTTTAATGCTGTCAGTCGTAATTGTATCACTACTAAAAGATCGCAATGGGTTCTGTCTCCTAAGACCGAGGGTACATTACACCTTCCTAGATTCTACTGTCTCTCCATTATCCAGCCAAGGATGACCCTATTGAGGGATGTCATTTTGACCTCCGTTTAGGTGCTGAGTTTAGAGAAACGATACGTTTTTCAATAGGACAGAAAAAGCCACTGGAATGGGTTAAAAATCAGGAAGTGAGTCTCCCTGCGTGCACCAGTGAAAGTGTCGACTTCAATCCTAATGAGTTACTGGGTGGCAGGTATCTGTAAGCAGTGCTCCCCACAAATGGGCAAGTATGCTAAGAAAGGATTAATATTATTCCAGGCTGTGTGTACGCGGTTGTGTAGACTAACAGAAACTGGCATTTTAGTAACATTTCATTGTCTTTGTTTCCATTTTCGATTGACTTTATGCGAATTCTGCATCTTTAGCAGTTTCTTTTTTTCTTATGGTTTAAGGCAGTAGTCTAGCAGTTTTTTTTTACCTACAGTATATAAATTCTACATGCCCAAATTGTTTAGATAAGAGAATTGGTTTGTACTTGAGTGAATAATCAACAAAATACTTTTGGCAGCAAGCCTTTATTTAGCAACCGTGGATACATTGTGCCCAGTGGTAGGTCTATGTGGCGCTTTGTCCTTAAACACAGTCCTGTGGCCTATAAATGAAATTCTCCACGTCTTCATCAGCAGCCTCCTTGAAATCCCTAATAAACAAAGATTTTATCCATCGGACCTTGTTGGCCTGGGTTTAATGGCATAAGTTAGTCTGCTTCTTAAATTACAGTAAAGTAGTTTTAAGTTTTTTGTTTGCTATTGGGCCAAGTATTGAACTTGTATAGGTTCGACTTATAAAGGGAAACAAAGTGATATACTGTATATATATTTGTAGTATTATAAAGTGCATACATTTTGAGTTATTTTTCAGTCATAACTCCAAAAAGTTTTCAGGTAGACTTTCGTTGTACTTTTAGATTTAAGATGGAAGTATGTATTTAAATACTAAATGTATACTTTTATGTACATTGCATCTCTTTTTTTTTTTTTTTTTTTAAATGTAACCACATATGGTATCTTGCCATTTTGACACAGGTATGTCATTTGTCTAAGGCGTTTCTCTGATTTTTGTTATGTCTCAGGGTTCGTTCCATTCCAACCTGGACTCCATTCGCTCCACGCGACATCACGGCCTGGTGGAGCGTGTACAGAGGGACAGGAGGTTCATCTCCCCGGTCCGCCCCTACAGGAGACAAGTATCCTCGCTATCGTGACGTTGCATGACGCGCCCCCTGCTGTCAGTCACTGTGAAGTGTTTCCTATTCTCCCTAAAAGGCTGAAACCAAACATGTGTCCAACCCTAAACTGCCAAAGTTGCATATAGGTCAGGTAGATTTGGCGCGTGCTTCTGTATGCAGGGATTTAATTCACCGTTCACTTTGTATTATTTTACCAGCTCACTGAACCTTGAGGGCGATTCGTTTAGGTCCCAGCATTGGATTTTTTGCTCTAGATTCACATTGTCGCTGTCTAGTGCTTTGTTAGAAATTGTCATTGTGTAACTATTCAGGGAAAACCGAGCCGGAAATGTGAATACTTCTGATTTGCCGACTTCTAGTTATAGTATAAATCTTTGCCACATTAGGAAATTTGCAACTTTATAAGCGCAGATATTGCTGTGTTTGTGTTTATGCTTTATGTAATGCTTAAACTCTGCAAATGTTAAATGTAACTAAAGGTGAAGATTGCTTGGGGCTGGATTCATGTTATGCTTTGTAGTCGAGTTTAGATGGAATTTCTGGGAGTGAGGCTGCTGTGTTCAGCGTGTGTTGTGAACTCTGCCTTAACTAGTGCCTCAGACTGACAGCTCCCAGTACAACTCGCCATATTTATCTCCGCCCCCAGACCCCAGCTGGAGAAGGTAATGGCCACCAGGCACATGTGCAGCCCCACGCAGGCCTGCATTCGGCTCGACAGCCCGCCTCTAACTGCAGCTTATGTGCCTCTCTGAGCTTTGCCTTTTAATGACTCATAATCATTAGATTAATACAAGGCAGATGTTTTTATTTTATCCCTCTTTTTATTATTTATTTTATATAGCTGATTCCTTTTAGGTTTTTTAAAATTATTATTATTTTCTTTCTGTTGCATTGCATCTTCACTGATCTTCGCTGAAATTACCTTTTGGAATAAAGGACCTTCAAGCAGCTACTTTTTGATGATTATTTTATTAGTTAGCACTTACCCAAAGAGCAAACGTCACACTTTTTTTTTTTTTAAACTCCCTTTTGTGGTTCTTGTTTTCTGTTTTTGATGACGAGTTTAATACTTAGTCATTAGGATTGCTATTAAAATATTTAAATCCAAATGTCTGACTACGGTCTGCAAAATGACTTTGGATTAAGAGCCTCCGTTTTTTGAAAGTAAGGCAGACCATTGAGCTGGTGTATTACTACAGATCTGCATTCTGGCATCTCACTGACATTCTGGTTCTCTTGTACTAATCCTACCTGCGGCACTTAGCAAGATTACCATACTTTTTGCTGATGTTAACTGGTGGCTGTTGCCCAGAACTTCATACAGAAAGAGAAGTTGGGCTTCACTGCATCATTCAATGCAGAAACAAATGGCGGAAACCTTGATTTTGGATTTTGGTCCTGGCATTCCTCTTTCCCCAGCTTGGCACATTAACAACAATAATATGAGGCAAAGCTAAGAAGACTATCAGCTTTGGGTTGTGCTTTTGGGCACTTCCTCTCTATCCTTTTCTTCTGCTATCTATTTCTGCTCCCAGTCTTTTTTTTTTTTTGGCTCCCATCAGATCTTTCAATTTGGAATTAATGGTAATTTTTCTGTCAATAATGAAGGAACTGGTCAAGCAACTTCACCCTGGACAAAAGCCAGTTGTTCCAACTCCCAACCACAGCCCTTAACAGGTGAATTTAAGCATCCTTTATCCTTTGCAAAGGCTTTCTTACGGTCCCCTCCGTCTTCCTGCATTTTGGATACACCCAGCAAATGACACAGAAGATTCTAAAGGACCTCGGTCATGCTTATGTCGTAAGCCTTGGGTGATTAGTGAGAGTGCTTGATGTTTGGCTGTTTCTGGAGACAGAAGATGTACATCGTAATCCAAGCGTGTAGCTCTGCTGCTAAGGAAGAACTGCTTTGACATGTTCGCTCTGAAAATGTTTTTTATATGAAGGACATTTGCTCCTTTTTGTTTCATTTCGATGATCATGCTGTTCTCCTCTTCATTAACTTTTCCACCTCCTCTCCCCATATCTGCTGTTCTCCACAGAACAAACTCAGACTCTGCTTTGCACACCAGTGTCATGAATCCCAGCACAGGGGAGAATTTGAGTTCTGGACACGGCTTGACTGCCCCGAACAGGCGCAGCGGTACGTTTAACGAATATTAATTAATTAATATATATATAAAAAATACGTGTGTGTGTGTGTGTATGTTGTGATGGACTGGCATCCCATCCAGCATGCTTCCCTGCCTTGTGGGCTGTGCTGGCTGGCATTGGCTGCCAGTCCCCCATGACCTTATCCTGGATAAGTGATTGGATCATGGAGGAATTGCTTCATTAAGCTCTGAGCTGTTATTTGTTAAGAACTGGTTGAATAAATCTCATTTAGGATCTTAGTTGGCTTGTCTGCCAGGCGGCCTCTTCAGACAAAATCCTTTTAGTGTTTCCTTTAGTCCTCTTGATCTCCAGTGGAAACGGACAGCCACTCTGAAGTATGTGTATTCTCACTGTCCTTTAGCATCGAGTTGGACAATCTGAACCTTTTTTCAAGGTTCTTTGGTCTTCTGATGGGGGTCGTGTCCCCCTTTTTGTTTCCCTGTTCTAGGCTTGACTGAAAGTGAGGGACGAAAGAGTGAGTGCTCTTTTTTTTTCCGCACCACAACAGTCGTGAACTTGGCAATAACTGTCATTATGAGCGCCGTAAATGCTCAGATAAACACCGCCCTGCACTGTCGACTGGAGCTCATTAACTTTTAAGTGCTCTCTCTTGGTTTGCAGTGGCGCAGGGCTGGAAATCGTTTTGCTTTTTCACCAGTTTGATCCTGTCCTCCTCCTAGTGTTCCCCTTTCCTGTGCCGCCCATTGAGGAGAACATGGTAGATGAAGGGAAGCTGTTGAAGCCTTGGGACACCAAGAAGGTACCATTCTGTTCTTTTGAAGCCATGATGGTGCAGTAATTGTAAATTACATTGCGTGTTGTGTTTTAGTAGCTCCATAAATTCGATAATATTGCTTCAATGCTTCATTGCCTATTTTATATAGGTTGTTGGGGCATTTGAGCCCATATCTAAAAGGTCACGGCTTCAAGTCCTGTGGCTGTCAGTAATCATATCAGTGCCAGGCCCTTAAACCTGGTTATCACTGCTGTCCGTTCCTCACTTGTACAGCGCTTTGGATTAAAGGACATGCTAAGTAAATGAATGTAATGTGAAGCACTTCTGGCGGGGAGCCTTTTCTGGGTTTGCGTTTTGATCTCTGCTTCTGTCCGCAGTTACATTTGCTTTCCTCAAGACCCAAATCCTGTGAAGTTCCTGGTATCAAGTAAGTCAACATGCGAATTCTGAAATGAGAAGTAATTCTTTATTGTGGCAGGTTTAGGATGAACAAAATCATTTGACACTGATTCTGGGTTCTGTTTTGAGGTATTTACTAGATGTACCTAATTTGGATTTGCACATGGCATAAAAATAATAACTATGAGTGAATTATATTCATATCTAACCTTTTAAGGACTGCTCATAACCTGATTCCGTTTTATTTTCGTATTCTATCATTATCAGTGTACACTGGTGCCCTTGTCTCTATATTTGTTCTCATGCTCACTCACTGCCCATCACGGTTCACTGCCTCTGCCTTCTGTGCCTCTCCTGATTCTCTGTCTCCCCCTGCGTTTTCCCAGTGTTTTTCCTTCCCCGGATCAGCAGTCCTGCGCCTCCCACATTCCCTCCGGCCTGAACACGGGAGGCTCCTTGCCAGACCTGACCAGCCTGCACTTCCCTTCACCCCTGCCCACCCCCCTGGACCCGGATGAGCCTTGCTATACGTCACTGAGTGGGGGCAGCAGCACCGGCAATCTGGCCAACACCCTCACTCAGCTGGGGATCACGACAGGCAACGCCTTCCACTTGCAAGGTACACCGTTTCTCGGGTTCTCCTTATTGCCAGGACCAGTAGTTGAAATCTTAAAATCCGGGAGAAGAAAATAACTGCTTGTAGGACTGTTACAATTATTACATAAGCCTGATCATGATTATTTGAACTGATAATGTTTCACATAATCGTTAGAATCCCCTCCATTCATCAGTATAAAAATAGCTGGATGATACAGAACCGTCATGTTTCTATCACTATTTCCACATCATTCTCTAC
This sequence comes from Paramormyrops kingsleyae, assembly GCF_048594095.1. Lineage (NCBI taxonomy): Eukaryota > Metazoa > Chordata > Actinopteri > Osteoglossiformes > Mormyridae > Paramormyrops > Paramormyrops kingsleyae. The sequence goes on from NC_132805.1 coordinate 5,572,699, forward strand.
CGTGTAATGTTTGGCTGGCGCTCGTTTAATGACGTCATCTCATTGCGTTTCTGGACCGATGGATACCACCTGCTCTTCTTTTTGTTTTTGTACCTCGCACGTCTTTGCACGCGCAGTATTACAATTCACGGCAGATTTTACGATGGTGCTTGATCTGTATCACTTCGTTTCACAACATTTTCATGACCCAGCCTGATCCCGTTAGCGTTTCTTTTCACTACTTCAGGTTCATTTTTCAGGCTGCTTGTGAACGGTCCCCGCCAGCCTAGACCGATCTCCACTGGCGTAGAATATCAGCCAGATTCTTTGTGTCGTATATGTCCCTGACCGCTGATGCAAAAGCTGGAAATCGACGACCGGAGTGAACACTTAAAATGAGGAGCAGAGAAAAACAGAAAGAAAAGATTTTAGATTTTTAAGTCAACGGAATCATTAACACTAGGGGTCTGTAATCATGTTTCACAAAGCTAGATTACCCGATCACTTGTAAGATACCCCAGCTGTATTTTATCCTCATTCTCTTATTTATCGCAGACTACCTTAATTCCATTAAGTTATCTGGCTTGGTTTGCTATAAATGTAGGCAATATGATTTGCAGTAAAATGGCAGTATGCGCAGTGCAGACGTGCAAGGTAAAATCGGCCAGATGGTATAGATTGGGAAAAGTCAACACCAACTACTTATATTGAGGCGTTTAAGTTATTTGTTAATGTTATATCAGGCCTCTAATTTTTGTTTACAAAGCTTAAAAGGCAAATGCGTTTTTTATTTATATGTTCCATAAAGTATATATGTAATATTAAACTGATTTTTTTATTGATTTTTTTTTTTTTAGAAGGATTGGTAGTAGGTTTATGAGAGATAATGTTATTGATGTTGAATATTGAAAGAAGGGAGGTCACTATATCTGCAATTTTAGAGCCCTCCCCCTCCCCTTCAGTATGGTCAGTGTCTTGACCTAACAAACAAGATTTGCTGGTTGGCTAGGGAACCTGTTGGATTTAAGGACTTTCTTTGTTCATTTGTATTTAGCCCAGACAACCTTAAATCTGACAATCTTGCTATCCAGGTTTGTGATATAGACCCCTGATCTGACCCTTCTACAGAGACTGGTGTACATGAGATGTAGCCCTAGGAAAGTGCCCATTTCACAGGGCTATGGAGTGTCGGGCAGCACAACACAAATGGGCAACTACTGGCCTATTCCTGCTTTTGAAAATAGAGGGCATTCTATGTCAATTACTCCAGTGTCTTTGCAAGTATTTTAAATACTTTGGGCGTATTTGTTTGCTGTGTAGTAGGCGAAATAGAGAGCAACATGTGTGAATCCTCAGTATGGATGAGGCATTAGGTAAACGGTAGCTGGATGACACACTGTATTCTGCGAAATTCCAGTGTGTGCAAATCGAGGAATCTACGCTGTCACACAAAGCCACTGGAGTTGAAAACGGATAAAAGAACATTACACACTCAGAAATTTTTGTCAAGATGCCAGAGAAAGTTCTGTTTCCGTACAAATTAAGTAGAAAACAATGCCCAGTTATATAAGTTGACTTGTTTTTTCCCCTTTGAAAGTTTTTAAGAGTTTTTAACTGGGTGAAGTTATGTCATTGGTAAACATCCGGTTTTGGCAGTATGTCCAAGTGCATGCATACTGCTCTCCTGCATGTGTACAAGTATGCACTACATTAACAGTCAAGTAGTAGGCTTTTAACCAAATTCAGTACCTACTGTGTAAGGATGCAATTTCGGATGCTTAGGCTGTTGAAGATACTGAGAGAATTCAGAAGTATTGTGTTGTGTCCCTGAGTGTTTACACCTTACTGCTGGACCCTTTTAGCTGCCACGCTTCTATTTGGTGATCTTCCCCAAATATGTGGCGTAGATCTTGAAACCCGTGGACTGAAGTAAATGAAGGCAATAGGGATGAATTAAATTGAAAATGAATTAAGCAGTTTGGCCTTTGGTTGGTTGTATTGCAGTGGGAAGTGTATTCACTGAACGTGAGCACTGCACTCATTTAAAGCGCAGCCCATAATTAGTGTTTGTGTAAATACTCTTATTTTACCTCTGCCCCTCTTATAATAATTATTATAATTATGTTCTGTAGGGATAAATGTACAGTTTCAGACTGGAAATAAAAATCCTTTCCAGTGGCCTGCAGTGTTTGTGGCACTCCCACGTTGACTTGCGCGGTAAGTGGCTCTGTGATGTTGTGGGGGGTCCCGGGAACTGCCAGTGAGCTCTGTGTGTTTTTGTCTCTCCTCTGCTCAGGTCTCTCAGCATCCATGCAGGGGCCCCTGAACACCCAGTCCCTCCAGTCGTCGCTTAGCAACCCTAACATCCAATCGTCTCTGAGCAGCCACTCCTTCCCCGCGTGTCTGAGTCCTGCCTCCCTGCATTCGTCGCTTAGCAACCCATCGTTGCAGTCGTCCCTCAGCTCGCCGCCGTCGCTGCCGCCCTCCCTCAATAACTCGTCCCTCGGCGGCAAATCCCTGCAGCCGTCGGCCGGTAACCTGGGTTACGGCGGGGGCGGTGTGGGCGTGCCCAGCTCCTGCGCTTCCTCCTACCCCCCGCTTCTGGCTGGCCAAGGGCAGCCGCGGCTCTGCACGTCGCCGCGGAGGCGGGCACAGCTCAGCCCGCTCATCCTGCCTGGCAGCGCGGATGCCCGCCGGCACCATTCGAAGCAGTTTTCGCCCACCGTATCTCCCACGCTGTCCTCCATAACACAGGTAAAACCGGGGGGTGAATGCCAGGAAGCGCTCCTGGCCAGTGCCATCATACTGATATCCCAGTCAGAATCCGGTTTATGGCCAAGTATGTTCACACTAGGGATGCAAAAAAGGATTTTATACATGTTTAATCGCGCGATCAGACGATCCGCCAGTCAGCCAAAACGCGTAGTTTAAAAAGAGAAAATGCTTGATTTAAAAACACATTAAGATAGTCAGTCGTAATTAAAAATTAACATAGTGTTGAGAATCTCTGGTTAAAATGGCAAAATGGCTTTACGGTTGTATTGGCACGCCATGTCAGCCTGCTTAGTGACTTTGCAAAATTAAAGTAATTCCACATTTTTGATGTTTTGTCCTACATCGGCCCTACACAGTCGAGCCTGCTGTATCTGTCATATTTAGCTCGCTGATTGCTTTACATACCACCAACATTACTGTTTGGTAGGTGGTGTTATACCTGATTTATGCCGCAAACTGCAAAAATGCAACCGATCTTGCAAAATTTGTTGTCGACTATTTTTATTACGTTTCATCAAAGTTAACTGTTAGTTGTTGTTGCCCTAATTTACACATGCAGGGAATTTGTCTCTCGTCAGTGGCTCTCATACATTCGATAGATGCATACATAGTTATGACAATGTTCAAATAATGCAACATGCACAATGTATGTGAATGTACAAAATGTATGTGAATGTACAAAACAATACATTAATGTGCTAATGGGGGGGGGGGGTTACAGTGCAGCTGAGGGGTGGTATCTCATGTATTCTGACTGGTTTTCAGAGTCTGCGAGGCACCACATCTAGGCCGTTGTTACACTTGTAGTTTGGCTCCGGGGCTAAAATGTCCTTCTGCTGCTTGGTTTATTTCCTCCGCCTGTTCTCCTTTGCTGGTCCTTTCGGGAATAGAGACCAAACCGCATGGCAGTGTTTGTCAGGACACGCACTCCCTTTTCTTGTCCTCCGGCGGCGGTCTGCGTTCTCCCCGTTTCGGGTGATGTCACCGACACTCCTGATTGTCACCGCAGGGTGTCCCGCTCGACACCAGCAAGCTTCCCATGGACCAGCGGCTGCCGCCCTACTCCTACAGCCCGGCCCAGCAAGCCCAAACAGCCCCACCCGCGCCCCATCAATCTCTACCCCAGACCGGTCCGGCAGGGCAGCCGGCGCCACAGCACCAGCAGCTTCAAGCACAAGCCCAGACGCAGCTGCACAGTCAGAACCTGCCAAACCCGCAGAAGACCCACAATGCTCCTGGCGCACAGATGCAACAGCTGCAGAGGCCGGCTGCGCCGATGCAGGCGCAGGCCAAGGGCCAGAATCCCTTGGACATCCAGGGCCAGAACTGTCAACACATGCAGCCGGACCTGCTGGATGCGCAGACGCGGAGCGGCTCGGAGCAGCAGGGGCAGTCGCAGCAGAGCCTTTCTCATCTCCAACAGATGAGTCACCAGCTTGTCAGTGACATGGGCGCATGCAGCGTGAGTGTCCCCATCCTTCTTCTGGTTACTGTCACTCTGAACCGCAGCTGGGGTCAACACTGTAGAGCAGAAAGCAAGGTGCTGCTAGAGATTTTGGGCCCTATGACAGCATATCTCATTGGCCTTCCAACCCAGACCAATCCAATTGTGTTCCAGACTTTTTAGGGCCTTGTCACTCAGAGACCCTTGCAATCGTCCTTTTGTGAGCTTTGAATGAGTCCTTAAGGTTCCTGAAGTTTTGTTTTTTTTACCCTCCTATCTGTAGGATGCCTCCTTATTAAACTCTCTTCTTGATGACCCCTGTTTGGACCTCCACCTTGCAGCCAGACAAGCCCTTTCTCAGCAGGTAGGTCCCAAAGCTCAGCAAGCCGTACTCGATTCACCCGTGCAGTCGGGCCAGAAACGCAGGAGATGAGGCTTTCAAACCTCGTCAGCTGAATCTGTTGCCATGGTAGTCTTCATTTACATTTCTAATTTTGCAGTCTATTTACCGTTTGCTTCTGTGTCACAGTAGCTTTTGTGTTTTCTTTTTGCAGTTCAACATGGAGGCTCAGGTGGAAAGCTTGTCCTTCAACCACAGCTTGGGATCAGGACCCACGGCAAGCAAAACTCATGAGGGGTCCTACCTTGACCAGGTGTCCCTGGACTTCCAGGACTCGGGTGACCAGCAACTTCTCAACAGCCAGAACCAGAGCCAGAGCTACGGCGGTATGGAACGACACAGCGTGCCCAACATCATTCTGACTGGTGCGCTGAGTTTAGGGGTTTTGTTGGGACTGTTGTGGAATCAAAGGCTGCAGCGTTGCATATACTGTGAATTAAAAAATTAGTTGATTTAAAATATGGTGAACGACACTACCTGTTTGTGAAAGCAGTAATAAAAATAAAGTCTCATTTTAACTTGTTTGAATTTTCAGGTGACTCTCCAACTGGCCTTTCTAAAGAGATCACCAGCGCTCTGTCAGGAGTTCCAGGCTTTGAGTTAGACTCCTTTTCCCTGGATGACCCCCTGCGGATAGTCCCTATGTCATTCGAGGGCTTGGGCATCCTGTCGGACGCAGACCTCATGCTCCCCGACCCTTCTGTGGAGGACTCCTTCCGCTCTGACCGCCTCAAGTAGACTGCAGAAAGGAGGCTGGTGGTTTGGTGTTGGAAGGGTGTAAGAAGACCTGGGTGAGCTGGGAGCGTCTCTTGGAGCCGGGCATGATGGGCTTGGGAGAACGGTGTTCTGTTGTCGTCCGAGAAATCTGGCATTTCTATGGAAACGATCGAAACGATCTAATCATGGGACCAACGCTTCCCTGTCCAAGAAATATGGTCACTTGTTCTTATGACGATTAAATATGAACATTTAGGCATTGTGGTAAGACCTGCATGTTAAGAAATGCACTTACAAAAAAAATGTAAGAGACATGAATACAGAGCATGTTATTGTCGCTTTTGTTTATATTGCTAACAATCTGTTTACCTGGCAATCTGCTATTTGACGTGTTTCATTCCAGATTAGTAGATTAAGTCATTCTTTGAATAATACTTTACACGATCTTCAGGGTATTTTTGTTTTGTAGATGAAAGTACACCTGAGGATGAGCCCAGTACTATGTATGTCACTTGCTTATGCCTTGGGGGGGGGGTCCCTCATCCACATTTTTTTCCCCCCTACTTTCATTCCCTCTAACTACAAACAGATGTTGGCCAGTTTTGATAATTAGCAGTTTTACCGAAATATAGAATTAAAACGATCATGAAAAGGGGCGACTTTAAAAGCGTTCGGTATTGATAGGGGTGTGAGGGGAGGGCTTGCTTACCCATGTTTAGGAGGATTAGTGTCTCCATATTTTTACAGACCAAAATATCTATCCCCACTTCTTAACTTCTAAAGGTCAGCATGACACATTCCTCAGGCTTTTATTTGGTTATTGCTGTTCATTTGGGGAAAAAAAATGTTTAATGTTCTGTAATGCACTTCTTGTAATATGTCTTATATAGAATGACAAATTAATAGCACCTTTCCTGTTTGAGCAGTGGCTGGTTACACAGGTTCTTGTACAAGCACAGTTCAAACTTCTGAGCGTTTGCATGTGGTGCGACGCCTATGGGCGCTTTTCAGAATCAACTCCGGCTGTAAAAATAACTGCATCTGACTGCTTGCCTTTTACTGTACAGTCAGGCTGCCTGACCGTCTGTCCCGAAGGACTGGAGTTCTGCTGGATTCACTGCAGTGTGTTTTGTTTTTGCCCACAAATACCCAGGTCACATGTCAGCCGGGTCTCAAGGTGCAGGCTGCTCTGTGGCAGTGCTTCTCGACCCAGTCCTCAGAGACCCCCAGACAGTCCATGTTTTTGCTCCCTCATAGCTCTCAATACACCTGCTATATGTATTTGGTGTTTTTGATTGGCTGGGAGCTGGGAGGAAGCAAAAATGTGGGCTGTCTGGGGGGGTCTCCGAGGAATTAGTTGTGAAACACTACTCTGTGAGAATCCAGTCATTGGATTTTAGTGAAACCACCTTAAAATGCAGTGCCCCTTCCTGGTCAGCAGTGAGTGAAATGGTGCTTAAAAAGCATAGTCTGATACCTGAAATTCACTCATGAAATGACCTAACAAAAGTAATCAATTCTAATATTTTTAAATGCGTGTTGAGGTGGGAACTCGGGTGTGGTCTTGAAATGGTTTAAACAGTGATTACATCCCCCCCCCCCCCCTCACTTGCAGGTGTGTCACCTGGTTAATCTAGATTGTAGGGCATATTTTAAAATGCAAAATAGAGCTAATAAAGTTTTATTTTTTTAAGAGTTAAATACATATATAAAAACTAATGAAAAAAATTGCCTAACACAGGGGATCAGTGTAAAGATATCTGCCAAAGCAACATGCCATAAAGCAAAAGTCTTTTTGTTTTAAAGCTGGGGTTTCGGCCGTTTTTGTGGTGTGCATGCACGTTCATGTGATGTGTGATGCCTTAGCACTTTTTTTTCAAAGAACTTTGTAATCTAGCACTATGCAGCCTGTCTGTGGGGGGTGGGGGGGTTAATGTAAGTGTTAAGGGTGTCCCTTATCATTGGGAATAAGCTCAGCCTCAGAGGGATTTTTTAATGAACAGTCTGTGCCATGGTAAGCAGTGGTGAAAGATGACATTGACACCCCATGGCTGTCACCCTGATGTGCCACTTTACTGTGATTCCTCTCAAACGTTCTCCCCACATCCCCAGACTGTATCAATGTTTTATTTTTTTAGCTTAAAGAAATTGTCTTAACTCCACTTAAGTCTTAACAGTGCCTACCGTGTAGGTAATGTGGTCTTTAAGAATGAACCTGTGTGTTTGATACGTAGTGGCAATGGCATGAATTAGTCCAGTGAGTTTAGTCAGAACACGCAGGCATTAGTTGGTGATGACAATCCAGATTGTCTTAACTTGCATGGTCAATCAGTGCTCTTGGTCCCCTGCAATAGCCAAAGTATCTTTGCTCAATAACTTGGCATGAGTGCTCTGCCCTATAGAAATTGTTACTGATAAAATTGTGTTACTGATAAAATGCATCTGTATGTTTTTACCATACTGCAGCAGCAGCCTGCCTGTTTGTGAGATTTATGTGCACCGAATGAAAATGACTGGAGCAGAGATTGGTGGCCAGGTGCAGTGCAAAACCGTTTGCTGCTGCAGTGGTCAAGCAGCAATAAAGAAAAGGATTTATTCCATTTTTATGAAATGGGAGGAAAGTGTGAAGTATTTATGCTTAAGGGTCTAGCGCTGGAAGCTGGCCAAAGTCTACATAATTTACAAATGTATTTACACCTTTTGTGAGAGGAAAAGCTGTATGTAGGAAAGATCCATCAGTATGCATTTCGCAGGTCCTTCATTTGCTTCAGAAAATATTTCATTACGGACAGACTTGGGCGCCATATTACTACGATACCTTTGGATATTAAGCAAAATTGTTACTGCATGATGTCAACTGTCTACTTGTTTATTACATTCTATACCATTATAAGACTATCAGCTGTTTAACAGCTGCTTTGGTCATTCAGCACTGTAACTTAATTGCAGGGTTACTACTATAGAATTATGGATTCGAAATGCGTAATGGTATGAACTCACAAGTCTAAAGCAAAACAGTTAAAGCCATATTGATTTGTGTAGTGTGAGTTAAGGTGAATCAGGGAGTTTGTACATGTTAAATAGATGCAATAGTAACGTATGACGGTTATGCTTTAAGTTCCCTAGAGAAAATTCAAACAAGAATGGATTTGACTTTTCTGCAATTTTTGACACGTTACCCTGTACTGCAATAACGTTGCATTCAATTTTGTTCTCTTGCCAGTAGGGGTAGCTGTTGAGCAAAAAAAAATAATGTGATTAATGGGGACAGTGTAAAATAACGGCCATATATAAATACAAATTTGTTCTTTTTTTTCTTATCAGTGCTATTGATTGCAGTTGTTTTAATATGTATTAATGTGTATTTTTAATTTTTGCTTTGTGGTGGTGGTTAAAATACAAAAAACCCTAAAATATTTGCTTCAGTGAAATGCTATTTACATTTTTATGGCTATCACCAGGGACACAATGTTGTAAATAATATTATACTTTAGGTGCTTCTTAAACCTAACAAAACATTTTTTAAAGACTGTATATTCACAATTTTACAAGAAAATAAAAAGGGAGATTTAAAAAAAATGCTTGTGTGTTTTTAATGATCAACTTCCCACTTTCAGTTGCTGGGACACACTTTGAAGTATGGAAACATTAAACCTTCCTGAGACAGCTGTAAATGGGGCGCAACAGCTGCAAACACTGCTCGGACTTTTCGGTGTCATAAATAAAAACGAGGCGCCATTTTTAAGCAACATTTATCCTCTTAAACCCCAGGATGTGACTTGGACAGTTACTTATTTGATATTCCAGCTTGCTGATTATACGAAGGTTATTTAATTTGACTGTATTTGCCCCAGTGCAGTTTGGTCGGGCTGGTGGGTGGGGACATTTCTATCGTACATCCACGCCGGCAGTCGTCAGTGTTTGCTTTGCACGGGCACCAACAGATCCCCCACCCGCGACCGCTTACGTAGCCGTAATGGTGCATATGACGAGCAGCGCGTGTCGCCTCTCTCTCCGCGGTCAGCTGTAGACGGAGGCCCGTAAACTCCTCCCCATTAAAGACCGATGCACGATTCCGTCCCCTGCATCTCAGCCGTTTCTGGAGAGGCGAGAAGGGCAGGAAAAAAGATCTCGATGTCGCTCGGAGCATCTCACGCTTGGACGTAAAATGCTTCAGCATGACCTGAACTGTTAGAGATGACGATTACAGAGCTGCATATAAGCTGCCAGCAAGGATTACGCGGTAAGGATGCGATGTTTTAATGCGGCGGTGAGTCATTTACAAGTAGCTAGGGCCGCTTTATCTCGCACTTTTATTATTGTGGCGTGTGTGCGTTAGTATGGGGCTGTCCTGATGCCGCACGATCCCCGGACGATGCAGTTCAAATGTCGGGATGCGGTTGTTTTTATATACCTCGTTTGGGTTGAATGTACACCCTACCGATTTAGAAGTAAAATAAAACGAATGCAGCTTTCATGCCTGTGATTTGGGCTTTTCCAAGAGGATGGACCGTTTTCGTCCTGCTATAGCTAAATACACTGCATGTGGGGATATTAGAAATGCGTTTGTCCATTCAGTGCCTTTTAAAGGGGTCGCCGTCTGGCTCGCTGTCATGGTTGACTGTGTGACGCCTCGCCTATTTTTGATTTCAGAATAAAAAAAAAAATGAAATAAAGAAACTCTGGTTACACCGACGCCGCGCGCCGCTGCGTGTCTTGGTGTTTTTTGGCAGAAACACATGAATACTCTTGTCTGATTTCCACACGACACACACGTGTCTAGAGCTAAAAGAATCATAGATCCGTACTGTTCGGCGCATATAACGTGCAGAACATATTACTTTAGTATGTTTTTTAATTATTAATACAGCATGTAGAGCTGGAAATGCGGTGCCTGGAGTGGAAAAAGGGCCGAATTAAATAAAAATTTCATGTCACGGACTGTGTATGCATAATCAAGTAATATCCAGAACAATCGTAGCTTTCAGTTCATAAGAATCATCACAATAAACGTGAATTACGGTTTGCCTATGCTGCAAATGATATACACTTCTGCTGTGTATGTTACCTCCACATGAACTGACATGTAGACCCGGATTAGGCAAATAAAAATATTAAACAAATTTCAGTTTGTAGGGGCGATATAGCTATTTAATCTTCGTCTACGTATTTGTTACTCTGTGCCTGATGTAGGCCAAAAACAAATGCTACACAGTTGATGCATTTGATGTGTCGATGCTTTAATTGTTTTTTTCTTACTACAAGGTAGCTTTGTAACAGAAACCGTAACTTCCTGCGCAAAAACCCCACACGCTTCGTACGCCTTAGTGTCTTATAAACGTACAAGTTCTCACAAGTTTTAGTTATGCGGGCGTGACTGAAAGCTGTGCCGGTTACCGCACCAGAGTAGTGCGTGGAAATGCATTTAATGTGAGAGGCCGAGTGGTATTTTATCCGAGTCTTTGTGTCTGTGCTTTTTATGTATGTCATTCTGTTTGGATTAATTTGTAAAACGACGAGTTATGCCTTATATTTGAAAGGCGATATGCAGGGTAAAGTTCCCCAAACTTTTTCACAGAGGTTGATGTTGCGCCCCCTGCTAGTGTGTTTGACATAAGCGCGTGAAATGTGACGTATTATAATAATAATAATAATAATAATGAACACTTTATTAATCCCCGTGGGGAAATTGTTTTTACGCCTCCCTCAACTTGCTCTTTGTAGAGCATGCTGTCCGCGAAGGGCAGCCACCCGTAGCGGCGCCCAGGGAGCTGGGGGTTGAGGGTCTTGCTCAAGGACCCGCAGACGTGCTGAGGCTGGGCTTGAACCGGCGACCTTATAATAGTGACACGCTGCCCCTATAATAGTGCATATCGCACTATTACTGTGTAATGTGAAGATCATGGTGAGAAACGGTACACAGACTTTTTAGCGTTTCCTACAGCACTTCTCGCGAGAAAAAAGTAAGAACACTTGCTGCCGTTATTACAAGTCAGATTATGTGCATTTTATGAAGCTATTGTAATTGTTGTGTTTTTCCATTATAGACATTTGAAAACAACAGCAGAATCCCCGTAGGTATAAACGTGGTTTGAGGGCTGTCTCTCTCTGCAGAGCTGCTTTGCTGAGTTATGTACTGTGGGACAAGTTATAAAGACTGCCTTCTTTATCCATCACCTTGAACTTCTGAGGCACTAAAGGGGATATGGGTGGAATCCCATGTAATCTCACAGCCTCCCTGGGGGGCACAAAGTGGGATTTGTGTTTCTTTATGGGCAGAGGGTGCCACGCTACAAATCCGGCATGTTTAAATGAATGGGATTTTTACCTTGCAAGTTTAAATCCAGTCTCTCTTTGTAGATGTTCTAGAAGTTTGATGGGGCATTATCAGTCTGTTAAATGACTCAAGACAGAAACAAATAGGCAGTTGTTGTATTCTGTTGTCAGTACTAGTTAGTGATGATGTACTGCTGGTTTACATCACTGGAACTGAAACCAGTAACCAGGTGCATTCCAGGTTTCATTTTTCTCTTATTCCTTAATTATTTAATCCGATCAATGAGCTTTTATTTAGGGCAGTTTAGTTCTGGAGTACATTTTTATGGCAGCTGTCTATAGAATCGAGGCACTGAGTTTCTGAACCTGCTTGTTCGTCATCACTGAGGAGGCCAGATCTGTGGAGTCTTGCTGTGAGCGAAGCTGACATGCTGTTCCACGCCGATAGACTTTCTTCCCTCTTACCTGCGATCGTCATCATCCCAGCCACGGGACATGTCTGTGGCTCCTTATGTTCAGTGTGAAATGAGGCCACATCCGTGCAGAATTCATTGTGGGGTCGTGTGCCAGAAGCATGACGCGACATTTATGGCGACAATGATGTGCTGCTGATGTTGAAATGTTGGTTAAACTTCTGAAATATTTGGTCCCGTTTTTGTCACTTTCTAACAGTTTTTCCTGGTCAGGGTTGGTGCCCTGGAGCCCAACCCAGGCAGCGTAGGTGACAAGGACGAGTTGCATCTGCTGTGGGATCCCAGTCCATCTTTTACAAACAGTACTGTACAGGAGCCTTATGCAGTCAAAGATTTGTTTAAACCTATTTATCCGGGCAGCAAGTGTGTATTTGTTCAGCAAAAAATGTTGTATTATTAGAACATATACAAATAAACAGTAGTAATACAAAAAATATAACAATTTCTTTTATTGTCCTAGATGCTCTTATCTTGTTGGCTTGCCGATTATAACTTTGGCTGCCAAACCTATCATTACATTTATTTGTTAAATTTCACCAATAGCAATTAATTCATTGATCACTGATTCAGTTAATTCACTTCATGAGGTATCGATTAGGCCAAACAAGCTGTACAAGTGGGTGAGTTCAACAGATAGATGGATTTATTGAATGGTAGCTGCAAGTACTGGGGTGACTCGAGGACAAGTTTCGAAATGACCAACCCGAAACACTTCAGACATCGTTTTGTACCAAAGTAAGCGTGATTTAAACGTGCTTTCGCTTGCCTGCCTGAGACTGAGTACTGTAAATGAACACACTACGGCAGATTTTGGGAGGAAAACAGAGGAAACTGGCCAGCATGGGGAGTTTTCCACACACAGAGTGAAGGGGGTCTTTGAACCGCAAATCCTGCAGGTGTGAGGTCACTGTCCCACCCCCAGGCATATTTAGTCAAATTAGTCTGCTGCTGCTGATTCAGAGCAAATGAGTCAGTGCTACTGCAGGATTCTGTTTGAAGCATAATGCTTCTTTAGTAAATGTGCAGCCCATGAGCATTTTGCAGAAGGTTATTCACAGTGCTGGCCCACTTAAAAATGTGTGCTATGATAGTTTCCCAACAAGCTGCAGATTTCCACATTAGTGTCATGTTAATAAAAATCATATTGGCCAGAATACTTAGGTAGTCAACATTATGTATATTTTCAACACAATTCCATTTTACTCCTTTTTTACCCATTTAAGTCTATCCATTTGAGATGATTTTGTTTGTTTGTATTGGGCTGCAATCAGTGCCGAACCTTGTGAAGTAGTGGAAGTCGTTACAGGTACATGTCTTTGCTTCTCTCATGAAATATTTGCAAGAATATATAAGAAGAATGTTACAATCATACTTTCATGTTACTGTGGGTCCTTTATTACAGTAGGTTATGAAAAACACTCTCCTGTATGGTGTCTTGTGACCAACACCTATTTCAATTTGTAGAAATATTTATTTTCATTTAAATGTGTTCAGTGGGTCCTACTACCCCTCACCAGCGGAGATGGTCTTCAGGGGTCTTCAGCATTAATAGGTTGCTGTCCCTGCAGTGTTTTTTTTTAACCTCTGGGGGCAGGTAATTGCACCTTTTAATGGCCACTTTGGGTCAGTGCTTACAGACCGTTAAGGTCTCAGTGCTCAGTCTTATGCGTAAAAACAAGGCACCTCTGACTAGCCAGTCGGTGGTCGTCTCGCTCTCTGCTATGGGCTTCTGGGATGACAACAATCAAACAGGCAACAAATATCAAACTTCACGTTGCTTCGGACCTGTAGCCACAACGTTCTTCTTTGAATAGCAGCGTGAGACTGGTAACCATAGGTGAAAGACAGAATTTTCTTGATCTAGCGAATATCCAGGCACCAAGCTGCATGAAGGCCATCTTTGAAGCCCCTCTTGGCTGAGTCCCTGGTGAGGGGAACTAAAAAGAAACTAAGTGAATAAAGAGCTGAAACCCAGGGGTAGAGAAGACAGAAAGAGAAAGTTCCCGTCTCATTTGCCGGAGGGCCATCACTAGGCTATGATAGTGAGGTGGAGACTGAGTTGTAGCAAACGACGGCATTTCATAATGCGAGCGTGTGCTGACAGGTGAGCGAACGTCGGGTTTGGTCTGTAAGCACATGTGGCGCCGTGCTCTGGGTGACCAAAAGCCAGCTAACCGCACGTGGTAGCGTCGGTCTGCATGGATGTGAAACCATATCATCTCCGGCTTTGAGAAGCCGTTTTAAAATTTGTTAGTTGAACCTCTCGCGTGGTTTTATCGAGATGAGGGATTTGTCCAGCTCATGAAAGGAGGAAGTGGCCGTCCAAGCTGAGGGTTTGAGCAGTGGTGGGGATTGATGCATCCCAGGAACTGTGTCCTTTCTCTTTGTGGTCTAACCCCTGTCTGTGGTCACATGTCACACGATGGACTGAATCGCCAGAGCGCCCTAGCTGACTCTCTACTCCATTGTAATCGCCGACACGTCTATGGCTCTACTGTTGACATTCTTCATAGCCCACAAGAATCTTATTCATCCCGTCTATCTACCTTCATCTCTTCTGGTAAAAGAAGATCTTTCATATGCTGACTCTGTATGATTGAGCAGATCGATGCGTAATCCACTCTGAGTGGCCCCGCATCGTAACGATTACGTGCCTCTCGGCTGGCGTCGGCACGATGAAAAGCCGGGCAGTTTCTAAATGCCAGCTCTGCGTTTTCTTGGCCCGCCGTGCGGTACGGGTGAGATCGCGGGCCTCCGTTGGCCCTCCAGCTCCTCGGCCCCATCCTGCCCCGTGGCACCCGCGCGGTTCTTCCGTAGTCGCCAGCCGCATAAGCCAACAGCCTGCTGCTGTGCTCCTCTCTGCCACCTTCCATACCCCGGTGATTTGTATTCCGCAGGCATGCTTTAATGTATTATTATTGTAATCGGCGTCTCCCATTTGCCTTATCTGAGGGCAGTGTGGCATTCGACCAAAGTCACGCTGTGGCATATGAATCAGCTGTGCATATGCGTGTCACAGCAGTCTTGCATGTGTCTTTATATTATACAGTGGGCGCTGCTTTATTTTTTCAACTAGTCTTTTTTAATACGATCATCCTTTATACTGAGTTAATCATGCATCTTCCTATTAGACCAAAACTGCCAACTGCTCGAAATAAGCCCTTCCTTTCTCCCTTCTCCTCCCTCTCTCTCTCTCTCTCGCTCTCTCTGTTCCCTCGCTGACTGGGGTGCACCCATTTCTGCTTTCATCCCTGCCATCCCTCTAATCCCTCTTCCTTTCCCCTTGTTCTGCTTGCACCTTCTGCAGGCCCCACGGGTGCCGACTTTCCAGTCTGTGGCGTGTCGCCTATATTTGTCCCTCCGTGTGCCTCGGCCGATGTGCGCGTCGCCTCTCACCGAGCGGCTAGATTAGGTTTCCCCGCGCCGGCCGGAGGGCTCTGCCCAGCCGCTCAGAGGAAGATCTTTAGCTTTGTTCTGAGTCTCTCAGCCGCCCTGGCCTCATGGAAGTACCCCCACCAAGGGAGAACTCTGTCGCAAGAAGAGACGTCTCATTCCCTGGTTTTACTCTGGGACATTTCGTTGAAAAGAAGCAGCAGTAGGGAGACGATATTCAATGTTTGGCAAAAAAAAAAAAAAGTACATTTCTTTTGTTAGTTTTCTGTATGCAGCAGGAAAGTTGTTCGGGCCGTCAGTGAAAGTAACTGATTTATGTTCAGACCTCTGTAAAGACGGCCAACACAAGCTCACTGAGGTTCAGGTGTAGCTGAGGCCTGGTTTCATGCCCCCCTCCTATCTCTGCATCGCAGGTCCAGCTTCCTTGGCAGATTTCACCCATTTTTTTTTTGCCAAATGTAGCATTAGCTTTCGCTAATTTCTGTAGGCTAAAGCTTTCTTGAGAAAATATATTTAATAATGACCTGTAATCATAAAAAGAATTAATATGCCAATTTGTATTTATTTTTTGTACGGTAATAACTCCTATCGCTTGTATCAGGAAATATTTTTATGTCATGAGAGAGGTTCCACTGAATGGATACCATTTAATCTGATAGCGTGTGCAGTCTACTAATTACACTTTTTCTATTTGGTTATTCTACCAAATATACTGTCCGCTTTTTTTTTGTTATGTATTGTGAATTAACCTTTGAATATTTTAACATCATAGTCCTCGCGCTGTTTGAGTAGGAGGTGAGTGAGTTTGAGTAGCAGGTATAGATGCTGTGTTGCCTTTGGATCCCTTGCCGTGAAGGAAGTCGGTCCGTACCAGCTGTGCCCCTCCTGTACCATGTGTCCTCCAGTCGCTGTATTCCTGAGGGGTCTTAAAATAGAGAGCCCTCTGGAAATAGCCACTTCCCCGGTACACTGACACGCTGATGGATAGGGACGGCGTGCCCACGTGTCCCGTCAGACGCCTCTGGAGCAGAACCGCAGCGCCCGACCCGGGACCGGGCTGCTGCATGTGCGTTGGCGACACGGTCGACCGCCGTGATTGAGCGGGACTCGCGATGGGTGCCAACGCCTCGCAGAAGCACATCTTGCTGGAGATGTTATAACGGAGTATATTTAATCAAACTTAGGGGCTTGTGGTAAGTCAAAATAATGTTTGACTTTTGGGTATTTTTGCCAATGGATATTGTTGTCCTATTGGGAATTAGCTGCTTGTCAAAAGAGGATATTAAAGTACATTTCTTTGCTTCTCCCATGAAATATTTGCAAGTATAGAACAATGTTACAATCATTCTCTTATGTTACTGTGAGTTGTTTGGGTCTAATAACAATGATATAAAATACATAATTAAAATGTATCTGTTATGTTTGGGATCTGTTCTATGTTCAGTGGTCATTGTTGCTGAAGGGTAGGTTATCTGTGATAATTTAGTATTGAATATTTAACGTTACATTTGGGACAGATTGTAGTTATTACGACAAAAGCAAGATGTTGTCCATGGACTGTTAGGCAAACCTTGTAGTCAAATATAGACGAATGTTGTCATCGTAGTGTCATTTGAAGAGAGCAGGGCTGTTTTCAAATATCAGAGTTACTCTTCCTGTCAGTGTTGATGCTGAAGTGGTCTCTGCTGTTTCTTTTTGTTCCCCTTGTTCATCCTGTTTGTCAGCTCAATTTTAAGTATTGACACCCTCTCAGGCTTGTGTTTACCTGCCTCGTGTTTTTGGGCTTGGACGCTCGTGTGTTTCTCGCAGCCTCATTGACGCCACCGTGCCCAGCTTGGCATTTCCCCCCCCCCCCCCTGTCAATGAGTGTGCAAGGTGACATCACGTGCTCTTACTCACAATGAGGCGTTGTGGACTGGCCGGGCTCCCACGGGACCGCCATTGTCGCGATGGCCCCGTGTTGGCGTGGGGGTGCTGTGCCAGCTGGGCCTGTCCCCTGGGCTTTCTATAAACCCTTTTTCTGATACGCTGAATGACTCCTCTGTGCTTCCCATTGGCTGAGTCGGTGACCTGGGCAGTCTGACAAGCTCGTGGCTATTCCCTAACAAATCGTTTTTGCTGACTTAATCGACTTTTTGTCTTTCTCAAAAAGGCGTAATGCCGCGTTGATTACAAAATAACAAAATGGCCTTTCGTCGTGTAATGGCATTAGAATGCTTTTAAATTAAACATTTAAATTAAATGTAAATTTTATGATCTCTCTCTCATGTTCTTCCAAGTTGGTCAGAATGTCCCAGCTTCCATTTGTAAGGAGACCAAGGCAGTTTGTGAGTTTTAACAGACTTTGATAGCTTATCAGCAGGTAAGCAGAGTAGTTAAGGCCTTCTAACTAAAAGCATGCTGGTCCTCAGACTTGCTGTGATGCCCTTGGAAAAAGGTATTTATCATTTAGGTATATTAAGGTGCTTAATATCTGTCTGTATAAATGAATCAAATTATATCTTTAAAGACAAAGAATTGATAGTGGTCATGTATAATGCATTATAGATACATTCATAATACATAATAATGCATTCATATTATAAACATGGCTCTATTTATAAAAAGGCATAACACATTATAGTCATGTTTATTAGGCATTATGAATGCTCTATGAAGCTCTCATCCATAATGCACTATAGATACCTTCATAATGCATTATAATGATCAGTGTAAGCTGTTATAATGAATTATGAAGGTATTTATAATGTCCTGTATGTCCGGCATTTTTTTAGTGCGGCTGTTTGAAATTATGACTGTGGTGTTCACAGTATCAACCTGGATGTATCTGTAATAGTCTGTGTCTGTCAGTCAGTCCCTTCATGGCGGCCATTGTTCTTGAAGGATAGGCTTTTATGGTCGGTTCTGAAACAGATCTGGTAATCGCACTTGGTGTGAAGAGCTTGTAGCCAGTATGGAAGGAATCGCATCTGCCTTTGGACCCTGGAGATGTATTTTTCCACAGCACAGACTTGAGCGTAGGATGGCTTGGAGCGTATGAGAGAAAAAAATACACTGGACAACAAAGCCTAAATGGAGCCCTAGAGATGGAGGGGAATCTTCTTGACTGAACATCGGTATTGTGGTCGGCTGCAGAATCTGATGGGGAGGCGTTTGTGATTCTGGAGGAGAGCGACTTGAACACTGATAAGCAGCAGGTCTGAAGGTCTCGTCAGACGGTTTGGGGGGCGAAAGGGTCCAGCGAGGCCAGCGTCACTCGGCCGCACAGAACATGTGCAATCGCTGCCCCGTGACGATGCCCAGGTGCTGCTGCTGTCCTTGCAGGTTGTCTGGATGGTCCTTATCAGCCGCATGCACCTGGGCAACTCGGTTGAGTGGCTTCCGCAAGCCTTTCTCCATCTGCACTACGGATACAGAAATAATGGTCTGTCTCTAAGATATAGGGTCCTTGACAGACCTCTCCCTGACTCGTTAATCAGCAGCTATTTTTAGAATTTTTATATAGGCGCTGTGCCTTTTGCTTGGGTGTATGAGTGTATAAATAAAAATGCATTTTGATATAAATAACACAGGAAGGAACTGGTGCACTTGAGTTGTTTGTAATCAGCTACACTAATATATAATCTGACTGGTTGCCAATGTCTCTGTTGTCATATAAACATACCAGAGAATGAACATAACTCTACAAATTTGGGGAAGGAGGAGATTGCACTGTTTTCCTTTCACTTCAGTTTCATGTTTTTCGAAGTGTCAGCTCTTGCAAGACTATTATTATTATTATTATTATTATTATTTTATTATTATTATTTAAAAGTTGGGTGTACCTGGAATCAAGAGTGAGCATAATTGCACTGAATCCTGAGATGAACTGCATCTGCGATTTCCTTCCGCTTGTCACACTTTGGTGGTTATCACAAGTTATAGCAGAACTCTTGTGCCCGCACGTGCGCCAGATTTCCCCCTGTTGCCACATGCTGATTACGTGGCTCGGATTGACCCCAGAAACAAATGGCAGTTTGGAAGAAGCTAAGCTCTTTAGCTAAGAAACAACAGTACAGTCGGGTGATTTATTTTTTTTTCTTTCAGTGCTTATTATTAACTCTTAACATGAGTCAAAGGATTCAAAAGCTTTATTGTCATTTCTACAAGTACTCTGAATTTAAGGTTTAAGCCAATATATCAATAAATAGCAAATAATAAATAACATAATTATTAAGGCAAGTAATATATGTACAGCATACATGGAATATACATGCTAAATATTATATACATATAATATTCAAGAACATAGAATTAGGACAAGGTGCTGGGCCTTAAATGTCAGTGGTTAATAAATGACATTGATGTTTTTTCAGTGCATGTTCAGCATACTTATGGCTGATAGAAAGAAACTCTTCCTGAATCTTGAAGTGCAGTTCCTGATTTTCCTTTTGTGGGGGCCAGATACAGCTCCAGATCAGATACTGTGGATTACCACAGAAATTCAAGGGAAATTTCGAACCTGCAGCAGAGCGTTTCAGTCCAGTACCGATTTACACTGCTGAATGTTAACTGAAGATTTCTGGTTAAATAACTAGCTTGAGATGTGCGCAGACGTTTGGTTTAAAGTTGCATTACTTAGCCTGATAGCAGAAAATTATGAAACTCCTACCTTACAAAGCTGCAGGTTGTGATTGTCAGCATTTCATTGCTTTTCCTGTTCCAGTTAGTCAGATGTTATATACTTAAAAATGGTCCCGTGAATTCTAATATCCCACTCCATGCTCATTAGTTCTTATTTTCATTCCAGTTTTAGAATAATTTTTGTGTTCAGTATGCGGCCCAGCTGTCTGTGTCCCTGCTCTGATGCCTCCGTAGAATAACCGTTACGTAATTAGCGCTGGCGTTTGTAACACTTTTTGTATAATTTATAATGGAGATTATAGAGATTTTTGTGTATTCCAGACCAGCTGTTAATTTTATATTGTGTGGAATAGCCGTTCCTGTTCAGTAATTTGGACTGATATATGTCTATGTAGTTCTGTAGTGCAGGAGGGCATGAACATTTTGATAATTGTATCAGGAAACTGTGCATCTGTATCTTGTGCTGATCACCTACCCGTTTGCACCATGCAGTAGGCTTGGCCAGTATTGTGGTAGTGTACAGAATACCGCGGCGTCTTGAAATTTAGCCATTTGGTGAAACTTAACCCCTCCCTCAGCAAATTGAATCATGAGGCACCACTGCCCCCTGACTGGGCAAATTTTACCAAAACAAGAGTGTCACTTTTGAAAATACCGTCAAAATACTGCATACCACGGTATAATAACGGTATGAAAAATGAGATACCAATTACCAAGCGAACCTCCAAAAATTCTGTGTGCTGTAGATCTGTTTGCTTGCACTAAGAACGCCATTTTCACGATAGCTATATAGTCAGAGCAATTTAGTGAGTGAGCGATGAGTGGTGACTGTATATAATCTTCTGATACTCTTCATAACTCCACCTGTCTGTCTCTCCCCCCACTGCAAGGAAACTTCCCGTCATAGTTAGCTGATGACATATTTTACGGCGTAGCCTCAACGCAAACTGCAGTCCATCCTGTAGGGTGTAAACATGACAAGGTCTCCCAGATGAGCTGAGTTTGCAAATTACAGCTGTCATGTCCGTCACAGTTTCCTCTTGGAAAGTGAAGTAAACTCCTCTTCCCTCTGTTGGGGGGGGGGGGGGAAGAAAAAATACAGACCTGCTATTTTATTCGCTTCTACACGTGAGATACTGATGTGAACTAACGCTTAAAAATTTACTCTTGTTGTAAGAGAGGGAATCGCCTAATCGGAAACCCCCCCCTGGGGCGTTATTGCTGCCAGCATGCTGCTGAGAAGCGGGCTTGGTCCCGGGCAGGATGTGCGTGTAGCTGGGGGTCACTTCCTGTTTTCTTTTTCCCTTTCAT
This sequence comes from Paramormyrops kingsleyae, assembly GCF_048594095.1. NCBI lineage: Eukaryota > Metazoa > Chordata > Actinopteri > Osteoglossiformes > Mormyridae > Paramormyrops > Paramormyrops kingsleyae. The sequence continues at coordinate 5,594,090 of NC_132805.1, forward strand.
AATTGTGTTTCATCGCCTTGCATTATGGCCGGCTGTAATAAACGCGCTGCCAAAAATGGTAGGGTTGCTATGCACAGCCAGCCGTCACGCGGTGCGCTCCAGTGATAAACGTCCTTAAGTGTTTGTCGTAGCGCAGTTTTACCGAAGGCTGGCTCCAGTTTTATTTATGCGAGATCTGTTAATGCAGCTAAAAAGAGGAGGATTTCGCAAGCCGGCTTTTCTGTTGTGCTCATGATGCCTGACATTAAAGGATCCTCTTTTTAGCTCTGTACGCAAATAGAATTTCCCACTGTAAGAGGAAAGCGGGGGAATGGCCATTATTACAAAAGGAACTGCAAACGTGAGCCATTTCATGTTATTACTTTACTCGTTTGAAAGTGTTATTAACCTCTCAAGCCGGAAATCTAGGGCTGACATTGTTAGCCTAACAGCAGGGGGGGGGCACACCGAAACAGAGGGGCTCGACGAGGATAAGAAAAACGATGATTAAGGCCGAAAGCGGAGCAAAGAGTGAGCAAGCGCCCGGAAGGTTCTGTGGTGGTGGTTGGGCCGCTTGGAGAAAAAGCGCATGCTAAGCAGTTTTATTATTACCGTGACGCGCTGTCCGTCTGTGGCCTCGCCTGCTCTGGGCTCTCCCCAAGTCTGTGCGGATAATCGTGTGGATGATGGATGGCTGGATGAATAATGACTGATAATTAACCGCTTTCAAATGTATCGATTTGTAACGGAAAAGGGTGACGGCCTGCCCTCATGTTGCACCGTGCACCATTTCACCGAATGGCATTTGACCCCAGAAGGGAATGAGCTTTCGGATGGATGTTGTTTCTATTAGGAATGATGGCCTTGTACCAGACACATGTTCAGGTTTGCATTAGTAGCAGTGTGTGAGTTTCACCGGGCGTTGAAGGAGTTACCCTGAGTGGTGCCTCACTGGAGCCTACTGCCCCTTCTGGCCAGCTATGCGGAACTATCCCACCGATTTTAAATGTAAAGGCAAATATCCTCAAAGCCTTAGATGGCCGTTTCTCACCATGCCCCTGCCCCCCTTCTGGCCTTCTGGCCAGCTATGTGGAACTATCCCACCGATTTTAAATGTAAAGGCAAATATCCTCAAAGCCTTAGATGGCCGTTTCTCACTATGCCCCTGCCCCCCCCCCCCCCCCCATATAGATTTTGCCGTGTTTAATTAAGAAATGCGAGCCTCTCTGTTTTGTCTGGTCAGGTGTTCCTGTCCACGTTCTCAGCATAATTCGCTGATTGAATTGCGCCCATTTCTCTGGGCTGTTTCTGTTTATCTGACATGCAAATAACTGATGATTCCTGCTGTGTCTTTATATGGTAGCAAACCTATAGAATAGATCTCTGTAGCAAGCAAGCGGCTTGTTGTAATACTTGTTTATGAATGAAATGTTGCTACAGTTGCCCGCACCGAGTCGATCTCGCCCCTTAAGTATCCTTCTCCCTCGCTCTCTTACTCCACTCTTCCCAGCCTTCGCCTCACATACCCATTTCTTTCTCGCTCTCTCTGCCCCCTGCAGTGGCGGGCAGGCAAGCGGCATGACTGAGGAGAAATGCCCTCAGCTGGTGGACTACTTCGTGGTGGCTGGGCTGGCGGGGGGCTCGGCCCCCCTGGACGAAGAGGGGCAGCAGCGAGGTGGACGCATGGTGGAGCCGGTGACGGACCTGGCGGTGATCGCCAGAGGGTTGGGCGAGGAGGTTCCCGAGGGCTTCACCTGCATCGAGAAGACCCAGGGGGGCCACCCCGCCGAGCTGAGCGCCGGCCTCATCAACAATCCCCACATGTACCTCTGCTACCGCAGGGGCCATGACAAGCCCCCCATCCTCGACCTCGGGTGGGTGGAGGGCGACCGTACAGCCCCTCGTCTTTTTGCATCAAAGGTGCCAACGCCACCATTATAATTTCAAGTATGCTTGAAATTGATTGAGTGCACCGATATGGTCCCGCATTTCTTCAGATAGAATTAGGGCTGCCACTTCCAAAGTGGTGAATGAGTGACACAATCCCTTGTCCTCCACTACAGAAAATAGCTGACCTTCCAATGCAAAGACTTACATTATTTTAGTGGTTATGTTTTTAGTTTCGGTGCTACTGACTTTAAATATTGATGTTAAAGTTCAAATACCGGCCAAGATTGACACATGGTACCGATACCGATATCTTGATTTTTAACAAATATTGTACGATACTGATATGTTAACCGATGTATAGTGCATCTCTGTGTACTGGCACAGGTGGTAGCCATAATCCATGATATTTTTTTGGCTCTTTATGTTGCAGAACTCGTATCTTTATATGGTGTGTTGGTTGACTGGGAAGTTGCGCAAGCTCTAGTTAATTAGCAAACGCCGCGTTTCTTCACAGAGGAATAGATCTGCATATCAGTCTGAGAGCATTTACTTGCCTTAATTCACAGCAGTGACCTCATGCATAGTAAAAGGCTTGGGTTGCTTGTCAAAGTCCCTGTGGTGACGTCCTTCCCCAGGGTGCTGTACGAGGGAAAGGAGGCCGCCAAACCGGGCTGGCAAGTCCTGGAGACCACGCCCTACAGCCGCTCGGCCAGCGTGAGCTCGGGGGGGCCCACCACCCACCGCACCTTCCTGATGTACCGGCGGGCCCCCGACTCGCAGGCCCTCAACACGCTGGGGGTCACCGACATTGCCCTTTTCCTCCCCAGCAAGGGCGAGACCGTGCCCCACACCTTCTGCAGGGTGGACAAGAACCTCAACACCGGCATGGTGAGCTCTGAAAGGGTTGTGATTGATGCAGGAGTAACAGAGATGGAAATGACTCCTTGGCATATTTAGAGAAGAAGGAGCTGAGCGCCTGGAACCAACATGTGGTTCATGCAGCACTCAGTATAACTAATAGTAAAAGTGTATAAATAATTCAGTAGCATCAATTCAGTGATGCGGTTTTCAGCTGAGTTCTGGATTGTAGACAGTTTTACCCTCTGACTTCCCTTTGTAGTCCAAATGTAGTCATTTGTCAACTGTATTTTGGTATATTCAAAGGTGGAAATTTCAGTTCCAGAAAATAAAAATCCAGACCAGGATTTTGTTTCAACCAACCATTTGTGTATAAAGAATCATAGTCACAGGGTACCCAACTGGTTGGTTGAAACAAAACCTTGGTCTGGATTCTTACTTTCTGGACCTGAAATTTCCACCTCTGGGTATATAGGGTTTTTGTTTTTAGTGTTTTTTTCTGCAGTCTTGTGTGGAGTTATTGGGGTAACAGACATGAGATAGCGGTAAAGATTCTCAACCAACCTCAACTATATAACGGCGGTGTCCTGCATGGCTCTGGAAGGTGTTTAATGTTGAGTCTAGGAAAGCTTGAAGTTCTTTGACCTTGAATGAACGGCATCACCAGGCAACAGCTAACCCCGAGTAGAAGGTTAAGGAGACCCTGAACGCAGGGGAAGCACGCAGGAATGAGATGGGACACCAGGTGGTCAGCAGCATATTCACCATTGTTGCACATGTGCTTTGTCTGTAGTGGGGTCCAGCCTTGTACCTGTGCTATAAGAGAGCGATGACCAAAGCCAATGCCCTGGCCTACGAGGCAGGTGGGTCCTTCATCTATCAGCATATTATCCTTGTGCATTTCAGCAGGGACACAGCCAGAGGGCACATTGTTGTCATTAATTATACTCCGGAGGCCCTGTTGGGTCGCTTTAATAGCCACCTTCACTGTAAGTCTTCACTTAGCCGCCCCCCCCCCCCCAGCATGTCTACTATTGCCAGTAAGATTAGATCCTTCGTACAAACTCTGCGATTCCTGAATTCAGTAATCATCTCTCTGCATGCCCCAATCGCAAAGGTCTGATTAGCCGCTACCCCGAAGCGGACCTGGACTCCTTTCCCCTGCCGGACAGCGTGCCCGTGTTTTGCCTCCCCATGGGTGTCACTGTGGAGAGCTGGCCCCTCAACACCAAGTACCAGCTTCCTGTCTTCTCTACCTTTGTCCTCACCAGTGCCTGTGGAGACAAGGTACCACTGGAGCTTCCTAGAGCGTCGTCTGCTAGATGATAAGCCTCTTGCATCAGTTTGAGGGTTTAGCGCATATCTCTGTTTGGGTCACCTCACTTTGTTTCGTTTGTGGGAAAGGTAAACCTTTTAGGGAAGTAAGGCCATATGCGGCTTCTGTCCTTCTACTTCAGGAATATACCTGACAGCAATATTAAGGCAGGCAATGTTTTCAGGGCCGGCCTGCCTGACCTTTGACCTCCTGCTCAGGTGTACGGGGCCGCCATCCAGTTCTACGAGGCATTCCCGCGCGAGGGCCTCTCCGAGAGGCAGAGCGTGCGCCTGGGCCTGGTGAGCGTGGTGGACCGGCGGCCCATCACCAACCGCTCGCTTCAGGTGAAGAAGAGCATCTGCGTGCTCTCCCACTGGCCATTCTTCACCGTCTTCCAGAAGTTCCTCACCTTCATCTACCGCTACTCCATCTCTGGCCCCCACGTGCTGCCCCTGGAGAAGTGAGTGACCAGACCGACGCAGACTTATGCTCGAGAAGTCGTCCCGTACCCCTGAATAACCCCTGTAGGCACGTGGTCCACTACTTACAATGTCAGTCCTGTCGACTTGTGGCAAGATCCTCTTTTTATGATGTAATAAGTGAAGGGCAGCAACCGGAAAGGCTGAACTCACAGAAGTAAGAATAAGAAAGATGGAACAGAAAGCCCATTGCGGGAAAGCACATAGTCATTGTGGGGGAAAAAAATGTATGTGCCCCATGTACACAATACAGAGAAGCTTGTGTTAGCTAGAATAACAGGTAAACAGTAACCTGCATAAACTAGACAGTTTCTGCTTCTGCATCATTACACGAAAGTCAGCACAATAACAGTACGTCTATTCAATCACCCAAATAGAAACTATACTCATTTGAATGTTTCTGTTTGTGTAAAAAGAAGGAGAAGAGCACTTATGTTATATGTCTCATGAACTGCCGTGGTGTGAATGTTGAACACGTCTGAAATGAGTTATTCTCCATGACCGTATGTTTGATGTCCTGTCAAGCAAACCCTCACATGTCTGCGTTTCACTTCTAGTAGGCTTATAATTGTAAGAATCAGTTGACGTTCCTTTCACTTTATTTTTATATATACAGTCATGCATTGCTTAGCGTTGGAGATACACTCTGGCAAACGCATTGTGTAGGTGATTTCATCAATATGCAAACATCATAGGGAGTACTTACCTACTATGCGTAACATGGCATGCTGTTTTAGAGTAAACTTTTTTTTTATACGTGGAAAGAGTGCACTCTAATGATAAAAAATCCAGTATAGTAAATACATAAACCAGTAACATTTATCAGTTTTAGGTTCTATGCATTATTGTATGTGCTACACTTTTATGCGATTGGCAGTAGGTTTTGTTTACAGCAGTATTACCACAAACACGTTTTGTGTTGCACTATGATGCTATGACGCCTTTCAGCTCTGTTATAATCTTAGGAACCACCATTATTTATGCAGTGCGTCATTCACCAAAATGTTGTTACGCAGTGCATGGCTCTATATTGTATCATTATAATCGGGATTATCATAGCTGGTATGCAAGTACGCACTTTTGGGATAATGATTAAAATGCATGGTAATTTCTTGTCATGACAGTGCAAATGCTTCATTTGCATTGTTGTGATAAGAAATTTCTGCACATTTTAACCTTTACGCCGCAACTGTGTTCTTGTGTACCAGCTATGACAATCCTCGCTTGTAGTTTCCCTTGCTTGTTCCCTATTGCATCCCTCATTTGCCGAATTGGTCCAGCTGCTCGACACGGCATTTGATCCTCACCCGCCATGGGTCCACACACACGTGTTTGCACCACAGCGCCTCCTCCAGGCTGAACGTACTGTATGTTGTCTTCGCAGGCACATCTCCAGCTTCATGCACAACGTCCCGTTCCCTTCGCCACAGCGCCCCCGGATTCTCGTCCAGGTAAGACGGCTGACCAATGAGCGGAGGCGAAGCAGCCCACCCCACAAATGCATATGTAAATAAATTCAGATGAATACACAGCTAACCTTTGAAAGTCTTTCTTCCAGTGCACTGCGGTACTATACTATCTCACCCCTCATGTTCAGTGATGAGTTCCCATGGACTTCATTTTTGCTTCTGTGTTGTGAATTATTTAAGGGTCCCGCTTCTTCCGCAGGTGTAGGTTTTGTTGCCCTGCCGACGGGGGGTAAGCAAGTGATGTCATTGGTCAGAAAGTGCGCATGCGACTTTTGGTAAATTGCCCTAAATGGCCAGACAATCAGTCTGACTGCAAATTCCCGCCTACAAATGGGTGATCATTTTACATGTAATCACCTGGAGACAGAATCAGTAGAGCAGGGGCGGCAGATCCGATCCACGGAGAGCCGCCGTGGGTGCCGGTTTTTGGGATGACCTCTCAGTCAGCCAATAGCTGTGGGTCCCCAGGACTGGACTGGGAACCGCTGCTTTATTACTGGCTGAATAAGAGGTCATCCCAAAAACCTGCACCGGCTCTCCATGGATCAGGTTCGCCAGCCCTGAGTTAGAGCATGGGGTGTTTGTTCAAGCCATCCGTGAGATCACAGCAGACTGGGCTGTTACATCAACAATATTTATATATGTTAGGGTCATTAGTCAGTATAAGCTATGGGTCCAGAATTAGAAGCAGAAACAGACGATGATGATGATACAGCTCCTTTTGGGACAGGTTACGGTGTTGAGGTCAGACACAAAGAGATTAAACTACACATACAAATGCTGCCCCTTTAAGCAAATGGTAAACCACATGAAAGTAGGGAATCCCGTCCAGAGGCACCACAGCTTACAGAGAGTGTGGCTCATAGACCTCAACTTCCCTCAAATCTCCCAGATGGCTTTCTCTAACTGGTACAAGCCAGTAAATGGAATGGAGGGACAGCTGGGTTATAGAAGTATAGTATAGTATAGTATAGTAGGGGCACCATAAAGGGGGGATATGACATGATATCATCGGACCCAAAATGTCTAGCAGTGCACCTATAGTCATAGCATGGCATAGGATTCAGGTGTCCCTGGTTCAGAGCCTCTGTCTCCAGCTGGCTACTTTTTGATTTGTGACTAATATATATCTTGTAATCAATATTAATCTTCATTTTATTTACAGCCGTTTATATAAGGATTATTTTCGTTCTTCGGAATTGACGTAACAGCACATTCATGCCTAATTAATGAAGAGCTGTTATGAAACAGAAGTATGTGATGAGTCCCTGGCAACTGGGGTGGGGAACCCTTGTTCAGAACACAGTGACCGATTTTAGGATTTAGATTTAGCTGGTGCTGATTGGTGGAAGGTGATCCAAAGATCAAAGCATGCCCTGCATTATTATTTGATCGGAAGCGCGTCTCTCTGTTTTGCTGGCTACTTTGTCTGTCTAGGAAGGTCTTGATTGAGTGTCTCGTTGCAGCTTTCCCCATACGACAACCTACTGCTCTGCCAGCCTGTCTCCTCCCCTTTACCACTCAGGTAAAGAGCATCTTCACATGTCCCATTTAACTGTCTCGCTTGTATTTCAGTGCCTTCACTTCAATCCAGTATGGGCCAGATAAGATGTTGGTTTGTGGCTCAGCCAGTTAGGTCTCTGTGCTTAGTATATATATATATATATTTATATATATATGTGTGTGTGTGTAGTGTGTTAATATATTGGACGTTTGCACGTATGTGTGTGTGTGTGTCTCTCGAAGAAGAACGGATGAGATATGTAGCAATGCAGCATTGTGATCTATCTGTACCTGTGAGCATTATTCTGTCATTGCGGCCAGAGCATAGACCCCCTTACTGCAGCTGCAGGATGCAGTGCAGGATGCAGTGTGGGCGGGCCCGGTGCCTGAGCTCTCCTCCAATGGCCTCCTCTCTGCCCGCAGTGGTGCCAGCTTCGTGAAGCTCCTCCAGAACCTGGGAGCGGAGAACGCCTGCACACTGCTGCTGGCCGTGCTGACGGAGCACAAGCTGCTGCTGCACTCGCTGCGGCCGGATGTGCTCACCTCCGTCAGCGAGGCCCTGCTCTCCGTGAGTCCCCGTGGAGCCTCCTGTAGGACAAGCACAGAGGTGGGTGTTTCGGGTCCAGAGAGTAAAAATCCAGACCAAGATTTTGTTTCAACCCACCAGCTGAGCACTCTGTACTGGTTGGTTGAAACAAAATCTTGGTCTGGACTTTTACTCCCTGGTCCTGAATTACCCACCTCTGGGCACGCGGGATTGCCAGTCAGGCGAATGGCGCTCAGCCGCGGTTGAGTTGTCACGTGATTGGAAAAAGTCGTGTGTCATTCAAAAAGGGCTCAATAACACACGAGGTTAAACTGTTACATGTGCTACAGGATGATCAGCTGCCTGTTGAAATTTGACCGGGAGCCCAGTAGGCCATTAGTATTAAGATTAGGATTAACTTTATTGACCCCAGAAGGAAATTCTGGTACTATACTATACTCGGCAATACTCAAATTACATACCCAACCCAAATGTGGGATTTAAAAAGTAAGGAGAAAATTGACTTGTTGAGTTCAGGTTACCATGAAAATTTATTTAGCTGTAAACACAGGAAGTCTGTAAATTTATAGTTGAATCAACAAAAGTAGACCTGTTTGCTTAAAAGACAGCTGGTTTATAAATAGCGCTCGCTGGTACGGTGGTGCTGACTGCTGGTTTCACTACTTCCCCCTCGATGCAGATGACATTTCCTCTGCGCTGGCAGTGTCCCTACATCCCCCTGTGCCCGCTGAGGATGGCGGACGTGTTGTGTGCCCCCATGCCCTTCATCGTGGGCGTTCACTCCAGCTATTTTGACCTGTATGACCCCCCTCAGGACGTGATGTGTGTCGACCTGGACACCAACACCATTTTCCAGTGAGAGAACGCAGTGCTTCATCTACTCAGCTCTGGGATTATCTGTCGTTTTATCCGCCGGCCCCAGGTGCCGGGAAATGTGTACTCATTTTTTTTTTTCCTCTTCACCTCAGATGTGAGGATAAGAAGCCGCTGTCTTGGCGGTCGTTACCCAGAAAGCATTGCAAGACCCTCTTGACGACCCTCAGTAACCTGAATAAGACCCTGGAGAAGAGTGAGTTGGTGTGCTTTGTACATGGCTGGAGGGTGGTGTCTGTAGATGTTTGGGACAGTGAAGATTCCTTAGAATGTTTGTCATTAATACCCAACCCATTTGTGTATAATTGGTGTTCATCACGTTAAGATGGTGCTTATGGTCTGTTGTCCGTCCTTGGTGCTTTAGTAGGTTTATCCAGACTCCGAGTTTCTTCATTTTGATGTTGTTTATCTCCCCTTCTTCCCCGTCCCTGTCCTGCCTCCCTCAGTCTGCATCCCCGGTCAAGAGGACGCCACCTTGGAGTTCCTCCTCACCGACTATGACCTCATCTACGGCCGTCAGAAGCAGCTGGAGCTGGAGATACAGGAGGCCTTTCTGCGTTTCATGAGCTGCTTGCTGCGGGGATACCGGTCGTACCTGCTTCCCATCACACAGGCCCCCTCAGAGAAGACCACCAACTGCAGCTCCCTGTTCAACCTGCAGGGTATGTGTCTGTCTGTGCGTATCTGTGTTTGTGTGTGTGTGTTTGTGTGTGCGTCTTTGTGTGTGTGCAGCTATTCAGTGTTTTTTTTTTTTCTTGTTTAGAGACTTGCTTAAATCTTACATTGCTTCACAAAATATATTCTTCTGTCAGGGTTCCTAAAATCCCGGGACCGGACCCAACAGAAGTTCTACGTCCAGCTGACGCGCACCCAGATGTTCACGCACTTCATCGAGGAATGTTCCTTCGTGAGCGACAGGCACGCCTCGCTGGAGTTCTTCGACGAGTGCGTCCAAAAGGTCTGCCTTTGTGCGCCAAGGGAATCCCTGCACACACCGGTGCCCAGTCTGGCCTCCTTGGCACCTTTTGTTGAACATGAGTGTGTTATGCTGTCATTAGAGTGCTTTTGGTCATGGCTTTCTGGGGAGCTGCTAGGTAATCACAGAGTGCCGTGTCACTCGCTGCTCAGGTGGACGTGGAGAAGCCGGAAGAGGTGCGGCTGATAGACCTTGATGAGACGCACAGCGGGGAGCACACGGTCTTCATCATGCCCCCAGAGGAGCCGCAGGAGTCTGATGGATCTGAGTGCCCCGCCCCCTATAGGTGACTCATCTTCTTAACCTTCTCGCATGACCGAGTAGCTTCCCTCCACTCCCCCCCCCCCGGACGCGCTGGCTTCCTGGACTGCGCAGAGTCCCTCTAACGCAGCGAAAAAAGACAAAATGTTGCTCATGGTGACACTGAATGAGACGCCTGAGGAGTTGGAAAGGAGCCGGAAGGAGATCCGAGACCCAGACAAAAAGAACATGATATAAACATCTTTGTATTCATTTGCTAAACACTCATTTCACGCTACACATCTGTACGAACCGGCCGGATGAGCAGCATGATTTATAACCTAACCATTTATAGGTAGGGTGGCTGACATTTTTGGGGCTTTATAGCAAGCAGGCAGCTCGTTCTGCTAGCTCGCTAATAGGCAAAATTTTATATATTGGACGCTTGTTCTATATCCCGCTCAATTCACTAATAAGCTTCGTTATAACGCATTGGTTATTTCGTACAGTTTCTGCCTTTTCATTGATAAATTCGAAAGGCATCACTTTGGCTTGGGTTAAGTCACTGAGCCAAAACTCTTGGCCAATCAGAGTGGGTGAAGGTGCTCTGTCTTGTGGGAGCTGCTGACTTCCTTCAGGTGTTGGGACGCTTCCTATGACCTCGTGTTCTAAATCTCACCTGTCAAGCTTTTTAATCACATGGGAGGCTCCGTTCCCCTGATAGTCATTGCTACACGCTTGCATCACCCCAACACTAAGTGCAAAAGGTGGCAAGTGAGGGTTACTGTGGCCCCGGGCCCTGACTGCATCTTACTGTGGCCCTGACTGCATCTGTCTGCATCTTACTGTGGCCCCGGGCCCTGACTGTATCTTACTGTGGCCCTGACTGCATCTGTCTGCATCTTACTGTGGCCCCGGGCCCTGACTGCATCTTACTGTGGCCCTGACTGCATCTGTCTGCATCTGCGCAGCTACGAGACCTTCCCATCGCTGCACCCGGAGCTTTTCGACCGGCCGCAGGACCAGCTGCGTGCTCCGGCCAAGGGGAGCGCCCCCAGCAGCCCGGCCCCCCGGCGCACCAAGCAGGTAGGTGGTCTAATCTGCTGGGGGGAGTTGTAGGCTCACCTCAGAATGTCAGAAACACTGCAATCTTCTAGGACATAGGTGGCTGCATATTTACACACTGGGACTTGGGAAAGATGTTATCGTTTGAACGATAAAATTACAAATGTCATTGTTTTTCAGCCCACCCACTATTACACTAATCAGCCTAGTGAGGTTCCGCCATGTTGAACCCTGATGCCTTTATGAAGCTGTTAGTCACGTCTGGACACAGCTGGATAGAATCGGTACGGAGTACAGAGCTGGGGAGGCTAGATCAGCACTGGCTGTCCTACACAGGCCTGCGAGATGGAATGTGCCCCCCACCCACCCTTGCTCTGACGTGTCCTCACAGACGCGGGGGGTGGGGGTACAGTTTCATCCAGAACTGGAATGAGCTGAAATTTAGTGGGAACCAAATGGCGGGTTTTACAGTGTCACCATGGCGATGGCTTCTGAATCTGCTGCAGTTAAAATGCTATCGGTGGCAGGAGAATTTAAACCGTGTTTTAAATTGATAAATTTGATTTCTTGTGAAGTAGCTGAGTCTTTTTTTTTTTTAGGATTCTTAGTCTTATCTTTCTTGAATCCATTGAATGTTTATCTTAGTGTTTCCTCTTTTCATTTGAATACTGCTTTATATTCAGGCTTTTCCTCATTCAGTCAGATGCGTTTTATCACTTCAGTTCTGCTTCTCCTACCTTTGTTTACTATGTCTGTAGCTCATTGTTCGAAGTCTCTCACACGTATCGCACATTCCTCCCTTACATGTTCCCCTGATAGCAGTTAGCATTTAGCACTTACACAGCTCCTCCCTTACATGTTCTCCTGTTAGCAGTTAGCATTTAGCTCTTACACAGCTCCTCCCTTACATGTTCTCCTGTTAGCAGTTAGCATTTAGCTCTTACACAGCTCCTCCCTTACATGTTCTCCTGTTAGCAGTTAGCATTTAGCTCTTACACAGCTCCTTCCTTACATGTTCTCCTGTTAGCATTTAGCTCTTACACAGCTCCTCCCTTACATGTTCTCCTGTTAGCAGTTAGCATTTAGCTAGGGTGACCAGACAATCCATGTCAGAGAGGACACTTTGAGCTACTTCGGGTTTTACAAACTACTTTCTAATTGAAAGGCTCCTGTGCTCGGCTAAATAGTTTAGGTCTTCTTGTGCTTTGACTGGTTTGTTTCCTTGACTGAAAGACTCATCCAGCTGTTTCACATTAGCATTAGTGACACATGCATGATTATAGGAGACTGACCAATCAGCACACAGCAAGAGCTGAGTGCTCAAGTGAAATCCAGGTCCGCTTAATTGAAATGGTAATTTACAATTCCTGTCCTAGCTCAGAGTGTCCTCCCTGACATGGATTATCTGGTCACCCTAATTTAGCTCTTACACAGCTCCTCCCTTACATGTTCTCCTGTTAGCAGTTAGCAGTTAGCTCTTACACAGCTCCTCCCTTACATGTTCTCCTGTTAGCAGTTAGCATTTAGCTCTTACACAGCTCCTCCCTTACATGTTCTCCTGTTAGCAGTTAGCAGTTAGCTCTTACACAGCTCCTCCCTTACATTTTTTCCATGTTAGTATCTGGCTGTTGCACAACTCCTTCATTTGCTCCTGACTCGCATGTGAACCTGCAGCCCACATCCTCCTTGTTTGTCCTTATGCTCTGCTGCATTTGGCCTCCCTTTTCCCTTCATTCCTACTGCACTGATCTGGAATAAAGACTGAGATATAAACCGAGATTTTGAAGAAGAAAAAAAAAAATCTGGCGCTATCACCTCACACCTCTGGAGACCTGGGTTGGTGCCCCATCCTGGGCAGTTCCTTGCCTCTTGTGATTGGCTCCCGACTCCTGGGACCCTTTGTAGGGCAAGCGGTGTAGAGCATGGATGAATGGATGGATGCATAAATACACTCATACATTGATAGTATATTGAAGCGTGTAACAGGCTAACAAGTGTATAAAGTTATTGGGGGAAACTAACTTGAATAGGGTAATTAATTACCCAGAACTAATTATTATGTAGGAGCACAATAACTATAATGGAAATTGTCCTGCAAACTGTGATGGTCTTTAGAGCAAGCCATGCAGAATTAATAGGTAACTTTAAATTTGGAAGATAAATTGCTTTTGACACAAAAAAAGAGGTTGCTCTTACTAGGACACGATTAAATCTAGATGATGTTCATGCTCGTGTGCATGACTTCGATGTAAATTAAGTTTGACATTTACTGACAATGCATTGTTTGTAAAGCTTTAGGAAATGGGAAATTTTTAAAGAGATTACCAGATATGCATTCGAGGGAATATTTTAGCAGGCTTGTCAGGTTTTGTTATTTAAATGCACCTATAATAAGAAATTCTACAGAATAATTTCATCAACTGGGCTTGAGAACATGGAATACATTGAAATCGTTACTGACAAAAATCTAATGCGTCAATGACGGATCTTGTAATTCTGAAACAATCACTCATATATTAAACTCCTATTTTGTTGTTTGATAACACTGGAGTCATCTGGAGTTTCCAGAACTTTTCTCCTCATTATGGTCCAAGCACATGTTCTTTGTGTGTTTGTTTGAGAAGCAAACAGCTGACTGTATTATAATTAGGGCTGCACATCTTCACCGGTCTCACGATTCGGTTTGATTACGATTATCATGTCAACGGTTCGATCAGATTCCACGATTCCCCTATGTTAATGTACGTGAATGCTTTTTATCAAAGAATGCAATCGCTCTGATAAATATGAACTCCCTTTTCATTATTTACACATTTCTTTACCACACACCGATTGTGCCACTGCACGGGAGATATGAGCACAAGCATCCCAGAGATTGGTACTGGTACTCGACCAGGAAAGGTAAAAAGAAAAGAAAAAATACAGTGAAGGTTGCTATTAGGAAGTTCTTCTAAACTGTAGAACTTCAATTAAGCAACATTACATGGCTATCATCAGTTATATTTGGTCACTGCATCGATGCAGAATCCTCTGTCTGCATTGCACTGCATCTTAGAAACAATTAATTTCAACACCCCTGATTATAAGTAGCTGTTTAAAAGAGAAGCTGCAGAGGTTCACTCCCTCGGGGTGATACCATCATCTTCCATAGCCGTGCTAATGTTGTGATGGTCTGACTTTGTCCTACAGTGTCAGATTAGTCTGGTCATGTTGAAATGTTCACCCATCACACAGGAGATCAAGCTGGCCCAGAAGCGGGCCCAGAAGTACTCCTCAGTGCCAGATATGTGGTCCAAGTGTCTGCTGGGGCACTGCTATGGGCTGTGGTTCATCTACCTGCCCACCTTCGTGCGGGCGGAGAGCGCCAAGGTGCGAGCCCTGCACACGGCGTACGAAGTGCTGAAGCACATGGAGACCCGCAAGGTGGTGCTGCCAGATGAGGTGAGGGAGGAGCCCCATCCCTCTGCTTTCCTTGGATGACCTTCTTCTTCTGTGTGAGCTGCTGCCTTTGGTCATCAGGCGCTTTCACACCTCAGGAACTTTTTTCCAGAACCAGAACCTTTATCGGGAACCAGGGTCGTGTTCACATCACAGGATCTCAGCCCGATTGTAGTTCCCCTTACGCAGTTCCAGAACCCTTTTTTAGTACCTACTCCAGACGAAGTATTTTTTGTTCGAACACAAACTACTGGGGGGGGGGGGGCACTTATTACTAGGGCTGCCGCTAATGACTGTTTTCCTATGGATTAATCCTTATTCAGCGGAGATTCTAAGGTAACAGGCAGACAACTTTATGACTTTAATAATGAGTTTATTCAGCAGTTATAAGGACAAAAAAGCTCTCTGTACTAATGTTAATTTAATAGACATGAATAGACGACACAGTGGTTTTCTGGATCTGCAGAATAGCTCCTGTGCATTTTCCCTTTAGGTGTCTTGCATAGCGCTGGTACTGCCATAGTATGTCATCGAAAGTTTGCACGGTGTAAAAGCATTTGTTTGCTCCTACACTTATATATTGATATTAAAGGAAAACTATTTTTATTATGAAGTGAAGCATTTTTATAAACCATAGTAATTTCGTTAAAATATAAAAAGACTGATTTTAAATATTTATGGGGTCCTTTCTCAAGGACACAAGGGGGAAGCGTTCTGCCGACTCTGGGATTTTAGGCTGTAACCTTCTGATCAGAGTGCAGTGTCCTCACCCACTGAGCCGCACTCCACGCAGTGCCGCCACCCTCATAATGCAGTACTACTGCAGTGGACTGATGATTTGCTCCAGGTTTAGTGGCGTGTGTGAATTTGCCGTCAGGTTTGTTACCGGATTCTGATGCAGCTGTGTGGCCAGTATGGGCAGCCAGTGCTGGCAGTGCGGGTTCTGCTGGAGATGAAGAAAGCGGGAATCACACCCAACACCATCACCTACGGCTATTACAATAAAGTAAGTAACAGTACAGGGTCAGTCTGTTACACTTACCCCTCTATATCTGCATGCAGCTCTTATTCTCCTATTGATGTTCTGATCTTTGCCTCTAGGCTGTGCTAGAGAGCAAGTGGCCGTCCACCAATCAGGGCGGCCGCCTCCGCTGGACCAAACTGCGAAATGTGCTGATGGCTGTGGCACAGTTCAGGCAGCCAGTCAAGCGGCGGCAGAAGAGCGGGTCCGTTGGTTCCCACGCAGGTATCTGTCAGCTCAGCGTGGCCGTGGGTGTCTCTCTGCGGGTACTTGGCAAGTGATTAGCCGCCTTCGTGGGCCTAATTACACTGCCGACGGGCGACTCTGCCTCCCTCGTACGACGGCGCGAGACCTGCTGTTTGTGAGGAAAGCAGTCGGCTTGGCACAGCCACACGCTTGATTTTCGAAGCATCTGGTCCAGTTCGAGGACTCTGCAGGCAAATAAGCCTCTAAACCGAATGCTTTCCCAGATGGTCTACGGCAACACGTATGCAGTACCGCTCCACCCATTAGGTGACATAGACGGCACCCTATCTAGGGGCTGCTGATGTAGCAGGCCAGTTTCGCCTTGTCTCTACATGCTCCTCGTGTGGGGGGTGGGAATGGGCTGCAACCAGCACTGCATGTACAGTTTTAATTGCCATGCCAGACATATGATTGATTTAGGCCTGAAGTGGTAGTTTTCAAGGAGCGAGGTGCTGATCTTTCGCCGGGCTCCTCCGACCTGCCGCAGATGTTCTCGTGGAGCAGCCGGCGCAGCCGAGGCCGCAGTCCGGTCTGATCCGCCAGTCCAGCTGGAGCGGGCTGAGCGAGGCCTCCAGCTATGAGTCCCTTACCAGTCTGATGGTCAAGAGCAACAGCCTGAATAGCATGCGAGCTTCAGTCAACAGTGAGTCATTCTCTACTTGCCAGTGATCACTTAAATATCGGGTCTGTTGTTGCAATGCCTGGTAAATAAGTTAGAAAGTAACCAGGTACGATATTACAACATGACGAGTGAAAAGCGACAAATCAGCCGCTGTAAGCACGTCGGCGTCTGACGAAATTACCGTAGTAGATGCCTCGGACACTTTTTTAAAATCTTTTGTCTGGCAGCATTTTGGGTGAAAGGGTGACAGACAAAACACTAACCCATCTGTAAGCATTGTGGGAAAATAATGCCGTACGCAGCGGCTAACGCTAATGCTACGCAAAGCCATTTCCAGCACCATCATAGCTCTATACTTAAATTCACTGCACCGGTGAAGAAAACCATTAAAACAAAGTTTTATGTTTGTTAACTATATTGTTTTATTTATATTTTATGTTCAATTGAGAAGACAAATAGGAGAGAAGCCTGTCATTTGAGTTTGTGGTGAAATTATTTGGTGCTAAATATTTGTCCTGTTCTTTACTGCATATGATGATGGTGATTATTTAGTACATTTCACCATACATCTGCATTATTTACTATTTTTTGTTTTTTAAATTAATCAAATAAAAGGCTGCTTTCCAGTAATATATTTCCTTTTAGAAGTTTTCCTTAAAATAATGTTTAAAATATCGTCTCGTCTCGTTCTCGTCAACCCAGTACCGTGTCTCGTCTCGTGGGCTGAGTATATCGTTACACCCCTATAATCAGGTGATTTGGGGCTAAAATATGTACTTTTATTCTTAATTTTCTGATCTCGTTGCCTTTTTTTTTTTTGTTAAAATAATTATTTCGTAATTAGTATTAGGGTTTTTCTGGTTTTCTAGCAGGCTGTGTACTGTGAATATATTTAGGAAGCATTTCAGGGGGGTTTTATTCTTGGAATGTGACCTTAAGATGTACCTTCTGTCTTGGCAGAGCCTACGACGTCCAGGAGAGTCCTGGCCCCGAGCGGTGGAGCGGCAGCCCGGAAGCCGCCAGTGGCTCCGCGCGACTCCATAGGCTCCACCTTACTGCCCCCTGGTGGCCGATTTGTGCGGCGGAGTGACATCTGCTTGTCCACCTTCTACAAGGACTACGCTGAGCCGGCAGGACCGGACTGCGTCTGCCAACCTGGAGAGAGGGAGGGGAGGTGAGAGGGGTGCTCATATGAGGTTGGGGGGGGTTTGGGTTTGGGTTGTGTAGAATAACACCGCGCATCACCATGGCCCCCGGCAGCAGAGCTGCAGAACCACGAGAGGTGTCGGGCCGAAAGGCCGTGGACGAGAACTGCAACAATGTGTCGTCGCCGAGCCGCGGCCTGGCGGGGAAGCTGCAGCAACTGCTGACGCCCACGAGGAACCGCGCCTCTGTCCGACGCGCCGCCAGCGTGGACGACCGCAGGCCTGGGGGGGGCGCCGTGGCGACGCGCCGGGTGTCCGAGCAGCGGCAGTCTCGTAAAAACCAGGTGGCGGACTCGCTGCTGAAAGCCAAGGAGCGACTGTACAATGCCACCTCTGAGGTACGGCTTGGGCGGGGGGGCGTCACACCGGTGTAGCTAATTCAGCTCTGATTCATATTCAATAACGAGATGAATTAGAAACTCGCCAATGATTACTGTAGGAATCCAGTCAAAGTCTATGTTTCTTAGAATTTCTATATAAAATACAACTGTTCTTGTAGCTCAACATGTAGAGTGCTGTGCAGACGATGTGATGGTTGTGGGTTTGAATCCCAGGCAGCACACATAAATTGTAACATTTTCCTTCACTCTAAGGGTGATACACAGGGCAACTTTTAGAGCAGGTGTTGCTGACTGATGTTGCTGAGGGGGCAACAAATATCTATTTGGAAAAACTGCGATTGGCAGTGGGCAACTTTACGCCATCATCCGGATCCAGATGAGTTGCCATTTGTCTCTGGCTGGCAACTGGCCGGCAACATTTGCTCAAGAAGTTGCCCTGTGTACCATCGTCATAAGTTGTGTGGCTGAAAGCATCAGATAAATGAGTGAATTAGAATGGGTTTCCTCGTCAAAGAAGCTTCTGAGTTTTTGACTAAGATTATGCATTATACATATATAGTATGTGTATACATGTTTTACAAAATATTAAGGAGTATCTCAGTTAAGTTCCAGTAAAATCAGAAGACTGAATGTCAAAGTGAAACTGAAAGATCTTCTATTTTGCTGTCTGTTTTCACCCCAGAGTTCGCTCTCAGTGGGGAGCGACATTGACATCATAGAAACCACCAATATGACCTTTCAGCTCAGGAAGTCCTGGGATTCCACACAAGAGGGAGCAGGGCTTGAGGTTTGACCCGTTTCCTGTTGTGCTTGGTAGAGTGCAGAGGAGCCGCACCCCGATATCAACATGTTATCTGTATCTTTGTCGTCCTTTGTGTGAACCCTATGCGATGCCTTTCCAGGTACTGATGTCCAGCTGCTCACTCTGTCGAAAATGTAATTCGCTGGTCTATGATGAGGAGATCATGGCCGGTTGGACGTCTGATGACTCCAACCTCAACTCCAGTTGCCCCTTCTGCTCAGCCACCTTCCTGCCGCTGCTCAATGCAGAAATCTGCGACCTGGGGTCCGTCTGCAGGTACCTTCACCATCTGCTTGGTCTGTGTCCTGCTCCTGTGCTGAGATGGTCCATACCAGTCCTGTTCCCTTATATACTTCTCCCAAAGGGTATCGATGTGCCAGTAATTGAATGGCTGTGTCCTTGTTTTTGGGACAGGAATGTCTTGGTGGCCTTTAATGTTCCCTTAATAGTTCATGGAATACCTCAGTTCTAGCCTTCAGCATCAACATGAGAGGCAATAAAGGTGCACATGACGGATGCGGTGCAGCAACCAGCTTGTGGTTTCGCTTGCATTTTCAGCTTAGAGCGCAACAACTCTCTTAAAAATGGCTCTGAGGCAGCAACAGCGCCCCCTGGTGGACAAGATGGATTAAAGCAGCATCTCTACAATGGCGTGAGCGAGGACACCGGCTCTGAAACCAGCGCGTATTCAGAAGGCAGCACTACCACGGTACTGTAGATGTCTCATGGTGTGACCTCCTTTCTGTCATGTTGATTAATGGAGAGCTAATGTATGGATTAATGCCGGCTTCTGGGTATTTAAGACATGTTTCCTATCATTTTAACAGTCCGAACCCAGGTATCTTAAACTGAGATTCACACGCTGGTGTTCCCTGACAGCACATAATTAATTGGTTTCTTCTCTGAGCTTCTCTGGAGCACAGTGCTGCTTCATGTGTACTGTACCTGACTTGCCTGCCGCTTCTTCTCCCAGGGTTCCTCTGCAGGGGGTATACCATTGGTGACTGTGGCCTACCTAAGCCCCCTGGTACTACGCAAAGAGTTGGAGAGTCTGTTGGAGAATGAAGGGGAGGCCGTCCTGTCCCAGGGCCTGCTCCTGGACAACCACTCCATTATCTTCTGGAACCTGGTGTGGTACTTCCAGCGCTTGAGCTTGCCCAGCAACTTGCCGCAGCTTCTGCTCTCCTCACAGCTCCCTGTCCATCTCACCCAGGTGCCCCCTAGTGTTTTCTCATAGTACTGCATGTCCCTGCTTCTCCTGTGGACTTCAGAGGGTGACTGTACTTCCCTGTGTGACCCAGGCTCCCGAGAACTTGGTGGTGAGAGTGCGACTGCTGTGGGACACCCTAACCCCTGATACCGATTACTGGCCACCCCTCTATGTCCTCTGGAGAATACATAGTAAGATTTTCTCTGTCATATACCTAGAAGGTAGATGGTTGTGGAGTGTGTGAATAGATTGTGTGTTTCAGGGTGTGTAAGCAGTGCAAATTGTGTCCTAATGTGCACATGATTTTTTGTTCCAGTGCATAATTTAATGTAATCAGTGTAACTCTCTGCTTGGTTTTTGGTGAACCAGTGTATGGATTGTCTGTGGTTTTTGGTGTACAGTTTCAAGGGCACTTTTCCAGGGATCCCAGGTACCTTACTTCTGGTGCTTCAAGAAGGTACCAAAAGTTCAGTACCTCAAGGTGGTTTTCCACCGGTGTAAAATCTGGCACCAGCACTAAATGACATCACAGCACAAGGCGGGATATTTTGTACTGAATTCGAAAAATGTGTGAAGTATATTATACGGGTGGTCGATGGGCGATATTAATACCAACATTGCATGTTGTGCACTTGCAATTCTATCTTCTGCATGCCAGTGTATGGATTGTCTGTGGTTTTTGGTTTACCAGTGTATGGATTGTCTGTGGTTTTTGGTTTACCAGTGTATGGACTGTCTGTGGTTTTTGGTGTACCAGTGTATGGACTGTCTGTGGTTTTTGGTTTACCAGTGTATGGATTGTCTGTGGTTTTTGGTTTACCAGTGTATGGACTGTCTGTGGTTTTTGGTGTACCAGTGTATGGACTGTCTGTGGTTTTTGGTTTACCAGTGTATGGACTGTCTGTGGTTTTGGTTTACCAGTGTATGGACTGTCTGTGGTTTTTGGTTTACCAGTGTATGGACTGTCTGTGGTTTTGGTTTACCAGTGTATGGACTGTCTGTGGTTTTTGGTGTACCAGTGTATGGATTGTGATGCTGTTGACACGCTAAGCCCCATGTGGTCCTCCTCTCCAGGCGGGGTGCCAATGCGCAGCTACAGCTGGAGGAGGCACAATCACCCCTTCACCCTGGCGTTTCTGGAGGAAATGCTGCGCTGCGTTGGCATGAATGAAGTGCACAAGGCAGTCACACTCTTCCTGGATACTGTTGCCAGGCAACCTGGAACTCCTCTAATACAGAGGTGAGAGAGAGTGTGAAAGAAACAACTTCTTCATGTTGGTGTAAAACTGTGGTTTAATCGCTTTCAAAGTGTGTCCGCTTAACCATTTGAAAACCTTTATTGAAATCACCCTCATATTTGCTACAGTCATCCAATACACCCATATATTTTTTGACCTGACCACTAGCAAACCTCATTAGGATGATCAGTACCTCAGTGACTTTTTTAACAAAATTAATTAATCAGATAAGTGAACTGGTGGTGAAATTTAACAAATATACCCTCCCGTCTCGGATAAACAGCTTTAATCGTTTTCTTTGGCTACCTGACTGTATATAAAGTATGACGTGTACTGCTTTATTATAATAAATATTGTAGCATATTTGATCAGTCTTCAATAACTGTATTCTGCTGCTGTAGAGGCATGAATAAAGAGTTCTGATTGTTTCACAGACAGACGTGTGTAACTTCTGTATTCCTCCGTAGGAGTCTCTACAGAGAGATCCTGTTTCTCACTTTGGCTGCAATGGGTAAAGATGTTGGTAAGTTTATCAGTTTATCACTGAAAATAAAGGTGTCGTTTCTGTCTTTCCCTTTGACGTTTGGCCTGAACGTAACGAGGAAGACAGGCAGTGATACCTGTGAACATGGACGTTCACTTGCTGTTATATACCCATCTACGTGGTACTTAACCAGAGTCGCTCCAGTAAAATACCTTTGTAACCAGCCAGCCTGAAGATGTCTTTGGTTCCTCCAGAATGCACTGGATTCTGTGGCTTTGCAAAGCGAGCACTGCTCTGAGGCTCCAGCTCTACCAATACTTTGTCTCCAGTTCCAGAATTATGGAGTTAAATATTTCAATAACTGGTAATTTGGTCCGAAATTCAACAGAAACCAGTAATTTCGAACTGTCATGCACTACTTGTTTGTTTATTTTGTTTGACCTTGTTTGTTTATTTTGTTTGACCTTGTTTGTTTATTTTGTTTGACCTTGTTGCCACTAGGGGTCACTGCAGAGGAATGTTGAGCTGTACCGTCTCCTTTGCTCCCGCAGCCGCGTTCGATAAGAAGTACAAGGCGGCGTACGCACGACTCGGCGGCCTGCTGGGGAAGGACGAGGTGCACAGGAAGAGGGCCCAGCCCCCGAGCCCCAAAGCTGTGGACTGCAGACGCTGCTTCCTGTTACCGCTGGAGTGCTGAGATCCACCCAGGGAGGGGCCGGCACCAGGATGAATACACACACACACACACACATCCACGCTCCAGTGTGTCTGCCTGTCAGAAGCTTCATCCCAGTCTAAACTGGTGTTTTACCCACTGCGGCCTGGTCAAGCTATCGCTAGTTCTCTACTCGCTGTACCTCAGTTCTTCAGTCTGTATTCCCTGACTCGCCCCTAACTAATCACATTCACAATATTGACTTTTACTGAAGACGAGTGTGTAGTTGGTTTAGCCCGGATCATTCTTTGCCGCAGTTTTGGTTCCATACTCCCCGTGTATCCTAAACTAACCCCCTATAGCCTCGACGTCCCCTCTGGTGCCCCAGGCATCTGAAATTAATCGCTGTCGGAAAAGCACTTTGACCTGCTGTGACCTTCCGAATCTCGTCTGACTTGAAAATTAAGCTTTCACTGGAACCTTTTCTGAACTGTGCATACCTTGGAGGTGTAAACCACTCAGAACGAGAGATGCGACGCAGCGGCCCATATGGATACGTAACAGGTTTAAATGGAAAATAATGCAGTTTATTGGCACGCGTCATGTGAACCGGTAACATACCATGGCTTGGAGCTAAATGTTACCGATGAAGCTGTATGTAGTATAACGCAACCATGTTCATACAGACCCATGCAGAACGGCACTGAAGATCAAAATAGCTGTCGCTTGATGTCATTTACGAGCCTGTATCATACTTTGCAGGATATTCGCCGCCCTCTTTTGGCTGTTTATCGAGGGGCTAGGCAGTGTTTGCCGTCTCTAACTGAGCCCTTTCTTCTACTGTTATTCATTTGGAATCTGAGCTGCATCTCTCAACTGGGCCTCCTCTCTTTCGGTGATATGGCAGCGGTGCTGGGAAAGAGCTTTGAAGGCCTTCGCTGGCTTTCACGCCCCCCCCCCCCCCCCATTTCAGGAGGATCCCTTACACTTACCGTGCCCGTCTTTCCCCAAGTGCCCCGCGCCGGAGTCCGCCGATCTGGCACCCAAAGAGACACGCATCACTCTTCCCGCCCTTTGAGAAGATTGATGGGCGTACGAGATGCAGTGCTGCACGAGGTGCAGTGCTGCACGAGATGCAGTGCTGCACGAGGTGCAGTGCTGCACGAGATGCAGTGCTGCACGAGATGCAGTGCTGTACGTCTGCCTGTTGCCCACCCCCCCCGCGGAAGCAAGGCCGGGAAATGGACCAAGATCGATGGCTGCAATGTTTCATTTTGCCAGACGGTGGCAGCAGAAGCACTGGATGGAGGCCACAAAGGAGCCAAGGGCTTTGGATACTGGCTTTGTTTTTTTTTGCATTGAAGTCCCTGGGCCCCCACCTCCAGGTACCTGCCCTGCAAATACACATCAAACCATTTTTCAAGGTTCAAAGCTGTGTATTTTTTTTTTGCCTGTTCTGCAGGGCTTTTCTGGCCAAGGGAAAAAAAATTGTGGGAAAAAACTGTGGATACTGTATATTGAAGGAGAAGCAGAAACAGGAAGCGGGTATTGGATATGCGATCCCTCATCTTTTGTATTTTCCTGCCTTCCCGTCCTTGCTGTATACGATAGATATGTCTTTGAATGCTTGAGGTAATGTAGGGTAAGTTTTATCGTCTGAGGGGTCTTTCAAGAACATAGCCATTGCTACTGTTTTTTCCCCACAACTGTCTATATTCATTTGTCCCTGTCGCCTGGATTTTGATACAGGGCTTAATTAAATGCATTGTTTACTCTGTTTGAATCCAGGTTAATGTTTTAGTATCTCAGTGGTTTTCAGCCGTAAAGTCCTTTGCTTGACAAATGAAACTTATAATGTGGCTTTTGTTTAGCATCGATCGGGTGTCTGAAGCTTTTCTATTGCACAGTAAAAATCCCAGATTTAGAACTATACCCCCATCACAATGGGGGGGTGCAATCTGCAGTCTACTGTAACATTACTTTTAGTTAGCTGTTACATTTGGGGGAGTTGTGTCCATGTCGGATTGTGGATAACATCTAATGTTTTGTGCATTTTGAGTCCCTTGTTGATATAGATTGTAGCGTGACTAGCGTGCGGTCCACAGCACCCCAAGATGCACATTCAAATGCATAGAGTGTAGATTTTAATTCAGCAGGCCGATTTGCACAACGCGTTAACAATGGTTAAATGTACTCACAGTCGAGAAAAGTCATCAGAGTTATTGATCCACCAGCCTAATGTGAATAAATTATTATTTTTTTTTGGTCCAGCAATAATATAATTTTAAAAGCGCTCTGATTCCAGGTGGGTCTGACCTCTGGGTCTGGTTCTCTATCCTTCTTGGAACCGTAGACTGTACGTGGTTCCATATAATACTGAGGTTTTAATGGCACCTTCAGATCTATATTTGACTCTTCCTTCTTGTTCCACTGATTAGTGTTAAGTCTGCACTGATCATTTAGCTTAGAATCTTAGCCTGAGTCATGGTGGGGGGGGGAATTAAAATGATCACAATGTAATAATATGTTAAGTAAGCCTTTCTGTCAATGCTGACAAAAGCAATAGTTTTGCCATACCTTGTGCCATATGCTTCGGTAATGGGTGCACAGGACAGTAACAATATCTGATATATACTGTGCTGATTTGAATTAGTCAATGCTATTTATCAGTGGGAAAGTTACAGTTGAAACCTTATTTCGAGGGTGTACTTTTTAAAGAATAGATATGCCATGAAGTAATTGTTAGATTTCCTGGCTGTTCCCATCAGCTGGATTCTGTGGCTTTCGACACGTTTGTGTTTAGGCAGCTTACTGCTTGTGTTAACTATCGTTTGGAAAATCGGTTCAGACACGCGGGCGATGAGGCGGCCTCTTCATCCTGGTTACTCTTGGCAGATGATCAGCCCCGCCTTGTGCTTTTGCGCGGCTAAAACGGACGTGCGGCGGACCTTCGCAGAACAGAGCTGCCGTGCTGGGCGTACCGCGGTGAGAACAGTGGGTCTCGACCAAAACTAGCTTTCGGCCGGAGTGACCGGGTGGAGGGCGGGGAGGTAAAAATCAGCTTTGCGGTAGTGAAATGTCTCTTAAGAAAGACACACCAGGTTTCGACATTTATGCTGGACGAGAGTGTGTTTCATTTTCAGCCCCTGTGTATTTTAAACCAAGAATGGTCAGGAGGGAATTTCAAGTTTAAAAAAAAAATTACTTTTATTTTTTTATGGATAAATGAACAAAGAGATGAAAACGACTTTATTTAAGAGTGACTTTAATTGTGTTGCTGTTGTAATTTATATGGCTGTGATTTTTTTTGTTTCATTTTGTTTTGTTGTAACTGTCTTGTTTGTAAAAAACAAAACAACCCCGTAATCTATTTGGCTCAGTGTGTTCTGTGTCTGCTGTGTGTGTGCGCGCCATCATTTCTTAGCAGATAAGCTGCGACTATCAGAAAATTAGCAACAAAAAAAAAAAAAAAATTGAGTATGTAACTGGCTGTCATCTGAAGTGACGTGCATTAGCTTTTTCATTTTCACATTTTACATATTTACAATTTGCAGCAGTGCAGGTGTAAGCATGTCGTGGAAGGGGACACCCCGAACCCGGCTTGTGGGGACTTGCAGGGATTCTGAGATGTGCTGCAGCCTCATAGTTAATCCTGCGGATGGACTAATAGAAATAGAGAGACTGTTTCTTTAAAGGACTGACACTTAGTACTGATCCATTATGAAAACCCTTGCAGGTTTAAGAGCTTTTCAGTTGTAACACTTGTCAATTTCATTATAGGATCTAGGAGGAGGCAGAAGCGCTACTTGTTAAACATGAGAAAATCCATGCAGTGCGGCGCAGGGCTCCATGAATCTCTCCCTCTCACTTTATCCCCAGTGTGTTTTGTTTTCTTCTTCTTGTCTTCTCCTCCTTTCCATCTCTGCTTCTCTCCATCTTTCCAGCTTCACCCCCCTTTTCATTCCCTTTCTCTCTCGGCATTCCCTGCCGGCTCTCCTACCCGCCGGATAATGGAGTCAACAGCTTGTGAAAGTGGCAGTATGAGAAGCGCGTGGGGTGCGTTGGCGAACCCGGATTAGTGTCCTGTGATCGTCGCCATGGGTAACCGCGAGGCCATTATGCAGCAAATGGGATAAGGGGCTATGGCTTTCCGGGCAACGGGCAGCCAAGGACACTTAATATAGCTGTGTGCCATATAGCGGCCTGGCCGTTTAACTCGAAAGGCCCGATAAACAACTCCATCGCTCTAGGCGCCCTGCCAACACAAACTAGGTAGAAAAAGGTCTTTTCTCTCTTAACAGCCCCTCTGCCATCTGAAGTCCTAATCATTCACTGCCCGCCATCACTTTATACATCTGCTTGCTCCGGCTAAGTTTGAGTTTTCCTCCCTGCAAAACAGCGGGTGTTTTTTGATTAAATAATAATAATAACAGCATTTTTTACATGATTAATTAATATGTACATCTCACGCTAGGCAGCTGGTCGGCTGATTGGGTGGATGATGCATACCTTTGTTGGGTTGCGAAACGGCATCTCAGAGTCATCTCACAGTCATCTCAGTCATCTCGACTGTGAGCGCGTCGATTCTCACGTAATTCTAGCAGCGTGCCTTTGCTCCCGCTCCCGCCAGCTCGGACTTTTCTTGCTCTGACTGCCCGATGTTTGTCGTTCTGCCATAGCTACCCAGGAGAGATATGGAGACCTCACGCTGACCCTATGAAAACTTCTCAGCTTAAAGTCTCACTTACACAAGCTCCTTGCCCATCCTGGTGTCGTCGCAGCAATTGGTATTCAGCTGCCGCTTACTGCGTATTGAGCTGCATGCCAGTATCTGCAAAGCTCTGTAAAATGTATATGGTCTAACTTCCATACAGGAAGCATGTGAAGTACCGTCGCCAATCACAGAAGAGGAGACGAGGGCGACTTCTAATCGACCGGATGAATATGTGCCATTAAATGAAGTGCAATTAGGCGGTTCTCTTAAATTACACCATTTGTTCCAAACATTCCCGGCATTAGATGTGACTGTGAGAAATGAGTCATTTAACGGGAGGAATTTCTGATGCTGGGGTTGGCATCTAACATTAATTGCAAGAACAGTCATCAAGATGTATGTAATAAACTGGTTATTCTGCTTTGTTTGCAAAATATGTTCAGAGTACATGATCATGCTTAATCCATCCCATTTTCATGTATTACAGAGGGTGGAATGAACTTATAAAGATGGGGGTGGCCAGTGGTTCGGGAATCGCACTTGTAATCGAAAGGTTGCTGGTTCGAATCCCTGACCAACAAGGTACCGCCCCCAAGCACTGATCCCCAGGCTCTGAATTAGCTGCCCCCTGCTATGTCATGATGTCACATACTGTATGGGTTAAATGCAGCGGACACATTTTGTTGTGGTGTGTCAACAATGATCACTGATTTCTAAATTCTAAACAGAGATGTACCCTAGCAAAGTTTTCACTACAATCTTAATATTTTATATACTATTACGTATTTATTTGATGAATTATTTGATAAATTATTACATTTAAACACATTCCATGCAGACAGTTTGCACTAGATAAGTGGTGGTGAAAGATGGATGATTGAATACTCTATTATAAGCAGCTCAAACTGAGTGCACAGCACATACAACATACTCTGTGAAGGATCTTTTACATTGCAGTTCATTGTGGTATCGGTAAGAATGGACACAGCCTTTTAACTGTAACAGTCTTGCTGTTTTAAATGAGTGAATTAGTGGATTTCAAGTATTGCTGTATTTTTGTGAAACAGTGAGTACAATGGAAGTGCCTGTTTGTCAACTTTATAATTCTGGACTATATATCAACTCCAGTCTGCATCACAATCTGTGTATGATGCACTGAATCCAGTCGTAATGTTGGATTGATTAACATCTTCGGCTCTGTTGGTAAAGATGAAAATGACACGGTGGATTCTGAGTGAGCGAGCTGTATTCAAAGGGTTCTTCAAAAGATTCCTTGTTCGTGTTACCTGCATGAAACACACTGGGAAAAAAAAATAAATGGATGGTTGGACTTCACGTTTTCCAAATGCTTAGTAGGTAATCAAAGGGCTTATGAACTGACCATGTGATTGAAGGCTGCATATTCCAGTACTTCCAGAAAGACCTGTTGCTCCTTTGTATTTAATCTATATTGTTATTCCATGGTGGACTGATCTTCATGCATGTTGCTACCATGAGAAGAATCAGGTGTTACAATCCATCATTTTTGACAATTTTAAGTTTCTCAATGCACAATACATCTTGAACGCTTCTTTCTTTTCGCAAACATAATTGTATAATGGTAAGTAAGCTGTTCACCTGCAAGAAGTTGCACAAAGAAGCAAACTTTGACATGAGGTATTTAAATTTTCTATAGCATATGGTTTTTCAAGCCGATCATCTAATGTGTGAGGAAAGGTCAAACATAAAGTGCCATTGCAAAATGACGTCGGCTACATAAAAGAGGAAGGAAGGGTTTGTGTATTTTCAGCACTGAGGCATAGAAAGCTTTTCTTAGATGTGAAGGCAAGGAGGGCTGAAAAACATTCAGAGCATGCAAGAAAAATTATTGTTTGTTAAATATTTTAATATTTGTTATGGCATACAATTCTATATTTTGCATTGGACTGGCCCATTATGTCTCTGCCTTAATACTGTTAGTTTATACCTATAAATATGGTTCTAATTAAGGAAAAATGGTACATAATCTGTCAGTTTGTGTACACAGCCGACCCATCCAGATCACGGTTGGCATTTGTGAGTTACAGAACTTTTTGTGTGTTGTCTGCGGCTTTCGCTGAACCCCAAACACTCCCAAAAAAATCCCCATTTAATTTCTTACGCAGACCCTGCAATACATCGCAACCATGATGAGGAAAGAGGCAATGCAGAATTATTAAAGTATTGCTGAATGTACATGAGTAAAATGGTAAGTGATTTAACCTGCCCTGGGAAATATGGAGCAATAAAGACCAAAAATGTCCGAGTTCCAGCAGTTATGGGCTCCATGCACTAATTTATCTACAGGAGAACTGGACTGCCAATTTACAGCTCACAATTTATGGCGTGAGGTTAGTGGTATTACATCCTATTGTATCACTGCTAATTGAGACTTTATACGGTTCAGAAGATACAATTGTGATATATACTATATGAATCGGAAGCATTTGTCTGAAGTAGATCTCTGCAGTTGCATGCTGGGAATTGTTGTATTCCTTCAGTATTTTCTTACATCCGTGCTGTAAAGGTATGAAGCCCCCCGACTTCATGTGCCCCTGAATGACACGCCAGATTCTACAAATTCAGATAGAGATCAAATTCAGGGCTGCACACACAATACAGCAAGGCAAAGAATTCCGCAATATTACACCCTTATTCACAAACCACCTATGTTGTGCTCTTGATTGAAATGCTCTCCCATTAACTAGAATTGATGTTAGGGGGCAGTAAATGAGTTAATCTCAATGCTAGCATGAGGTACATAGAAAGGCATGTAAAAATACTAATTATGTGTTTACGCTAAACAGGTGACATGAAGTTAGTTTAAATGATAATGCATAAGTTCAGGAAGACCATAAGAGGTATGTGGGAAAATATATGGATCATGGTTAATTATTATTAATCACGAAAAGCAGATGGCCAGGCTCCGTGTAAACAGTTCTCAAATTACACTGCACAGGTTTCGCTCTCAGATACGCAAAATAGACCAAACTTCCTTTCTATTCACTTGTACGCTTGGAATAACCCCTGGAGAGGAAGTTAATAGGATTGTTAGGAAGATCATAAAGGGGGCTAATCTGTAGCCCTGCCAAAAAACAGACATGCTCCCGTTGCTCCATGCCCACCCAGCCCCGCTTCTGCATGCTGATATCCAGTACATAATGGATGCACTGTACCGACTTGAAACCGGCCCTAATTAGATCTATTTTGCATGGCTTTTGTGAAGGAACAGAAAAGGCACCTAATGAAAAACACCCCATTGGCCTGTGGTCCTTTTTAAGGGGCTGTCCATTGTGCGCCGGTGGTGCCCCACTGCGTATGTTAATGCTTGTTAATTGGCTGTTGTGTCGTGCTGGGCGGCACACAACTTTCCGACAACTCGCTGGCGGAGCCTCACTTTCTAGCTGCCCCGCGGAGGCGAGCTGATGGGGAGGAGCGGGCTGGCAGCCTGGGCTCTTAAATTGGCAGAGGGCACCGTGCATTAGCTCCAGATCAGAATGACTCCATTGTTCTTGTTGACCCTTTTGGTTTTAGCTGGGGATGGAAATGCTGATTGTTGACATTCTCTGCGTCCCCTGATTTTATTAATTCCTATATAAATAGCTGTGACTCGAGCTGCCTCTGGCTGAAGCGGTGAAAATGTGAATACTAGAGTGGCTTTATTTAGCTGAAAACGAATTGTACCGATTTGACTGCTCATTAAGCGGGACCAGATTTCATTAATTTCACAGGTGTCAGTTACCAGAGCTGAATGTGTGACTAAAGGATACGGCTCCGGGTCTCAGCTCCAAACCAGAGCATTTTCTCCTGGATTCCTTCAGTAAAATGCATAACGATACAAGCAAGCAACGCTGTATGTTGCTTAGCATGAATATGTCTGCAAAGAAAAATCTGGAGTCCATAATTAACACTCAAAACAACAGATACATCAAATACAAAATATCAGCAACCTTAATTTTTTGCCAAATTTTGATTCCTCTAGTTAGTGTGACAAGAACATGATAACTAAACTTCAAACAGAAAAAAGCTTTTGTTTTTTGAGCTGTCAAAAAAAAATCTAACAGGATAATTAGCTGATTGCAATTATTAACCTTTTGGACCATAACTGAAAAACAGCCATAGTGATTGTAAAGGAGAATCAATCGTGTGGTGTCTCAGTGATGGGAGTGATACAGACTATGCTATGGGTGAGAGTGTTCAGGGTCACCTGCTGGGAGAGGGATCATACTGGTTGGCTTCACTGTCCCTTGAGTACCAGCAGTGCTTTGGCCTCTCGCACCCACCAAAGGTTTCTGTCACCTTAGACTAATATACCACATCTAAGTTCGGACCCTCAATACAAATGTATCCTGTTCTGTTAGTAGCACAATAGACACTACCAACAAGAAATGGCATTAAATAGCCCATAATGCTGGTTTCCCACAATGTGTGCTTGTCCCCGGGGAGGGAAGCAATAGCGCTCACCTCTGCATCCCTCCCCCCAAATGATAGTATCTGACATGTAAGTTTAACATGAACTTAGAGGTATGACTAAAACTGCACTGTCCTTCATGTAGTTATCAGTCCATCTTCAAGGCATTTGTCTTACTGGTAGCTGGGAATGAATAACCTTCATGAAGGATAAAACACACAAGCTATTCTGTGTGTTACTAGGTTAAGTGGGAACACTTTACTTGACGGGACACAAATAATATACTATGATAATAATATTTATTTATTTAACATTTATTTAACCAGGAAGGTCCCATTGAGTTACAATAACTCTTCTTCCAGGGAGTCCTGGCCAAGAATGGAGGCTAGTTACAAGCACACAATAGACATACTACCAAATTCACTAAAGGCAATGAAACATATAACTACAAAACACAAGTCTCTCAAAAATACGAAGACAATGAACATACAACCACATACAATAAAACAATAAAAAACTATAAAACAAAGATAATAATAATAATAATAGATACTTTATTGATAGCGAAATTGTCTTTTCATCTCCCCAATCTTGCTCTCCTGAAGCGCAAGCTTGGCTGCGAAGGGCTATCACCTGTTGTGGCACCTATTACACTTTTATTTATGTATTAATTATCCACAAACTAAGTTTTAGTTACATACTGATCTCACGTTAATTCATCATCAATTACTTGTGACGCATGTTTTATCTTAATCAGTTACTGTATTTGTTACGGTGTTATTTCTGTAAACCTTTGTGAGCTACTGAAGGAACAAGTCATGAATAACGAGTGAAATGCTGATCTCATATTTGCTCTACTGAATTGTGACATTTTTATCTCAAGTAGCAACTATATATGTTCACGATTTGTACTTCAGTAGTATAACTGAGTTATTACTAAATATTTATGCCCCATCAAGTAAAATGTTTCTAGTTAAGTGATAGGTAACAATATACCGGGAAATATTTGGCTATCAAAAAACAGGAAATCTGTTCAACGGTAGAGCTCAAAAACTGGGTTTTTTATTTGGTCGTCAGTTAGCTGCTTATGGTCACAGTCAAACCGCTACACTTCCGTACCTCAGAGGGTACAGAGAAATCAATATGGAATGTGTCCTTCGGGGCCTATAGGTGTCAGAACCTAGACGACATCAGTTAAGATTAAGAAGAAACAATATAGTTGTTTGAATCAAATTCGGCCTATTGAACTGTGGACAACCGAGGGGAAAACGGGCTAAAATTAAAATACATGCCCCAGTACTGTGAGTACAGTCAGTGTAATGCACTTTGTGGATCTCCGTAGTTTTAAAGTTTGCTATTAAGCAATCCGCAAAAGGCGAGTCAGCAACCCCCGACTTTCAGTTGCCCTCTGTAAATTTGTCAATCACAGATTATGTATTGGAGAAAGTTTAAAACTATGCAAAACACAAAAAGCCTCCTAAACACACACTAAGACACGACGACTCTCGCGGACGCCGTCGGATTCCCATTCAGACACGCGGAGCCTTTATTGCAGGCGTGCGCGCGCGGCGCCGCCCTCCTCGCAGCCTGTCATTGGTTCACTGCCCGCAAACCTGCCTCCGCTCGCGGACAGTGTCGTATCAATGCCCATTCATCGATCGTGTGTTAGCGGGGACAACAATAACGCTGCATAACTAATGCTCGCCGTCCCTTGCGGGGGTCCTATTGAACTGAGGCTTGGACCATTCTCAAAGTGGTTTCGGACGGGGCCAGCAGCCTATTCTGGCGATCGCTGAGCAAGAGAAATAAAATAAACGCAAAGATGCATTCTTGAATGAAATTCCTTCTGTGCATATCGAAAAGATCGTTTAGAAGACTTGTGACCATTATATGTTTTGCATTTAACCTTGTTGAATTTTTTATAGCCAAGACTTTCCGTTGGTTCAAATGTAATTTTCTAAAGGGTTTCTCCATAGACCCAGTTGTTTATAGACCTGATACTGGATTTGTTTCTCCATCATGAACACCTTTTGCATGCTGCTGGTATTTTCACTGCTGGTCTTCGATTCAAGTAAGTTGTTTTTAATTATGAAATTTATCTAAGCACAATTTTCGTTTTGAAAGAAAATGTTGGTTGAAAAGGATGGATGACACGGTACGGTACTGTCTGTTAAACTCATTTGGTTTTTATATAACTTTTTGTGCTGCATATCTTCTGCGAAATTAACTGATTCGAAAATATGTAATGTAAGGTGTTGGTGTTGAAAGTTAAAAGCGCCGTTACAGCTACGAGCGACGTTTGTGAAAATGAGCCGGGACTGATCTCTTCTTGTAATTTGCATTAATTTTCTTTTTGAAACCTAAAGGTCGAACAAAAATAAACACATGCGATGGGCGTTTAGGATGGACAGAGATCTGGTTTTGAGTGTGGAAAATGTTGGCAATGTAGAGGGAGTAAAATAAAATCAACCATATTTAGTGTCTGTCACCTGCGGTAATCAGCCTTGATTACTTTTATAACCAGTAGTTTATGTTCCAGTTTTACTCCCAAAAACAGCAAATTAAATTAAATAGAAACAATTTAAATGGTAGTTTCCGTTTAATCATCTGTGGGCTAGAGAAAACAATTCAGTAATATGGTGACTTGTTAAATCCACTGGGTGGGTTGCCAGTTTTACAGAATGGGCTTTAGTAATTCATTCCATTTTATTTAGCCATTAAATTCCGTCTCTTAATTGTTAAATGCAACTCTTCTCTCGCATTGAAGAAAACAGACTATCTCAAGAGACAATCTCAAGTCCGTAGTTTAAGCCCAAGTTCGCGTAAGCGAAGCGCACAAAGAGGCTCTGAGCGCACTGCAGCGATTTCTGCGCCTCCAGGTTTATTCTGTTTTATAATGACGTAGGTACTCAGTATACTTAGTGTTATAAATAGTATTCTGCGGTTAATTCCCAAATGCCACCTCCCAGCCTTTACAATTATATATATCCTGTGTTTTGGTGCGATAAAACGAAATGATAGCGTCTTGTATAATGTGTTAGAAAGAAAATGAGACTGGGAATTAGCTAATTAACGTTTTTCAGGACGTATAACCTAATATAAAGAAGAACTTCATTTTTTATATGTGCTGCTTATTAAACTCCACATTTTGACGAAGCTTAGCCAATATCAAATTTTGTAATAAAACTAAATAAATAAAACTGTTGCATTACCTTATATTAATTTTGATAACCATCATCGCCCACCTGCTGTGTCCTCCCTGATATCTGATTATTTGTGGGAAATTCGCACTTCCGTTCAACGATGTGTTATTTATTTGTTTGATTATTATATTGGTTTGTTTGTGTTAAACTCTGCATAAGGAGAAACGGGACACTGAGCGGAACATGAAACCTCCGTATTATGTAAGATGTTCGATAAACCAGTGTTTGTGGGCGTAAATATGTGATATGTGGTTATACATGTATGTGATTTGTATAACCAGTTATTAGGATTCTTTTGAGTTTTGTAGAAGTGAAAACATGTCTTTTCGTAGTCATCACGACACTTTTATGCCAGTTAGAGAAACGAACTCTTAAGTAATTCCTTTGTTACAGCAATTCACATGCATCACCTCTTTTTAAACTTTTCCATTTTATATATTCAAGAGGTTTATTTCTAATCGCGGCAGGATGAATATGCGCCATTTTCTCTTCCAAGGAAATTTGACTCGTGTCTGTTACAAGGATTAATTTTAAAGGTATCTCGGTATCTCAAGTCATAAGACCTCAAATTTTCATTAGGCAAATAATAAAAAAAAAAATGAGTGCTGCTCATTAACACGAGGAAGCCCAAGAAACCAGACATTTAAGCAATTATTAAACTGGTAATGGACTTTATTAGTTCACATAATGAGTATAATAATATTACAAACTATTGTTTGGACCTAGTGATGCGAAAAACCACACCTGCTACAGGGAGCGGTTGCTCCAGTCCAACCATTGGAACCACCCATTTCAGGGAACTCCTTTTCCAAATCCCAGTTAGAGTCAGAAACTAAAACACAAGGGTATTGCCAGTGTCCCTAAAGCAGAGGGCAAAGTGATGAGCGTCATCTCTGGCCTGCCTGGCGTGGAGGTGGGTGCTGAGACCAAAGCAGATTAGCCTGTGAATCCCACTCCTGGACAGCAGAGTCGCTGGGGGACGGACTGGTAGACAATGAGAAAAGCCCCAACCTCACACCTTCAGTTGCACAGAGCTGGTGTTTTGTGAGGCTCCTCAGATTGAGATCTTATTAAGGAGGACAGTAATCCTCCCTCAGCCGCTCTGGACCATGTCTGCATATACGGAGTCTAGGCACATATAGGGTGATTTTAATTCAACAAGACACTGGTCTGATTCAGCGGGATAATCCACAAGTCTTAAATCAAAACAAATCAGCCCCCCCCCCCCCCCCCCCGCTCTCCTGCAGTGAAGCAGTGCGATGTCTCTATTTGCTATCAGTTTGTGTAAATATGCACTGAGCTCCAAAGATTAAAATATCTTCATTATTTGATGTTGCTCTGATACCATGGTGTAGATGAACAGATGTGGACCAGCAGACAATATCGTCCAAAAATCTGACTTATTATAAAACCAGCCATGGACACTGGAGGAAAATTTTGGTGTAAGTTTAAAAGTTAAAAAGGGTTAATAATACCAGTATTTGTTATGCCAAAATCATTTTTCTGATTCATTACAAGAGGAATACCAGTTGATCGTCACTGTTTTTATTGCACATTTTTTAAATCGTGCAGCATGTGTTCTTGAGTGTAACTTTGATTGTCCCTAAGAAACACCAGGCTCAATTTGAATTAAAGACTGTAACAAAAACTGCACATGGTACCATGTTGGATAAATGAGAACTAGACAGGAGCCTCGATAAACCAGTGTGCTTGTAGCTAATAGTCACTCAGTAGCTTCTTAGCTGTGAGCATTTTTGGTTCATTTTGTGACTCTTCTCCTTCATTCTCAACTTGTCATGTGTTAAAAGGGAAGTACACTCACTCAGCCTTATGCTTAATTTGGAAAATGTCAAGCTGACCTAACAGGTAAATGTTAAGCGTAGTGCTTGAAGTCTGATGTTTAATGATGAGTCTAAATCCCCGATGTTCCACAGCATGTATTCCACAGACATTTTTTATTGCCTATAACGTTTAATTGATAAAATTAAAAAAAAAACCCTCCTTGAATCACTGAGGAAAAGATCTACACTAACGAAAATAATTGAATGGGGTTCATGCAAATCCAGATAGCGCTGTAATTAATTAGAGTGTTTCCTTGGTCAGCCAATCACGTTTCCTGGGGCGAGGGTAAGTAATTGTGAGGCTGGGAATTCTAGTCTTTGGCTTTCATTCAGGAACGGTTTCCTGTTTACACAACTTTGAATTTAGCAGCCTCTAGTTAATGATGATCAATCTCGTAAACAATGGCGCTCGTCCTATATTAGCCTGTTTGCAACGTGCGCCTTAAAAGAGCCCACAGCGGCCCAGAAGAGAGGGAGTTTAACTCCCATTACGGACACAAAGCCTGAGGCCTTCACTGTACACTGCATGCTGTGCCGCAATTGGAATGCCTCTCCCAGGTCTCCGATGCCTTCCCTGCACGTCCCGCTTTCAGCCATTGTTTACGTCAGTCCTCCAGCCGCTTTAATGGGGATAATGGGAGGGTGGGAGTGAAAAGGGGAGGGATTCTCAGGGTGCATATGCATGTGTAATCCTCACAAAGGCCTGTAATACATTTTCGGGTGGGTTGGGGGGGGGGGAGGTGGGGGGAGAAAAGAAAGTTTACATAAAGGTTTTTGGTGGGGGGGGGGGGGGCTTTTTTGATCAGCCAAATTAAAAATGCACTTTTGAAAACCGTTTGAGGAATTCATTTATGGGAAAAAAAACCTTTAACCAGTTTTGTTTGAAATACAAATATATGAACTGAACCCCTACTCCTTTATATGCCTGTATTTTGTAGGGTCGCAGTTTAAATTATCATTTAAAAGGCATGCATATTCCATGCTAAGTTATATTTTAAAGTCCGTAACCCTCAAATATTTAGTGATGATGAAATTTCTGTCTCAAGTATAGGGCAGTGTTGTGGAATCATCTTCAAATCTCTGAATACAGATGCAGGTCCTTGAAATTTGTACTATGGGATTCCCTGCTTAACTACCCAACATGAAATTGAAGGAGTATTTTTTTCCCTCTTTGTATGCTTCAGTTAGATAAAGCAGAGGGGAGCAGAACTGAGCGTTTGGCCGATTTAGGATTCAGATCCTGGTTGATACTCAGGGTTTACTGGCTCCTGCTCGCATCCACGAGAGACGCAGGGAGAGAGGATGCAATCAATGAGGGGATTTGGTAGTGTTTGCCTTATCCTGGCTACCCTGAAGCCCCTTTTCGTTTTCCTGGGGGGGCTTAACGCCGCGGCGATGACAATGGGCTGAGAAGTTCACGGGCAGCCGTGGAGACAATGGGGGAAGCGGGGGCGGAGGTGACCAAACAGAAGCTGTCCTCCACCTCCATCTCCACACCAACTCTCTCATGACCCCCGAGGGACTGAGGTCACTGACTGGGATCGTGGCAGTGTGTGTGTGGGGGGGGGGGGAGAGGTGGGGCGGGGAGGGTCCCACTGTTCGGGATACTGCCCTGAACCCCTTTCCTCATTATTCACACCCAGATGGGGGGCGAATTCATCCCCACGGTCGCACGCTCAATCACACCCGGAGCACAAGAGTCTAAAGATACGTCAGAGGCCTGGGGGGGGGCAGCAATTGGAAAATACATGTGTTGTGAAAACGTCGGTCCTGCTGTAAATAAATGAAAACATCTAAGCCTGAATGAAAACTTCTGGTTGAGTCTGCTGTAGCTGTGATGGAGTTAAAGTTGTGACATGATCCTTCCCAAACAGTCTAGTCATTTGTCCCTGATGCACCAAAAACAAGCTACGCCTGTCCTATAGTAGGTATTTTTAACCCATATTCTAGGTATCTAAAACCATCACTGTGCCCGAATCACCCCTTTAGAGTGTCACTTCCCGGTGTGTGACAGAGGACACATAGCTGGTAAGGTCACAGCGTAAGGTCACAGCGTAAGGTCACAGCGTAAGGTCACAGCATGTGCCGTGTGATGAAGGTCTTGCTTGGGACGACCTCATTAACACCTCGGCAGACTGGAGCGCCATCAGAATACAGCCCACAGTGTGTGACTTTGCAAAGAGCAGCGATTTAGCGTGTAGCTCAAGTATAATAGTATTTGATCGCTCAAAATGCCCTGTAAATTTATCATACCCTGAAATATCTTACTAGAAAAATTTGGTGAGGATGTTCTGTGAAAAAGTTCTCTTGCTGGAAATCTGGAGCTACATAGATTTGTAGTCGATTTTGTGGTTGGGGAAAAAAAATCAAAGCGAGTTCAAATTTATTTAACAGTTTTGTCTTCTTTAACGTGAGGTGTCCTGTCCTGCTTCTTACCCAGCCAGTAAAATGTCCAGTTCAGCATGCCACTCCCCCTTTGCTGTGGGGAAAAACCATGCACTTATGTCCTCCAGAGGTTGGGATGGTAAAAAGCGCCCCCCCCATCCTCCCATATGTACTGTCATCTTAAAGCCCTAACTGTCCTCTTTAAGAAACAACAGGAGTTTATAGAGTGGCACATGTAGTTGGAGATATATGAGAAAAAAACATAATGGCCTATGCAGTGGACAAAAACGAATTGCTGGTTTTCAGGAGGATACGTGCAAAATCAAGTATAAGAGCGGTAATTGGGATGTCTGGCAGACAGCTGTCTGGACCAGGTGATGACAGGGCTCCGGGTTCACTGAAGAGGACTGACGATGCGAGGTGTGGATGGAAAACCAGGGAACCAGCAGTGGAGGCTGATCATCTGAAGCTCTATCGATTTCATGTGTGAGAGCAGAGTGCTGTTTGGCTGAATTATTATGATTTTTTTTTTTTTTGATTTTCTGAGTTGGGGGAGGGGGTTGGGGGGCTGGGACTGCTGGGTTCAGAAGGCAGGACTGGCAGAAGGTGGAAAAAGCCCCCCAATTTCACATCTCATTGCGCAAGTTCAAGTGCAACTTTCGATTCCTCAGGCCCAGATTATTTCCATAACAGCTGTGGGAGGGGCGATGGACATTAGAGGGGTCATAGCCGTGACTCACGGACTAGGGTGAATCTGCAGTCTCTGCCCCCCCTCAACTGGTAAGGAGAATGGGGCGGGGGGGCGCGGGTGTGTCTGGCAGTGGGATGGGTCGTGGGGGGGGGGGGGGGCTGGTTTGAGTGATCGGGTGGCATGGGAAACTCACCCCCAAGTTTGAGTGAAAGGGAGAATCTGAAGTGGGGGGGGGTGTGGGAGAATTGCTAAGAAGGGGGGCAGATGTTTCCTTCGTGCGAGCATTGATGAGACTTGGGGGCCAGGCGGGTGGGTTGGGGGGGTTGTGGGGGAGGGGGGGGTGGCGTGCCATCAGTAGACTGCAACCCCCCCAAACTCATCTCAATAGAAGTCATCTTAACTTGACCCCCCAGTCCTCGGTCTCCTCTTCCCCAGCCTAGTCATTGTGGAGGCCTCTCTGGCTCAATGGCTCCATGGCATCTGCCCCCCCACCCCCATTGTAAAGAGGTTGGGAGATGAAGCGGGGGGGGGCGCTGTAGATCTCGCGGAGGACGAGGGCAACACTAACAGAGCTATCAGTCAGCCGGGGGAATGGTGTCAAGTGCAAGTTCACCCCTGAAAAATTTATGCAAACAGCCCTCTGTCCTCCCCTCCCAACTGCACGCATCTGTTTTGAGGCCCCCTTCTGTGCTGTTGTCTCCTGCCTGCCCCCCACCCCAGTATGGGCTGAGTCTCTGTTCCCCCAAGAGCGGAGCTGTTACCAGTGAACGCAGCGGTGAGCCCATTTTGCAGGGAAAGGCGAGTCTCACTTTTCAGGGGCCTGCTTTGTGGGGATGAGTTAGGGAGTCACGCATCTCTCCCCGGTCCCATTCAGCCAGCCCTTCATGGGCTTTTAAGTGGCGCTGCAGAGCCGCCGGGCCTGTGTGAGCAGCCGCCCCTGGTCCTCTTCATCCCAAGTGAACATGACTGATTTCCAGCTGTAATTAAGGCTCTATCAAGCAAATGAGCGGCAGGTTGAGCCAAAACCCAGGCCGTAACGGAGATGTAAACCCAGAGACACGGGGAGAGAAGGCCGCCTTTGTGTATGCTATTAATTTTCCTTTATTCCATTGTCATTAGCATTGTGTTGGCCGTAATGACCGTGGCGATAAATAATTTTCAGGCTGACAAAGTCATATTTCAGAAATGAAACATAACAAGTATTAAAGCGTAATTTATTCTGTTTCAGAAGTTTCCTCTTCCTCTCTACGGGGTGTATAACCGCATCAAAGACAGAATTTGACTTCAAAGCTTAACGTTTATAATAACAGATAATGCACTGTATACATGCGTGTTCAAAGAACTGAAGGGCAGCACATATTGCTTTCATCGTCAAAGGAAGAAGTGCCGATGTTACCGACTTTCCGCGAGAATGCCGCACATTTTTATTTTGAGTTAATCTCATTATGGCTTTCATCGCCGGCTTCCCATTATGGAGCTGAAGGCTTTGTGGGAAAATCTTGTCAAATGATGCCTCCTGAGCGGACAGCTCCCCTCCACATATCTTTGTAACTGGTCTTCGTTATCATGGTGTGATATTTTGCGGCGAGCACATGACATGAGGTGATGACAGTCTTGGAGATGGTGTGATGTCCTGGAATCGCTTCTGTTGATAACATTGGTTGGTGGCAAACCTTTGAGAAATGTCCTAGCAAATTTACCACATAATGACGCAAAATGCTCCTCTGGTCAGCCACAAAGAGTGCAGCACAGATGATGTCCTCCACTCGACCACTGGCGCGTTGATGGACCTTGGTCCGGAGATGCTACATCAAGACAGTCAAACCGTTTGTTTTAAAACCAACCCTTGTGAACTTCAGTCAATTAAAACCCTGACAAAGAGCTTCATGCAAACCTCGAGATGTCCTGGCATGACATGTAGACAGCCTCAAACTGCTTCCTTCGTAATGCTGATTTGACGTTTTCAGCCATGATCGAGCTGCCAGTGGCCAATCGTCTTTTTCGACAGATACATTATATCTATATGTTATCGATACGATTTTGTGTAACGCAATCTCATTGGATCCGAGGCTGATCATGAAACTGTTGTGCCGCAGGCGTGGCTGAGACCTCAGAGCTGGCTTTCCTCACGGAGCCCAGTGACGTCATCGCAGTGCGGGACCGGCCCCTGATGCTGCACTGCCAGGTGGAGGGCGAAGGGCCAACCTCTGTCACATGGCGGCGCAACGGGGTACCCGTGCCTACGGGGGAGAGGGCCATTGTGCTGGCCAATGGGACGCTTCTGATTAAGAACTTCCAGAAGCGGCGGGAGAGTGACGACACCGACGCCGGCGAATACGACTGCGCGGCACAGAACCGCTATGGGATGCTGGTCAGCCGCAAAGCTCGGGTTCAGCTGGCATGTGAGTGCAGTGGCACTGGCACTGGACTCTGTCCGTCCAAACATTCAAACACTCCTCTAGATGATTACACTCTTCCTGTGGGTTTATCCTGTCATTTTACACTCCTCTGTTTCCAACTGAGCACTTTTGCTAACACTGGCCAAACGCTTGTGGTTTTAACTTCCCACTGGCTTGTAAAATTATGTAAAATTATGCACGGGAGTTAAAACATCTGGGGGCTCCTTTGTAAGATTCCTTCCTGAAGCTGACTTAATTTAACTATGCAGCACATACAGAAACATTTAAGAAAGTTTCAATTTGCATGTTCATGAATATTTGAAATATTTGAAAGGGTGAAGTACTGGGACAAGAAAGTAGAAACATCTCAGGTTCTTTTGGTGTCATTTTCTATATCCTTTGCCCCATCTTCACCTTACTGGCTCAAAACGTGGGGAGAAGCACGTTCAATAACATTCTCAGTCCCATTTGCAGGAATAAGTGACCTTTTCCCTCACCCATTCACCCTAGACCCCCTTTAGCCAAATAAAACCAGTGGGGGGTTAAGGGGGTTTCCACAGAAATGTGGCTGTCACTAGGTTGGATGGTGCTTCTTCCTCTGGGCAAGCGGTTACCATGGCGACGCACTTTAATTTGAAGACGACCTGCACCATGAACAACACACGTATCGATTCAGAGGGGAAAAAATTGTGTTGCTGTTGGCTATGCTGATAGGTTTACTGAAATCCTGGAGGGGCGGGATCGGTATCGTTACCTGAGTGGGAGATGGGGAACAAAGGTCTGACTGTGGTAAAATGGCGCTGAAGACACACCGGGGGGCAGTTTCTCAGGGTCGTCTCTCCTGTGGCAGCTCTTCCCAAGTTCCACCTGCACCCAGAGTCAATGACGGTGGAGCAGGGCGGAGTGGCGCGGTTCCACTGCCAGGTGAA
Organism: Paramormyrops kingsleyae; assembly: GCF_048594095.1. Taxonomy (NCBI): domain Eukaryota; kingdom Metazoa; phylum Chordata; class Actinopteri; order Osteoglossiformes; family Mormyridae; genus Paramormyrops; species Paramormyrops kingsleyae. The sequence goes on from NC_132805.1 coordinate 5,637,137, forward strand.
CGGGATCCCGGAGGCCAATATCACCTGGGAGAGGAACAGGACCGCCATCAGCACTGGGAATAGCAGGTAACACACACACACACACACAGACCTGTAGTCATATCTTTGTGGGGACCGCTCATTCATTTCTATGGGACAAATGCTAATCCTAACCATGACAACTTTTACCCCTACCCAACCCTAACCAAACAAAATACAAGAATTTTTGCATTTTTGATCGCAGTCACAGATTTTTAGACAGTTGAGTTTTCCCATAAGGCCAAGTAAATGGGTTTTCATCGTGTTGTGGGGACATTTGGTCCCCACAAGGTAAGGTATATCTGGACATACACACAGGGTTCCCACTGCTGTCCCTCCCCGTGGCCCGCGATGCTCCTGTGTCCTCTTCGCAGTGCTGACACGTCCCCCCCCCCCCCCCCAGGTACACCCTGCTCCCCATCGGCATCCTGCAGATCTCGGGTGTGAGGCGTGAGGACAGCGGGGTGTACCGCTGCATGGCCTCCAACATCGCCAACACCCGCTACAGCCTGGAGGCCCAGCTCCAAGTCACCGGTGGGCGTCCTGTCCAGCCCGCGCACTGTCGCACGCCCGGGTCTTTATCGTTAACGAGAACTGAAACAGAGAACTCTGTGTCATCAGAGTGAGAGTGTTAAAGCGTCACGCTTTGGCAGTCTCTGGAGCCTCCTCGCTCACTCTTCATCTCTCGCTCCCTCCTCCTCCCTGCCCTCCTGAAGTCGCTGCTCCTCGGCTGTACAAGGAACCGGTGATCCTGTCGGGCCCCCAGAACCTGACCTTGACGGTGCACCAGACAGCCATCCTGGAGTGCATCGCCACGGGGAACCCGCGGCCCATAGTGTCCTGGAGTCGACTCGGTGAGACTCGCTGCTCACCTATAGGGTCACTTCTCATGGCAACAACGGCGAAACACATGCAGGACTGTGCAAAAAGTCTTACGTTGTCAGTGAAATAAACTATTTAACAATAGAATATATGAAGATAAACAGTAACAATGTTAAAGACAACAAAAATTTCTTGTGTTCCCCAAAGAGTTCCCGATATCTCATTAGATGGCTAGAAGAACTTTGGTTCCCAAACCTCTCCTCAGGGGCACCCAAATCATTCCATGTATTCGTTAAATTTAACCACCAGCTCAATTAATTAATTAATAAAATGATTCTGTATTGAGGGGGCGGCATGGTGGTGCAGTGGTTACCTCTGGGACCTGCGTTCAAGTCTCTGCCTGGGTTACATGTGTGTGGAGTTTGCATGTTCTCCCCGTGTCATCGTGGGGTTTCCTCTGGGTATTCCAGTTTCCCCCCACAGTCCAAAGACATGCTGAGGCTAAATGGAGTTACTCAATTGCCCATAGGTGTGCTTGTGTGAGTGAATGGTGTGTGTGTGCCCTGTTATGGGCTGGCCCCCCATCCAGGGTTGTTCCCTACCTCATGCCCATTGCTTCAGGGATAGGCTCCAGACCCCCCACGACCCAGTAGGATAAGCAGGTTGGAAAATGGATGGATGGATTCTGTATTGATTAGCCAGACAGGCTAGTGTTTGAGTCAACAAATGCCTGGAAAAATGGATGGTTGCTCCAAATCTTGGGGTGACATTACAAGGTTTTGAAATGGCCACAGAGAGATAATGTTGTAGTTTTACACCAACATGAAGATCATTTGAACATGATTTTCTTGGGCTGCCTGAGACCTTTGCATGGTGCTGCTCAGTGGTTCCTGCTGTGACTGGTGGCCCTGGCCTGACTCCGAAGTCTCCCCCCCCCCCTGCGCGATTTCCCCACAGACGGCCGGTCCATTGGAGTGGAGGGCATCCAGGTGCTGGGAACAGGCAACCTGATGATCTCCGACGTGTCGCTGCAGCACTCGGGGGTCTACGTGTGCTCCGCCAACCGGCCGGGCACGAGGATGAGGCGTACCGCCTTGGGCAGGCTGGTCGTGCAAGGTGAGCCCCCCATGGTGAAGCGGAATGATGATAATGATTTATTTGCACAAGTACAGGTACATTGGGATGCTTCATTTCACATATCCCATCTCTCCTTTGAGACAGCTCACACACACACACACACACACACACACACACACATACAGTATATATATATATACTGCATATATACACAGCTGAGAGCAATGCTTGGGGTTCAAGTGCAGGGTCAGCAGTTTATCCAGTTAAGGACTTTGCTCAAGGGCCCCACGGAGATATGCCTATTCTGCTGAAATTGGGACTTGAACCAGCAACCTTCCGATGACAGGCCCAAACTACATTAACGTCTGGGTCAACCATCAAATGAACTCTCAAAGTTGACTCTTAAAGGGACAGTTCACCCCAAAACTGACAAAAAGATATGTTTTGAGGGGCTTTAGTGGTATCTATACATCTAGGTTGTTCTACTAGGAGTTTTGAGGATATCGGCCGTAGGAATGTGGATTATTTTTCGTAACCAGGTCATGATTTCTCGTAAGAGACACTGCTGTTGAATTTTTCTCATGTATTTTTTTTGGCACAGGAAGAATGCCATTCAGTCGCATTATCATCCTGACATTTTTATGGCCAGTATCTCCAAAACTAGGCATCTTCCAGCAGAACAACCTAGATGTATAGATAGCACTCAAGCCCCTCTAGAACATATCTTTGGGTTTGAGGTGAACTGGCCCGTTAACTGATGATCCTGTTCCAACTGAAGGTCCTTTCAGTTGAGGGTAACCAGTCTGCTCTAGGTTTCCTCATCCTGGCCTGATCCTCCAAGCTGTAACGCGAACCCCTGTGTGGTCGCTCTGAATGGGCTCCCTCTTCCATCCACCGCAGCAGTACTCAGCAGAGACAGAAGGTCATGGTTGTGGGGGTGGGGACGAATTAATGAGCACAGGGGGAGGGGACAGGCCAGACTATATTAACCAGCCCTGGATACGGCCGTGACCTTAGGGACGAGTGGGACGGGGCTCAGCCGCTGCCCTTTGACCTGACGGTTTTTGTAATGAAGCTGACGCATGGATGCGTCTCCAGCTGCCCCAGCTGCACCCCCATGTCACACGTCTGCAGACTGACAGGGTCCCTCGGCATACAGGCGGACATGCGCCGCATCCATACATCACGGCGGATGTGTGTTTTGCTGGTAATTATGGACTGCTGTTGACAGCCAGGTAAAGCAGCGTATTTATAGACATTAGTACATGCACATACCACAGACTTGTTTGCTACTATGTGAATTTACAGTGTAAGGGTACATTTGCAATTCTGTCTCTTTCAACATTTTTATCAACTGCATGGAAAAAAAAAACAGGCGAGTTTCAGTCGCTTTGTGTCTTCCTCTGGCCACTGGCTGCTCCTTGACCCAAACAATCGATAGTGCCCTTTATCAATCCTCCACAAAGGAGTGTCGGTGTCTAATATATTCATTAATTTATTGATTTGGGCAAAAAAGGAACAAAGGCCCTTAGCTTTTCATCCAGAGCGTTTCTCGGACCTTAAGGTCTTACATGCTTCTCCATGCATCCTGAATGGACATCAATACGTCTGAATCGTACCTCACTCCTTGTTCCAGGCTCAGATCTTTGTATTCTCTCCTCTTTGCTTTTCCTCGTCTCTGCGCTTCTGTGTTTCACCTTCACTGCAGATATATTTCAGTTGTCCCGCAGTAAAAAAAACTGTTTTTAGTACTTGAATATAGTGCTTTTCAAAAATCTTTGGCAGTCAAAGAAAATGTTTAAAGCTATTTATCTGGGTGCTATGTATATATTTGCCTAGAAAAACTACAACATTAGAATATGTCCAAAGTAACAGTAAAACAATAAAAACTAAGAATAATTTCCTTCATTCTTCAAACATAATCTCGCTGGATGGCTAAATGAACACCGCTTCAGTTCCCAAACCTCTCCTCAGGGACATTCCATGTATTTGTTACAATTCACCACCTGCTCAATTAATTAATTAACTTAATTAGTTAAATGACTTGGTGGGATATTGATTAGCTGAACATGGTGCACTAGTGGTTCAATCAAAAAATTCATGGCTGTATTGCATGGTTTGTACATATCATTGGGTTGACTTTAGGAGAGGTTTAGATATTGATTAAACTAACACATTTTGACAAACATCATAATTTTCCACCAACATGAAGATCATTTCCTTTGACTGCCTAAAACTTTTACAGAGTAATGTGTAATTGACTAACCATTCACAAAACTATATGTATATATGTATGATATACCCAACTTGGTATTATTTGATAAAAATAAGAAATGCGATATGGTCGTGTAAATAAGGTATATTTTATCTCCTGGTTTGGGTGAGCGGTCTTTATTACTTAGGACACATATTTATTAGTGTTTTCTGTGTGTGAGTGTAGGTCATTTTCTATATGTACGCCATCTGCCTGCTAACTCAGGAAACACTGTGAACTTGGACAGCCTTTGCCTTATGCTGGCTGTCTTGCAAATTCAAGTTTAAGGTCTGTCTGGCCCGGGCCTGTTTATGTATTTCCACCCCCCCAAGGCGATCTGGTCTGTCCTTTCAGCCTCCTAGACGCTGCCACACCCCCTGTCCCCGGTCTGGTCTGGGTCCTGTGGTCACGGTCATAGGGGATATTGAATGCCATCCTACAGGCAGGTTGAGAGCGAGACTGCTGGGACAGATGTAGCATGGGGACAATAGGTGGCCGTCTGAGGGACTAAGGAAAAGAGAGAGAGAAAGAGAAAGCACGGAACAGAGAACGGGGGGGTGGTGGGGGTAATTGTGTCAGAGTGAAGGATCACCCCTGACCTCTGACCTCCACCCTTCTTTCCCACAAGGCAGAGGGAAACAGCTTTGGTGGGTGGTGGGGCTGTGACGATCCGGGGAAGAGTTGTGATTGGGAGGTGTGGCGGGGGGGGGGTCAGGCTGGAAAGGTTTGCTTCAGCGAGGCCTGTGTAGAAGATTGATGGCTGCAGGCGGCGAGGTGATGGTCTTCACCTCATCATACCCCTCTCGGGTCTGTATCTCTCAGCTGGCAGTCAATGTTCAGGGATAGAACTGAGCGACTGTCAAGTTCAGGGTCATCAGACGCTGAGAGAGCACAGGATACAAAGGAACGAGGAGCTTTGTGAGCGGAGAGAGTCGGGCCGTATGATCTTCTCCAAAGAGACGTTCAACTTCAGGGGGTCTGTTGCTTGGGTGTGTTGTTCTCTGCTGGTTTTAATTGAACGTTACGGCGGCACTATTGAATGGACGTCATCCTGAACATCCATCCATAAACCTTCATTCTGGTCACAGTTTCGGGGGGGGGGCCTGCAGCCTGTCCCAGGCAGCACAGTGTGATCCGAGCGTCCAGGAACACAGGCGAGTCAGTCTTCAAAGTCTGGTACGGATGAACAATAATCTGGTGCCTCGATGATGGACAGAGTGCGTCATAGAGAGAATTAGAGAGATAAACCAAAGCTGCCCAGGTTCGGCACATCTGACCCTCATTGGTCTGACTGTTTTGGACGGGATGGCCAACTCACAGATAAACGATTCCAGTAAAGTTCAAGTGTGAAGTGCTCTCGAGGGGATGGAAGCGTGTCTTACTGGCTAGATTCATTACACAGGCCCGTCCCGACACCCCCTCACCCCTGGCTCTGACATCCCCCCCCCTTTCTTCAGACTCTAATTCAGAGGCTCTATAGAGTCCCAGAGAGTTCTGCATTCAGCCTCACAATCAGCTGAATCTATCTTCTGCTTGTGGGGAAACTAGCAGCCCTCAGCCTAACCCTGCTTGTCCCTGGGTCGCTGGAGGTGTGCTGTTGCACTTTCAGTTAGTAAACAGAGACCAAATATCGAGGCAGGAATCCTGCACTGTTCCCATTGGGCAAAACTACCTTTACTGAAATGTGTTGCAGATCTAAGGCAACCTGTTTTTATAGACTGGTTTATGTCATTTAATATCAAACTGTTTTTTTCTCTCTGTGATAAAATTGTAATTGTTTAAAGTTTCTTCTTCTGTCATCATCTTCCTCGTGGTGTTAGAAAGTCTTTATGGCTCCTTTAAGGAAACTCCATTCGTCCTGAAGTGGTTAAACAACCATGTTTTGTTTTAAAAGTGGGGGCTGTAGTTGAGAGAATTCTCTTAGCTGGACCCTTGAAGGATTTCAAGGCTACAACCTTCATATCATTAAACCTCAGGTTAAAATACACATTTTCAGAAGTTTTGCTATGGTGGCATTTCCATTGCTGACAGTGAAATATCATCATTTACCAGGGTGACTCCATCTGTACCAAAACTGAGATGTTTACTGATGTAACCCTGTGTTACATCAGTAAACTGGTGTAACTTGATTTCATTAAAAAGTTGTTTACATTTTTGACACCATTTAACTGAATTCTTAAGTGCAACATACAGCGTGGTGAGAAAAGCACGAGCTTCTAAATATAAATTTGATGTTTGATGTCTTTCCCTGGAGCCGTTTCAATACGAATCAAAATCGCATCACCTATATAAAAATTGCAACATATGTATAGTAAAAAAAAATTGCGCAATTGGTATCACGGAATTTGAAGGTTAACAGTGTTGAAACGAGTGATGACAAAAAAAAAACTTTCTTTAAAGTTCGACTTTTGCGAATTTTACGGACTGCTCTAATGAATAATGTATTTTTTTTTCATCTGAGAAAGAAAGGGGAGGCTGGGCCCTGGGGGTGAAAGCGGAGAGGAATAAAATTCATCCCATGATTGATTAATGGCTCCCCATTGAAGCAAACCTCCCCTCCCCCTTCCACTAGGACCCTCTTCCCAGCATCCTCACAATAGGCCCAAGAGAAAGCTATTATAGTGGGGGGAGGGATGGCAATAGATCAATGAGATGCAAAGGGCCGTGGCTCCAGGTCTCGCGTATGTACACGGCCATTGTGTTGTTATTGGACCGGGTACTGGGCCAAGTGCTGAACCCACATCTGTCCCCTGCGTCGAGTGGGAAGTGCTACTCTGCTCCGGTCCCTCGCTCGTCTTCCTCCAGGTGCCACCTGGGGCTCGCGCTTCTCTGCCAGTGACCGGGGACTTTACATCTGCCTGTCCGGCTTTGGGCTTCGATCCCTTCACAGATAAAGCATTTGCACAGAAACCTCGAATAACATGATGTTTGACAAATATGGAAGCAGTCAGATTCAGCCCTGCTATGATCTTCTGTATGCAGAAAAATCAGAAATATCAGAATATGAGTGTCCACTTGAAACAGACAAAAGCTGGCTGCAGACTGTGGGCTGAGGGCTGCTGTTACTGGGGCGGGTGACCATGCACTGCACCTCTGATCTTGCTGTCCATCTCTCTGGCTTATTGTGCATACCGATAAATGTGCTTCTAATGGCAAATGCAGTACCTGCTCTATGCAATATCAGTGATGCCACACTTCGTGTAGCTATATTACTCATCACTGAAAGGTATGTGCTGCCACCTGTGGGCATGTTTGTTAACTGCAAGCAACTCTCATTTAAATTCAGCTGCAGAATGCCTTATAAACATGACAAATGTGCATCGCCAGAGCATTTAAGCTTTATAAATCCATTGGGGTATTGTTTTTTTTTTTTTTTTACATGTAATAACCAGTTTGTTTCTATTGCTGTTTATGATCCTACCCAGCTCCACCTGAGTTTCTGCAATGGCCGCAGTCTGTTTCCAAGCCAGCAGGAGGCAGTGCAGTGTTCACTTGTCTGGCTCAGGGGGTCCCGGACCCTCACCTGATCTGGCTGAAGAACGGCAAGATCCTCACCCCAAAAGATAATGTCAAAGTCACCAATAATAATAGGTGTGTTAAATTTTTATCTTGCATTTATAGATATGTATGAAAATGCCAGAAACAGGTAAACTTACTGAATTGCTTGCGCAAACTGCTTTTTCTTCACTAAAACATTAAACATTATCCCACTGTTTTCATCTAAAAGACTGAAACACTGGTCTATTTAGACGCCTATATATAATATAAAACACATTTTCAGTGATTTAGACAAACAAAACTGCAAACCAGCACTTTAGGTCTGTACAGGCTATAAAACAATATCACATATTACTGGAATTTTCGTACTGAGGAGTCGCAATAAAGATACAGTATGAACAGAATACTCTGTTCCTTTGCCCTGGAGGTAATGAAATGTAACAGTAAATCTCGATGCAGGTTTAATGCCCTTTGTCACGCTATTGTTTTAGTGCAGACTCTTTCACCAGCTGGTGGCAGCGTTGCAGTGGTTCTCACAATCCAGATACCCTTTACTGGCATTCAAGCGACGTATGCTCATATGTGCAGTGCCAATGCAATGAAACTCTTGGTTTGTTCGCTCCTCCGGATGCTGCAATGAAGGAGAAAGTAAAAAAAATTGCACAATGCATAAGCATATTCATACATATCCACCATAGATAAAAAAAATAAAGAAAAAAATAAAAGTATACTACAATGTTAAATATACATGCATAGAACATGTATGAAATACGCATGTATGAATATCGGTTGTGAGTGTGCAGCATAAGGTGGGTGTGTGTTGGTGTTATGGCACAGGGACCGTGTTCATCCCTCACCTTTTCCTGCGTCCGCAGCACTCTGGCCGTGACGCGCATCACCTCGGAGGATGAGGCCATCTACCAGTGCATCGCCGAGAACGGCGCCGGCACCAACCAGGCCAGCGCCCGCCTGGCGGTGTCCCCGGCCACCGAGCTACCCGAGGCCCCCCGGGCCCTGGTGGCCACCGCCCTCTCCACCACGGCACTGCAGCTCAGCTGGGCGCAGCCGGCGGTGGAGGTCACAGACGGCATCATTGGATATGTGCTGCACATCCGCAAGCTCGGCGGTGAGGACGGGGGGAGCGTGGTGGGGGGGGGGATGGGGCTCGTTAAGTGTCCTCCTTTATTTCACCACTTGCTGACGCTGCATGCTCCTCCGACAGAGCCGGACACCAGCGAGCTGCAGGAAGCGGTCAGTAAGACCACGTTTCAGCATGACATCAGCAACCTGGAGCCGGCCATCACCTACTCTATTTACCTGAAGGCCTACTCTCCTCTGGGAGCCAGCCAGCAGTCCCAGACGGTCATCGCCACCACGCTGGGTGGAGGTAGGCCTCACCGCTCTGTTCATGTCTAGAGTATAGTATAAATATAGCATAAAATGTTTTCCTCTCATGCTGCACTCATCAAACTGTTTCAATTTAAAAACTTCACATTGTCAAATTGTCACTTTAAAATGTCTTTTACATTCATATTTACAGTCCCTTGCAAAAGTATTGAACCCCCCCCCGAAAATGGTCAGACTTGCCTGAATAATACATACACATCTTCCTCCTCTCAGTATTTTTTTTCTTGCAAACACATCGTCTCTCATAGTACAAAGACGACACCAATCATGTGTCAGCTAATCTTTTAAAGAAAATCTGAAAAAAAAAACCCTGAAAAATGCTGCTTGCATAAGCATTCAGGCCCAGCACACTGGTATTTGGTAGAGCCCCATTCTGCTGCAGTAACAGCTCTGAGTATTTTGAGGTAAGTAGCTGCCAGGTTTTGCGCTGTCTTGCGCGTTATCGTACATTCTGTTTATCACTGACATCGTTAAGGTCGTACAGCTGAAAGTGACAATAAAGATACGTTATCGTTGATTATGCGTAACCGTTTTACTGATTCACGTTTTGTCTCCCTTCCTCCTCCCCTCTCCCTTTTCTTTGCATCTCTCTCTCTCTCTCTCTCTCTCTCTCACTCATTCCTCTTATTTCCACATGGTTCTGTCTCTCCCCTCCAAAGTGCCCCCCGCCCCCAGCTTCTTCACCAAGGTGCTGAATGGTACGGCCATGCAGGTGTTCTGGGAGCCGCCCGGAAAGCCAGGCAGAGTGCAGGGCTTCAGACTGTCCCTCCGCAGGGTCCCAGAGCCGGACTTCCAGGAGCCCATCGTGTTGCCGGCCCACGTCACCACGCACGTCATCGGGCAGCTAGGTCTGTGAGAAACGGCACGTCGATCCGACCCCTCAGCCCCCAGGGAACGATGACGATGATGATGATTCAATTCAGTTCAATTCAGTTTATTTTTATATAGCGCCTTTCATAACAGAGAGGCCCTAAGGCGCTTTACATGGGTCTGTTATTTATACATTCCTACATTATTTATACAGAATAATACAAAAAGAGGTGGCAGATTGAAGGCTGCATCCACTATGTTACAATTCACACTGATGATAAACTAAACGCATTCCTGAAAAACTGGGAAAGTGAGATATTACAGCCCATTTGCAATTTTACATACAAACCCTTTACCACTGTGTTTGTGATGAAGTAGGTATTTTACAGCAAAAATGGCCTAATGGGATTAGTTTGAAAGCCAATTTGGGATTATGCTTCTTATTGGGATAGTATTTTTATTTATTAAGTCATGCACACTACTGATATTACTAAGAAAGGACCAGGGATGAGACAGACTCATGGAAAGCCGTCCTCACTTCGGATTGGTGTGTCACCTGTACTGAGCAGCGGGCTATGGATTCTGTCACTGCAATGACATCTTACACGTCTTCCAGAGCCTACAGCCATATACGAAATGAAACTAGTGGCATACAACGGAAACGGGGACAGCAGTGACACCACGCAGCTGGTGTCCATGGCCGGGGACAGCAGTAGTGGCAAGTCCAGCATGGGTAAGTGTCCATGTGCTGATGGATTCTGTCATGTCCGTGGAGGTATGGATCTAAAAACTTAGAGCGCCCCAAAAAACACCGGTCAACCCAATGCTGAAAGATTGCTTACAATGAAATTTCTCGGGGGGGCAGTACTGCAAAAAATAGATGGCATTTAGCAGTGCTGTAGCAGGCCAGGTAATGGTGGCTTCCGGTTTACTGGCCGGCTGAAGCAGTTCGGCTAAGCTTGGAGCTCAGACACGATACAGGCCGGGAGAATTTCTAGAGGAGCACCTTGGTATAGACTTTTGGAAACAGAGGGATCCCTGTACCGTTAGTCTCTACACCTGGAAAATGGGTCGCCTGTAACGAAAGTGAAGCGTAGCTGTTCTGCAGATCAAACTGTCATGGGGGAGGCTATGGAGGGTGGGTGGAGGGGGGGGGCTGACAGTGCAGCAGAAAGTCGCTTTGTGCTGAAATTAGAGTGCCGGTGTGTTTGAGGCTGCCTGCGGTGCTCCTCTCCTTCCCTGCTTAGATCAGGGATGTCAGTGTGGCTGCTGTGTACCTCAGCTGGTGATGCTTGTCATTATATCTTTGTGGGGACTCTGCATTCGTCTCTATGGGGAAAACTCTAATCCCAACATGGCAACCTTAACCCCACCCAGCCCTAACCGTAACCATAAATAACCAAACAAAATACAAGACTTTTGCCATTTTTACTGTTTTGATTGCATTCACAGATCAGAATAACAGGTTTTTATTGCTTTGTGGGGAACATTTGGTCCCCACAATGTGCCGTGTGCCGTGGCTTAACCATCGCCTCTCTGTTGGCTCAGGTGGTGAGAAGGTGTGTAACTGCAGGCAGGATGGGGAGGGGTCCATGGCGGGCATCGTGGTGGGCATCCACATTGCCCTGGCCTGCATCATCTTCTGTGTGCTTTTCCTCATGTTTGGATACCGACGCAGGTGAGAGCTTTGGGTTCCTAATACTATTACAGAATCAAGGCTTTGTCTGTCCTGGGCTTCTGATTTCCATCCACTTACCCACGAGGGGGTCCGAGGGGGGCTGGAGCCGTTTCCAGGCAGCACAGGGACACCCTAGATGCCGTGCAGGGCAAACAAAGCAGGCATTTTATAGACACCGATCCAAATGCCCGTAAGTCGTTTGACTCTGGGCGGGATCCCAGACAACATGGGGGGAACGACTACTTACAAACAGTGTATGCGGGAGTGGAACCCATTGCCCCAGGGGTGAACAGCAGCAGTGAAGTAACTCCCAGTGCCTTTCTGATGTGGAGTTGTTAAAACATGCTATGTGCACAGTGCCGGGGAAGTTCTCACAAAAGGAATTCATTACAGACAGGTGGAAAGTTCAGGTCCAGCTTGTACAAATCCAGACCAAGGTTTTGTTTCAACCAATCAGTTGAGTATAAAGAGTCACAGTCACAGAGGACTCAACTGGTTGGTTGGAACAAAATCTTGGACTGGATTTCTACTTCCTGGTCCTGAACTGTCCACCTTTGCTTATGTTGTACGGTTTATCTGATTGCTCCCCTATAATGAGATAACGAGATTCGTCCAGATTGACTTACATCCTCATCTAGGGAAAGTGACCTGGACATAAATTTATTTATATATAGCGCACGTACCCGATTGACCTGAACTTTCCACGGATTATTTTTGTGAATAACTTCCCCAACACGGTATGTACAAGAGCTCTTGTACTTATGGGTAATATCCTTCCAGGTGAGGGTACTGGGGGGTCTGTAGCCAGTCCGAGGCAGCAGGAGACACAAGGCTGAGGTGCACCATGGATGTGATGCTGAATATTCATAATAAAATACAACCCTGATAGCACACAGGCCTTGGAGCACAGCCTGATCAGATGTGAGTAAAGCGGGCTGTAGCCACGGGGCTGACTCAGCATCCCTGCCCCCCCCCCTCCAGTCTGTTCTGTAGGAAGGGAACCCAGGACAGCTGGTCTGTGCCTCAGGCAGGCGAAGGAGGCCATCAGGGAGAGAGAGGTGGAGATCCGAAGGAGGTGGTCACCCGGACTCCGGAAGCCATTGAGTTAGTGCCTCAGGTGAGCCCCACGCAGGAGAGAATTCAGCCGACACTGCAAGTCCCGGCACCTTCATCAGTAATTACAATGTATCATGAAAACCTTATTTTAGCAAAGCCAGTTAATAGTTAATGCTGTATGAAAAGCAATGTAGACAGAAACTCCTTGTTAGTTTAACCCCCCCCCCCCCAGTGGTCGCTGATACACTGCCGGGTGTCGACACTCTGTCTGGCTCTAAATACTCACCCTTTGTTTCTCTTGTGCAGGGTGGAGATAGGCAGTGCCATCCAGCCCAATGCCAGGTTCTCATCGAGCAGCACCCATCAAGCCAGACTGGCACGGGCACCGGCTAACACCCCGCACCCCCCCCCCCCCCACCTCATGCTCCACCTCCAGCGGGGGGCCGACCTTCGCCTCAGCTCCTTACTTTGCCTGTACTCAGTCAGTCAGACACCACTGAGAAACCTGTGACCTCACTGCCCCCTTCCCCCCCGTGGGGGTATTTTCGAAACCAGGCCGTCTGAATTTTACTCTCACTCTCTGTGGTTAAGTGGCTATCATTCGCATTCTAACTATACCAAAGCAAGATAGCATTTGTATTTTTGTTTTATTCATTTAAATTCAAAGGATCTACTGTACATGTTGATGAGCAGTTTATGTGGAATCGCCGAACACTCACATTTATTTACCCCCTTTTCACCATTTTCAAAGGGTTTTTTTCTACTACCATGTCATATAGTACATACACTGTAAATATTACCAAAGCATCTACTAAAACCAAATTGTGCACTTACAAAAAGGCTCTTTTTGGTAACATGAGTACCTTTGCTGCTGTGCTGTCAACATTTTAAAGGCACGATCCCATTTTCAAAACATCTGTTTGAGTTTAGGGTGATTGTTGTACATACGATAGATGAATACCTGCATCCGTTTATGCATCCTCTAGCCATTTATGCATCCTCTAGCCATTTATGCATCCTCTAGCCGTTTATCTTGGCCAGTGCTCTTGAGGCCCTGAGTCTATCCCAGACAGCACTAGGCACAAGAGAGGTACATCCTGAACAGGATCCCTGTCTGACAGAATTAAATTACAAATATTTTTAAACATCTTTTTGATGAATTCTTCACGTCTTGTCATGTGTTGTATAAGCTTCATAATTTATAAAGAGCAGTACCGTACAGTCTGACTGATTGGTGTACAGGCGAATGGGGTCGCTGTAGAAGCAGCAGGCCCGCCTCTTTCCCCGCCCCCTAAATTCCATACCTCCAAAGATAGCTACCTCAGCCTGACGAAAACGTCTGAGCCGTTAAGATGGCCGTTGGCCAGCTGCTCGTTTTCAGGAGATCCCTACCTCAGCTAAAACCCCCCGTCCCTGTGTTCCCCCTGCCCCTCTCCACCCCGCGCACGATGACCAGTGACCCATGCCAGCTACGACCACCTCCATTCAGGAAGCCCCAAGATGGCAGCCGCCAGCAGCAAAGCTGTGACTTACCGATGGCAAGCTCGCCCCCGTGCCTTAGCCACACCCCTCTTCCGCCTCCTTCACCATCCTTGTGCTCTCAGCCTTTTAGAGCCACAGTTTGATCTGGGAGGTTGATTTCGCTGCATAGCTTCCAGGATTGAACCTGGAAAGGCATCTTCAGCTTCGGCCTCCATGACCTCCGGTTTGTGGATGCGCCATACACACTGTCGGCCACTGGGAGGCGACTGTCCAGCACCCTTTGAGAACCTAACCTGAACAAATGGAGTGGCCTTTGTCCAGCCTCAGTCCCCTGTAGACAGATACTTCACAGGTGGGTGATGGAGACAGTGGCCATCAGGATGCCGTCGAAGGTCATGGGGCCAGCACTAGGCTGCCCTGTCTGCTGTCATAGCCTGCCGAAGGCCTTGCGGAGACCCAGTGCTCCAGGCATGGTGACTCATGAGAATCCCCCGATTTAGACATAGAGAATGCCACTGGCACTTATTTCAGAAGGTAACGAAACAAGGACTTGTCATCTTCGAATCAGGGGGAGCCTGCTTGGTTCTGCAGAAGAAACAGTGCCTACGTGTTTGTCTTTACTTCTCTCAAAGAAGTTTTTTGGTGCAAAAAAAAGTGCTTTTAACGGAAAGTTTGTACTCCCTTTCAAAAAAACATACACTTCTCCATCCTGGTATAATTAGCAAGATGTTAACCTCTTTCCTAAGATTTTAATCTCTTTCTGAAATTTCCAGAAGTATCAATAACAGTTTCATATGTCCTTGAAAGGACTACATTTAGAAGCTCATCTCAACTGAACTCAAAATCCGCTTCTTATTTACCCTTATTATTCTACTTGTTGGGTGTCACAAGCGCATGTGGTCGCTACGGGGAGATAAAACACTGTATGGCAGATTTCCTGGGTGGTAGATTTATTTTGGTTCATGTGTATGTTTCCCTAATGAGCCAGAAGCAACAGTAAGTTTACTGTAGAATTTTCCTTAACTCTCCAGAAATAATGAAAACCCAAACCCCAAGGATATCCAAAGACATAAAATTAAAATGGTTTTCATTCCTAACATTTTTAACACTCAAAAATAATGATAGTTCCCTTGCTCCTTGTTTTAAGAGGATTTTAAATAAGCAAGATCTCTCCGTAAACCAAAGGTAAAAATACCAGGATTCAAATAGTAATAAGGAATAGACAGACTTATTTCTTGCATATGTCTGTTTCATTTTTACCTCTTGTGATCTGGAACAGTGAACATTTTTCTTGAAATATGTGTTTTAAATTTTTTAATGACAGCAAAAGTATTTTCATATTTTCGAGCATAAACACAAAACTTACTTTGTCTTTATAACTGTAGATTTGAAAGTTGCCAAATAACTCTTTTAAAAATTAGTAAATATGACCAAATACTTCTTGTATATTTTAACACTAGTAGTCTTTCCCTTGTGTGACTCTTACTCACAACCAAAGCACAGGAACATGCGTGTGTGTACAAGTATGATTTTTATACACGTGTGAGGGAGCATTGTGTCACTTCCTGGCAGCTGACCTATGAAAACAGTATGTGGTGTATCTCCTCATTTTACCCCAAACTGAGTATTGTGCCAGTTGTATTGTGCTACAGATAGATACAAAAAAAGGCACAAGAGTTTTTTTTTGTGGTGAGGCAGGAAAACAGTGTCTGCCAGGCGTCAAGGTTTGTAAGGGCCTCTGCTGTTCATTAGTGTCCAATTGCCCCTGCTTCCATTCACATTTTATACTACATGCAGAGCTGAGACTAATTTTATACCAAAAGAAAATTCATGTGTGTGTTGTGGTGTGGGAGATATTTTATCCTGTGTCTTTTGGCTGTTCTTGCTACAGAACTGATGCGATAAATTCTTTTGTTTTTTTTCCGAACAGTTTTTTTCCTGCTGAGTATGGGAAAAATTTGCCAAAATGTGTGATTAAGTTCATTTTTACAAATGTTATTATTATTGTTATTAATGTTATAATTATTGCTTTTTTATTTCTGATTTTCCCTTTCCTTGTTCATTTACCTTATTTCCCCATTTTGTAAAACTCTGTAGCAATGAAAGGATTGTGTATAAATGCTTCTTAGGAATGTCATAAAGAAATAAGGAAATATACAGTGGGTATGGAATAGGGTATGTCCTAGGGAACAGAGTACAACAGATGATGAATTTATGGGTTTGTGGGTGAAGTGTTTTATGATTGGACACTTACAGGTCAGGTGACTCGTGAAAACTCTGACCTAGTCTCTCTTGACAGGAAAGCACTGTGTGGAGGCCCATGCAACAATGTAATGCTTCAGAAAAACCTAATGCTGCAAACTTGCATTATAATTACAAGCCATAAAGGAAAACCTGAGCCATAACTGTACACTGTGGAGATATGATGTAGTGCTCACGTTGATTTTGCACTGCTGTAGTGCTTTCGAACCCTTTACACTTGATGATCAGGGTGGAAGCACTGATTGGGTTTCCTGTCATCTATTGTCATCTAATCTTTGGCTGTATGTAAGTGAATAAGCTGTTTTTACATTATGTTGTAGGACCCTAAACCCTACATTCTTACCTACCATGCCCACTGGTTAGAAAAGCAGAAAACAGTAGACTGTAGATTATGGATGCTCCTGCCAATGAGAAAATTCACGCTTTAATGTTTTTTGTTTTTCTTTCTGGTTCCTTTAATGTGTTCAAACGAAAGTGAAACTCTTAAAGCTTTAAACTGTTTTAAGGCTGTTACCTCCAGCCCAAAGAGACAAGACTGGAGGTATGGCTCACAGAATACGAGGCCGTCATAACCAGAGACCAATTTCTGACTAAAAACAAAGTACAATACACGTTCTTCAACTGTCCTGGCTCTGCAGCACTCCTGATGTATACGGGTTTTCGTCATAACAGAATTTGTTTGAATGTTGAACGTAATTCGTTATTGGTGGCCCTGACGTAATGTCTTTGACAAAAAAAATGATTAATGTATAAAATTAAAAGCTAGAACTGGATTTGCCCTTAAAGTAATACAAAGTAAATCCAACTATAACCAATTATTTCTGACATTATTTTTATTTCAGCAGAGGTGGAAAGTTCCGCTACAGAAAGTACAAATCCAGACCATGGTTTTTTCAGCCAACCAGTTGAGTATAAACAGTCACAGTCACAGAGTACTCAGCTGGTTGGTTGGCACAAAACCATGGTCTGGATTTGTACTTTCTGGACCTGAGCTTTCCACCTCTGTATATGAGCATCAGCATGGCTGGAATAGTAAGGATATAGCAGGTGTCTGTGAAAGGCTTCACGCCAAGCTTATTGGACCAACACAACAAGCTCAAAAATGTCGGGCTCTGGCCGGCCACTTCCACACGTCCAGCTGATGAAACGATACAGTGGGTGTTTCAGACGTAGTGCCCTGACCGGTCGGTCTTCCCCGAGGCCCTTCTGTCGTACGAATGGCCAGAGGAGAGCGTCACAGTTGGGTGTGAGGGCTGGAGAAAAAAAATAACGGCTGGCAGTTATTGCAGCCATCTTCCCTTTGGGCTTTTCAGCTCCCTGGTGCTGGAATCATCTGCTTGGTCGTGTTTGCAATATACTGGAGGACAAACATAGAGATCCTATGGAGCCTATATTAATAATACCCTCGTTCGCTTTTTGGAACTGAGCTGCTGGTGTGGATGCGTAGAGGAAAGTCAAACAGTGATCTTTGTCTGGCCTGCGCGCCTCTGGTTATGACGGCCATGAGTGCAGTTAGGCTGGAAACAGCCTGACTGTATACGTTCTCTCTGTTTCCTTCTTGTTCAAATCCAATTGAGCCTGAAAAACCAAATAAAGCAAAGAGCATTATTTAGAAAATGACCTTTCTCGTGTGTTCATTTGACATTTCAAATTCTGGCAAACTGACTCGTACTCCAGTTTTCACAGTGAAAATTGATATATATATTTTTTTGTGAGCAGGTACTCTGTTATATGCAAGCCAAATGTTTTTCAATTAGCTTTTTCACAATGGGCATAAATGGCCAGTTTCGTGAAGGAAATGTCACCATTACGGCTCATTACTGAAATAAAACAGCAGCAACCGAGTGAGAAAGGCTGAAAGTGAAAGTTTGTTATTCAGATACGTAATGTACTGTAATTTGCTCATCACAATATCTTGTAAATGAAATCATTTTGCAAGCCTCCACGGGGTGAGCATGGCGTTTAAGATGTCAAAGTTTCGCCAGAAGAAACGTTAAGTGGATGGGCCGGGGTGAAACTGCAGGTAAATGTTTCTGCTGGAGAGGAGGTGCAGTTTTTGTGCATGTTTCTCGATGCAGATGCAGTTTCTAGGCTGACAGAAGGGACAATCAGGAGCCGCCCCTACAGTCGACTTCATACATAAAGATCAGGCGCTTGGCGGATGCCGTGAGCTCAGTGCTGAATCATATTACCGATTCCGGAAAAAGGTGATCCATAGGTGCATCGACAGAGCAAAAACATGTGAATTATCTTTCCAAAAGTGCTGTGACGTATTGCAAGGTAGGTATTTTTAAGTTAAGATAACTCTGCGAAGCAGCTACATTTATTACAATTTAGGGTCATCATCCAACCATCTTCCAACCTCTAATCCAGGACAGGGTCACATGGGGTCTGGTGCCTATTCGAGGAAGCATGGTGCCCTAGGCAGGGCACGCCCTGGGTACAATGCCAGTCCATTGCAGGGCATGCACGCCCAACATGGGCGGCCTCATGCCTTTGGATTGCAGGTACAGAATATGAGACCCACAAAAAGGGTTTATGAGTTGAACCCGGCAGGTTTGATGCGATGCTGCCCGCTGAGGCACCGTGCTGCACTAATTTGTGGTTATGTTCTGCAAAATGCATCAAGTGCTGTGAGATTCCCCTTAATGCTCCTCATAAATTAGCATGTAATTTGCTTTAAGATCACAAATAAATACCAGGCACCTTCCCTATTGGGTTGGTGCTATTGAATTCACTCAGCTGTGTGTCACTCAGCATGTTTCAGCCGCAATCGATTACTGGGCAGCTTCTTCTACAACTTTAATTTGAATTAAAAAAGGAGAACATGCCTCACATGGTAAAAGACATGTAATTTTGTTCATAATTGTTGTTATTAAACTCCACTTTCCTTCCACAGTCCACAGACATGAGGGTAGGTGAACTGGCATCCCTGGAGCCTATAGCAGGCAGCAATGGGCACAAGGCAGGGGCACACACACCCTGGACAGGATGCCAGTCCAGCCGCCCACACATGTGAACAGAGATGGCACTTCCCCTAATCTCATGTCTTTTGACTGTGGACTCATTGCATTGGTCAGGCATACAAGTCCACACTGACTACACAAGACATTAAGATTATGAAATGAAATAAGGAATAGGATCTGGCCAGAAACAGAAGATGATGGATGGATGGGTGGGTGGATGGATGGATGAATGGAAGGATGAAATAGAGTGGTCAACAATCACGAGATAAGGCAAGAACGTTTTCACAGTCGTGTGTAATGGAGCTACCTCAAGTGAGTGCAAGTACCCCCTTGTCTTGTGTTCCCAGCTGTCGTTTCTTGTGATGTTTCCACATGGTCTGTCTTGTGATGTTACCACGTGGTCTGTCTTGTGACGTTTCCATGCAGTCTGTCTTGTGATGTTACCGCGCGGTCTGTCTTGTGACGTTCCCACGCGGTCTGTCTTGTGACGTGTCCATGTAGTCTGTCTTGTGACGTTTCCATGCAGTCTGTCTTGTGACGTCCCCACGCGGTCTGTCTTGTAACGTGTCCACACGGTCTGTCTTGTGATGTTTCCACACAGTCTGTATTGTGATGTTTCCACACGGTCTGTCTTGCCACGTTTCCACGCAGTCTGTATTGTGATATTACCGCGCAGTCTGTCTTGTGACTTTTCCACGTGGTCTGTCTTGTGACATTCCCACGCGGTCTGTATAGCCATGCTACACAGCTGTCATTAGCATTCCAGATGGTGCACAGCAAATATCATGGCAGGTTTTCTAAGCTATCTCCTGGCATGCAGTGAGAGGGAGCGTAGTCGCAGTTTCACATTTTCTGTCTTGTTTCTCTGCAGCCTCAATAAACTCTCATGCTTTTGTATCGACCTTTAAATGTCACCGCCTCCTTAGCATGCAAGTCAGAGCTGATACTTCTTTATATACATAGTCGTCTTCAATGACGATGTGTTACATTCTGCCATAATAATGGCTGAAGGAACTGATCTATACGATGAGGTCTACTAGGCTGTTTTGGGCACTGTCACTCTTTTTGTGACCCCCTTGTGGCCCCCTTGTGACCCCCTTGTGGCCCCCTTGAAAATATTGGGCCATCAGATCAGTACTGGCACAGACACTAAGTAGCATCTCTAAACTGACTGCATTTTATGAGAGCATGAGGTAGAATGTGCCAGGAATGATTCCAGTAAGTATCACCAAACATCATGAAGCGTTAAGATGGCTTTGGGAATGCATAATGGGGGGGGGGGGGGTGTGTGTCGGTGATGGGTTTCTCCATAGGGACCCCCCCTTCTTCATGACCCATCCCTGCCCTTCTGCAGGTGACATGGTCTAGGTATAAGAGTTCCCATCTTTTATTCATAAGTGCTATAAATATAGCTGCCGGTCGGCGGGGGGAAGGGAGGGGGGGGTCGGCTTTCACCAGCGTACCTCAGTCTTTGGAAAAGCCAGCGGGTCACAGAGGCAGGCGAGGTGGTAACAGACAAGCATTGATTGCTTGGGAGGTGTTAACACGATCAGCGAAGTGTGCTGTTATGATCTGAAAGATCCTCTTCCTATTTTAGAAGAGCTGTTAGACGCCGCACTGTCCTACTCGTACATTACTCTCCCTTTACTACACCTGTTATGTACCTTTTTACATTTTGTAGCCAACATAGTCTTTTAGAACATTCCAGAGTGAACATAAAGCTTCTCACGTAGGGTCATGTTCAAGGAAATAACTTTGGGCTGGCAACTGGGGAGGGGGTTTGAGGTCTCCACCCATTTAAGGGGGTCCAGGAGGTTGTATTGGCTGGTTTTGAGTAACTCTTACCCCCACCCCCCATAATTCGCACCCATGGTCATGTGTCAATCTGGTCAGTATGACAGGCAGCCATACGGGATATTTTTATTTTAAATTATTTACCCAGTTGTTGAGCAAAACTTTTAAGAGGTTTTATATATTGATATTTCAAATACTCAATTGAAGAAAATGGAAATTTTAAAAATGGTATGTTCCTTAAATAAGATTCTCAGGCTTGAGGTTCATTCTATCAGCCATGTTGTCACTTGAAGGCAACAGTCGGTAATGTGTAAGGGGAAGCATTTTATATGGTGTGTGAATGATTTGTCAGGGTTTTTTATGGCAGGGGATGGAAGGAAAATCCACAGAAAGGGTCTTTTTACAAGTGCCAGTGAAGCAATTGCTGAACAACTGTCAGGACAGATTGCCTTTGACACGGAGTGATAGATCTAGTCTGCGGTCACATGACCGATGAGTCTACTGACGTCGTCCCGTGTCTCGTGTGGAGGGAAGGTGGAGTACAACCGTTCCCCGCGTAGCGGCTACCTCAGTTAGTGACCATTTGCAAATTCAACGGTAATAAAAAAAAAAAATCATTTTGAGAAATGAGTGAGGGAGATCTTTGAAGCAGAAGATACAAGATGTTTTTAAAAATGTCCACTTTATGGAGGATAATCATAGCATGGAAGGCTGAAGTAAAGTCATAAGCGCGGTTGCAATCGCGCCGAGACTATTGTGATTTTCATTTAGAAAATGTGTGCGTGTGTATGTGTGTGTGAGCATGCATGCACATTCTTTGAACTGATGGTGCCACGTGTGAGTGTGGCATTGTGCCAGACTATGACAAGTGAGAATCCATTATGCAGTGAAATGTTGGGGGATGGGGGGCTTGGATTTAAAGGGACATGCATCTCTCTCTGTGGTTCCCTGTGGAAATAACAGGGCTTGATTTTTTTCTGTTACATATTCTGCATTCCGCCCTTCCTGCCTGCAGCACCATCTATTCCCAGGTCTTTTTCAAAACCCTCTTTTAGTTCTGCCATCCTCTCTTTTCCAGGAGAGAAATGACTAACCACACCTGCGGCTTCGCTTTGTTAACTACTGGTTAACCCAAGACCCAGTATCTAAACATGGTGAGCCCAACTTTTTTATCTCACACCAACTTTATACACTCACCTAAAGGATTATTAGGAACACCATACTAATACGGTGTTTGACCCCCTTTCGCCTTCAGAACTGCCTTAATTCTACGTGGCATTGATTCAACAAGGTGCTGAAAGCATTCTTTAGAAATGTTGGCCCATATTGATAGGATAGCATCTTGCAGTTGATGGAGATTTGTGGGATGTACATCCAGGGCACAAAGCTCCCGTTCCACCACATCCCAAAGATGCTCTATTGGGTTGAGATCTGGTGACTGTGGGGGCCATTTTAGTACAGTGAACTCATTGTCATGTTCAAGAAACCAATTTGAAATGATTCGAGCTTTGTGACATGGTGCATTATCCTGCTGGAAGTAGCCATCAGAGGATGGGTACATGGTGGTCATAAAGGGATGGACATGGTCAGAAACAATGCTCAGGTAGGCCGTGGCATTTAAACGATGCCCAATTGGCACTAAGGGGCCTAAAGTGTGCCAAGAAAACATCCCCCACACCATTACACCACCACCACCAGCCTGCACAGTGGTAACAAGGCATGATGGATCCATGTTCTCATTCTGTTTACGGCAAATTCTGACTCTACCATTTGAATGTCTCAACAGAAATCGAGACTCATCAGACCAGGCAACATTTTTCCAGTCTTCAACTGTCCAATTTTGGTGAGCTCGTGCAAATTGTAGCCTCTTTTTCCTATTTGTAGTGGAGATGAGTGGTACCCGGTGGGGTCTTCTGCTGTTGTAGCCCATCCGCCTCAAGGTTGTGCGTGTTGTGGCTTCACAAATGCTTTGCTGCATACCTCGGTTGTAACGAGTGGTTATTTCAGTCAAAGTTGCTCTTCTATCAGCTTGAATCAGTCGGCCCATTCTCCTCTGACCTCTAGCATCAACAAGGCATTTTCGCCCACAGGACTGCCGCATACTGGATGTTTTTCCCTTTGCACACCATTCTTTGTAAACCCTAGAAATGGTTGTGCGTGAAAATCCCAGTAACTGAGCAGATTGTGAAATACTCAGACCGGCCCGTCTGGCACCAACAACCATGCCACGCTCAAAATTGCTTAAATCACCTTTCTTTCCCATTCTGACATTCAGTTTGGAGTTCAGGAGATTGTCTTGACCAGGACCACACCCCTAAATGCATTGAAGCAACTGTCATGTGATTGGTTGATTAGATAATTGCATTAATGAGAAATTGAACAGGTGTTCCTAATAATCCTTTAGGTGAGTGTACATCTGCAAGTAAAAAAAAGGATGCCATTCATGGGTGTAAAGTGATGAACCACAAGCACTCTTATTGCCAAGCAGTTTTTTTTTCAGAATTTGTACTTTATCAAACAGCTTAAAACTGATGTACATTTGATTTTATTCCAGTTTGTAAGAAGTGCTATTTACCCACCAGGTGTGTCCACTACTTCCATACTGATTTTATTG
Source organism: Paramormyrops kingsleyae (assembly GCF_048594095.1). Lineage (NCBI taxonomy): Eukaryota > Metazoa > Chordata > Actinopteri > Osteoglossiformes > Mormyridae > Paramormyrops > Paramormyrops kingsleyae. Next base: position 5,660,875 of record NC_132805.1, read on the forward strand.
GCTCATGTCTTCCCCTTCCATTGACTTCAACAGCAGCGATTGGACCGCCGTAGCCAATCATATCAAAGCACGCTAAAAACCAGTGCATTCTCGCAGGAAGCTGATTAAATGAAAAGTTAACAGACACTAATAATTGTGGAGCTTGTGGTGGGAGATACCTCGACTACAGAACTAGCACATCCAGGGCTGGAAATGAAGCTCGCCTACTCGCCTAATATGAGTAATTCAGATGAAACGTGAGTACAAAATACTGAACACTAGCTCGCTGCCGTAAAAAAGCATGTTGGGCTACTTATTTTTACTGAACTAGCCTAGTTGATTAGAAGCAAAAAGTTCCATCCCCCAATACACATGGCCACACCTCCCAGAGCTTTTCCAAGTCAACGCCAAGAAGTGCATCAGTGTTACAGGTAAGTTTTTTTGTACTGCTTATATCAATTTCCGCGATCTTTCAGCAAGATCCAAAAACAATGCCGTTGAATTATCCATGGCTAACTCGCGAGTAATCGAAACCGCAAATCCGCGTATGTATATTTCCCATAATTCCTCTGACTCTCGGTTGGGAACAGCATGGTCAGGTTCGGTTCACCCATGAACAAAATGAATGATGAGTCACTCTGTGAATGAACTGTCCCTCTCCCTTTGTGTGGAGTTTGCACATCCCAAGCCCTAACACACAAAGGGTATGTAGGCATATAACCATCGTTGATAAAAGCTGTTAGACATGCAGTCCTTTGCTTTGGGCATCGCAAGTTTACGCACGAGGACAGGCATGAAAATGAATTAAGGGCCATTAGTGTGGATTGACATTAATGCTGTGCACACAGAATCATTTCCATGAATCATATTAAAGGTATTATTAGGTCTCATATAAACACCATCCAGAAGATAAAAATGATTAATTAGTGTGTTTCTCCTTCCCCTTTATTTGCACTGAGTAGGAGACTCTTTGCAGAGGCTGTGACTCAAATCCACAGAGGTGTTGCTCAGACTCACGGAGAGGAACGCAATTCGGGAGAAGCAACAACTGTGAGCTCTCAGTGTTATTCAAGGCAAACTAAAGCTTATGAGGCTCATTCTTTTCTCTGGTTGTTGTTCATGATGATAAATGCAATTTATTTGCAATGGATGTTCATCAGGCTGAACTATATGCTGCATATAGAATCGACCGTGGACTGGCTAGCTGGCATGCTGGGCTTTTTCCCGGGGGGCTAACAGGCGTGTGGGCCTGCAAGCTGTGTGTCTTTGTTTTTATTGTGAGGTAGCCCCCCCCCCCACCCCCTCTCAGCAAAATTTATTATGGGTATGTATGTGTGATGGGCCTGTCTGAGCAGAAGCCCACGGCTGAGTTTTAATTCCAGTTCGGCCATGATCTATGCTTCATATGCATCACACACATACAATATCAACCAGGTTAACAAAGATAACAGAAGCCATGAATCTACAGGAATAGAAGCAGCCATCTCTCCAGGTTTCACACCCCGGATCACTGCAGCGTTGATGGCTGCGGCAGGGAGGGTGAGTCACGCTTCCTCTGAGACTGCGAGTCACGTGGATCGTCTCCTAGACGCCGCTCTCATCTGGGCTTCCGTCTCCCGTGTGACGGCCCGTTTCCCCAGGACTGTTCCCAACCACCGAGTAACAAAAACCAGGATTCATTGTCCCTCTCGTCTGTCCACTAGGGATCCAAGCCGAACGGGCTGAGAAATTGGAAACTGGGGACACGTGTGAGGGTGTGCATGAGACGGATTACAGAGAGGCCATTCCTATCTGCCCAGGTCCCACACAGTGGAAATCTCTCCATCTGTAATAAAACATAGTGCTGGTTAAACAATAAAGTCTCCTCTGATACCGGAAGAAGATTCCTTATCAAAGTGTTTGTGTGCATTAATAAGAAAAAAGAAGAAAAAAGAAAAACTGAAAAATGAGCACACAAAACTAATCTGTATCGGCACATGGCAGAAAAGCAAGTCAGGTAAGTTATTCTTAACTTTGAAAAGAAAAAACATCACTGAACTCCAGAGGTGGAAGTTTCAGGTCCAGAAAGTACAAATCCAGACCGTGATTTAGTTTCAACCAACCAGTTACTCCACTGGTTGGTTGAAACTAAATCCCGGTCTGGATTTGTACTTTCTGGACCTGAAATTTCCACTTCTGCTGAACTCCCTTCTGCTTTCCTCTTTACTGGGCTCTGCTTTTTAAGTTCCCAGTTTGCTATATAATTAAGACTGTGTGCGAAATCTCCTTTCTCATTTATTCAGATGAAGGGTGAGCAGACGCGCCACACTAATGATGCCCTGAATGTCAGCCAAGGTGATATGTGCCCAGCGCATTAGCTGTGCATTTCATCATCACTCAGTCTATTCATATATAATCAAGGTCTTCAATTGTACTGGTACTGGAAATGCAGAATTGTGTCGACTGATTGCAGGAACAGGACCTTCTCTCCATAATATTTCAGATGTTTGGTGCTTAGTAACCAAAACTCTGTAGGGGGGGGGGGGAAGGTTCTGCCAGTAATGTAATACAAGAATGAATGAGGTTCTATAAAAGGCATTTCACAATCCACTGTGTAAACAGGATGACAACCTCAATGAAGTATGTAATGTACTATAGAGTGGTGCACCCCCTGGTAACTGGGATAGCAGTGGTGGCCTAATGGTTAGGGGAAATGCCTTTGTAACCAACAGTTTGCTGGTTTGAATCCCTAACCAACAGAAGTGCTACTGCAGTTCCCTACACACAGTAGTGCTCCCTGTGTGCTGAATGACCTCCCCCAGCAGTTTCTTCATCATAACTCCTGTAATAAGTGTGGTTCTTGATCAAGGGTCACATGAAATTGTCCAGAGAGAAGCAACCTGCGTATGGAGCATTAAAATTGCTAGGACATCAGTACATGGGTCGAGTGTAAAACGTGTATGACCGAGTCAGGCTTGGGTTAAATTTACACACTTCTCACGTGTGATTTGAAAATAAAAATGAAATTATGTTCTATTTTCCATTTGCACAAATATGAGTACAGGCACATTGGATTGCTGCTTTTCATATCCCGTCCTCTCTCTCTTTTTGGACATACACACACATAGACACAACTGAGAGCAGAGCTTGGCATCCGAGGGCAAGAACAGCCATTTATCTGCCTCCCTGGAACATTTAAGTGCCTTTATTTGTTTATACAATTTAGTTCCTAGAATAGGTGTCTGTCAAGGATTTTATCAGCATTATGAAGCTCCACTTTGCAAGCCAATGGCTATGGTACTGACCCATTCAACACTTTTATTAGTATAGTTTATTGTCTAGGGAAGAAAACTGGAGAGATTGTGTAAATTCTCTCCGGTAATAGATGTGGAAATCTGATTACTCATACTCAATCAGGGTTTCCATCTTAATTTATGATACCCTGACTAGCAGTGAGAGGAGCTAATTAGACATTACGAAAGGATACATTTTAATGTCTGCTTTCTAGGTGCTTAGTGACACAAGGAAATGTTTTTCTGATGCACAGCGAGGGAACATGTTTGCCTTCATTGAGAAAGTAATGCCAAGTTTGCCAAGTTACTCATGATGTGAATAAGTTTCTTACTGAATCAAGTTGCTTGTTTGTTTAACTTAAGCTAACAAGACTGTAGAGAATTAGCAGAGTGATTTAGATTTTAATGAGCTTGCTACACCGTAAAGGTTCCCCATTCTGTGCACTTTCAGATGCAAATCATTGTTCGAAAGCACGGTATTTTCACGAGGCAAACTGCAGGAGCCATTTTTAATCCTCATACCCCCAGCGTGAACAGGCGGGTCTGTGACCAGAGCCGGTTATGGCTGCAGGACCGGATGGCTGTTTGTCTATGCTGGACTTCCTCCACCTCCCCATTCCCCTCTCCTGTTGCAAGTCACGACTTTTTATGTTTTAAGGTGTAGTGACCATTTGCTTATGTTGCTGAGGTGTTTTTTTCTGTTCCTACATTGTACTCCCTACTGGAGTACAGTCTGGGGGTTATTTTTTTATTCTCCTCCTCTCTCCTCATGTAATCTTGTTTTCTCTGATTTTTCCCATATCCCCCGTCTTCCTGACCTGTCTACCCCCTATAATGTTTGTATATGTATGGTCGGGTTGATGGCCTGCTTTTCGCTGGTACTTGTGACTAGTGACATGGTGTATTGCAACAGCAATAAAGGGTTTTCATCGTCATCATCATCTGTATCTGTAGAAATGCCATTTGTTCAAGTTTTTTTCTGTTTCAAAACTACTCTATCTTAACATATCTTTGTGTTACAGTCTAGTGTTGACCACATCAATACCTAAAAGCCAACCTTCAGAATGACAGTCAAGAAAAACCTTTTTAACCTTTTTTTGTGGCTTTATAATTGTGCTTGGGTTTCTTCTGTTTAATTGGGAGTATTTTCGTACTGAGCATGAAGAGAAAATTCTAGCATTATTATTGTGCTTCTTTAAAGGTTTGATTATGGAGGTGTTCGAAACTGCAAGGTTGACAATAAATTTGACTTTGTGCCTAAAAATCTGTAATTTGACATTTTGTGTCTTGTCAGCTACTGTTACTTTCCAACATTCCCATTCACGTTGTATTGGTGGGATAGAGTATCCCATGGTAACGTTTGGATTGTGTTATATACGCTTTGTCTTGGCTGTTCTGCAGTGATATGATGCTCCCTGTGAAATACTGAAGGTTCTTCTCGTCATCATTGGTGACGATGTACCAGCTGCCTTGTCTTATGAAAGCAGCCCAGCCCAAACACCACTTACAAAATGTCTTCTGGAATGATCTCAATCGCTCCTTCTTCTTCTGCACCAGCAGTGCCATTTCTATCCATCTTGGAAAACCTGCTCTTCACTCTCTGTTCGTGTCTATGGTCTTATTACTGCTGTTGCCAGGGACTATGTGATGAAGAACTGAGGACACTTCTTGAGAAAAGAAGGGACAGAAGGCAGAACGGATGCTGTATGAGAAGAATAGGCATCTTCAGGTTGTCATTTTAATTCCTTTTGTGATGCAAATGACTGTCATGGGAAAGTTCAATCATGTCTTGAAGTGAGGTCTTTGCAGCCAGGGATGCACCCGAAATATCCAGGGCTTGCATACTTATTTTTGGCTTTTGGCACTTACTGTGGACAGTTAGGGGACTCCAGGTTAGCTGAAGAACTTAGCACATAATTTATAATAATGTTTTTTTTTCCCGAGATAATCATGGGAATTAAATTTCAGATGAGAGCACTCTATCCAATGGTAAATGTTTAACATTTAATCTGCTGGCTCTATTCTTTTGACTTTCTTATATCAGTATTATACGTTTGCTGAATCATTAAAAGCCCAGGCATCGGTCTCACCCTTTCATACCGAGTTGCTGCCTGCTGACATGGCTGTACGGCTCAGATAAACGGACTCAGCTGTCTGAGAGAAGGTCGCTGAAGGAGGCTAAAATAGGAAGCTTCATTTGTTGTATATACTAACAAAACACATTTTGATTAGGATGCATACTGCATTCTGCCATAGACCTCCTGTTGAAACATCAGAACAGATGTCATTGTAGTGAATTCATGAAATTCAAGGTCACACTTTGTTTTATCACAGAAACATGGGGGTCCATTGCATAATCAACAAAAGCCTTTAGTCACACGAGTATCAAACAGCTGCAGGCTTATATATTTCTCATTCAAGTGTAGCTTTAACAATACTGTAATATATTGCTATCTGTTTAACCATCTGCTCAGAGAAAATGCCATTTATTCAATAGCAGTCTAAATAAATTAAAAATTTTAAATGACAGTGAGGCTCTCATTATATCACATCTGCATGGTTAATTTGGTAATTTCCTGGAAGTCATTCAGCTTAGTAAGGTGTGTCTAATTACTCTCACTTAATTGCGTTAGCCACATTTATCCTTCTTTATCGGATGTTTACAGATAAGATTTCATGTAAAGTTTATCATTATGTAGTTGTATAAGTTTACCTCTGAGGACATTGCTAAACTGCTTTTGTATTTTTCTTAAAATTTTACTTTCAAGTTTTGGAGAAAACCTTCTAGAACATATAAATTACTGAGAAATTTAGTGAATCAGTATTATGTTAAATTATTTCCTGGTAGCTCAGTGGATACTCCAGTTTGCTTTCACTGACATGAGGTTTAAGATTAACTTCCATTAGTGTGTGTGTGTGTGTGTGTGTGTGTGTGTGTGTATATATAGGTGTGGGTCATGACCAAATGTCCCCACAATGCGATATATACCTGTTACTATCACGTTGTGGGGACCATTTTTCGGTCCCCACAAGGGGAAATGCAAATTTATAAAAATCTGTGACTGCAATCAAAAAACTAAAAATGGCAATGTTTGGTTACTTATGGTTAAGGTTAGGGCTGGGTAGGCGTTAAGGTTATCATTGTTGGGATTAGGGTTTTCCCCATCAAAATGAATGGAGAGTCCCCACAAAGATATGAATACAAACGTGTGTGTGTATGTGTGTGTGTGTGTTTGGCCTGTGATCAACTGGCATCCAATTCATTCTGCTCCCTGCCTTGCCTCCTGGGATAGACCTCCTGTAACCCTGCACTGGATAATTACTTTTGGAAATGTTTGTCCCATACCTTGCATGAGATAACCTAACTACCTATGTGAATATTAAGGTTTTCATATCTGTGATGGCTGGGTAACGCTAAAATCACAATGACAAAATCACTTGCAGTCTTTTAGATGACATCTAACAGTTTGTCAAAAAATATTTTTTCAATGTGTATAAAGCGATTCTGTCTGTAAATTGGAAGCCTTCATGGTGTATTATCTAGAATGAGGATTTTTTTTTTTCAAAAATCCAATTTGTTCCCAAGTCATCATTATGTTTGGGGTTTTTAATGGAATTTACCTGGCATTTCATGTTTCTTGGGCAGAGGAGCGTCATTCGATACAGTCTACCTTAGGTCTCCAGGAGTGGCTGTTTCTGGGTCAGTCTCACCGTGGGTTTTTATCCGTTTTTTACAACCAAGACTTAGAATTTCCTTTTTCCAAATATCAGTAGGGCAATATTTAAGATGCATTGGTTTAAATTAGTGCTGTCAATCGATTAAAAAAAATTAACTAATTAATCGCACAATTTTTTGCAATTAATCGCGATTAATCACAATTAAAAGACTGAAACTTTTTGGATATGTAAATGTAAATACTTAATGTAAACTCAAGACAATGAAACTATTTAAATTCAAATATGATTGTTTATTGGAATTTTTGTTTAACATCTCTAGACATCGTCACATAAACAGCTCTGGTCTTGGGGAAAGTCAACATTTAGTTTAATTAACAACTGATGTGCTTGAGCATTCTGCTGTGTTATTTCCCAAACAGACCGGAGGCGGTTTGAGATTGTTGTAAAATAACGAGCCCATTTGCTGCGATCTTCATAAACCACCCTGGCTGTCCTTCTGCAGCAATCGATGAGGGCGGATTCATTCAAGTGTGTCCTCTGGTTTTGAAATGAGAAATCAGAAAATCTATCTGTCGTAACTCTGATCAATATTCTGCAATTAGAGAGCTGTAGTTGTAAGTGTGTGATCCGCTTTAACTGTGAGGTGCTGTATTGTTCAGCCATGGGTCAAGCCCTCAAATCCCCAGCAGGGACGGTAAGTCAACAGACTGAAGCATCTCTGCTGCAGTACGAATCTGCTGGACTGTGCAAGCTGAGCCACCAAAAAAAAAATATATAAATCCCTATGTGCAAAACATTTCATTAAAGTCAGTTAAAGGCGACGTGATTTCCATTTTAATTATTAATCATCTTGAAGATTTCCACTATGTTAATACATGTCCTATTTTAAGATTAGATGAGATAAGATAAAACTTTACTGAGCCCAGGGGGAAGTTCTTGTACATACAGCAGCAAGGTGCATAAAATGCACACAAAGAAACTTATAGTGCAAAGTGTGTACAAAGTGCAAATACAGCACATGTAGTTCAGACAGTGCAAATAAAAAAAAAAGAATACAGAGTACAAAAAATCAGTATAAATAAATAAAAATAAATTAATAGATGTGCAATTTGAAAAGGTAGTGCGTCTTAAACAGCTGTCCAATGTGCTGCTTTTACCGAAACAGTCAAATGTAAGTAAAATACCGGCGAACAGAGCTGCAGTTTCCCACATTTCTCCATGTTCAGACCCTTCATGTTAGAGTTCTTTATACCATTTCACCATTTCATTTCCCAAGAAAAGGAATTCACATTGATTTGTACCTTCCAGTGTTGTTGTCATTCTCCAGATGCCGATGCTACTCACCCTGAACTCTGCCGGCATAGCAGGAGGATAGGATGCCGTTATCGGTTAAATTGACCTCCATGGTTGTAAAAGAGCACCTGTAGAAAACATGTACATTTTGTTGTGCTTTGTCCGTCATTCACTAACGTCTTCTTAAATTGCCTTTGCACTGGTGCAGTTTGCTTCTGCAGTCCCTCTTCACTCTATTTTTTGGGAAACAAAATTTGTTCTCACAGTATAGAGCTGTCGTAATGGCTTAGAGTAATGCCAACAAGCCAGTGGCCTCTCGTTCTATCATGAAATAAAGGCCTTTACTTTTTCTCACCTCTTGAATGTCTCCTTTTCCCCTGGGTCAGATACAATAGGTCGAGGAAAAGCCTGTGCTAATGGGAGTTTCACATACACAAAAATGTTCTGAGGGCAGAAGGAAAAATGATTGGTTCAGAGAGATAACCAATCAGATTGTAGAGGAGGCAGGACCAAGCAACTAGAAGAGATGGGACCAACCAATCAGATATCTTGGTCCTACCTCCTCTAGTTGCTTGGACTCACCTGCTCTACAATCTGATTGGTCATCTCACTGAACCAATCATTTTTCATACTGCCCTTGGAACATTTTTGTCTCTCTGTCCATGTTTTTTACAAACATTACTGAAAACCAATTCAATTGACAGTAGACTGTATCAGACATAGAGTCTAATTTTATACTGAATTAAACTATGAAACACACAAAAAGTCTGAGAAGTCAACAGAAGTTTTCCCAAAAGTTACTATAAAAGATAACCAGAAGAAAATCCTATGGTATATTTATACTTTATTTTTATATTTGTATATATTCTTCTTGTTATTTTTGTTATTATTTTTATGCTCTAGATTTCACCCATCACATTGCCCATGACACACAGTACATTTCCGGAGGATTGTAACTGTGTTATGTAATGTAAATATGAAAATGCCACAATAGATAAAATGACACACATGACATCGAAAGGCACTGGAGTACAACCTGGAAACAGTCCACAGGCTTCCTGTCATATATATGTCTACATGTACCAGGACTGGTATATGAGACCCTTAAATGGTAGCTTGAGTTAATCATGTCAATACATTGGTACATTTGAGCTCAAAAAAAGTCATTTTAGCAAATTATTGATAATTCTTTTATTGAACAACTTTTCTTCTAAAACACAACCAATATATATTAGAATATATAAAGATAAACTTTAAAGAAATATAATTCCATAAATTACAGTTTTTTTTTCATGCTAAAAATTATATGACCATATAATCTATGTTAGACATAGTGGCTGTGAATTGCTATGGCAACTGGAATATTTACCAGTAATAGCTTTTTCCCAATTAGTTTAATTGAAGGCAATAGTCACAGAGTACAATCAACTTCACATAAGAAACAAAACACATATATACTTTGTATAACTTGCTCTTTTCTTTGGCCAAAAATTCACTAAGAAACATTACCAAAGTTGTTCCCTACCTACTCCATTTGGTTTTCCCTGCTGGGCCAAATGGGTGGTTCTCTTTTAAACTTAAATGTTTGCTATTTGTTCCACTCCCACCAACTATGTTTCTCCTAAAATGGACAGTGTTACCCCCAAAAGACCCCATTTCCCTACTGCCCTTGTCAATGCTCACACGACCATTTCAGAATGACTTTTCTCATTGTGTTCAGTGTTGGCAGGATTCTTAGCTATTCACACAAACAATTCCATTGTTCATCTCCCTAATCTTCCCTTTGTAAGGATTGTTCTGATTTAAAGCACATAGTATCTCCCGCCACCATTTACATTTACTAACAAGCAAATCTCACGTCGTACCTAATATGTCACATTCCTCTTATAACCAAATATAACAATGTGTCAATAACACATAAAGGAAGTGATATGTGTAAATGACACGGCACGTTAAAGATGGTGCCGGAACTACTGTTTTTCAAACTAGCATTTACTGTTCACATTGAATCGATGCAGTCAATAGAAGTAACAGATGGAGTAGCTGGGAGTATTAGAGGTGCTTCTGGGTAGCTGCTTAGTCAAAGGAAGTGGCTGAAAGTCAATGAGGACAGTGTGACAGAGGAAAGTGTCAAGTGGCAGCTCATCGATTGCCGCAGGAGGTATTGTTGGGACCAAATGAAGTAAATTAATTACGCTCATCCAGAACTTTCCTTCTTCATGCCAAGCTCCTACACGCATCTCCACAAAGAAGTTTGTTTCAGTGTAATTATAGTGCAATTCAAAGGCCACCATCCCAGTAACATAAGAACATCAGCCACAAACATCACACTGAATACCGTCAACTTGCAGCAGACACTGTATGGACTTTTACCATACAGCACAGTTAGAAGGCCAATCTGTCTCCAGGAGACAATACATGGGGTTTTTACCCTGTGCCACAAACACCGCACACTGATAATCAAATCAAGACAACAATGTAGGCTGTCTTCTTACATTTAGATAAGATCACACAGCTATTTGTTGACAAACTAGACATCCCACTTCATTGTGCTGAAAAAATCTATTGTGATTCTATGACTATGTCAATGAATCCGAGACCTGCAGCTTATTTTCTGGAAATAGTACATTCACATAAGGAACTGTACAGTTTATATATACACAGCATGCATTTTATTGCTAAAATAAGCTAGTGTTTACTTGATATTTGACACACTTGAGTTTCTGGATTTTTCTAATCAGATCAACACACTTGGATTACTGAAATACTCAATACTGAACATTCTTTATATATATGCCAAGTTCCATGCTGGTATACTTTCACCAAAGTGTATTTCCACAAGGATTAATTTTTTCTGGGATCTTTTCACAGACAACAACTGTTAGAAATGAACACGAAAAAAAAAAAGATTGATTTAGCTGTAGCATATTTCAAAAAGTAAGGGCCAGGCCAGTGATAGAATTATACAAGAAACACATAAGTCGTCATTTCAGAGAATTCTGAGAACATTAAGAACAACGATATATAATATAGGAATAGGCACGTGACGTCATCACGAGTACATCCGCCATTATGGGGGGACATTTTTCAATTATCTCCACACAGCGACCGATATACCAGTAATCCCATAGTTGTCATTATTTATTTATTTAATGTTAGTGATAATTAATATTCATAGAAAGTGCGCTGACAGAATGCGCCGGAGAGAAATGGCCATACCGAGATAAAAGAGGAATCAGTATGAGGAAAACATAAAGCACCTCCACCCCTACGAGCTGCTCAGGCGGGGGTAACGTCTGGGGCAGTGTGCGAAATACCCGTCAATATTCGAGGGGGTCCCCATCTCCCTACTGTTGCACAATACCGATTTTGAGACCCCCTTAAAATTTTGCTTTTGAGGCTTTCAGGGGGTCTCATGGGTTAATCGGGGGTGTCGGACCACCCCGGACCCCGCCGTATTTCGCACACTGGTCTGGGGCAGTTATAAATAAATTTTGGATCGACACTGCATGTGTTCCCATGGACTGATTGTGACACTGATGATTTGTCTATATCAATAAAGTAGACTCCAAGAGCTTTCTATGGTTGGTGATGCTACTAGTATTTTAATTGCTGATCAAAAATTTCACTTTGAATTCAGAGCAGCCAATAAATATCCAGTTGATGTACTAATTACACTGGAAACCGCTTATGTACTGATCACATAAGCGATAATGTATATGGTGATCAACCGCTTATATGGATCAAAAAGCTCAAGAAAGATCAAGAATCATTCCTGCACAAATACTGTTTAAATAATTCACTTACATTAATCAAGTAGTCCGCTTGCAGTGTTAATTTAGGGTCTTTTTAAACATGACAACATATGGAATAAATTGAAACTACGGTATTTATTTATTTACTTAACTTTACTTTGATCGTCTTACTAATGCTGCGTGCACAGAAAACATGACTGGAAAAAGAAAGCCATTTTCTTTCAATGACAAATACAGATTCATCACAGCTTATGATAAAATTTCCAAAACGAGCCAGCGAGATGCAGCAGCGAAACTACAATAAGCGATTTGATACAATGTAACGTTGTGAAAATTCATGGTATAAATAAAATTGAATTGAATATTATGTACGATACTGTATTATAGCGTATTTGAATTTAGTAATTTAATTTGTACAGTACTGTACCTTGAAAAGCGTTTGAAACAGCTGTACTGTATTTTGAAATCGTCAATAAAAATGACTAAATCGCGACACTGTCCGTTTTATTACCTTATATTAATGCAATGAATATACAAATGGCAATTAGATGGTAATCTGCCTGAGACATAAAGAAGAAGAAAAAAATCAGTTATGATGATCATCCGCTTATAGCGATCAATTTCATCCAGACAGACGTGATCACTATAAGTGGTATGTAGATAGATAGGACATGTTAGAAGTATTTAAGTAATGGGCAGTTTTTTTTATTTTTTAGAAAGCTTTAGTATGCAAAATAATGTAATCGCCTCAAAATACTACAGCCCTCTTACAACTTGCAGCCGACTACACAACAATGTCGCATAGTTTCGCGTTTTTAGTGAATAAAACTGAACAGAGCTACAAACACAACCAATGCACCGCTACCTGGATAACGAGAGGTATCCAACCAGCATGGCAGATTAATCCCACAATGCAACACGGGGGCCCAAGCTCTATACAAGGGCAGGGCCACAAGGGCACTGGTCCTAGCTGAATGCTGACTGGCCCCCTCCCCTGTGAATCACTGATGCAAAACATATGATTGGCTAATAATAAGGTTGGCCCCTCTGTATGAATTATGATTCCTCTTATGCTCCTCACCTTAAAAATCCTAGAATCTCCCCTGATAAAGAGTTTGGTTCTTTTTTTTTTGGTTACTAAACTGCAAGTGTGGAGTTTGGAGAATACTGTAGGGCTCCACATGGAAGCCTAAATCATGGTTTTAGTAAGGAGGCTGAGATAATATCTGGGTCTCTATCCTTCTGTGCCTCTCTGCTGGTCCCCACTGAGGGCATCAGAGTCCGGCCCAACACTGTGGTGTCTTGGTCGGCCAGAAAGGCGGTCCAAGGACCTGGGAGAGGAGTCGCGGGATCGGCAGCACCAGTAGCCAGCAAGGTCAGCACGGAAAGACGGGGTATAGAATCCGTAGATGACGGGATCACAGCATGTGTTGAGGTTGCCAAACACAAAGAGGATGTGGTGGACATACTCAGGCGTCACCTGCAGCATCTGCGGCTGGAACCAGTACCAAATTCCCAGAAGATAATAGGGCGTCCAGCACACCACAAACGATAAAACAATGATGATGGTCATCTTCAGGGTCTTCATGCGTGCTTTGGGGATCATATCTGTTCCACTACATCTTAAGTGCAATTCTCTATCTGGAGAGAGTTGAATATGTTGAATATTAGTTCTTAGAAGGTAAAAGCACATATGCTTCAAATATACATCATGCAGATATGATACTAGTCTTTAACCATAAAAAGTAACATATAATTTTCAGTGGTTACCAAGTCAACATCATTACGACAATTAGCAGATGATTATCGGAGACACCTGCTTGTGCCTTGCAACTTTAGAAATCTCAGTTCCTTCTCTCTACTAATTAATAAAAATGTGCATTTACATCTTGTGCAAAGACAATGAACATAGAGCAAATGCAGGCAATCAAGCAAGTAAGTAGTAGTGTAGGTGTAGGTGATTGATAGAATGTGCACCTTTGCGCTTGTGGATCTGTCTGTTGATCTCAACCAGGATTCGGATGTAGCAGCAGGTCATGACCAGCAGGGGGATGACGTAGAGCGTGACGAAATGAAACATGTTGTAGACGGTCTCATGCCAGCGTTGCCGGAAGCTACCATGGGTGATGCACTGAGTGAAGTCTACACCCTCAGCCTTGATTGCCCTGAAGATAAAGAGCTGTTTTTCATGGGGAAAAAATACAGAAATGCTGTATTTAGTTTGATAAGTTTAAATACGTTACTTAGGCACTCCCTAAGTAACTGATTGAATGAATTTGTCACCTAAATTTGCCCACCCACAATCTAACCTTCACCACTACTGAGTATTAATTCATAGATTAATCATATGAACACTGCTCAATATTGAGTACAAATCTTAACAGAATTTCAAGTCATGATGTGCTCCTTTGATACCAGCCTTAAGCAGCTATAAAACTGCCAGTTCATTGACATTGGGCAATCCATTCCAGGGATACTCAATTATTTTTTCCTGTGGGCCCAATTCCATCAGCGACACAAAGCCAAGGTCTACCACCCCCGATAAAATTATCCGGCTAGAGTCCCTCTTGATAGATTTCACCGACTTGGGGGGCGGGGGGTGCCCCTTGGTAGATTTCACCGACTTGGGGGTGGGTTTGTCGAACGGGGGCGGGGAGTGGGGGGGGGGGGGCTTGATCTCATAGTCCCAGTTAAATTGTGCTTCTATCTGAATGTGGACCACACCTGAGACTCAAATGCAGGAACAGTGATGTCATTATACCTTACCCCTTATCTACTCCTTAGCCTGGTTACCATGGTAATCATATAAAGCAGTGTGATTTGCTGCTTTATGAATTCTTCAAAGCTGGGCGCCAAATAACAGTGGACATTCCTTAAGCACTATTCCCAGAGAGTCACTCAGTACACAGATGTTCCCACAATACCACTGACCTGGAGACAGATTTGCTTCCTCTGAATCATTAATCATCTGTTTGAAGCGCTGCCTAATTTCCTCTGCTATCCAGACCATCCCATACCTGAATAATTCTGTTAGTCTAAGCTATAAACTTTGATGAGTAAGAACATTACTTCAGTCTGGAAGCTTTTTTTTCTGGACACATCATTACCCAGAGTTACAGTGTCTCATGGTTTTAAATATAGGACCCACGACTTTCTGAAGATGCACCTCTTACAGAAGGGAGATGGCTTGCAGTGTCTGGAAACAATATGTGTCTGAATTTGCGACACCGGCTGTGTGAGGCCCTTTACGGCTCCCATACACCCTGTCAGGGCTCCCAGGACTAGCAGAGATAGGATATCTCAGCCCCTGTCAGTGTAACAGGCAGGTAATTGGGAATGGGACCAATCGAGTGTATTTCTGTAATGCTGCAAGGAAGGGCCACTGTGGCCTTTTCAAGATAGAATCAACGTGTCTGTCGCCTTAAGTCAAAAGCACCTTCCGGACTTCAGCTACGCTCCCCTCCACAGCTTTGACCAATTTTGACTCCGTAAACAGTTCCTGTTTAGAGAGCCACTCTACAAAAAAAAACATGCATGTAAAAGACACAAAGAAATGCGTGTGTGTGTGCAGCATTCCCAATGGTGCACTCGTGCCTCTGCCAGAAACACGAAATCAGAATGAAATATGTGATGCATTCATCACGCTGCATGGTGAATGCTGTTGTTTTTCACGGGGGACATTCTCGGCTATTTGCGATAATGGAAGCTTGCTGGCAGTGTTAAATAGACAAAACAAACTGAGCAGAAATGCGTCATAAACACACCTTAGATATGCACCAGATTTGTCACTTTCAGGTTGCTAAGAGACTCACAGAAATTCTTTGACAAAGTGGCTAATTTGGAGACAACGATATATGGCGCACTTATGATTGTCACAGTAATTGTCTTGATTCCTGTTGATTACTATATGAGAGTAGTTAGTTAAAAACAAATTTAATAGCTAGCTATAGTGATTGTAGCTAACAAGCCATATAACCTACAATTTAAAAGTCATTATTAGTAGTTTCATAGGAGCATCAGAACACGGATCCATAAAACGATAACGTCTGCTCTTATCCCCAGAAAGATGGCAAAAACATTGAGAACTTCCTATTTTGTGCTTTCAGCACTGTTGGAAGGAGCACCACATCCATGACAGAGATTTCATTTTGTGTAGCCTCCTACTCACCTGTGGGGATGCCAGGAGCAGGCTGAGGGACCAGGCCAGCATCAGCATTTTCTTGTTCCTGCGTTTAGCGTCGACAGAGTCAAGCGGGTGCAGGATAGCATGGTGCCGGTCCAGGCTGATGACCACCAGGATGAAGGCGGACGAGTGCATGGCGAAGAGCTTGAGGAAGCAGAGCAGCTTGCACATGGCATCGCCGGCGTACCACTGCACCGTGATGTTCCACACCATATCCAGGGGCATGACGATGAAGGTCATCATCAAGTCGGCCACCGCCAGGCTCATGATGAGCGGCCGCAGGTGAGCTGCCAGTCTCCGGCCTCGGCCCCGAACCACGCTCACCAGCACGGCCAAGTTACTGGCGGCGGCAAACAGGAAGAGCACCGATGTGGCTCCCACCCGGAACAGGGCTGCCCGTGTGAAGGTTGGCGCCTCCCATTTGCCCATTGGCGTGGGGTTAGAACTGTTGGAGGAGTTTGGTGATGCATGCAGCTCCATTGGCATCAAGTGGGAAAAGTTCTTCTGCATCCTGTAGAGTGCGTTGAAAATTGGGTTTACACACATCTACAGCAAAGGTCAGCGTTTTACGGCATAATCTACAGGTTTGCAAATACAGCCATACATACACCCTTCTTCCATAACTCCTAGTCTAGTGCAGGTTCCTGGTGGCTAGTAAATACTCCATCTCATCTTCTCACTACGCGAGTGGCAGCACGCTGAGCAGCTCAGATCAGACTTTCCTGGTCATGGCCACAGACTCCAGCTCAGTCTGAGCTAACCCCAGGTGTTTCTACACCAGCTGGGAGATCTAATCCCTCCAGCGTGTCCTGGGTCTTCCCCAAACCCCATCCCCAGTGGGGCTCGCTCAGAGGTGCTTTCTTGGGAGGTGGCACCCTTATAATATGAGCAAAAATAAATTTGTAAATGAAAATGCAATTCCTCAACAGAATTTCACCAAGTAACCATCTCTATTCTTTAATATCCCTTCATTATTATGTATTGAATGCTGACTTTCATTCCTTAGATCAACATCGACTGGAAAGTTTCTTTTACCGCAAACGTTTAACGTTTTTCTTTCCCTTCACAATGAATAGGCCTGATTTCAGTACCTACAATACACTGCAATCATAGAAAAAGCCTTTGGCCTTGACATTAAAGACATTTCTATGTACATCCACCGCAGCGGTGCTGTATAAACGGCGCTTAGAGACGAGCTGCGTGGTCCCTGATGGATCTCGGTGTGGGGGCTGTTCACCCACAGAGCGGCAGTGTCATTTCAATGGGGAAAAAGGAAGAAAGTACCTGTTCGCCTTGGGAGTTTGCTGGCTTAATGCGTATGGTGATGCATTCAACAAAATGCTTGCTGCATTTTCGCCATGTACTACAGTAAACTACAATAACGCGAAGATTCACCTTGTGAACCAAATCCTGTTACTAATGAGGAACAGACCGTTTCCTTCATAGCCGGGACACTGTGTTGTTTCCCTACAAACTGGAAAATGAGGATGGATACGTAATGAAGCTCCCTCGTAAAGTATTCAAGGACTGGAGACATCCTGCTTTTTCAAGCTTCTTACCGTGATTGACACTCCCACGATCCCGCATAGGAGAAAGTGTGTGTAGAAAACAGATGGATGGATGATTGACGCTAGAGACAGTTTGTGCCCCAGGACTTCTGTGATGTGACAGAAAATATCCAAGGACAGGAAGCCATCCAGTATACTCAGACATAGGTGTGATACCAGAACACTTTCAGACTGAGCCACCCCTGTACTCTCAAAAACCTCATTCAAGGCATCGTGCAAAGAAATGCTAATTTGTTCTAAACTGGTCCCAGATCATTTCTGTCTGCGACCTCTTGGTCTCTCTTTAGTGCTGACGCTGTGGTGGGGAACTGACAGCAGAGCAGACGGTATCTGATGCTTTCCCACATTTGTTGCTGCACGTGACGTTCACCTACAAATACCACACAGCGATGCCTGCAAACGTATGTGAAATCTAACACTCCTATTGATGGAATATTCTGCCCTGTCAAGTGCCAACTCGTTAGTATGACTCACATACTCCATTATTTACCCTGTTAGACCCCATTGGGACAAAGGAAATAGCAGATCATTATACCCACCCTCAGTTTCAAAGCCTGATTCTATCCTATCACCGCTGGATATACTGCAGGTCTTTTCCTAACAGCAGGCAATCGTGTGAGATATACTGTACAGCATAAACAACACTGAAATAATAGGCCTTCCATGCCCATCCGCTACAGTGTGCCCCCCCCCCCAATGTTATAATACTTAGCCATCAATAAATAATGAGGCATTGCAGAGGAATGGGCAAGGGAAAGCATGGGCTAGCTTCTGTAATTGTACGTATCACATAAAGACATAGGACACAGTGTCAAAAAAAGTCTTCCAATGGCCGTTTTCTGTTTTCACTTTACTTTGTGTCACACTCCAATACACCACTGAGACACAATGTATATATATAATTTTGGTTGGGCTGTTCCATTGTTTTGGATGAAATATGTTTGATCCAAGAAACGATACAGCTATTGTGTGACGTCTGATAAACAACACAACGATAAAAACAGGAGCGATAAAAAAATATTACATAATTAAAGATATTAAAGACGTTTAATCAATATTTAAATATATTAAATATAAGGGGAGACATGGAAATCCACTTCCGTACCAAGATCACGCTAACGTTCTGCAGCTATGCCATGGTCCCTGTTTGCTCTTGGAGGGGGGGAGGGAAAGAAAATATAAACTATTATTATATGCATCCGTTACTCCTGCTTGACAATAAAGAAATGGATGGCTCTACAGCGCGGAAACAACTTTGCAGCAATATTACTGAATGCTATAGGCATGTATCAAACCGCATAATCCAATTCAAAAACTGCTAAGAGAAAGTAACGTTTAGAGCGGTGTTATCCGGAGGCGTTTGACGTCAGTTGCAAACAGCTGCACGTATCAAGGGTCTGAGTCAAACAGGAGTTAATGGGTCTCGCCACCAGCCGCCGCAAAAAAAATCAGAACTTCTGTGTTTCAGAAAATACCGTTCAGAAATCTTTAACTACAAAAATGTAAATGCCCGTGTGTAATAAACAAGTTTTTCGTAGTTTCGCTTTATACCTGCCGTCAAGACCTTTGCATCCTTTGCAATTTGGATATGGGTTTTATTTTACTTTGTACTTTCTTAAACACATCTACTTTTTAAGCCACGGTGAAAAAAACTAATAGTCCCGGTTTAGGAAATATAATATGTATAATTTTTCTTACCTTGCATTAATATTTTGCAGCTTGACGATGCATCTAGATCCAAAGGCAGACGTAGATTGTGGTTATTTCTCCAACGCATGAAGTTGTTCCTTCTCTCTGTCATCGGACACTTGAGATTTCCTCAGGGTACCAGCCCAGTAACTCTGCATTCTAAGGCTGAGCATGTCGTTTAGGCTTGACTTAGTATCGCCTCCCCTGAATTCCCAACGTTCCCCCACTGCAGTTATTCGTCAATTTCAATTTCACGTAATTTCCCCACTCCGTTTTCACAAGATGCATTCGATAAGGCTCATATACCGAGAATGCGTAGTAGTTTCATAAACTGGTCACAAAAGTAGTGCATTTTAAAGGCTAGCACAAAAAACACCGGTCCAGCTGTCTTCAAGATTGCTGTCCGAACTCCCAAGTGCTGAAGGTTTGAAACCATGTCTATTTGCTGCAAGTTCATTCTGATTCTACATTATAATTCTTCGCTTTATTTTAGAATCGTTTTATTATCATTGTTTACGTGAAAAACGTGCAACAGCAGAATGTAAACTAAATATATTTATATATTAATCTGTCGTTTGGTTTCCTCCGGTAGTAACAAAGTATTCCAGATACAAAAAGATTCACGAAGAAATATTAATAATCGCAACAAATCGGACGACTGATCACGATAGTGTAGAAATGATAGACGACCCATTGTTTTTAACCATGAGAAGCTGGCATGGCTGCAGGTACACTGGCCCGGACAGATGAACCTATGTCACCAATGAATCTGATCGCGATATAATGGCTCATCTCAGCAGTCGCCCTTTCTCCCCTCCCATCCCCTCAGCACTTTCTGCAGCCAATAAAATCTCTTTCCTTGAGGCTGCGGAGGGTGAAATCTAATCTCCGATTTACATTTTTCACCGCATTTTTTGCGGTACCAGACACGCGCTCCTAACTGTACTGCGGCACGTTTCTTTTTCATTAACATCGTAAATGTAATACGACAGATGTTTTTTTCATTGCGTTCTTTCTGAAATACTTAAGCAATATTTGCAGTCTTGCCGTTATAATACATAGGCTATAGCTTTACTTCGGGGTCGCGTCGACAGCACAACAAAATAGAATGACAGAGACCGCCCGACCCACAGTGTTGTCATTTTATGGGGACAATCAAGACATTTTTCTTTCTCAGTGTCAATAGACCGTTATGGGTAGCCTACCAGTTTAGCTTTGCAACTGCATTTTTCATTTAATTAATTGGACCGCGACTGTGTCGATACAGACACCTAGGCTACGTGTTTTATATTTGGGGATAAAAAATAACATTAAAACAAGCTGTTGACAAATTATGTATATTAATACGGAATCACACAAAATTAAAACGTAAACTATAGGTAATAATTACTACAATAATTAAAATAATATACAATATTGAATTGGAGCATACTGTGAAATAACATTAAACAATATTCGCTTAATTACACCATCCATTGTGCTCTTTTACTTTGTTGTTAAAATGATTGCTTTTTTTTATTTTCTAAATTACTTAGGCCATTTTTTTTTACATTTTATCCTTTAAGACATTATAAATCTTTTAACCTTTCTCAAAGGTACAGTAGCAAAATTATTTTGAGGACTCAAACTAGAAACCTGACTACGCAGGCATTTTTCGTAGTTATTATTTTAATAAACCAAGATTTATTTTATCAAACTGAACAGCTTTTTGTTCTGAAAATGATTAATACTGTAACCGAAATATATTTTTTCCAGTTCAGTATTAGTGGAGCAGTAGTAGAATAGTAGCTTCTGAGAAGATATATTTACAGGTGACTTTAGCGCATTCAGCTGAAACATCACGATCCACACATTGATGTGAAATGTCCAGTCTTGGTAAAGTCACATGACGAGACAAACTTGCGACTTCCACTTCCGGTGTAAGGGCGTGGTTTCCTCTTCTTCAAGGCTTTTAGTGACATGTGTTTCTGAACTCCGCCCCAAGAAGGTATTGCTAAACAGACACCAGTTCTTTATTAGGAACATGAAATATAATTATATCTCTAAACAGATATGTGCGAATTACTTCAGTGAGTCAGAATTCCCAGTATACTGCTGTACCAGAAGTTTTCAATCATAAGACAAGGTCCTCACCTGTTCACCTCTGTTGTTTTCAGCTCAACAGGGTTGTACAAGTGCCCTCCTGGGATGAAAAGTTATAGATCAGAGTTGCAAATATGTGAATTTAACACACATCGTATTTGTTCAATGTTTGATAAATAATTATCTGCCTTAGTCTCCATATATATTTTAAATGTGCAGCATATTTCAAGTATTTTTGAAATGAAAATAACAGTACTATCAAAATGCTTAAATGTTAGTCTGTTTTTATCAGGAAAGCTTGTACCAAAACATAGTTCAGTATAAAGCTTCACCCTGAACATCTGTTCAAAGAGACAAAAAAAAAAAACTGCAATATAACATTTGTGCATACCATTTGTGTGTGTTAAAACAGTCTAATCACCTAGAAGTTGTACAGAAGCAGAAAACATGATAGATGTAAAATTCATATGAACGATTCAACTGAAGCCTTTTTCTCTCAGTAGAAAACTCAGCTGAGCAATTACTGCTCCATCAGTGCGAAATGAAAGGTATGAAACATGCACAAAGACATCAGGCCCAAACAGCTAAACGACTCAAGCTCCAAGCCTCTTAAAAGCCGGCTGTAGTCACAATCAATCACCCACGAAATAGTATGAGTTCCATTCAAATCTTACATGTATGACCTTGTTCTGGTTCCCTTAGGCTGAAACTGACTGGTTAAATTGGTTTGACCAAAGAACCTAAGCACACTTTGCATCGAGGGCAGAGCCAGCCATAAACTGCGGAACTCGATATTTTTCCACAGAAATATTCTGAAATATGTGTATAGTATATTTACAGGGGTGCCGGCCGAAGGGGCGTGGATACACAAGCAGAATCAGGGGGGCCAGCACCTGATTAAGCTCCTTGAATAGATAAAATTATAAGTAAATCTGGGTGGGGGGGCAAGGTGACATTTCGTCAGGGAGCTCAGAATTTCTAGGTATGTTCCTGCATATTTACACATAGGAAGCCTGTGTACCTACAGTATGACATTGTTTAATGATTACATACCATTCTGTGGAAGGATAATTGCGCTTATTTGTCAAATTCTAGCATTTCCTGCATGATGAAAAATTGCTCTTTATAGTAGGTCTTTCCTCCATTGAGCGATTAAATATTTTGATTAAAGGGGGGCATGTTTTGCTACTGTATACTTTCTCTACTTACTGTGCTGGGTGGCATTAGGCTCTGGGTATTCTGGACCTTGGTAGCGGGATACTGGCTTCAAATAGGTGTTGTTTAGATTCCTGGCATGGAAACAAGGAAACAAAAAAACCTCAGAAGAAATTGCCCTAAACCAGAACTGCAGCAGCAAAGCGTTGAATTGTTTATAGTGCTGAGTAGAAGCTGGTCAGCTGAAGGGGGCAGCGGCTCAATTGGTGAGCGCTGCACATCCCAGGCGACCCCGGGTGCCCATGGCTGTGGCGTAAGCGCAGCATTGCCAAGGTGCTGCCCCAGGAAAATGCCCAGCTGCACATGTTGGCAGGAACTTTAATCTGCTTTAAAATCGGTAAAGAAAATACTTTTTGGTGGTCATCCACCTTCCATGATCCCTTATCCAGTAAGGTCATGCACCACATTATAACATTTCAATCAATGACAGCCTGTATACGTGACGGTGGTCAAATAAGATTATAATGGAGCTGAAAAATGATTTTTGCCTAGTCAGAGCCGTCGTATTGTCATAGTGTAACGTATTACTCACATATTTGTTGCTTGTATAAACATACCTACTGCACTGCCAATCATATAAAAGTACAACACGTACAATTATGTACAGTTTATAATACTTGATAATGATAATAAACAGCTGTTACTGGTTTATGTATTTACTATACTGTACTTTTTATTATAATTGTAAAGTGTACTCTCATTACTTAAAAAAAATACTTCAGCCTAGGTGTGTAGTAAGCGGAAGCATATATGTTTGCGTAAGTATGCTGTATAATGTATGTTTGCGTAAGTATGCTGTATAATGTATGTTTGCGTAATATGCTGTATAATGTATGTTTGCGTAAGTATGCTGTATAATGTATGTTTGCGTAAGTATGCTGTATAATGTATGTTTGCGTAATATGCTGTATAATGTATGTTTGCGTAAGTATGCTGTATAATGTATGTTTGCGTAAGTATGCTGTATAATGTATGTTTGCGTAAGTATGCTGTACAATGTATGTTTGCGTAAGTATGCTGTATAATGTATGTTTGCGTAAGTATGCACTATAATGTTCACACAACGAGAGAATCACGCTTCTCAGAATGTGTCCCTGACCTTAAGCGTTGCCGGACTGTACAGGGTTACGGTCTGTAGCCCATCGCATGAAGTGCGAGCTCTGGGCGGGATCCCATCGCCGGCCGCACATTCACACAAATACTCTCACCCCATGGACCACTCACTGTCACCTAGGCACTTGCTTTAATCGTTATGGACTGACAGAAAGGAAATAATACTCAGAGGAGAACTGTAGAAACACCACGGGCGAAGGAGCGGGAGGGCGCTTAGAACTGCCGGCCCTGGAGGTCTGCAGTGCAAAGTCTTGGTGTTGGTGTCGTTATGAAAAGAGTCGTCTACAAAATCAAGGACAAAGGACCAGCTTAAATGTCTAGATGTAATAATAACAAAGCGATGTGGATTTTTAAAGCACAACCAGAACCTCCCCCCCCCCCCCCCATTCTGTTCCCAATCCTTCTGCCGTAACACACACAGAAGCTGAGTGAAGGAGTTTCATCACTTCACTGGACTCCCTCACCATGATTAATTGCCATCTCAGTGCTCATGCAATGAGGGACCAGACAGGGGAAAAATTTGTTTTGGTGGAGGAGAGTCTGCGGGGTAGCGTTAAATTAACAGGTGCCGGTAATGTCAAGTTAAGAGATGCAGGCCATACTAAAACTAAAAATAAACAGAAATGGCTCTAAAAACTGGAATGAGCAGCCCCCCTAAAATCTATCCATCCATCCATTCATCCATTTTCCACACTACTTCTCTTATGTAGGGTCATGCGGGTCCGAAGTCTTGGAGGCTACTGGCAGAAGGCTGGGAATAATCCAGGATGGGGCACCAACCCATCACAGGGCACACAAACAACTACACCTACAGACAACTTGACCACTCCAATACTGGTAAAAATTTAAATGATATAGAAATAATGAATGAATAAAGATAAAAACATGGACTCATGAAAAAAGACTAACTCCCCCAGTAAAAACACCCAGCGGGTTTACCTCACCTGTCCATTCACTTGCCACTGCATTCCAGTTTACAGGATATCCTATATGGAGTTAGTATGGATATGAGGTTTTTCTTGTGTAAATGTGTATACGTTCTTGCCTGTTGGCCTCGTGCAATGCGGTGTGACCCTTGGGCAGCCCTGGATGTGGCCCCCTAACCCGCGGGTCTGTCGCCAGGGGAGGGGCTTTGCCATCCCAGTCCTGCCGAGCGGCACCCAGGACCCGCTGATCCCGCCATCGCTCTGGGACTGTGCCGTTGGGTATCACCCCTGGGTACAGAAGCAAAGCAAACCAGGGCATCATTTCTGAGCAGATCCTGACCAGTCAAAGCCACATGTGTGACAGTCCCAGCTCTGTGCTTACCCAGGGAATTGTCCCTCACCATGAACCCGTTGGGAATCTCTTTCCTAGTCTGGAGTTCCGGCCTGTGAATTTGAAGGTCTCTTCTTGACCAATGGGGCTCTGACTGCTTGGCAGAGGTCACACCTGTGGTCCTACATAGACGTGCGAAATGGTAAAAGCTTCATTTCAAAGCCATTGGGAATGACTGCGATCGAATGTGTGGTCCTACAGAACCTGAAGGTGGACGTGAACCTGGCCCTCACCTCAGTGACGGCTGCTTGTGGAGGATCCTATCTTGTGGGCCGTGATGTAGGATGGACCTTTCCTCACTGAGAACTCGCTACAGAAAATGAGAGAGGTGGTCAACATCTAAGCTAATCGGAATCCAA
Source organism: Paramormyrops kingsleyae (assembly GCF_048594095.1). NCBI lineage: Eukaryota > Metazoa > Chordata > Actinopteri > Osteoglossiformes > Mormyridae > Paramormyrops > Paramormyrops kingsleyae. The sequence continues at coordinate 5,686,378 of NC_132805.1, forward strand.
CTCATCAAAGTAGACTCACATGATCCCATATAACATCCAGTGGTTTGTCTAGTACAGAGGTCTCCATCTCTGCTCCTGGAGAGCTACTGTCCAGTAGATGTTCTACCCTACCTGGCTTCTGGTGAGCCACACCTGTTCTCCGGTAAATACCTACTGGAGTTAGAGGTTCCTGGTCTAGTAGGACTTACATTAATTCAATGTAGATTAAACCTCATTAGTCTGATTGATGTTTAGAGCAGAAACATACAAAAGAGACCGTCTACCTGAGGCTGAGCAGGGGTGAGGCCCCTATCATAGGTCATCTGGCTCTGCAGGGATAGTCTGTCCTGGATGGAGCTGGCCAGCTTATCCACAAGGCGCTCCTGCACCGAGCTGGGACAGTCCTGGATGGGGACGGGTTTCCGACAGCGGGCAGGAGGAAAAATGAATCAGTGCTGCTCATCTACAGCCATGTTCCTGGCCTGAGAAGGAACGACTGGGGCTGTTCACAGTCAGACAAGTGACACCTACTGGTCACAAAGTATCACAATCACCGGTTGACAATCCACAGCAGAGAGAACTGGACAGAGAGAAGCGGAGCCCTGTGTGCTTGCAGAGCCCCAGTTCATTAGGAGACTGGCTGGACTTTATGCTGCTGGTTGGACTCTCACCTTACATTTTGCCAGTGCCTGCTTATAGTACAGTATGGCCCTCTCTGGGTCTCCTAGGTGTGACCAAACTGTCCCCATTCCCTCGCAGGCCTGCCACTGGCCCTGGGGATCATCTGCACATAGAGGGAATTGGGAAAAGCGGCAGATACAGGTAGAGATAGAAGACGGATAGAACCAGACACCATGCAGAGATATTTTTGAGGGGAGCTGAGTGTTATGTAGCCAAAAATACACAGAGTAGGCTATAGGATTAAATAAGAGCACTGTGACGCCTGACACGAATCGCTGCCAACTGTACCTGTGTCTTTGAAGGCCTGCAGGGCGTGAAGGTAGTTCTCTGCCGCCTCCTCCAGTTTCCCCAGCTGACTGAGGGCAAACGCCAGGTTACTGAAGCACTGACCCTGAGCACTGCGGCTGCCCAGGGATCCTAACAGGGAGAGAGAAGGCAAAGTCAATTACAACCACACTCCTCCAGTGCACAATGATTGTTCTGCAGTGCACAATGATCATTTGGTGAACACCAGGATTATCTTATATGGCTTAATAAAATTTTTTTTTTTCCAGTTTTCCCTTTGCATTCAAAAGCTTATTTCTGGACATAAACATAACATAAGCACTAGAGAGAACCTGCTGAAAACCAATCAGGGACACTGACCAAACGCAGTTCATTAACACTGAACAGAACAGCCCAGTGTGTGTGCCTGCATACATTTTACATTCTGAAGCAGTTACCTTACCACCTTAATAACTTGTTTCGTGCCCAATGCAATTCCATCCCCAGACGACATGACCGTGCTTCCCCATGCTGTTCTCACATGACCACCATGTGACCATCATGTGACCAGGCTCACCATGTAGGGCTGCAGCTTCCTGGTGGTACTCGAGAGCCTGCTGGTACTGGCTCAGTGTGTTTTGGACGGCGCCAAGGTTCTGTAGCACAGCAGCCAACCTGCAAGGCCTGCCCTGGGCCAGCGGTAGCGCCCTGTTAAAACACTCTGCTGCTTCTGGGAACAGCTTCAGCTGAGTGAAGTTCAGGCCTAAGTCATTGTACAGCTTACCTACAGTACAAGAGGAAGGTCAGAGACAGATACTTGTTACAGGACAAACAAACATTCATATTTTAATCTTTTTTTTAGCATTTATCCAATGTTTTCTCCTCATTTAGACATCTAATTCTAGTAGAGGAGGAAGTCAGCTTAAGTAGAGTGCTCAAGGGTAGTCCAGCATGACCTTGAAGGAGTAGCTACTTTGGACATTCAGTTATAGGTTTTTTTTTATACTAAAACCCAATAAAAGGTAATCCTACTGAAACCAACACTTTCAGTCTGCTTTTCCTTAAATTTATGCAGGATAAGCCATTTAGATACAATGCATATATTCATCACAACAGACAAGATTTTTCAGTTTTAAAGTCACTCAAAAAGATGAAGACATGCAAGCATGTGTACATCCACACTCCTACAACTGAAGTCAAACACATTCTTTTAATAAAAACAATGGTTTTATGATTGACATTATTTTGAATTATTTTGGACTCTGAGTCTTTGTGTGCTTTTTCTCTGTTTCCAGGTGACCTCACCTAATGTACACCTGGGAAACTTGCTTAAGGCAGTAGAAACTGTATCCCAGTACAGATTTATAAGACTCCCACTTGCCATGATCTCATGTGTTAATTGATTCTTAATTGGTTCCACCTCTTGGTTTTAAGTTAGGTACAGGCCAGTCTTAAAGAATCCACCCACATCGGCTCTATTTTGTTTTTCAGCTAGTGTGATGTTGTGTAAGGTTCACTTGAAAAAAGCTGTTTTTTTTTTTAGGACAATCCGTGAGGCAATGTTCTTTTGCCTCCTCTGAAGTTCCTGCCAGTTTGCAAATTGCTATATCGCACCTTCGGGTTCTGACGAGGAGGTAAGACCCGCTCCCAGGCTGCAGACGTGATCGTCCTGTCCTGCTCTCGCTCTCGCCGCCGTGCCTCAGCTCAGCTTAGCGAGATGAAATTTAACACTTGTTCTTAAATGCTTCAACGGTACTTCTGCTGGGTTTACAAACTGCTTAAATCAGCCTCCCTGGTTTTGATCTTAATTTATTCTTTTGAAAATGTCACAATGGCTAAAATTATTTTCCCACCTGCCACAGCCTTATTTTAATTGACAAATATTTTAATGACGAGCTACAAGATGAGTGAAACAGTAAAGTAGTTATTGTGGGTTTTATGGCAGCATTTCAGTGCATTATTTTACTAAGACTATATCCATCCCTTCTTTATAACTGCTTATTCAAGATGACACCTGGTATCTATCCCAGGAAGCAGTGTTGTTTCAATGTAGATTAAACCTCATTAGTCTGATTGATGTTTAGAGCAGAAACATACAAAAGAGGCCGTCTACCTGAGTCAACCAATAACGTGCCTACATTGACTGTGAATAACGTGTCGTTAAACTTGGAGTAAACTTGCAGTCAGGGTAATCTGGCCAATGAGTGAGCTTCGTCCGACAGATCACATCCCGTTATCCCCTCCCCTTATCCCTCAAAATTCCCATTGAGACACGAGTCTCTGCAGGACAGAGTATCATGCACAGAGTAGCCAAAGGTGACGCATGCAATAGAGCAGGCATGCCAGAAGATTATTTCTATTGGCCGAAAATGCTGTCAATAAACGTTATGTCAGAAAGAGACCAGACATTCACCAGACATATTGATCAGGCAATGACTATGATTAATAGACATCTATAATAAAATCCCTGTTTCATATTTGTTTAAATAGTGTAAGACTTCCACAAACAGTCCTACAAACCTTTCAACACGTCCAGTACTTCAGCCTGTAGTGACACACACTTGTTCCCATCTTCTACCGATAAGTCTACACCACATCAAGTTGTCACATTGACATTCACGACAAATATCTCAGCGACCGTAAACAAGGCTAGCTATCTTTAGCTGTTTACAATTGCTAGCCAAGTAAATGTGATACCGCAAATATAAGGCGGCTACTGAATTGTTTCTGTGTTTTCCCACAATCATATGCTGCATTAACTGTCCAAATATATCACACACATGTCTGCTTATGTTGATGTTAGTTAGCTAACGTTAGCCAGCAAGGTAGATGGCAGACCCACTCAGTTTGTAGTTTTGCCTGTACAAATAACACTGTCTTTCAGTATAACAGTTACTAGTAAGTCTGTAGAACATTAAAATCTGCGTATGTGTTTTTTTGATGTCTGTGTGGTTTTCACAAGCCCCCTGCCAGGAAACATGTCAGGCCAGCATGGGGTCACTCTGGAAAGAATGTCAGGCCATGCAGGGCCCTCACTCACTGACACACTATTGACAATCTAGGGAACCTTGTTCCCCTCACCACAGGTTTCTGTACTGTAGGAGGGAACTCCACGCAAACAGAACCTGCAACCCCCCTCCCCCACGTGATTTGAACCCACTGTGGGCTACCCATTATGCCAATTCCACCAATAGACATTATATGCTCTAAGGCAGTGTTTCCCAACCCAGTCCTCGGGGGAACCCCGGACTGTCCATGTTTTTGCTCCCTCCCAGCTCCCAGCCAATAAGGAACACCGAATACCTGGTACAAGTGCACTGGGAGATGAGAGGAAGCAAAAATGTGAGGGGGTCCCAAGGACTGGGTTGAGAAATACTGTTGCTGATGCCATTTTATGAAACACAATCTGCATAATGCAAATGGTATTTTGAGGGACTTGACTCAGTGTCAATTCAAATGTTTTTTTATGCTGCCTTTTTATTATTTTACTAAGTATTCATTTTCATTTTTAAAATCAATATTAATTTAATATTTAAATTCAATTATGACATTTCGTAACAATATAATATAATAATATCATTTAAAACAGTGGGTGACTTTGGCCAGCTTTTATATACATCTGAACAGTAACTTTAGAAAGCTTAACTTTTTACACTGTGGACTCTAGCGACTTTGTTTAAAAAAAAAAACTGTAGAAAGAGGGTATTCTGAGGGAATGCATGCATAAACGCCAGTCACCCAGTGTCTCTTCTTCTCCAACGCCAACACTCAGTTCCAGCGACTCGGTGAGCGTCCCGATGATGTCATCGGTGGTGAAGGCGTCACCCCGGAGCATGGTGTCGGCGGCTTCCCTCAGAGCCGGAGCCGCTGCGTCCGGCCGGCCTGCAAGTCGGTAGCCTTCCCCAGCTCGCTGGAAGCTCTCAGCTGCCTGCGTCCAGTCCTGAAGTACAGGGTGGGCCAGATTTTAATTTCATAATTTCTTAGAGTTACAATGTTATAAATTCCCTCCCCCTACAATCCATCCTTCCATTTCCTGGTGGCTAAATTTGTCGACATGGGAGAGGCGGTGCACAGTAAAAGTGGTTTATTATGGGGACCGTGCGCAAAAAATCACACGCTATTGGGTATCTCAAGATGCCATATCAGCTCGCCACGTTAATGGGCCTCGGGACGAAACTGCAGTCCCTGGGGGCAGCAGTGTGATCCACTGAGCCGCCATAGCATCATTCGCACTACAGCAGCATTATAAAAATGCAAAAAAATGAAAGATATGTCTTCCGAAAAAAAGGCTAAAGTTTTGTAAGTCAGCAGAAGGTGTAACTGGCACAGAGCTGTGTCGGGACCCCTAACCCTACCCCACAGCATGTGGGCTGACGACTCACAGCTGCTGCTAATGATCATATTTTTCTTTGTGCACCGTTTTTAAGTCCTTGCTAGCTCACTTTTGTCTGCTGTGTGATTCCACAGTATAGCTGCTTAACTGATCCTGTTATCTTGTTGCATCTTCAGTTCCCTGGTCATGCAATTTGTTTTCTAACGATGATAATTGCACTTTATTGATCCCCATGGGGAAATTCTCTTGCTGCCTCTCGCAGATGAGCTGAGGCTGGGCTTGAACTGGTGACCTTCCAATCACAGGCACAGAGGCTTAGCCCTCCCCCCGAGCCACACGCTGCCCCCCATTATCTAGTACATGTGCAGAATGTCAATCTAGAGTTTACGTCGCTGCTTTTGCACGAGCTCTGCATGCCGATCATCATCATTCTACGCTGCTGGACTCATTTACATACAGCGCTTTGTATTTCTGACATCTTCTGCTGTTCTGCTGTACGTAAATATTTTGAATTCCACAGACATGATAGTGTCATGATAGTCTTTGAAATAAAGTGGCTAATGCTAGATATTTTTGTTTTTTGATTTTTGTTTTATAAATATCGTCATATTTATTGTAAAAAATTTAAATATTGCAATGTGAATTTTTTCCAGAATCTTTCAGTTCTAGGGACTACCATTGCCAGTCAGTTGCTATGATTTAATTAAACTATATGTATTTCCAGGGTTCAGATGTATATGAATGATGTCTTCAACAAGCCTTTGGAGGTACCATTTAAGGGCACCCCTGGGTTCATAGCCGGATATCATTATAGTTCCATACGTACAAATTTCGTAAGTCGCTAAGCACTACATTAGCATAAATTTGCTTAGCTGTTTCTAGAAGATACAAGAAACAGAGACTTTGAAATGCAGTGTGAGCAATTTTGATAAAACCTTGCCTAGAGCACAGCGTGTTGAACACTGGCATATGGAAGTAGGCCTCTTTGCTAAAATCCGAGTCAAGGGAGATATATATATACTGGCCATTACTATACCTCAACACTGTCATCCATGGACTTATGTCCTATTGAGCAACATCCAACTGTACTTTTGTTCAAGGTCTCATAAGAGCCTTAATAAAATTTATGTAGAGATGTCCAAAGCAGATGTAGTGGACGTTAGCAAACATATTTTGCCACGTGTGCGGTATGCAGCAAGAATTTTGTTTCAACCAACCAGTTGAGTATAAAGAGTCACTGTATACTCAACTGGTCGGTTGAAACAAAATCTTGGACTGGATTTCTACTTCCTGGTCCTGAACTGTCCACCTTTGCTTATGTTGTACGGTTTATCTGATTGCTCCCCTATAATGATCGAGATTCGTCCAGATTGACTTACATCCTCATCTAGGGAAAGTGACCTGGACATAAGTCAAGGGTCAAGGGTCAAGGTCAAATTTATTTATATATAGCACACGTACCCGATTGATCGATGAACATGAGTACTTTAGTTTACCAAAAACTACACTGTCATCAAAAGCATATTATGCATATTATTTGGGGGAGGGGGCTGACCTGGACGAGGAGGTAGCAATGGCCGAGCTTCATACAGGCATCCCCTTCGCTGCCCCCTTCTCCCTGGGAGCGGTAAAGCTGAGCAGCCTTCAGATAGTGTTTGGCTGCCCTGCCTGGGTCTTCCAAGCCCTCGTGGGCGGCGCCCAGGTTGAACTGGAGGTCTGCTATCCGTTCGCCCCCCTCACCAGGCTGGGCACGCCTCAGGTAGTCCAGGCCCTTCTGGGGCTTGCCTGATTCCACGTAGGCTGCGCCCAGGTTGAAAGCACAAGCTCGCTGTACACGGGAGTCTTTCAGCTGAGGATGACAGGAAGCAGAATAGGGTGACACAGCGGGTCTTCACACCTCCAGGGATGGAGACAGAATTCCCTGGGTCCAGGGCAGAAATGGACATTTCAGGTCCAGACAGTAAAAATCCAGAACAATATTTTGTTTCAACCAACCAGTCCATAAAGAGTCACAGTCTCAGAGTACTGAACTGGTTGGCTGAAACAAAATCTTGGTCTGGATTTTTACTTTCTGGACCCGAAGTGTCCACCTCTGGTTCTAGGTCTGTGTGTGGAATTTGTACATTGTCCTTATATTGTGGGCATTACCTCCCCCAGGCTAAAAATGCCATTAGGAGAACTGGTGTCTCTAATGTGCCAACAGCTTTTGATTATTTGTGTGTGACCTGTGATGAGACAGAATCCCAACCAGTCTGTTCCTGTGCCTCCTGGAATAGGCTCAAGACTGCCTCCTCCAACACAAAAGTTTTTGCAAGATGGGTGGATAAATTGAGAGTAAATAGAGACTGTCTTAATTAGGGTTCATATATATAGCAACAACTCACTCCATCTCTAAAATGGTGAATTACTACTCTTCAGGCTGAAGTGCCCTCAAGTAAAATGATGCAATAAAAGAAAGTACAGATTGCATGCACTGCATAACCCAACATTACAGGGCAGCACGAGGAATCTGCTCCACATGGAAAATGCATTAGACAGTCAGGATAGCTTTATGTATGTTCATAGGCCTGCAGGCATCTACTGTAGTTATGCAATGTCATTAGCAGCATACCTTACTAACCTCAGACACACATATATAAACACTTAATCTAATTCTGATTTGTGGGCTGTCCTGCTTGGGATAGACTCCAGGCTTCCCATGACCTTGTACTAGACGAGAGAGAGAGAGAGAGAGAGAGAGAGAGACACACACACAGACAGACAGAAAAAGAGAGGGAGAGAGAGACAAACAGACAGGGATAGACACACACACACACAGACAGATAGCCAGACAGTAAGAGAGAGAGAGAGAGAGAGAGAGAGAGGAGAGAGAGGGAGAGGTAGATAGAAAGAGATAGGGAGAAAGAAAGACAAAGAAAGAGAGAGAGCGAATGACAGGCAGGAAGCAGGAAAAGAACCAAACAGATGGAGACTCACTGCCAGCGAAGCTTTGAAGGCCTTCTTAAAGCAGTCAATTGCTTTCACACAATTTCTCTGAACCAAGGAGTCGTGCCCAGATGCCGTCAGCCCCTGAATGTCCCGCACCAGCTGGGACTGTGGGCCCGTGTCCGCTTCCGGCTTTTGCTCGTCTTTCATTTCTCCTGAGGTCGTCATGGGGAAGGCCTAGTGCTTCAGATGCCATGGTACCTAAAGCATGAGCGTACTTAGGACAAGAGAGAAACTGCAGTAACACACATAATGAAAGTCAGGGGAGGCGTGGCCTTAGTGAGAACTAGAAAATGTCCCGGTCAGTGGGTGATGTTTCCAACCCGGTCGAGCTGCAGTGCATACCCAAAGTCAAATTCTCATACATAAATGCACGTGCATGTTTTATATCACTGAAAAGACGGCCCCTCCCCAAGTGGTACGACCCTGCTTTGCATGCATGTATCCATTTCAGAGGAGAGATGACAGCCCCTCCCGAAATTAAAGTTTTTTTTTTGCATGAAACCAAACTCAATTTTGCAATGGATGGCAAACTGAAAAAAGATGGCGGTGCTAAGAAAACAAGGGTAAAGAAAAAAAAGTTGTAGCCTGTTAACTTAACAAGACTGCCTTGGGTCATGACTTTAATAGAAGTAGGTGAGATGGAAATAACCAGCAAGCTAGCACACGTGATTGGCCCTACAGTATTCCGTATAGCCTAAAACGCACTGGGCTTCTAGCATAATGGACAAGCTGTTCCTAAATGAACAAATAAAAATATAGTGAGATTAGCGCTACGCAGACACCGCATTGCAAAGCTGACATTGATGTGCCGTGATTCACATGATAACGCTGTTAATGTGGCTCGGTAAACAGCTGCCAAAAACAGACTTGGAAAACGCTTGTATCCAAGGACACTTGCAGGTTTTCATAGTGGTGTCTACAAAGAAAGATATTCTTATGTCTTTGAACATTGATGGGATCGTGAATAAAGTAGCAGAGACCAGTGACTTGCTAATGAGGCATAATCTTTGTCTGACATTCTTAAGCTTTCAGACAGTATAATACCACTACTAATTATTGTTTTAGAAAGTAGAGTAAATTTTCAGTTGATTTATAAATTGTACAATCGCACACAGATACTTCTGCTGAAAGTCTCCATTAATAGCTTCCCACCGATAGGAAACTTTGGTCTGATGCATTAAGAGGAGCCAGAAATCCTAGCATGGGTAGGCAAGCGGAAATCTGGTGGGCCAGCCAATAACAATTCACTTGGAGATAAAATCACACTACAGACTCAACTACAGATTTTTTGTCAGTTTTTAAATGACCTGTGGCGTTACTATAAGACTAAGCGAACAAAGAGAAAGAAAAAACTATTTGCCTTTCAACAGCAACTTTTCCTCTGAATGATCTAAGAAGGCACGCACATATCTGTCAGGCACAATCATTTTCTCGTACTGTATCGCTCGCACTAAATGGTGAAAGGGGTGACCTGAGTTCTCTCTGGGTGGGGCCATGACTACCCGGGTCGACCGCTGCCGTCATCATGGAGAACACCCCCCCCCCCCCATTCTCCGATGTGTCACATCACCCCACGGCTTAAAGACAGTCCCACTCCGGCCCTGATGAAGCCCATAATTATACTTGTACAATGAAGAGAAAACTTCCAAAACTCACTCAGTCCATGGGATACATTTTTGAGAACATTTGTTTGGACTTCTGGATAGTCTTGGAAATTCATTGTTGAATTACAAAAAAGAAAAAAAAAAAAAAAAAAAAGGGTGTGAATGAGTTTTGGAAATTGTCCTTCGATTGACACTTAGATTTATTTAAATGCTTTTAATATATTTAACATGAAAACTGCATATTTCAGCTGCTTAGCTCTAGGGAACAAAGTAAGGCTCTACTGAGACAAAAAAAACCAAAAACAAATATGGGAGGACAAACTCTATTTAAGTCAAACACTGAACTTTTCAAATGCAGCATTTTTTCCCAGTGATGGAACAAAGCTGCAACCTCTGTGGACCTTCAGATGTTTTCTCACCTACACCAAAACGGTATCTGTTGCCCTGCGTTGGTACCGTCTGCCTTTATCAATCTTTAATCACCTCCGCTGAAGCATGCGGTCCAGTTGTCACGCAGTTCCTTCTAGTGGGACCACCTTACGAGCTTCATTGTTATTTTCATAATGCATTAACATCTACACTGTCCAGAAGCAATACAGACTATTAACATTTTATCGGTCTCAGAACAATATAACATGAAAGTTATATCTAGCTATACGTTTGTATTAGCAGTTTGATCAGGTATGCAGCTAACTTGCTGTTATCTCTTCTAATTCGGTATCCAAGCATTTAAAAGCAGGATGCTAAGTTGCTTTAGATTGGGAAATATTTACTTACCGAATTGTCTATTGTACTTGTAGTTCAAATGCTGCCATCTCAGTTTCTCCACTCTGCTCGACTCAGCTAGCTAATATTAGGCGTACAACACCCGGTATGAACAATGTTTTCCAAAGTGGCGTTACTAATAATCTTAATGTTAATAAGGTAACTTCAGTTTACTGCTCAGTCGTCTGCCTCCATAATGGGAATCATGTTCAAGATGTACACGGAATTCACCTCGGCTTCGTTGCTAGGCAACTGGGACGCTAGTTAACATGCCCCCCCCTCTTAATCCACCTACCCGGTACCCTGAAATACACGCCCCTTTAATGTGGAGAATTACCTGAGCATAAACGAGTGATAAATCTGCAGCCTTCGTATATAACAATATAACACAAACAAACGATTTTTTCTACCCTGATAAAATAAATCTATCATCACGTGTCATCACATGCCAGTACGTCACATGCACACACAGACACACACAGACGCAGAGTTCATATTATATTCCTATTAGAGACTCTCAATTGATTTCTATGGGTAAAACCCTTAATGCTAAGTACGATAACCCCAACCCTAACCTAGTCTTAACCTTAACCATAAGTAGCCTCACAATTTTGGCTATGTTATTTTTGATTGCATTCACAGATTTTCATGAAATTTTCATGAAATTGAGATTTATATTATGGGGACGTGAAAATGTGCCCACAAGGTAAAAAGTAACAGGTTTTACTATATGGTCTCCAAGACTCCACAACGTGCTAAATACGCCTCCCCACACACACAGAGGCACATCCATCCATCCTTCCATTCAAATTACAATGATCATTATTATTGATTGTATATATTTCATTGAGTTTCTTCGATTATATTGGAATAGTTGTCAAATTTACTCGTAATACTCATTTTAAGAAAAAGAAGTAAAGAAAGGCTGTTTATCATAAATAAATCGCAACATATTTGTAAAATGTATAATAATAATAACAATAATAACAATAGTAATAATAATAGTAGTAATTACGATTTGTGACACTTTCGGCAACCTAACTGTCACACAACGACACCAATACCACAATGCAACGCGCACATCTTCCCCACGTGGTCCTACCAGGAGCCGCCAGGCAGCCAACTGGAAATCGGCGGGATATTCAAACTTCGGGGAAAGTAAACAGCTTCACTCTGCAGCACGACTAGCTACGCGGTGGTTGGCAGTGCTGTTTGCGTGGGTTTGACTTTGGCAAACCGCTATAGGAGAGTCCAGTCGTTCCTTTATATATAAAAGGTTGTATCTGTCACAAGACGGAACCATTAACGTAAACAGGAGTCTGTCGTTTTTGAAATTTTGAAAAACGGGAAGCACCATTGCCAGGTTTGCTTGACGGTGAAGATAAAATGGGAGATTCGGGAGGACAGACGCGTTCTGCCTGTAAGTATTTGGAAATTGGATAAAATGTCCGAGACAACGCTTTGCCAGGTTGCTCGTAAATTGCCGTGATATTTTACTTCTGTTTGTATCAATACCGTTATTTTGTCTGTGCATTCTATTGCCTTTTAATGTATTTTAAAAGGGTTAAAGGAGCTTTGTATTGGTTTAGTTATTTATTGAGTTATTAGTAACACCGTAACTGCTATTTTCTGCTTTTTTGCTGATATTCATTTTGTTTAGCTGTTTCGTCTTCGCTTTAGTTCAGCATCAGAATACGCTACCTTGTTTGACGTATGTCCCCCTAATTTCCATGTATACTTTGTTTTTGTTAATACGCAGTTTTTGTCCGTTTTTCTGTGTTATTATGCAGTTTCAAACACTATAGACTTTTATGTGATTTCCATTGTGTTGTGGAAAGGCACGTTGTTCAAGCTAAAACAAAATGGACTTTACAAAAAACAAAAACACTCTGTTGTGACTACTAATCCTCAGAATCATTTTTTTTCTGCAGAACCAGCATTGTTAGTTACTAAACTGAACATAATGCCCCAAGATTGTGCACCCCCCCCCCCCCAAGACACATCAAAACAAGATTTCCATATAAAACACAGACATTAATCGGCACACATGAACAACCATTAATAACCTAAAAACACACCACTCATAATGGCCAAGGACAGACAGCTAAAGCTCATAGACTCTCAGTGGTTTTCTTATGGAAGCTTTACGAAGACTCACTATTTTTACTACAATAAATAGGCTTATGCTTACTGCGCCTAGTACTAGGTTGATTTCACTGAGCAAATAATGTAATCAAATGGGCGTGGGGTCAAACTTGACTCACGGAAGTGTAGTTAGCAGTGTTATGGCTATGAAACGTAATCTGTGCTCTGGTAAGTATCGCTGATCACCGGGAGAAAAATGTCTCGAACTACACCTGTGCTGTCCTGTTTGTACCTGTGCCCTTACGCTTGTGACTGTCACATACAGACGAGCGCCTGACTGCGGATGAGATGGACGAGCAGCGGATCCAGAACGTGGCCTATCAGTACCTGTGCCGCCTAGAGGAAGCTAAGAGGTACGCTGTAGACCAGCCTTTCTCAACCTGGAGGTCGCCAGATCGTTGTGAAAGACACTAAATAAAATTTGGATTTTGATGAAATAGTTTTAAGTAGTGTTAGTTGGTTTTTTTTCCCCCCCCACACAGTGGACAGCGCTGTGTCCATCTGCACCTAGATAAGGGGGGGGGGGTCGTGAACACCAACCAATCTTATCTTGGGGGTCATCACTCAAAAAGGTTGAGAACCACTGCTCTACATGATAACGATGTTGTTGGTAACTCTGATCCTTTCAAAATATGTTATGGGTAGGGCTGCACAATTTCACATCGTGAGATTTCTGCGAGTAATATTGCATTATTTATAAAACAGTTGGAATGACCCAAATAAACTATAGCCAAATAGAACTTATCTAAGAACAGTGTGTGGAATAAGTTGGTGGTGTTGCTTCGAGTTGTCCACAGACACAAAGCAGGGCTGACAAATGAGATGTTGTTGTTGTGCCTGTGAACATCACGAAGATGCTTAAATGCAGCCCTAATTATGGGCTTAGCAAACACTAACTGCAGGTTCTTTGCCTCATTGTTTTGCCATCAAAGTCCACATTGTTGTTCAGCCTTAAGTGTCCTTTGACCGCTTGGTTCCTCTCTGCCTGGCAGGTGGATGGAGGCCTGCCTCCATGAGGACCTGCCGGCCCCCACTGAGCTAGAAGAAGGCCTTAGGAATGGTGTTTGGTTGGCCAAACTCGGCCATTGTTTCGCCTCCAATGTAGTTCCACTGAAGAAGATCTATGACCTGGATCAGGAAAGATACAAGGTTAGCAGCATACAAGCGTGTGGTTACCTTTAAAGTGTTCCTCTGTTTAATGTTACCCCATCATATTGCCCCCATCTAATGTCTAATATGTATTATATTCTAACCGTTTCAGTCAGAATTATGTCCTCAGAGTTGCACAAAGGCCTATGGGTTTTCATTTGTGTGTGCCTGTTCTGTTTAATGTCAGTTCTTTATGTAATATTTTCCCATTCTAATAACTATGCAGGCAAACGGATTGCAGTTCCGGCACACGGATAATATCAACTACTGGCGTAGCGCCATGGCGGAAGTCGGCTTGCCAACGGTAACTTGCTAGTGATTGGCTAATGTGGAATCTGAATCACTTTTCTTCATCAAACGCATTGTGAGGATTTTGTTTTTGTGATGATGGTGTTACAGATACAAACTTGATGCGTTTGTAAGGTACACACAAACCTTACAAATAGGGATGAGTTAAGGCTGGTCCATACTTCTCCGCACGCGTACTAGCGGACATTGTGCGCTGGACGAACACATGCTGCACTCCAAATTTGTGTCCACGCAGTGGTGAACTCACAGCTCTGGAGACACAGCACATGATCAATCTGCTAGCGTCCACTTTAAATACCAACATGGATGCTTTTGAGTTTTGGGGTAGTTTGCAAACCCTACAGACTATGTACAAGGTAATGCATGTAAATACGTGTGGATGTGAGTGCAGACGTCTCTCGAATTGAAAATCTCACCCCAGCCAGCTGTCTGAAGGCGGCAATCCTGTCAGTTGGCTCTCTGAATTTGTAAAACGTAGGGAAACGTACACAAACCTAACTGCTATGGTACGTGTGCAGGGAATATCAATTTATATTATTATTATTAATAAAAATATAAATACACCATGTGTGCATGTGTAAAGTACGCGGCTTGACTTGAGAACTCTGAACGATTCCGTGTACGCGCTGGAGGATACGCGCTTGTGCAGAGAAGTATGAACTAGCATTTAGGATGTGCAAATGCATAGAATGTCATCTTGAGAGGGTATGTAGACAGCTCCTCATAAATTGTACAATAATATATCTCAACATCACCCAGCTTACACAAGGTTATGGAAATGTGCTAGTAGTAACTTTCATGGAGAAGGTGAGTAGTTGTATATTGTCGGGTAGTGTGGGTTTCTTGTGATTGGCAGTTAGGATTTAAGGTACGTATAAATAACTGTTCAATATTGAGTCAGTCTGGAAGTTAAGCTGACTATACTACAGACGAAATCGAGGGATTTTAAGTCATTTTGGCTATACAATGTTGTATAAGCCATAATCCCTGCTGCCATCGCAGTTTCGGCCCACTGCCTGTGCAGGGTCCCTTGGCTGAATTTTTTTTGTTTTGATCCCACCCGCTGTCCACGATTGGCTGACATACTGTGATGTCACTGGGTTGGTTAGCAGGACTAATGATCTAGATAACTGTATGCTTTGCACCGTGCCACACTTTAGATATTTTAAATTGGTGCATATTTGTTAATAGTGAATGTTGTAACTTTGTAATGCTTGCTGTGGAATGTTTCATTAGTGTGTAACTGTGAGTATCATGTAAACTCTTGCCTTCCCTCTGCTAGCAACTGCTAGTATTAAACCAATAGTGGCTGCTGATAAAGAGAGCAACTTTCCATTTGAAGTCTCCTTTATTAAAATGACTCATGCACTCGCAATACGTTTATTTGTGCTCTGCATGGGGGTCTGCTGCATCGAAAACATTCTCCCCCCTCTACGGTTGTGGCGTGACATAGAACAAACAAGGCGGCAGATATGTATTGAAATAGACAACCTAGAGAAAGCGCTGAAATCTGGCTTCGCTCTTCTATGTACCAAACCGATTAACTCTGTCATAATGGTTTTGGTTCAAGTTTACAATGAACCATTTTAATACAGCAGCCTTTGGTTTTCCGTCAGATCTTCCAGCCGGAGACCACAGACATCTACGACAAAAAGAACATGCCGAGGACCGTGTACTGCATCCATGCTCTCAGGTCAGTTTGTGTAACAAGAAGTTTATATGGCAATGCATTATCATTGTGCCATATGATCAGTCCTGGGTTTATAAAAAAAATATACATTTTATTTTATTTAAGGTTGTATGTGTTAAAGGTGCCACAGAATTCCCACCCCCCCCCCACTTTCATTATTTTTAATTGTTCCCAGGTGAACTTGGTTTGTCTGAAAAATACCCAGAAGTGGTTTTATGGGCCCGTTTACAACCTCATTTATCCCTTGTATGAAATGGGCCATTTTCCTGTTTTTGGTGGGCTCATTAATGGTAGATGATTTATTATCATCACATATTAATATACAACCAAACTCAATTTGAAACAAACCGTTTAACTTGGCAGCTTCAAATGAGCTCGACTCCAAAGCCTCAGTCATGTGCTGTGTAACAATGTTTCGGTCAACTGCATTTACAGCGGTGAGCCCAAGAGTATAACTGCTGAAAAATTCCTATTGCCCAGTGATGTCATAGCGCAACGCAATACTCATGTATTTGTAGTGATGCTGGTGTACACAGATTATGTACAGTACATAATACTTGATTGTGATGTATGCTACTGGTTTATGTACTTACTATACTGTGCTGTGCAGTCTTTCTGCTTTGCCAAACGTCACTGAAATACTCCCACTTCAGCGTAGGCACAACATTAGCATAGTCATAACTTTTGTTTTTAGCATTATAACAAGAACATTGTAATATTTTGCATCTTAGTCAACCAATGATTTTATGATGCTAGCTTCATTATGTGAGTTTTATCAAGAACTCCAAACAGTGGAGCAGCTCGTAAACCTTATTTAATGAATTTGGACTCGTGCTTTCAAATTTTTAAGTTCAGTATCGATATTTTAGTTAACCAAAAGTAAGCTACAGGTAATATTGAAGCCTCTTGTCAATATCGCAGACTTTGCAATGTTGTTTTCTACTCCCTTGCTAACCTGGAGTATGTTTCCCAGAAGCATAGTTGCTTTTGTGTTGGCATCATTAACAATGTGCATAGCTAGCACCATGCAACTGAGCGGTTCCTAGTATATAAGTTGCTAATGTGAGCTTTTAGGAAACGTCCCCCTGAATAGACCTTACCTTCTTAGCTTACAAGTAATCTATAACCTTTATTACTGTCAGTGTATATATATATATTTTTTTCCTTCCCAAGTGCACTTATGGAAACTGCACATATGCTTCTTGAGAGGAAATGTATGTTGCAGGTTGTGTAGCTGGGCTTGAAAGTGGGCTGGTGTATGTTAAGTTTGGGGGTGTAGTTGAGACTCGCATAATTTTTGAATCACCCCAATTTGCCTCCTTTTACTTATGTGGGATTTCTATTTGGAAGAGGCGATAAGTGTTTGATATTCACGGTATGTCAGTTCCGTGTACCAAGCTATGCTGAGGTAAAGTCAGATTTTCATTCTATGGCACCTCTGAACACGCTTCACTGTGACATGCTTGTGTCTGTCTTACAGTCTTTACCTGTTCAGACTGGGTTTGGCTCCGCAGATCCATGACCTTTGTGGCAAGGTCAAGTTTACAGGTAAAGTTGTTGTGTACATTTGGCCAATTGCTGTTCAGAGTTCTTGGCCAGATGCTGTCACAGAATATGAGCGATGATATCTCTCTTCTGTGGGCCTCACAGAGGAGGAGATCAATAATATGAAGCGGGAGCTGGATAAGTATGGCATTCAGATGCCAGCTTTCAGCAAGATCGGGGGGATCCTGGCCAATGAGCTGTCGGTGGACGAAGCTGCAGGTACGAAGGTGCCCCCATGGCTCTTGGGGGGGGGGGGGGGGTTTGAGGGAACCTGTCTACGAATTGGTTTTAAGATGTGCTAGTTTTTTGGAATTCCAGCAGCTATAGGGAGTGGAAAATGTCTTAAGTTAAAATTAATTATTACAGTATATCATAAATGAACTAAATGGGGTGAGGAGGGTGATGCTTCCAATTGTGTGTAAAATAGCATATATGTATATATATGGGACCAAAAGTCATAATAAATTTCGTCAGTTTTCTCTACATATAAATGTGAAAATAAATTGCCCACCCTTTTTTAACGAAGAAGCAGCAAGCCATTGCGCAGCCTACTCAGAGGGGGAATCGCTTCGCTTCTCTTCCTCATTGTCAGTCTTGGCTGGAGGGTGGAGGGTTTGAGGTGACACAGGCTAATTGCTGGGCTAACTGACTTGAAGGCAGCCAACTCGAAGTGAAATCAGCTTTTGCGTGGTTTTAGTGTTTCCTGCTGATTTCAGCTCTACTGCCTGTGCATTAACATAGCATGGATGTTGAGACGGACACTGCAGATTTCTAATTTTAATGTATTTTTTTTAAAGAATTCTTTCTTTTCTGTTGTACTCAAGTTTTTTTTAATTTTTTTTAAAATTTGCATACAACCAAAATTGAAACGGCGTCACTTAATGGTAGCACATCATAGGACAGCCACAAATGCCGATCTGAACATTGACACAAGTCGCATGAAGTAGGACTTTGACTTGCTAAAGGAGAGGTGGGTGGTGAATGTAGGGGGCTAGAAGTGGTGGGGGTTGGGGTGGGGGGGTGTGGGAGGATACTTCGTTTCGACGGCATCTCGTATGTTTGTGACCGAATAAATTCACAATGAGCATTAATAGTGGTTGAGCTGTATGTACTGTGCTAAGTGAGGCGCCCCCCCCCCCCAGTGCACGCAGCAGTGATAGCCATCAATGAGGCCGTGGAGCACGGCTGCTTAGAGGGCACCGCTCAGGCCTTGCGGAACCCCAACGCCATGCTGGCTGACCTGCAGGAGCACCTCATGCCCGTGTACCAGGAGATGCTGCGCCAGGCCAGGGCTCAGAAGGCCGCCCGCGCCTCAAACAAGGTTGGCTTGGAGGAGGTCCCACCATCTGCAGCAGTATTCAGCCATTTGGTTTGCTTGCGTCTGTCATGAACGTAAAAGGGTGTCTCAGTGCTGGACCAAAGAGCCAATGAAATCTTCACAAATCCGGAACAGTGCGTGCCTTGCAAATGTCATGGCTATTTCAAACAGGAACTTTTTTTTATTGCTATTTTTTCCTCACGCGCTAACAAATTGTGAAATCTGGTATGTCAGCTTTTGTGCGTATTACGGCAAAATAAATCATATTAATCAAAATGGTAGGATATAAGAATGTGCTGTCTCCGGGGGGGGAGTTTTGTTTTTTTTGTTAAAATATTTTGCTTGTGTTTGCAAACTGCAAAGGGAGGGGACTGGGATTCACTTGGCTTTGTCACTTTGCTTTCTGGCTTCAGGTGAATGGCTCTGAGAAAGACATCTATGAGGAGTACCTCGCCCAGAAGGAGATTCAGGAAAACATCAACAAAGTCAACGGTAAGTTTCTCTTCTGCTACAAAGAAATGTGCTCTTTGTTCTCCAATAGGAGCGATCCCCAGAGCCACAAATCTTAGCACTGAAATGAGGCTACCTTTATTGATTTGAAGGAGAAGCATATTCATCGACATAGGTAATTCATCATTCTGCTCTCAGTAAGACAAACCTTCAACATGAGTAGAATTGCTGAGTGATGTGTTGGGGTGTTACAGTACCTTCAATACAGTCTTGACCTCCAGCATTAAGCAGAAGGCAGTTTTGTGGTTCTTCACAGGACAAGATGGTATATGAACACAGTAGGGGGACTAGATCAGTTGCCTTAGTTTGTTTGTGTCACCTTTACTATTCTATTCTTTCAATAAGTTGCTAATCATGTGATCGGTAAGACGAGTCGCTTCTCTGACTGAGGTTTAGTCTCTGACGTGACACTTGAGACCTCATGGCAAACGGACCTCGCCTGCAGTGTTGTATGTCCGAATGGCTCACGCCAATGTGTCTGCCAGCTCTCTGTGGCCAGAAGGGCTCCCGTCACCGGAATAAAGGCTGCTAGCCTTTAGCTTTATGAGTATTTAATTAATCTATTTTGCTACTGCAGTACCGTGTCCTTGCTGGCCTTCCCCTCTGTAACACTGCATGTCTGTGTTTGGCGGCCTGCAGTGCGCGCGGCACTGGAGTGCGTGGATGAAGCACTGGACTGCAGTGATGCTCTGGCCCTCCTCTCGGCCCTGCAGGCCCCCTGCCTGGCCTTGCGCGGCCTCCGCCGAGAGAACACCGCCTGGTACCTAGAGCAGCTGGCCGCTGACCGGGAGCAGAAGGCCTTGGTAAGCCGTGCCAGGCTCGGCAGCATCTCTACTCTTGGCCGGGGGAGCGAGAGTAATTTTATGGCGACCCCTGGCACCACTCGGCAGTACTTGTTTGACATTCACAAGCCAGGAGTTCAGACTTTAACGTTTAACTTAAATCTTATCGCTTGGGCAGCTCAGCAATACTGCCCCCTACAGTCCATATGTGGATGTACACAGAATTAAGTGATAAAAAGATTAGAATTTGCTCCCATGATATTCTCCCAGTATAATGCTTGTATTGACCCTGTGACTTGAACACTGGCCTCTTCTTAATGTAGTGTGTTATATCCGGGATGCCATAACAGAAGCTCCATTCAGATAAGATGAAATTTGTCACAGGACCTGGGCTCTGTGGACCCTCTGGGCCAGGAGGAGCTGCAGGAGGGGGTGTCTATGGCCAATGAAGAAGCGCAGCGCTCCCACACGGGTGAGCGCCTTGTTCTTTAGATGAGCTTCTAGATGCACTGCCAGCATCTCCATCAGCAGGTCCGCTGGCTATGTAGTGGTGACCCCACATCATCTAGTCTGCTGTTTTCAGTTGATATGTCACCGAATTATTTCCCAAATTCATGATTAAGTGTGACATGTGAAACATGCATTTCACCAGACTAATGTTGATTTTGTGTCTTGTATATGGGCTTGTTGGTGTACTGGTCATAAAACTGCATTTGTGTGTGCGCGTGTGTACGTACAGTGGAGCGGGCAGTGAGTGCCATTAACAAGGCCCTGCGGCAAGGTGACCCCCGACAGACCACCCGCGCCTTGATGAACCCGGATGCCCAGCTCCCGGATGTGTTCCCCTTCGCTTCTGAGCTCTACCAGAGAGAGCTGGCGCCCTTGCAGGAACAGAGCCCTGAGGTACCGGCCCCCATGACGGGCCGCCATCCACTTACAAAGCTTTTTAGCAGCTCAGTGAGACCGGGAAGATCTACACTGCAGGATGCTTTTACATGCTGTGTTCCCGGCAGCTGAAAGAATAAATAGCATTTGTTTACCTCTTAGGTTTCACTTGTAGGGTCTCTCATGGATTGGGTGGTATCCTTTTTATATGTTGAGGGTGCGGGGAGATTTGATCATTTGTGGTTTATTTTTATTTTTTTTCTGTCCATTTTTGTCCTGAAGGGGGGGCTGCAGCAGGAGGAGCTCTTCGTAGCTGTGGAGATGCTGTCCGCGGTGGCTTTGATAAACCAGGCCGTGGAGGTGCAGGATTCTGGTGCTTTCTGTGTCAGACTCATCAGCCCAGCAGCAGGACTGGCCGACATCGAGGACGGGCTGATCCAGAGGTGAGCTGTCATCTCTGGGCTTCCCTGCCCCACCCCCCAATATATTATTAATGACACTGCAGTGAATAATTAATTTTGTCTGTCATTTCACACCAGCCATAAAGTGGGGTCAAGTGCCTCCCCAATTAGTAAGAGGAGGCGTGAGAAATTCCGGCATTTTGACTTTGACATGCATAAATAAATTAAACAGCAGTAAACTCTCCCTCCGTGGTGTGTGATCACATGTTTTATAACCTGGACTTAGTTTAGTGGTGATGGTGTCTGTTTAGATACTTTGAGCAGCTGTGTGTGCTGAAGAAACGGGCCGGCAGGGCCTTGTTGACGTGGAACGAGCTGCAGGGGGGGCTGAACGCCGTCAACGCGGATGCACAGGAGGAACACGACCGTAAGCAGCCGCCTTGGCACAGACAGGGCTGCCGGTGCCTTTGAAACATACCTGCTTCTCCTAGGTTGATGCTTCTCTCTTATATTGCTGTCTGAAGACAGTGTTTATGATACTAATTTTTAACCATATCTCACAAATCTAAAAATACAAATTGTGTTTCTTGTTTACAAGGTGATATGCTGGGTGTGTTTTCCGCCCTGTTTCTACAGAAATACTGTCCATCGGGCTGATCAACAAGGCCCTTTGTCACAGCCGCCCCCAGGACACCCTGGCTGCGTTGCTGTTGCCCTCAAGTGGCCAGGAGGGGGTACAGCCACAGAATGCCTGGCGGTACCATGAGGTGCTGAGTCGTGCCAAGCGACGCAAAGCAGAGGTGCGGCTGAAATTACCTGTTTTGTAAGATTCTCTCGTAATAATTTTAACGACCTGTGAAAATACGTAAAGGTAGCAGAAAGCAGAAGAAGCACCCATAAATTTATGTATGTCCTTTTTAAAGCGCAGCGCATTAATTAATGACCTTCGGCCTGTGACTTCTGGATATTGTCATTTGTCAGGATAATGATTGTTTGCATCTTTTCCTGATGGCTGTTTGTGTCCACAGGAGAGCAGGGACCCCGGAGCAGAGCTGTGGTTGGCTGACATCCAAGAGGGAGTGAGGCGAGCCAATCAGGACACACAGACAGCGCTGAAGAGTAAGTCAGCCCAGAATCTCACTGGTCCAGTTTTGATAGCCTTGTGTCCTGAAACAATTGACCTTTTTGTATGGCGTGGCAGAGGTCAGCTGAGTTCATTGGCCGTTAATGATATTTGCGTGCTTCTCAGTGTCGTTGGGTCTGGCGGCAGTCAACCAGGCAGTCAAAGAGGGCAAAGCGTCCCAAACGCTGCGAGTCGTTCGTCTACCAGAGGTGGCGCTGCGGAGTGTGGTCCCTGAATGTGCCGCAGCATATCAGGATGAACTGTCTGGCCTTTTGAGGGCCAAAGCAATGGAGGGTGAGACTTCATCGCCTGCCAGATAGGTTCAGTACTGCTTTGTAGCCGCAAGACGTCCATCCAAGTAGTTAATTCACGTCTTCAGTTGGTGGATTTTTCTGCTCCACAGTTGACGCATAAACATCTGCTTTGCAAACATGACATCGTTTACAAGAGGAAGCCAGTCAGTCCTTGTTTACGTATTTTGTTTAATTTTTTTTAGTTCTGAATCTTTGACTTGCTCCTCTACTATGTTACTCTGTCCTATACACCCACTATCCTTTGCATAACGAGGTAAAGTGTCTCCCAACCTGGCCTTCTGGAACCCACAGATGCTCCACGTTTTTGCTCCCTCCCAGCTCCCACAAAAACATGGACTGTCTGCAGTTCCCTGAGGACTATATTGGGAAGCACTTGGTTAAAGAGGCTCTCCTGTGTCTAGGTGACAATAGGAGCCCTTGGGTCAGACACAGGCTTCCGGATGGCAGCTCGTACTACTTTCACCTACAGAAGCTGGAAGGCACATGGGAAAGACCTCAGGGCTTTGTGCACAACAGCCTGTACCTGGTGCATGCTGAGATACAGGTAACCGTACTACAGGGCTCCACGCTGTGGCCCTGTGTCGCAGGGGGGGGGCGGGGGGGGGACGCCGTGTTCCCTGCTCAGCGCTTCAGGGCTGCCAGCAAGCAGCTGGCTTAATTTGTCTCGTACAGATGCTGCATGATGCTGGGAGGAACATCGGGCGTCTGCTGTCGTGATACAGGGGAAACATGGGGGTCTGTTGTGAACATGGCATTCAAAGATCTAGAAATTTTACAGCAGCTGAAATATAGAGGGGTAGCATTTCCTAGTGGTAATATGGTTTTGAGCCTCTCTATTCTCAGGAATTCTGCATTGGAGAGGAGTGCCTTTGGTTTTCAGAGCCTCATTCTCCTATTAGCCTGCGAACTGTAGCGCTGTCACTTAGAGGTGCTGCCTGTGTATAATAGTAGTTCTGAGCCTGTTAAGTTTTGGAGCCAGTCAGTAAAATGGATGAATGACTGGGGGCTGCATAGACTGACAATACTGCTTCCCAGGATCATATACAATCAAATACTGAACCTGGTTCTTTGACCTAGGTCACATTTTATGATGCCGCTGTAGGAGTGTTAATATCTATAAACTTGTTTTAGCCGCTTGTCCCTGCTTGGTTCGAGTTTTCTTGCTGTCTCCCCGCCTCCACAGGCAGTTCTGTCCAGTGTGACGCGGACCCACAGCCGCGAGCTGCAGTGGAAAGCCAGTGAGCCCCTGCTAGTGCAGCTGCAGGCCCGTATGCGGGGCTTCCTGGTGCGGCAGACGCTGGGGGCCCGTCTGCATTTCCTGCGCACCCAGCTGCCTGCCGTCATCACCATCCAGGTGAGCTCTACAACATGGAGGGGTGATTGTTCCTCCTCTTCGCATGACCTCTCGACTTGCTGGTCCACCTGAATCTAAAGCCGTCTAATGAGCTGCAATGTGAACAGACTCTCTGCCTCGTCGTCTAATCCCTTCCCACAGCCCTGATGTTCACATGAGATGGATGAGCATGAGAGTGACTTGCTGGGTGCCTGGCTTGTTTTTTTATCTCCTGTAACGTGACTGGCTACGTTTCAGGCCCATTGGAGGAGGTTCTGGCAGCAGCGCGCCTACAGGCAGAGGCTACAGTACCTGCGCAGGAACTGGAGGGCTGCCGTCAAGGTAGGAATGGAGCCCCACGCATCTCCTGGCTTTCTAGCTGCATGTAGGGGGTGAAGGTGGCATGTGAGGGATTTGAGGTTCTCTTCCTTGTAGATTCAGGCCTGGGTGAAAATGTGGCTCGCCCGTAGGAGGTACAGAGCACGGCTGAGATACTTCCGGAAGCATGTGAGTGTGGGGTTATGTATGCCGAATCTTATTTAGTGTGTGTGTGATGTATTGCTGATGCTGGTGGTTTTTTTTTATTATTTTTTTTAATTTCTGTACCATAGGTGGATGCCATTGTGAAGATTCAGGCATTTTTCCGGGCAAATAAGGCTCGTGAAGACTACAGGATGCTGGGTGAGTGATTGCTTGGTGAATAGTGATTTCACTGTCCGGTGTGAGCATTGGAACGTGTTCCCTGATGTGCATTTGTGCGCCCCCCCCCCAGTGCATTCTGAAACCCCCACCCTCTCCGTGGTGAGGAAGTTTGCCCACCTGCTTGAGCTGGGCGACTCTGACATCCGCCAGGAGGGGGAGCTGTTGCGGTTACGGGAGGAGGTGGTGCGCACCATCCGTGCCAACCGGCAGCTGGAGGGCGACCTGGACCTGATGGACCTGAAGATCGGCTTGTTGGTCCGGAACCGGGTCACTTTGCAGGTCGTGATCACGGGGGAAGCAAAGCACTTGTGTCTTTGCACACGTGCATGAGGCGTGCCCTTGACCGCAAATGGTCATTCCCATTTACTATAAAATGAATGCTTAAATTATTTAGACAAAATTTAGTGCAGAAAATACTACGAGAGTTCTTGTGTTGACCTTTTGGTTCCTGCTGACAGAGTACTATAGGCAATTCATTATGTATTCATTCGGTTCATTCATTCGGTTCATTCATTCAAGTAATTCATTCACATATTTTGTAGCTGCAGCATTTAATTAAAAAAAAAAAAAAAAACACACTCCAGGCTGTACACGGTCAAAAAACATTATTTGACCTGCCCTCCCCAAAGGTCGCGAACTAGGCGATTTAAATGTGGTCGTTCGTCTGACACAGGAAGTCGTTTCCCATTGTAAGAAGCTGACGAAGAAGAACAAGGAGCAGCTGTCAGACATGATGGCTCTGGATAAACAGAAGGGCCTGAAATCGCTGAGCAAGGACAAGCGCGAGAAACTGGAGGCCTATCAGCATCTCCTCTACCTGCTGCAGGTAGACGTGCTCTCCTGTTGCTTGCCAAATTGGTATTATCTGGATTTAATGTAGCACTTAAACCTGCTTGTTAATATTTAGGTGACTCAAGCAGTTTTTACTGCAACTGCAAACAGTGGAGTGGTCTGTTTTTCTTCCCTGTTGTTGCCTTGGAGATCTGACCTGCGTCTGCCCTCCTTTGCTCAGACGCAGCCCCTGTACCTGGCCCAGCTGATCTTCCTCATGCCCCAGAACAAATCAACCCGCTTCATGGAGACAGTCATCTTCACTCTCTTCAACTATGGCTCCGACTGCAGAGAGGCCTACCTGCTTTTACAGCTCTTCACTGCCGCCCTACGCCACGAGATCAAGTCAGTTTACTGGTCTTACAAATGCTGTAATGCACATACACGAGTCCAGTCTAGTGGTGTAGGGCAGCCTGACAGCAGAACATGCCTCTTCTGCCTTCCTGTTCCTCTATCCATAGAATGAAGGTGGATCAGCCCCAGGAGCTTGTGATGGGGAACCCCACAGTTATCAAAATGCTTGTGAGTTTTTATCGCCATGCCCGAGGCCAGAACGCCCTCAAGGATATCTTGGGGCCCGCAATCCGAGAGGTGCTGCAGGATCGGACCCTCAGCATCCGCACTGACCCGGTGGAGATCTACAAGACCTGGATCAACCAGACAGAGTCCCAGACCGGCCACAAGAGGTCAGCAGAGAGCTTGCATTTGGACAACTGCATCTGTGACTCACCTAATCCTAACTCTTACTTGAGTGCTCAAGGTGACCGATTTAACTGGGGGGGGGGATTTCATGCCCTGCAGCTCCCTGCCCTATGAGGTGAGTGCTGAGCAGGCCCTCGGCCACCCCGAGGTGCAGCGACGTCTGGACATCGCCATCGGCAATCTGAAGACCCTGACGGACCGTGTGCTCGGCGCCATCACGTCCAACCTGCACAAGCTGCCGTAAGGAGAGATTCCTCCCTGCCACCGGCTGTCACCTGTCTGCACAATGACCCCATTTCAAAATGCTACACCTGATGTTAACATCACCTGAGTTTGGCCCTATTATTGAATTGCACTGGTTTCATTTAAACCAGGCTAAAGGGAAGGGCAATGTAGGCTGTATTTTGTATATTTGTAAAAGAGTATATTTTCCACCGCTGCTTTGTTTCTGGCTCCGAGGATGTGAGGTGCCATTGGAGCATAATCCCATTTGCTTCCCTCTCCTCTGCCGCTGCTGCTTAGATATGGAATACGTTACACTGCCAAGGTCCTCAGGGAGGCTTTGCAGGAGAAGTTCCCTCGGGCTACTAAGGACGACCTGTACAAGGTACCGACTATCTTTCTTTTTCTCCCCCCCCCCCCCTTTCCCCTTTGTCAACAATTTCTCTGCTACTTTCCAGTGATCCCAGTCACTTGTGCACCTTGCACCAACACACTCCATGACAGTTACATACTCACATTTTTGCTTTTCTTGACCACCGAAAGACAAGTGGGTGATGTTGCGTGCAGTGAAATATGTAAAAATTAGTTATAGTAGCATAATGTGCATGAAGGAGCATTTGAAGCACAAAAATCCTGGTCCTCCGTATAACATGCATTAGGTTGCAAGCTTGGAAGGAATGTGATGGAAATGAGCACAAGAAGATATTCTCAAATAAAAGAAAAAATCACTTCCTTTCCCTTGCATTTCCAGGCAACAATGACATTTTCTGTGCCACTGCTTAAACCAATGTGGTGGCCCTGTGAAATGAGGTCTTCTGGTTTATTTTATTAAACACTCAATACTCTTTTACCACTTAAATACTGGGCTATACTTTAAAATAATTTTCGTCTCACAGAATTAAGAGAATCAATTACATGAAATCTTTACATATCCACAATAAATATTGGTGCGTTTTTGAATTTAGTGATAGCTCTTTTGTTGCAGTCATAGAATTTAATTTTTTTTAATGAAGAGTAAGTAATTGATAATGTGGGACCCGAGAAGGAGGAATCAAGAGGGTATTGCCAAAGTGAGTGTGGTGTAACAAACATACCAAGTGGAGTGTTCATCAGTTGAAGTAGGTTCAGCAGAGCTGTGCAATTTTAATTTTTAATTTTTTTCCCCCTCATTTAATTTGGTTGAAATCTAAGTCTGTGAAGCCTGTGTAATCCCCGGCGAAGCCGGAGAGCCGTAATGTTCAGAGTGCCGTCTCTGCCACCTGGCCCCGCAGATTGTGGGAAACCTGCTGTACTATCGCTACATGAACCCGGCCGTGGTGGCCCCCGACGGCTTTGACGTGCTGGAGTTCTCCGCCGGCTCCTGCCTGCTGCCCGACCAGCGCCGCACCCTGGGCTCTATTGCCCGCGTCCTGCAGCACGCCGCTGCCAACAAGCACTTCCAGGGCGACAGCGCTCATCTGCGGGCCCTCAACGACTACATCAGCGTCACGCACGCCAGGTTCAGGTGAGGGGGCTGCCGTATGTCGCAGTGGCGGGGGAGGGGATTGGGACCTGGAGCCCATCCCAGACAGCATAGGGAACAAGCTGGGTTACACCCCGGATGGGATGCCAGTCTATCGCATGGCACACGCGTTACAATTTAGAGATATCTTTGGATTGCAGGAGGACCATGTAACCTGCGTACACCACACACACACACACACACACACACACACACACACACACAGCAAAGGCGAGATTCAGCCCCCCCCACCCCCAGCCTGCAGGTGTGAGGCAACAATTCTACCCACTGAGCCTCCCTGCTGCTCTGTCTCAGACTTAAACAAAAACAGGATGAGGAAAGAAAATCACCCTGTTACTACAGACTGCAGTGATTTGTGACCACCAATCCACATTTGCATCAGGTTTAATACACTAGCTATGCTCAATGGGTTTGTCTTATGCTTTCGGAAATCTCTGTGGGGAAATATAGCAGTCTAAATGGCATACTGGTAATACCCCACAATGCTCGTTAACGTGTTGTATGAGTGATGTACGCTTCCTGGAAATCTCGAAAGCATGGAATCCAGTAACGGGTGACCATTAAGGTGACTGTATGGATTGTGGCAGCTAGCAGTTTGATTTGGAGACCCTAACTGCACAGTGCAAGCACAGAATGGACCATTTTATTAATGAAGAGCATGCAGAGTCACAGCTATAAGAGGGCTGCAGTCTTCAGTACTGTGTGTGTGTGTGTGTGTGTGTGTAATTATTACATGGTGGAGACCAGATTTCCCCCCCTATGTGATAAAAACCTGTTTTATACCCCACAATTTTTCCCACAAGGTGAAAGTCAATATTATAAAAATCTGTAGCTACAAACAAAAAAACTAAAGATGGCATTTTGTTTGGTTATTTATGGTTAATAAGGGTAGGACTGGGTTGGGGCTAAGGTTGTTATAATTGGTATTAGGGTTTTGCCTATAGAAATGAATGGATGGTCCCCACAAAAGATATAAATACAAACCCGTTTGTATGTGTTTGTCACAGCAAGTTCCTGCGTGCTGCTTGTGACGTCCCAGAGCCCGAGGAGCGGTTCAACATGGACGAGTACTCTGAGATGGTTATCCTCAACAAGCCCCTCGTCTACATCTCCATCAGCGAGCTCATAAACACCCACAAGGTCTGTATCTGCATCCTCGTGTATCTGAAGGGCTGCACAGCCGTTTGTTACACGGTAGTGTTTCTGTGTGTAGCTGTTGCTGGAGCACCAGGAGTCCCTGTGTTCGGACCCCTCTGATCCCCTCTTGGAGCTGCTGAAGGACCTTGGGACAGTACCTTCTGTCCAGGCTCTCGTGGGTAAGCCTAGTCTAACGCACCATTAAGGCTTGTCTTTGCTATTATTCTCTGCAGATTCTCTTGTTTGTGGTTTTTAATGGTCCATTACTAAATAGGGGGATGTTTATTGAATAGACATGAACATGAGCACACAAGTTTATAATACAGTTGGCCTTGTTCCTTGATAGATTTCCATTTAGTGAAAGGTTTCTACAGGACAAATGTACCATCGTCTGACAAAGGTGTTCGCAATTTTTAAAAGGGTTAAGCCAATTAAAGACCCCTTGACTGAAGATGTTACACAAGCAGTAGTTATGCAAGCTAATGACATGGACTAAAGTATGGCATTCTGATATGTGCATGTTGTGACAGGGGAGGGTGTGGTCAGCTCTGGGGATCCAAACACAGAACAAATCTTGGCTCAGTACAGCAAGATGGAAGTTTCCCTCACCCTCACCAGCAAGTTCGACATCTTCCGTAACTCTGACGAGCGACCTGATGCAAGGGGAATCCTGCTTAGGTGAGGTGATTTCTGCCAGTTATGGTAACCTCTGTTAAACTAGCTTATGAGTTGGGTTAGTACAGAGATCTGTCTAGAGTAGTATTACCCAATCTGGTCCTTTGGGACCCAGAGTTGGTCTAAGTTTTTACTACTCCTGAGCTCCTGCCAGACAGTGGACTGTGTGGATCCTTGAGGACCAGATCGGGAAACAGTGGTCTAGAGGACGGCCTGAGGAATGATGGTCCTGTGTTCTGTTACAGCACCAAGCAGCTGATCATTGACGTGATCCGCTCTCAGCCTGGAGAGACACTGAGCGACGTGCTCAGAGCCTCCATATCGGAGGACCAGGTACGTTTGCTCCCATCATCCTGAGTTGTGCCCCCCTGGTTTTCCTCTCACCGCACGTACTCCCCCCCCCCCCCCCCTTCCCCTGCCCTCAGGAGGCGCAGCATTGCTGGATGATGCAGCGACGAGCGCAGCGCGAAGCCCACACCCCAGAGAAGATGAAGAGGAACCAGTCCCTCATCGCCGACGGCAACCTGTCCCTGGAGGAGAAAAAGAGGAAGATCCTTCGCTGTCTCAGGAGGCTCGAGGCGCTGGGTGTGCTGACCCCCCCAGATGCAGAGGCCCAGATCCTGCAGCTCATCGCCAAGGTGACACACACACACACACACACACACACACACACACAGCTGAAGAGCAAGGTGGCCCACATTTTGACCTCCGTATGAGGCAGTTCGCAGTACTGAATCTCCACAGCTCTTTAACAACGTGTATCAATCAGTTACAATGCGTTTAAGTTGGCCCACCTCTACAAGCAAGACAAAGTGCTATTTTATTTTCTGAGAGGGGGAAAAATATGTAAACTCAGTTTTAGAATACAATTTATTCCAGAGCCCTAAAAAGACTGTAATCGATTAGTGTTCCTAGAATAACCACCGAGTATATTGAATGGAAATGAACACTTCGGTTTTTCTGGTCAACGGTTTTCCCATATGAAACTGAATCGCGGCCGCTTGCCCCGTGGGAGCCGGCTGGGTATCCGAGCGACGAGAGCCTCCCGTGAGCCCAGCGCTGAGTCTCCCCACCGCTCTCTTCCAGGACATACGGCACCAGCGGCTGTATCGCCAGCGGAGGCAGGCCGAGCTGGTGAAGCTGCGGCAGACGCTGCATAGCCTGCACTGTAAGAGCTCCTTCCACAGCGAGCAGGTGGATTACTACAGCCAGTACATCGCCACCTGCCTGGACAACCTCACTTCCAAGAGCAGGTGCAGCTGGGGGTCCCGGGCACGTCGTCCTCGGGGCTCGCGCCGGGGTTCCAGCCTCGCGCTAATGGCCGTCCCCTTATCTGTCATCCTTTAGTAAGGCTGGCGGGAAAAAGAGCAAGCTCTCAGCCCTCACCTACACCGCCTCCAGACTCCACGAGAAGGGCGTGCTTCTGGAGATCGAGGACCTGCCAGCCACACAGTCAGTGCAGGCCCCAACGCCCGCCACCGTACATGTCAGGCTGTAGATGCCCCCAGGCCCCTCAAGGCAGAGCGATGCTGACGTGCCACTTCCCTAGGTCATGATAAAATATCCCCTCCATGCATGCTTGGCAGGTTTAATATACCCGAAATTTCCGATCCGATCGTTTTCAGATTCAAGAACGTGATCTTCGACATCGTGCCCAGCGAAGAGGGCGGCACGTTCCTAGTGAAGGCCCGCTTCATGGGAGTAGACATGGAGAAATTCCCCCTCAAGTACCAGGTGAGCAAGCACCAGATGGCAGAATTCAAGCACAGTCCCTTTTGCCAAAATGCTAATTATTTGAAGTCATGCCAGCGTCGTCATATTTTATCAGAAAAATGCTTAACACTCCTGGGAGGGAGAATCTGGCCCCATGTGTCTCGGTGAAATGGTGACTAGGTGGAGTTCCTTTACTTTGAACTTTTCCCACCTCCTGTTCTAGTGTGTGTTTTCTTCCACATGCACAAATAAGGTGGAAATCAAGGCAGTGTATGAAAAGCTGTGGTGTGAACAGCACGCCCTCTTTGGCTCCCTGAAGCAGCACACGCTCGATTGCAGCTTCCTCTGCTTCAGTGGATGGGACTTTTCTTTAGGCTGCTGAAGGGATAATGAAAGTGAATTCAGTCTCAAAACAAAACAAAAAAAAAAAAGCCATTTCACAGAGACACAATCAGCTGGTGAAGATCAGCCCATTTTCGTCATTCCCTCCACCCCATCCTGTTCATGCGGTCGTACACGGCACCTGCGATTGTCCATGTCTGTCTAGGACCTGCTGCAGCTGCAGTACGAGGGGGTTGCCGTGATGAAGATGTTTGACAAGGCCAAAGTCAACGTGAATCTGCTCATCTTCCTCCTCAACAAGAAGTTCTTCAAGAAATGAGCAGCGTATATCCACAGAGACACACTGCCGATATCTGTGAGCACAGAACGGTTATTGGTGTTGACAGGATTTACTTGGGGAATTCATTATCTTTCATATTTAATTTACAAATATATAAATGCGTACTCCTAAATGTATGTATAAGCACAACACTATAATCTAATGCAATAATCAGCCACTTATTGCAGCTGATATTTGAAACTGAAAGTTGAGAAACATGGACTTTATGCGGAGATTTACAGTACATTTACCGTGGGGTGGGGCTACCAGGCTTATAATACTCTGGTGTATGGCACACCTTCATGTGCCAAGTGCCCCATAGTTAATCCCTCCCCATTGCTATTTTTTGGGGAGGGGGGTGTAAATAAAGGTCATTCATTGTTGTATGGGGCAGAGAAATGAAAATGGCCGGAAACAGTATACAAACAATCCCTAGGCAGAACAAGCCTGGTCTGCTGAAAAGTGCACTTAGATGAACAATTCTGGGGAACTGAAGTACTAACCAGTAAGGCAAGGCCATCGCACGAGAGGGATGGTGATGCCAAGTCATTTAAAAAAAAAAAAAAGCAATATAAAACTGTAACACTGATTACTGCACCACACCCTGTTTGAAATGAGGTGTCTAATTTTTTCCGATCATGTTTCACTGTCATTTAACAGGAATGCAAGCCATATTTAGGGGTGAGGTCTGGTTTTTTAAGGTATTTAAAATATTAAATATTTTAAGTAGTAGAAAATTCAATATTTTGGGCAAAAAAATAATTTTTCTCTAAGGAGCTATATAAATACGATTTCACCGTCCCATAATTCAAATTTTTTTGATACATTAAATCGTTACTGTTTGCCTTACTAAGTGATGTTTGTGTTTTATAGTACTTAATACTCAGGCTTTGCTGAATAGTGAATTTTCAGTTTTCATTTTAATTTGGCAGTGCATTTTAATCCCCAGACTTCGCATGCGTTATGTTACGATATGGCTTGAATTGAAGCACTCCAAATGGCATGTATTATGTACAATCCAGTAAGATTCGTTTGTCCGTGGCTTCAGTGGGCAAACCTATTTGCTGTTTTAATCTTGGTCCCTATACTCCTGATTTATTTTTGACATGTTCAGTTGGTCATCAGATTTTTCTGTTTCGCTGTGTTAAAGGAAATGATAGCTGTGAATGGCGACTTCCTTCGATTGTGGCTTCTGTTGGATCTAAAACTGTTGGGCAGAAATCAGCACAAATGGGAAACCTTTGGCTTGGACCATGAGGGGAGCTGATGGGGGGGGGGAACTATATACATGGACCTATTTAACCTGAGTTTGTTTGGCCATAAAATCTTAAGATGGCATAATGTAAATATTTTCTGTCTTGCTATTTTAATCTAACTCTTGCATAAGATTATCGCTGTAACTTAAATAAACTTCTGAAAACAGTGTAGCAAGTTTTTTTTCATTTTTCTTATGTAGTACCATTTATAGTTGGTTATATAAACTGGTTACTCATATCCACTGTCAAAATGATTGAAGCTGTTTTGTTATAACAAAAAACACTTCTCGCCCATGTGTTGACATTGTGGTGAACCTTTTTCAGATCAAAGCCTTATGCCCTTACTAGGTGAGAAACGGTTTTAAATAGTGATGCAAATTAGTGTTGTCACCATTTTAATGCAAAATACAAGTTTATTGCGCGACATGTCGCTACATCATGTGATGAGCCCTTAAGAGTTCGTTCCCATTGCCGTCCCTCCTTCAGCCGATCCTTGGTGGTGACTATCGGACATCTTAGATGCACAGTAACACCGTGGCATCGTGCAGTCATTTTCAAAGCTGGTCGGTCGGAAATCCCGCAACGGAATTCAATACGCACTATTCCACCAGGATTAACCCTATGTTACACTAATGAGCGCGAACCGGCCCCTAAGCGGCCGATCAAAGAGCGCAACGCCTCCAGATGACCATTAGAGGGCATGATACACAATACGAAGACAAAAGCTTTTTCTTTTTAATCGTTAATATTTTACGCGTGCCCGCTTTTATACTCCTGTGTAAGTGTATAAATTAAGCGTATATGTTGCTTTCCTCATTTCTTTTTTCACGGTATGTTTTCCAAACAGAAATCTTGGAATGTGTACGTCCAGTACGTAGTAAGAAAATAAGCAAGTGAATCGGGATTATATGTGTAAGTGCTGCAACAGCCGTGAAACCTTTTCAGAGGTAAAATACAAGGTTAAGAGTGCAGCGAAATTCCTACGGAAAGTTGGCCGTGTTTAAAAACGGACTATAGGCTATGATGAGGTACAGGCCGGTCGTCTGTCAGTGGGAGTAGGAACTACATGCCGATGGAAATACTCGCTTATCGCATTACAATAATGCCCTTGAGTTACCAATATAATACAGCGGCCGACCGTAGTCAAAATAATCCACTGATTAGCTTAGTGTAACGTGTGTGTGTACACATACAGTTACCGTAAATAGGCCTATTTATATGTAATCAAGAAATACATTTGCGAAACATGGTGCGTTCAAGAAAAATGACAGCGAATTGTCACCTTGTGAATTATGATCATTTTCAAATGAATTGTTATGACTGAAATGGACCACGGTCAGTAACGGTTAATTTTGACCGAGCCTTTACTTTTTGACGCTATATGTCATCCTAACAAAGTAAATGAATGTCCATCGTTTTGTATACTTTCCTAAGATATACGGTAAATACCGGCAAAGTTTATGCTGCTTAATCCTTATTACGTATGTATTATATACCATCCTCTGCGCGTCGTAACCATCACTGTCATTATTTCGAAACAAGTTACGAATTTAAAGCTTTCTGAAACATAAAAGTACCAAGCAGTACTAGTCGAAAGTCAAACAATACTTTCGAAATTTTACAGTTTGGGGGTCCAGAAAAGTTCGTTTTGGGCAACAGTGGACCGAAGCATTGTAATGGAATCCGATCAATAGGCCAGGCAAGAGGAGGGGGAGAGTAAACATGGCTGTCCGCAATTTATCTGTCATGGTAAGCTTATGCTGCCGACACGACGGGCATAACAACCCATTTAATTCCCATCATTTTACCGCTTCTTGTCCCCTCCCCTCCAGACACAGACAACAACACACACCTTAATAGGGGCGCGTCTCCGACACAGCCGCCGACCAATAACCCGCCTGTCTGTGCAGCCACCGAGTGGGATGAGCGCTCGTCGAGGCCCAATCAGCGCCTTTGTGTTGCCTGCCGGTGCCGGGGACTGGTCGTGAGGATCTGCTGCAGCGGTTCACGATCGGAGAGCGAGCCCGGAGTCGGTGGAACCTGCGGGGTTAACCAGAGTCAGGTGAGTCCGAGGTTTTCGGCAGGGCCTGTTCGCCGACAAAATTAGGCACCGTTCGCTCGCCAAGTTTAACAGCCCGATTCGATGTGATCGGCAGCTCCCGGCTACGGCCGCATGTGCGTGGATGAGACTGGCCGATTACATACGAGGAGAAAATTATGGTGCAGAGTCAGTCAGTTGTGCCGATAGCCTGCGACGCTGCATCAACTACCCCGTTTTAAAGTAAGGGGAAAAAATGGGGATAAAATCCCCGCACATGAAGTCCGTTAGTTAAACGCAGAAATGCACTAATGTGTCCAATCTCGAGACACATGTTTCACCACGGGGTAAGAAGATCTGCGAATAGAATGAAAATAGTTACATTTACGGAGCGGAATCGGTTTCATTGTTTCATCTCGAGTCTCTAGGGGTTAACTCACATTGGCCGAGAAAGCCCTGCGTCTCCCCGGTTGCGTGAGTACAGTAGCGGCATAGAGGGCACGATGTGAACCCGAAACGTGCACGAATATTATAGCTTTAATCGATCCTAATACTGACACTTCAACTCAAAGGAGCGAATCTGGCTGATAACGATCGCAGCGGGGAATTAAATTTTAGGTTAAAAAATGTAACCGAGAGCGCCAAGTGTATACCTCCGGAGGAACTGATGGTTGTACAATTAAAAAAATGCTTCAGCCATTTACGTAAGTGGAGACGTGTTCTCTCTCTCTCTCTCTGAACTTGTTTCGTGTGCACGCAAATGGCGACCATTGACATGCAATGCCTAAAGCACTGGCTTTTGTATTATTCATATGCAGAATCCAGTAGTTTGCAACTAACGCGTAACCTCAAATAAAGCTGAATAGTTCAGAAGGACTGGATTCACTTGATCGACATTTTTGCATTATATTTTCCCCCTTTCCACCCTGTTCGGCAAGACAATAGTAAATAACGTAACGTCCAGCTGTTATTAGATATGCAACTCATCAGTGCAGACGTTTCAGAACAATGCAGAAATAGTGGGCACCAAAAGCTGTATTAGTTGTATTTTAATTTTAAAATGTATATAGTTCACCGTTTTGGCTTATTGTGTGCTGTTGTTTTGTTTTCAGTGATGAAAATTTTATGAAATAGACCTACATTAACAGCGACTCTGTTTTCAGTAAATACAAATAAATATTTAATGCACTCTGAAGATAACCTAAAGTAGAGCTGTATGATATATGATAAAAGTTGCAGTTTGAAATTTTATTTTTGGACCTGGAACACAGCAGCTATTTTTATTAAATTCAACTATGCGCACACAGCAGGTATACAGAAATTATACCCAAGGACAAACATTTTTAGAACTGTACTTCCATTTGTGGCTAAATGGTTCCTACATGAACTGGGAGGACCAGGGTCCTTTTAGACCTGAGGTTTAGCTAACTTTGGGACAGATGTGAAGCTGTTATAGAATACAATTTCCTACGGTTCTGCAGAGACTCCCTCAAAGTTCTTGACTTTTCTTTGCTTTTCCTTTATATTCCCTTGTCAGTAATTTGTTGGAAAGTCTTAAAGACTGTCACATAGATGCCAATTCTAAGCCGAATTACAGGTATTAAAAGTATGAATATATCGCATCCTTTGTTAGTGATTGAGTAGTGTAAGTTGAGGCAGGAGGTCAGATCTTACAGTATGCTCTGCTCTCCTACGTGCTGCCTTTGGGTAACTTTCCTTCTTCACCTCCTCCTTTTCCTTCACTGGTTGTATTCCCTCGTTTGCTTTACAGTTGGGCCAGATGGTAAATGCCATGAGCATGTGTGGATTATGTTTATATTACATTGTGGGGACCAAATGTTCCTCACAATGTGATTAAAAACCTGTTATTTTGATGTTGTGGGGACTGTTTTTCAGCTCCCCACAAAGATCTGTGAATGCAGTCAAAAAACTAAAAATGCTGAAAGTCTTATATTGTGTTTGGTTACTTATGGTTAAGGTTAGAGCTGGGTGGGGTTTAAGGTCATATTGTGATTAGAGTTTTCCCCATAGAAATTAATGGGGGGTCTCCACAAAGATATAATTACAAACCTCTCTCTCTGTCTCTCTCTGTCTCTCTCTCTGTCTCTCTCTGTCTCTCTCTCTCTCTGTCTGTATGTGTGTGTGTTTGTGATTATTGCATTGTGGGGATGGGGTTTCCCCACAGTGTGATTAAAAACCTGTATCTTGTTACTTTGTAGGGACATTTTTTCGGTCCCCACAAGGGGAAATTCAATTTTCTAAAAATCCATTAGAGAAACGAAAAAAAGTGTATTTTGTTTGGTTACCTGTGGTTAAGGGTAGCACTGCGTAGGGATTACGGTTGTCATTGTGGGAATTATGCCTATACAATTGAATGGAGAGTCCCCACAAAGATACAAATATGTGTGTGTGTGTGTAGAGAAGGTTGACTTTTACCATTAAATAATGAAGATATATACCTAAGATTGGAGCAGAACTGTAGTAGAACAAAGGATAAATATGAGCTGAGTAGGATACTGATTCCTGTGGAGTATATCGATAGTATATGGTTTTGTTAGTGCACAGCTGTAGTAGTGCAAAGCCTAGCAGCAGTAATGAGTTTGAAATTTTAGTAATGCTGTTGTAGTGTGAATAGTGACATCTGACTTCCACCACGTATTGGGCCTCTTCCCTCGTGGGGCCTTTACGTTCACAAAAGAAATCATCGCCTTTTTTGGATGGAAAACCATTGTAATTGGAATTGCCAGGATTTTTAAAAATGAAATTTCACA
This sequence comes from Paramormyrops kingsleyae, assembly GCF_048594095.1. Taxonomy (NCBI): domain Eukaryota; kingdom Metazoa; phylum Chordata; class Actinopteri; order Osteoglossiformes; family Mormyridae; genus Paramormyrops; species Paramormyrops kingsleyae. The sequence goes on from NC_132805.1 coordinate 5,724,726, forward strand.
TTTTGAGGAAATGTACAAGCTCTGTTGTACAATGCTAGTGAGTGCTTTTATTTGGTGATAAGATTTTTCCATTTCATAAGATGAGATCTTATAAAATGGAAACAAACCAAACCACATAATTCTTGTTTTTCTTATGTTCGCAGACCGTTGTTGTTGAGATATACCTTAATAATGAAGGGAGATTTTTAATGAGTATATAATGTTTTTTTTTTTTTTATTTTTATTTATTAAAACATCCCTATTTTTCTCCAGATGTTATTCATGCACTTGGCACTTTGCTGTTTATGAGCTGGCTCACATATATTCTGGAAGATGAGATCTGTTTTTGCATTTAAATCCTGATGACGGAAGAAAAAAAAAATCACATTCTGAAATACTATATTCTAAATTTAATTAGATTTGGTCCAGTCTCAATGTATTGAGTTCTTATGCAAGTTATTTGGAAAATGAAATCCAGTTAGGTTTTTCTGTAACATCTTTTTCAGATAAGTTTTGATATATTTTTTTTCCCGGGCTAGTGTATGTTTATGGGTTTTCCTGCTTCGTTCAGTTTGCAGTTTCATCTCCATGTTTTTTTTTTTCGTTCTTTTTTCCCTCCATCCTCAGGCTTTTTTTTTGTGCTGATGAACTAAATCATTTGGTCTTTTATCAATTTCAGTATGAACAATCCTTCCATCCCCTTCTGGTAAGTCATCCTCATGATGATATGTAAAGTCACTTTTTTTGTGACGAATACAGACTAGGACACTTTGTATCTGGTCAGATGGCCAATTAAAGGCATGCATTCCAAAGCTCGCTTGAAGATACTGTTTGGTATTCAGTGTGAGTCTGGGCTGGTGGGTTTTGATACATTTACACCGGCAGGTGCAGAATTTATATTTAAAGGTAACATTTAAATGATTTAGGACTATTATTTTGATATAACCAAACACTACACCAAATTCATGCTTAACTCATACTTTCACTTCATCCATAAAGATTGAATGCATTTAATGCAAACTAAATGTACAATAATAGCATATCAGTTAGTCATGTTCATTATTTAAACAACTGTTTATGTATCACCATACTATTGGCGTGCCAAAAACCACTTGATGTATGATACACTGTTATCTATTACACTCAATGGTAAAAATCTCACCATTAGATCCAGAAAAGCATTTTGCTAGCATTAGATTCCCCCCTCCTCCCAGCCGCTCCTGAATGTTTTGATAAGAGGTTTGTGGTTACCTGAGGATCTGCATGGTCTGATGCGATGTAACTGTCAGTCACTGTGAATCCTGCTTTCAGTCCATGACACGCAAGACAGGCAGGAAACTTTGACATGTTAAAGAATAGAATGTCACGTTTTGCTCTTGAGTTGACATCCGACTTCCATGTACGGTGTATGGCAGCTTGGTACAGAGGCACCTTTCCTGCTGCCTGGTTTTGATGGCTTCTAGTGACGTATACAGGGACATTTGTATTAGGAAGTGTGTTGATCAAGGTGGCAGTGCTTGTCACGGGTCTTAATGAAGCACCTTCCTTACGGTTTCTTGGTGGTCAAGTGGTCGGAATTCGGTGCTTCTCACTGCTGCAGCCCGGGTTCGATCGCTGGTCAGGGAATGTGGAGCCTCCCCCTACTCTGTTGAATATCCCCATGGGTCCATCAATCTAATCCATCTATCGATAGCGGTGTGTAGCTCTGTGGTCTGTTTACCTGAGGCCGGCTGAGCTCTTTAGTGCCCGTAAACAACATCTGGACCATCCATCCATATCCCCAAATGATAGTGTGCCCCCTAAGATGGGCTGTAATCTCAAGCTTCAGCTGGGAAAGTCAATGTACTGTAAGGGTCACAGTGCAAGAAATACCATTGACCTCTTTGTGCCCCTGTGCTGTAATGAAGTTATCGGGATACACTGAGTTTCGTTCTTGATGGAGTGTATTTGCCGCATGGTGTTCCTTAACACTTGCGCTGGAGGAGAAAGTTCTCACCGATATGTCATCTGTGTCACTTACCTGTGCTGCGGACCCTCTATGTGTCACACATACCATATAATCTCTTCGAACCTTGCCTGACCACTCTCACTGCCTCCACCTTCACCACTTTCCCAAGGGACGCAGTGTGTTTGACAGTCTTCCTCCCTGCCTCGTTATCCTAGATCTGTACCGTTTCTCCTTCACCTTACCGAATATTGAACATCTGATGATTTTGAGAACATCCACGGTGAGGCTTGTTTCTCCACCAAGCTTGGAGAGTTCTGTGCGCTTTGTGGACTCCTCCCGGGAGCCGGGCAGCCTCAGGCCGCCGCAGTGCAGGACGCCGACGCCGTAACGTGACTCTCGTTCAGCGTCAGATCCTTTCTGTTCTATTTTCATATTTGAGATGCTGATTCCACCCCCCCCACCCCTTCTAACACACACAAATCTTTGCTACCTCAGCTTCACCAGATGGTTCAAGTTCCAGCTTCACCCCTCCCCCCCCCCCCCCCCTTTCCAAACATCGTACGCCCCACCCTTTGGTCTGAAGTTCTGCAATGAGCCTTTTTTGTAAAAGTGCCAGGTTCAGATTTAGCTCAATTCTTGTAAGTAGATTCCCTGCCCCCCCGGCCCCACAGGGGTGTCTCCCCCCCCCACTCTCTCTTGCATTCTCCTTCATCCCCCCTCCCTTTTTTCATGTGTGACGTCCTGACCACTAACGGCTACATATTAAGAGATAATTCCATATCCTGAGGTTGGAAACCGGCTCAGACTGGCTTATGCTTTTTGACTGTGCTGGGCACCCTGAGTAAGTAGGGGGGGGGGGGCAGGAGAAACGTGACTCTTATACTCTTAAAGTGACACAATCCTCATGCATATTTAAGGGTGACACCCCCTCTGCTCAGTCTGAAAGCTTATGATGATTGACATGAGTAAAAGTATTTCTTCATGCTCTTTGCCATGTCAACATAGTCCTTTTAGAACATTTTAGATGGTTTTGCACTAATACCAAACCTCTTTAATATGCTCCAAACCCACCCATCCCCCCCCTTCCTGAAATTTAATCCAAAAAAATTTCAAACTCTACAGAGATTCGCTCAACATGTATACAGTTGGCTGTTTTGAGGCATTGCGAGTCTAAGAAAATTCTTGAAAGACCTTTGGTTGGAAAATGGCTGATTAACGGCGGGTAGGAGATGGCCAAAAATGCAACCTGTTAAACTGAACAGAACTTCATGAAGCTCAACATGAGACAACTCTGAAAACCTGAGTTTGTTTTGTTTGGTGCTTAGCGATTGGCAGGGCGAGATACGTTTTCTCAATAAACTCCCATTGTCTAATGCAGAAATAAGATCATTCACCAAAATGGCAAAAATAAAATGAGGCACTGGAAAAAGTGAATGTGTAAATTCTGATCTCTAAGCCCAAGGCAGTGTTACCTTTTTGGGGCCTTTTAAAGGTCCCACACAGCCCGGTCATGGGTTAGAGTAGATCCTTGCCATTCTTTTACCATCTTTTCTTTGACAATGGCAATTTTTTTTTGTAAATGTAAGGCTATATATTCTTGGTCAAGTGTAGCCGGGGCCCATTGTCCCTGGATTGCTCCCTGATGTGGCCTTGAAAGTGAGTCATTAAAACTTCAGAGATCTCTTGTGTGCGGGGTTGAGTCCCCCTCCCTGCCCCTCGAGTCACAGCACACAAAGCCTCCTTTCTGAGCCCTGTGAGCTCCCCCAGGCCAGCAGGCAGCTGTGCCACCCCTGACTGAGCCGTTAGCCCGATCGCTCCTCGATACGGCTCCACGTCAAACTCCCTGCTAGCCATTCCGGTTTCTTCTCACAGGTGGTAAATTCAGTGCTGGTTTTGTTTACCATATATTTCTAAATGCAATCTATATATAAATGTGTATGTAAGTATTTATGCTTATGTCTGTGTGTATATATACTCTGTATGGGAAGCATTGCTATTCCAGTTCCGGTCTACTTCAGTGCTGTATTTAGGTTTGATTTAAGCTGCTGATTTACTAGGATTTGTAATTTACAGTAGCTGTGAAAGGTTCTCACTTCATCAGTTCATGCTGATGTTTTGTTGCTCTGGAGTATGGACTCAAAATGGAAATTCATTGAATAGTGTGATCTAAGCAAACAACTATATGATTTCAAAGTTGGTTTGGTGGTGGTAAATATCTAACATAATTGCTTAAACTGATTATGTAAGTATTGGCCTATTTTGTCATGACACACTTATTTCAGATGCCACCATAGACAGGGGTATTAAGTAAAGATTTAGACAGTCGATGTAAGTTGGAACATGAGTAGACCGTCATGGGGAATGTGGGCCAGCTGTGAGTGGCCACCAGCAAGCTTCTATCAAACACTATCTGCGAGGGCAACCATGGAATGGGGCTTCAGCTGGGCAACCCTGGATGGGGTCACTCTGCCTTCAATAGCAGAAGCTGTGTTTGGGTAACGGCAGCCTGGGTGTTTCATAAAGATGAACCTCATCGCGGGAGAAATTTTGCATCAGCTGTCAGCTAGAGCTTGCCGGAAGACCTGTGGGGAAAGATCGAGGCCAAGTGGAAGATGATATGGTCTGATGAGCCCAAAACTGAACATCGTCCTAAGAACACTGTTCCTACTGTGAAGCATGCTGGCTCCCAGGATGTAATGGACCTAGTGCTCTGCTTCAGGGACACAGGCCTATGGAAACAGAGCAGAAAGGGATGGCGTGAGGTATGGAGATAGCTATACAAGAGATCTTGGACTTTGGAGGAATGGTCCAGAGTGTCGAATGCCTATGCTAGCAGTTTTAATCGCCCAATAAATTAGAATAGCTTGTGTTAATAGGAATCACAGCAAATGTTTTATTTTTTTTTTCATTCAAAAAAGCTCACGCATCATGCTTAGAAAAAAAAAAGCGTCGAAACAATCACACAAATTATGGACCAGTTTGTCGAAAATGACCCAGATTATGAGCAGATCTCTAATGCGACGAGGGATGTTAAGGAGAGACTCCTCTTAGAGCTTCTTTGTGGGCAACAAAGTAAACAATAATCCACCATTGATGTCCACATCGCCGAGATGCCCGAATTTTCATATGAGCCACAGCCTGGCCCAGCGTCTAAAATATCGAATTATTAATATTTTATATATTATATTATCATAGAATAAAAGTTCAGCATGGTTCTTTTTATTTGTGTTTGCATCCCTGTTTTCTAGGATTGTCTTAGGCGTTTTCCAGGGTCTTGCCATATTTCTGTGTTTGTACACGTTCGTCAGTAGTAATAAATCTAAGAACGCCAATATACCGCTGATGGCTTTCATTATTTATAAATTTTATAATATTATCCCTTATAACCAATTAGAATTTTTGTAGTGCATTTTGACAGTCTTGTGGTCCATACACAGCTATGAAACAGCAGCTCCTAACTAGGAGTGTCATATCTGGCATGCGAGCCTAAATAAACCCCTGCTCACACGCTGTCTCCCCCAAGACCAAGTCCGTGCAACACTTCCATCTTCATTGGCTTGATTAAGATGAGAGAATGTAATTCTGAACAAATTGGTGGCCTGAAGCTTCAAGTTGTGGTGTTGGCAACCCAGAGCGCTGCTGCATAATTATGGATCGCTGTAAGACGAATCTTGGTCATATTCTTCTTCGGGAAACCGAGAGCCTATGACAGCGAGGCGAAGAGGTGGGAGGTACTGAACGCGCGGAGAGCCGTCCACGGCTTCCTGTTGTGGAACAACACAACATGGCTTCTTATGCTGATGATGGCTTATATGTCTGTACAGCTGGACCCCCCCCCCCCCATCACCTTGCCCCCTGTTTGCAGCCTCCCAACACCACTTCTTTCTCCCCAGGCGAGAGCAGAAATGAAATTGATTAGTAGCGCAGTTTAAAAATAGAAGGGCCGGTTGCCACGGCAACCTTTGCAATGAGTTGTTGCCTTGTTTAATGAAGACCTGGATTTAAGTGTTTTATTTGCGCGTGAGCCGAATGGGGACTGCGTGATGTGTGGCTGGAGACATGGGCCTTGCACGTACATGTTTGCATTAGGAGATAATGCTTTTTAAAACAAAAAAAAAAACAGAAAAGGAGGCTCAGCTGACTTTCGGGGTGTTCTCCCAGTAGGGGAATTTGGGTCATGTCACTCAGCCTGTGAACTTGGTGAACTACCTGTGTTTGTATACCCGCTTACAGAAATAAGTTTTTCTTTTTTTCTCCTCCTCCTCCTCCTCCTCCTCCTCCTCTCACAGAGCCAGAAGCACAACCTGCCACTCTATGCACTGACTTTAACGTGGCCTAAACCAGCCAATTACAAGTCTGTTGCTATGGGCTCTGCTTCCTAATTAGTCTTGTTAGTGACAGGAACTAGCTGTATGCAAATGATGTCCATATTCCCATATTCGCCATTTCCAACCCCCCCCCCCACCATCCGCCTTGCATGTACCCCTCTGACCCCCCCATGAAATATGAGTGTGGTAGCAGACAGTGGGTTGATAGTTACATTGAGCTGCTGTTGGGGAAAATCACCCCTTTCCTTTAAGTCATGCCCCCACAGACCATCGCTCCTTCAACCCTATTGCCCCTGTTTTTTTGGGGTTCGGTTTTTCTTACCTGTCCTGCAATTGGCTCCCAGTCAGTTTTTAATGAGAGGGCCATTCTGGGGGGGGGGGGTGTTTTTTTTTTTTTCTTGCCGTTTTATCTAATTGCAATGTGGTTGTCTGGCCTGCTTAAGGCAGCTCTTGGTGCAGAGTGAAGGCTGTTAAGCTCCTGTTCGTTTTCCATAAGTCACAATTGTCTTACGACAGAGAGAAAAATCTCGTTAATGAGGGACACTCAGGGTTGCACTGGATGATTGCAGCTGATTCTTGCTGGTCCGTGCCTCTTAACAACTGATTATATTAGTACTGTTTCACTTGGCATCACCCGTCTTTATTTTTTTTTATATGAACTGATATTAATAAATGCCTTGTCATTCTAAGGGTGAGATGCCTCTGAGCTACTTCTACTTCTTTTGAATGTTTTGTTGGGGTTTGGGGTTCCTTGATAGGGCAAGAGGTTCCACATGACAGATAATCACACTCTATTTAGGTTTTGGAGGATAGCGTCTGTGCTTTTACTCTTACCCTAGTCCAGGGGTGGGCAATTTTATCCAGAAAGGGTCATTGTCATAATTAGATTACTAATTAGAGGACTGATTGGCTGAAGAGTCCTCACACCTGGGTTTGAACAGCAGGGCTAAAGGTTATCCCAAAAACCTGCATGCACACTCAGGATAAGATTGCCCACCCCTGCCCTAGCCCATGGTTGAGGTCACCGGCTGAGTTAAAACTGGGACTTTGCACATCTCTCTCTGATTGGCTGTATAGCATGTAGTGCTTCTAAATGAAATGCCCGAATTGTTTTAAACAGTGATATGCTTCTATAGCATCTGGTCTTAAGTGGGCATCTTTTTTTCTCCGTGTCGGGTGAAAAATGCCCAGACTTCAACAGTTTCAGATTTCTCAACTTTCTTGTCCGCCTCTAGATGCATGTGAAACTCAAGCGGCACGTGTGTATGTTAAGTTGCTTTAGTTTGAGTTTTTGTTCTTGGGTTGAATAAGGCCTGTTTAAGGCGTGCCTTGCTGTCGTTCAGTTGTTGTGATTACGATGATAAATGTTGACATTAAGGCAACCTTTTTACTCCCATGATGATCTGGGTAGCTTTATTTGGATGTGGGAACCAGAATGAAAAATCCGTTAGGTAGAGTGATCGTGAATTTCTGCCAAATTCACTGTATTCACTGTATTTGTTATTGCATATACTGAAACAAACGTTATTTTTTCATCTGAAAAATAACGGTCTTATCTACACTTACGAGTTGTGATCCTTGATGTTCCAATCAGATGTTTCAGGTTGGAATTCACCTGATTTTTAACGCTGTCTCTTATGAGTGGAAAATCGGTGCACGTTGTCTCTCGCCCCCTAAAGGTAACGCCAAGCCTCTCCCGTTACTCTGGCCTGCTTAATGTGTGCTGACGTCTACGGGCCTGTCCCCATAAAACAAAGCCCGTGTTTCACTTCGCCTTATTAGCTACCTGCTTTCAGAACATGTAGGAGTAGGTGGGCTAAGCTCTGTGAGTTCTGCTTCCTGGCTCGGGCTAGACCTACGTTAAAAGCAGAACGTACGTATATAAGAGCTACCGCCAAATGGGGCTAGGAAAACCCTGGGTCTTGCCCTAAACCACCAACCATCTTGCCGCCTGAAATCACTCCTCTTTTTCAAGACGGCTAACGGCGTCTCTATACACTTTCTATTGTGATGTAGCCGCACGGCCCAGAGTCTCGGATCGCCGCGTCGTTTTTTAGCTCTCCGTGTTAATCCTTGTACCCAGACCAGGTTTGCGCCATATTTAGCACCTTCGGTCCCATGGGAGTGGGGAGGGTGATGGTACAGAGGTGTGCCAAGGCGAGGGGGGAGGAACAGAGCGAGCCACCCAACCGACAGGCAGTTCTAATGTGGACATAAAGAAATGTGATATGTTGGGGGGGGGAGGGGATGGGGGGCGAATTATGAGTTATCGTGGTATGAGCATGGCGTGTCGAGGAACACCGCCCACTCCAGTGCGTTTTTTTTTTTTTGTGCGTTTGCTCCGTCTGTCTCAAACAGGCCCTGCTCCCCCCCCCCCCCCCCCACCTAGCAGCACCACCAAAAAAAGTGCTTTTGGAGGGGGGGGGCTTGGAAATTAAAAATACATTAATAAAAAAAACCTTGCTGTCGCTACCTCTAAGGGGCCCCCTGAAAGTAAGTATGTTTATTTTTACAAGGAAAAGGGGCATTTGGTACTTTTTTTTGGGGGGGGGGGGGTGGGCGGCTCTGTAAGAATGGGACATAGGGTTATGTTTATATGGTGCTTTGTTGGTATGGCATAACTGTAGTAAAATGTGGGGGGTGGGGGGGGCTGGAGGAGAAGGGGAACAAAGAGTGCCTTATGCTGGCACCGGCCTGTGAAATCTCAGTGTGTCTGCTTTTGTGTGGGGCTCTGTGTAGCTTCAGGGCACAGTACAAAGCACTCCCCCCCCCCCCCCCCCCCCCCCGTGCTCTCTCGCTCTACCTCTCCCTCTTCCTCTTCCCCCTTTCTTAGCGCTTGGGGTTCTAGATGCCTCCACTTTACCATATCAGCGTGTTCCGTGTCTCTGAGGCGGACGGAGACCCAGCGTCTCACTGGCGGAATCCGATTGGTCCCAGGCTACATGCCGGAGTCGACGAAGGTGGTGAAAGTGGAAATATTTTGATGGTGGCATGTCAAGGTTTTTTTTTTTCTTTTTCATTTTCTCCCTCTTCCTCCACATGCGGTCTTCCCTTTGCTGTCGTTCCATTTTAGCACCTCTCTCTCTCTCCCTCTCTCTCTCTCTCTCTCTCTCTCTCTTTCTCTCTCTTTCTTCTCTTCACGGAGTGCACAGAGGCGTCTGGTTGTTGTGTTGGCTGGCAGGGTGCCCGGGTGCCGTGTGTGTGTGTCTGCATGTGTGTGTGTGTGTGTGTGTGTGTGGCTCTTGTGCGCATGTGCGGGTTTAACCCGATGGGGGTGAGGGGGAAGGGAGAGCTCACTCTGTGTGGCGACTGAGGGATACTGTCCACGTGTTATGTAAGCGAAATGGGGTGGATGGATGGACGGAGGGACAGACGGATGGACGTAAGGAGGCTGGCCGCTTGCTGGTGCTGTGGCTGCTCTTGCTCGTGTTTGTTTGCCCTCCCAGGTGTCAACTAGGTGGCTGGTTTTGCCCAGGACCTCATTCCTTATTAAATTTCCCCTTAATTGCTTTCACACTTTCTTCTCAAACGAGTGCATCGGCTACCTCTGTCTGCTCATGGATACTAGTTGCTGTCCCCTTTCAGCAAAACGGTTATGATTTATCCTTTTTTTGTTCGTTTTCTAGAGGTTGGTACTTGTAAGCAAGCCTGCACTACTTGCATAGCTATTTTTTTTTAAGTTATAGCTGAAATTCCTGGATGCCCAAGTTTGAAACAATGAAAGCAGCAGCTAAAACTGGAATCCTTTCTCGCACCTTTCTGGGACCTTTCTGGTACATTTTGGCCCTATCTGGTCTTCCCAGTCTGAGTCGCCTCTGAAAAAAAATTACATGACTTCAGTCATCATCTGTTTAGAAGTGTTCCAAAGTATTGCTTTTTGTTCTTGCCTAAAACTATTTTGTTTACTGGTTGCCATACCCTTATGAAAACCCATTGTTTCCATTCTGTGTACTTTAGGAAGGTTGCTGGCAATCATGAATATTGCATCTCTGGTCAGACTGGTGGCCACGACATAAATTTGGAGGGATCTCTGGCTGCGTATGAGTTTCCACATTGGGAATGGAAACATCATAAGACAGGGAACCTGATGCTAAGTGTTGGGAGTTCATTTGTCTTGAATTTATACTTGGTAGCACCTGTCATGTGAGGAGTTCTCGTTTTGCCTGAGATCTGTTTATATATAGTTGACTTGTTCCTTTTTGGATCAATGTGCTGAAGGCTTTCCTGAGCCAGTTTATGAAAAGGGTCTTCCATATGTGTTTAACGTAAACACTGTTTCTGTATTAAGGCATCATTTGGTGTTCTGTACTCACTAAATATGGTCGGTAGCTAGAGATGCATAATATATCTATTAACGTATCGATGTTGGTTGATGTTCGTTAAAAATCAAGACATCCGCATTGGTCCGATGTATCAATCTTGGTCGATTTTTGCTTTCTGATATTAAATCTTTGTATGGTCAAGTTAGCAGCACCAAAGCTAAAGACATAACTACTAAAATAATGGAGCTGATCTCATTGGACAATCAACCATTTTCTATACTGGGATGAGGGACTTTATAGCTTACTCACTTACAGTCTTACTACAGTATCCCAAGTTGGTACTACTTCGCTGATATCTCAGTCTGCAGTAAATGATGTGGTTTCTACAAACATTCTTAAATACTCTTAAGAAGTATTGTCATTGACATCAGATTCACTACAGATTTGTGGAGCTGAGAGCTTAGGTCTTTGATGGTGTGCCTAAAATTAGAGAAAAATATATTAGTTATCATGTTGGCCAACCTGCCTACATCGTTGCACCACTTTCAAATCTCACCCCAGCTCCATGTGTGCCGAGTCCTCACAATGTTGCGTGGATTTCATTGGGTACCCTGCATTTTTCAGTTTCCGCTTGCAACCATCAGTGGCCATTGTGTGTGTGAGAGAGATTTTGCCCTGTAATGGACTGGCATCCTGTCCAGCATGCACCCCAGCGTTGTACACTGCCTCTTGGAAGATGCTCCTGCCCCCCCCCCCTTCTCCACCAAGCTAGATAAGTGTTTAGAAGATGTATCTATGGATGCATCTGCAGATAGTATATGATGGCTCTTTGATATTCAGTGATGTGTTTCTGTGGCCACGTCTTCATTGATTTAGTCTTTCAACGCACAAATATCTTTGGGAAATGTGAAGTTTGATTTGTGTAGTACGTTTGGAACTCCTAAACATGCAGGGCACAAGGCAGGGGAGCACCCTGGGTGGGATGACGGTCTAAAACGGGACACGCATGCCCGGTGGGCATTTTAGAGACATGCTTATAGGCAACAGGAAGGAAATGGAATGGAATACCTGGGGGAGATCCATGTGAACATGAGGAGGACCCACGGACTCGCACATAAGCCGAGGGCAAGAATGGAACTCAGTCCCTGGACGTGGGAAGCTGCTCTCTAAGCCACCCTGCTACCCCCTCCCAATTTCCAGCATGACTATTAAAATGTCCTTCTTGGAGTTAGCTGGTGGTGGCTGAAAGCCAGACCTGTGTGTAATCTTAAGATGCTCATATTTTGTGGAGGAGGAGGAACGATCCAGCATGTGTAAGAGCTTGGTGCTTCAGGCGTCTCTTTTTGACTTGTATGCTAGGACATGGAAAAAAAATAGCGAGGGTGCTCCGTGTGTTAAGCCTCTGTGGTTGTGATCAGAAGGTTGCCAGTTTGAACCCTGTCATCAGTAGAACAGTCACATGTCCATTGGGCCCTTGAGCGAAGGCATGGGGTTCCAAGGTCACTGGGTAAATGGCTGATCTTGAGCTCAGAGTACGAGCTTCACTCTCATGCATAGATATACTGATGAGCCCGAGCATTATGGGCACCCCCACGTGGATCTGGAATGTATTGGAGGGTAAGCCAATGGTACTTGTTGTTACGTGCTGAATCCGGAAGAAATGGGCAGGGATAAAGGCCTGAATGACCTTGAAAAGGCCCTGATTGTCATGGCCATATGACTAGCACAGACCATCTCTGACACAGCAAGGCTTGTGGATATCTCACGGTCAACCGTAGTGATTACCTACTGAGAGTGGTTCAAGGAGGGAAAAACAATTATCCGCCGAGAGGGTGTTGGGTGTCCAACACTTGTAGATGTGAGATATGAACAAACGCTATCCCGTCTGGTACAGACCAACAGAAGGGCTATTGCGGCACAAATGGCAGATAATTTTGGTGATGATCACTGGAGTAATTTGTCATAACAATCCAGTGCATCAAGCCTCGCTGTTCATAGTGCTACGTAGCCGTGAATCGGACTTGTTGGCCCAATGCATCCCACAGATGCTTGACACATACCTTACTGTCTACATGATGCAACAGTAACCAGGATTCATCGGATTTGGTGACCTCCTTTTGTTGTTCGTGCCCATGCTTGTGTGCCCATTGTAGACACTTTCCATGAGGAACTGGGGTTAGCCTGGGCACTCTGACTGGCCTGCGACTACGCAGTCCTGTACACTGCAGCACTCAATGTACGGTGAGTCATGACGCATTACTCCGATGACAATCATCAGAATTATCTGCCATTTGTGCCCTTCTGTTGGTTCATACCATACGGGATAGCCCTCATTCATATCCTGCGTTAACAAGTCTTTGCTGCCCAACACCCTGTTTGGTTTTTTCGTCGTTGGACCACTCAGGAGTCACCACGGCTCACCATGAGCACCCCACAGGCCTTGCCGTTTTGAAGATGCTCTGACCTAGTTGTCTGGCCAAAATGATTTGGCCCATATCAAAGTCACTCGGATCTTCATCCCTGCCTACATCTTCTGTATTCCACATGTCGACTAGAAGTACCAAATGTTAGCTTTCCACGTAATATATACCCGACACGCACCAATTTTTATGAGATGCTCAACCTTATTCACTTAACATGGGAGTGATCATAATGTTTTGGTGCATGAGACACATGTGTCTGTATGGCTCAAAGGAAAGCAAGATGGGCTATACGGAAAGAAGCATTTCAATGTACTTGTACACAAATGGCTAGTAATGCATCATTTCGTGAAAAAGATGGGGGACAGAACCAAACTGCAGGCAAACAAGTATTGCTGAAGCGTGGGTGGTGGTTTCCAGCCCAGAGAGTAACATAGGTCTGGTGACACCCAGATGCCCATGGATGGCTGAACTCAGCATGCCTTGGAAGGTGTGAGGCTGCGATGGCGCAGAGGTCAATCATGCTGGTGCGGTGGGCATGGACCCGTGAAGGTCCACGCTGACTCTGGGCTGGGAGCGGGTCCTGTCCTCTCTGCATGTGTCTGCTTATGCATTATCTAGCTTCTAAGTTATCGTGACAGTCATGCATTCTAGCAAATCCATATACATGAGTGTGTAGAATGCTATTATTATGACGCTCAGATTTCTGAAGGTTCAGCACACTACTGCTTTTTCTCTGTATTACGTTTTGTTCATTTAGCAAACTCCCTGGAGCAATTGAGGGTTAAGGGCTTTGTTCAGGGGCAAAATCACTCTACCGACCCTGAGATATGAATCGGTAAGTTTCTGGTCAGTGGCACAGTGTCCTAACCTGCTGAGCCGCGCACCGCCCCCCGCCCCCAAAAGCTACCAAGAGCACAGCTAGGCTGAGAGAGTAGAGGAATTACCTTGAAAGGAGAAGTTTCAGGAGAGGAGCTCTGATATCAAGCAGTCAGAATTATGAAGAAATGACACAGGATAAAGTCTGAGCCCTGGTCCCCTCTGATCGACTCCAAACATGGATTGCATCGATTCTGGGATTGGAGTCGAATCCGGAAACACGTGGCATCCGCTCACGTTCCAGTCCGCCACGCCGCGGCGAGCTTTCGGCTCCTTATCGGGGCAAATGAGCCAAATCCAAGGGTCACGTACGGTTTCGTCAGCAGGTCCGTCTGTTTCTGCCGGCTTTCCGGGATCCCGTGAAGCACTCCTGACCCGGCTGGGCAAAAATGTGCTGCGAGGCAGATCGCCATTATGCTTTGTGTTACCAAGCAGGGTGATCCCGCATTTATTGAGGTTTAATGTGACAACGTCATTCAAAAGGTATGCTTGACGGAAGTGCATGCTTTGATGATTTAGTGTGAACTTAGCTGCACTGATTTTTGGAATTGGGTAGACCCTAATGTTCCGGAGCTTTTTGACACTTCAGGAAAGGGGAAAACCTAGAATTTCATTTTCCCCATTTGACCTTTGTCTGGAAACCACCTAGGATGTTGGTTAGATTTTGTTGGATTTTTTTACATTACGATTTCTACAAGAGTGGTCCTTCGAATTATATTGTTTAATCTGATAATATGCAAGCCCCATCCTGCATGTGTGTATCGGCCCTTCGCTCCCTCTCTGTGATTTATTTATTTATTTATTCCCTTCTGCTGTTCAGGGTTATTTCTTGAGTGCTTATTAGTGGGGGGAAGAAAATGCCGTCTAATTGAAGCATAGTGTTGGGTGTGACCATGGGCAAGACGGAAACCAATGAGTCACATATGCTGGGGGGGGGGGAGAAGCCGCCTGACAGCAAACAAAGACAAAGTGCAGCTCTTGCCCTGCCGAGTGCAGGAATGCACCCGGACGTGAAAGGACCCCGAGCGCATCGAGAGGGCGATGGCCCTGCCAGGCCGCCTCCCTGCTCCCTTCCCCTACCTCTTTTTTTCCCCCTCTGCTTTTCGCTTTCAAATCGCAGCTGACTCCTTTGTGCGGTGTTTCCCATTGGTAACTGGAGCAAGCTGGCAGTAGTGGTGCAGGGCGCTGGCTTGTCGATAGTGCCGTTATACCTGCCCCCCAGCTGTGATGTAATGTCACCCTTCCCTCACCACCTCTTACTGACCTAAGGATGCAGAAGACAAGCTCAGTGGCAAGGAGGTTGATAAACCCTCTTTGAACCCAGGAGATTGAACTGCTTTCAAACACAGGTGTAGTTGGTGTCTGTTCCAGCACTGCATACTGTACCATGCATTCCCTACCAATCTTGGGCTCCCTTATTTCCATTCAGTTCACTATGGCCTTTTGTATCTGGTTTGGAAGCTATAACGTAGCTAAACTCTCTACGCGCCAAAGGGTTTTTGATGGTTACATGAAGCGCCTGTTGGGGCCCGCTGGTGCAGATGTGGGTTGTGTAAACATCTACTTTATTGGTTTGCGATTAATCACTTTGGGGTAGACAGCTGACTTGGACAATATAAACACGTCCCCTTTGCTAGTAGTGACCTCCTGTCCTGACTCTGGAAATGTTTCTGGTTGTAGGGATGTTGGACGGAGGGCTTGTTCACTCGCCAGATACGTATCAAGACTTCTTATTTGTTGCATCCTTCCATGGCTGGGAGTTTAATGTCCTATTTTTGTCACTGTTTATACGGAATATAACTCCTGCATATTTAAAAGAAGCGCAGGTTTATTGGCAAGTAGTGACTTAGATGAAACGTAGCCGTCAGTCACGGGGCCGTGCGAGACACCCGGTGTCAGGTTTGTTGCGCTCACAAACCCCGCCCCCTTCTCTCTGGGCCCAGGATGGACAGGCTGAGCGAGGAGGCGCTGAGGCTGAACCTTCTGAAGCGTGGCCTGGACACACCAGAGGGCAGTGAGGAGGCCCTGGCCAAGCGTCTCAAGATGGAGGGCCACGAGGCCATGGAGAGGCTGAAAATGCTGGCTCTGCTGAAGAGGAAGGACCTGGCCGGCCTGGAGGGGGACCCCCGGTGCGGGCCTGGCTCTGGCTCGGCGGCCTACGAGGAAAAGGTGAACGGGACCCTACGAGGAGGCGTGTCGGCCCATGGGAGCCTGGGCCGCAGCGGCAAGGAGAACATGGGGGACGAGCCGGTGGACATGAGCGCCAGGCGCAGGTGAGGGAGGTGGGGCCCCAGGACTGGAGGGCGGGGCTTGCTGAGGATTGTTTGACTGATAGATAAATTTGTATGCAAGTGGAATTTTGTCTTCATACGACGTCCCTTTTTGTATGTGTGTCTCTCCCCTCAGCGAGCCGGACCGGGAGCGCCACACGCCGTCTCCAGATGTCATCGTCCTGTCTGACAATGAGGCCTCCAGCCCCCGGGCCTCCTCCCGCTCTGAAGACAGGCTCCGGGCCGCCAACGTGGAGATGTTCAAGGTAGCCGGCAGGCGGGGAGGCGACTGCGCACTTGGCCCCGCCCCAGGGCCCTGACGCGACCCCAGGAGGTATGCGAAGCTCACTCTGCATTTTATCCTCAAAGAGTAAGCTCCCCCTTCCCCCGCACCCCAGGGCAAGAGCGGCGAGGAACGTCAGCAGATGATCAAGGCCCTCAAGGAGGAGCTGCGTCTGGAGGAGGCCCGGCTGGTCCTACTGAAGAAGCTGCGGCAGAGCCAGATGCAAAAGGAGAACCTAGTGCAAAAGGTCAGAGGTTGCGAGGTGTCCTCAGGCCCTGTGGATGCTGTTCCTGTGTGTGTAGGGGGAACGTGAGGCGTCCTCAGGCCCTGCGGATGCTGTTCATGTGTATGTGTGTGTAGGGGGAACGTGAGGCGTCCTCAGGCCCTGCGGATGCTGTTCGTGTGTGTGTAGGGGGAACATGAGGCGTCCTCAGGCCCTGCGGATGCTGTTCATGTGTGTGTAGGGGGAACGTGAGGCGTCCTCAGGCCCTGCGGATGCTGTTCATGTGTGTGTAGGGGGAACGTGAGGCGTCCTCAGGCCCTGCGGATGCTGTTCATGTGTGTGTAGGGGGAACGTGAGGCGTCCTCAGGCCCTGCGGATGCTGTTCATGTGTGTGTAGGGGGAACGTGAGGCGTCCTCAGGCCCTGCGGATGCTGTTCATGTGTGTGTGTAGGGGGAACGTGAGGCGTCCTCAGGCCCTGCGGATGCTGTTCATATGTGTGTGTAGGGGGGACGTGCAGATATCCTGAAACAAAAGCTGTAATTTGTATATTAGGTATATCGCTGTTTTTCTTCAAGTAGGGCTAGAACTTTAGTTCCTCATCACTTTTATCATCCTTTATTAGGATGCCATTAATATGAGTGTGTGTGTGTGTGTGTGGTCCAGGTATACCTTACATTGTGGGGACCAAATTTTTTATTTTTTTTAGTTTTTTTGTTTTAACCATATGGGGACCAGTTTCCTTGTCCCCATATGGGAAAACTCTATTTTATAAAAATCCGTGACTGCAATGAAAAAACTCAAAATGCCAAAATTCTTGTATTTAGCTTGGTTACTTATGGTTATGGTTAGGGCTGGGTAGGGGTTACGGTTGTCATAGTTAGCGTTAGCATTTTTCCCATAGAAATGAATGAGCGGTCCCCAAAAAGATATGACTACACGTTTGTTTGTTTGTGTGTGTGTGTCTGTGTGTCTTTGTGCGTGTTTGTGCGTGTGTGTGCGTGTGTGTGCGCGTGTGTCTGTCTGTCTGTCTGTGTGTGGACGCGCGCATTTGCATCGCTCTTCACTATGAGTGCTGCATACACAGGGAAGTTGCTCTCTCCTGGATGCTGAAACATTGAAGCACAGTGGTTTTTATTAGTGAGATGGAAGAAACCTTAAACTCAGGTTGAAGGGTGTCCCCAGAACCCCCCTTCATTTGGTGGTCACGTCTCTGTGTCCATACCAGGTGCCTGTGGTCCAGAATGCCCCCTCCTCCGTGCAGACGTCTGCCATCCACGGCTCCCAGGGGGCCACCAAATTGCCATCTCGTCCCGGCCACCACGGCCCAGAGACTCAGAACCTGCGAACAGCTCAGGTGAGATCAGGATCTAGACCCCTGCCCTTGGCCATTGTGTCTGTGATTGGAAGGTTGCTGGTTCAAGTCCCATCCTTGGAGGGAATAGTTTTGCCAGATAAATGGCTGATCCTGCACTTGGAGCCCAAACTTCATCCCAAACTGTGTGCAATGGCAACTGTGTATATGTGTGCAAATGGAAATTAAAGCGTCATTTCATTATTACTTGTACATAGTCCTTCATGGGGTAGGGGGCAGTTTAGTTACTGGTCGGGGGGGGGGGGTCATCGTTAGGATGACAAAGCGGGAAATGTGCTCGACAGTATGACCTCCCTGTGCACAGAAGGGCTCGCAGTGTCTCTCCTTATTCTTGGCTGCTATTCATCCGAGATGAATCAGTGTTTTTTTTTCTCCCCCAAACCCACCCCCACAGGGTGCCTTTTGGCAGCTTGTTGACTTTTGTGTTACTGGTGTCAGTGCTGCCACCTAGAGCTTGTTACCAGTGTCAGTGCTGCCACCTAGTGCTTGTTCCAGATACTTGTTTTTCTTGTAAAAATGCATTTTCCTGTTTTTTTTTTTTTTCTTTTGATCTCATTACTCTGCTTCTTTCCATTGTTTCTGCTTTTTTTTCCCCACAGTGTCAGTTTAATTTGTATGAGGTTGTTTAATTTTAATCGTCTGTGTCCCACCTTTACCATCGCAGGGTCACACTGTGATCCGATCGGCCGGCAGCACCTCCATGCCCCAGGTGATGATGTCGCCCCGCGTCATCGCGCCCAACCCCGCGCAGCTGCAGGGTCAGAGGGTGCCCTCCAAGCCCGGCGTGATGCGCTCCTCCGCAGGAGGCGTCGCCGGGGCCATCGGCTACCAGCAGGTACAGCACCTCCTGCACTGTGGTTAATTAGCTGATACCAGCAGGAATTCAGCTGGTTTTGAGTATCGGGGCTCGACTGGCTTTAGTTACGCCTGTGAGCAGTATAAGATGGCATTATATTACATTGTGGATGCTCTTTGTTGATGCAGTGTGAAGGTAATTGGGGTATCACGATAATCCACTATACCTCTGTATTTTCAGGTATATTGTAGTGTTTCTGCTTTGGTGAAATTATTTGTGGAGGATCCAAATACTGCATATCACTGTATAATGTCTAGATGGTATGAAGTGTGAACTTCTCCTTAAAAATTCCTGCTGGCTCCTTAACCATTTCTCCCTCTGGTGGGGTTTCCTTGCATTGATTCTTGTTCTGCCAAGTCTGACAGTCTAGCCGCCTCTTGCATGAGTGTCCTTGACCCCTTTAACGGACTCCCGGTCCGTCTTTGTGTTTGCAGGCCACCAGCCAGCAGGTGTCGACCTCCCAGCGCTCGGGTTCCTCCGCCATCTACATGAACCTGGCTCACATGCAGGCCGCCGGAGCGGGGGTGGGCGCAGTCAGCCCCTCCGCCCTGCCCAGCCCGGGAGTGGGCTCTCTGTCGGACTCGGCTAGCAGCCAGGCAGCTGCCAAGCTAGCCCTGCGCAAGCAACTGGAGAAGACCCTGCTGGAGATCCCGCCTCCCAAGCCGCCGGCCCCACTGCTACACTTCCTGCCTTCTGCCGCCAACAGCGAGTTCATCTATATGGTGGGCCTGGAAGAGGTGGTGCAGAGCGTCATTGACAGCCAGGGTGAGCTGCAGGGAGGGGGCCGTGGCAGCTGGGAGCTCCAGATGGGACTAAAGCTTGCTGCGTTTGTTTAGGATTTGCATCGGCTTTCTCGGTGGGGTATTGTCATCGTTTAATGCCGTGAGTAACTATTTAGACTAAAGAAAAAAGCTTGTGACCTCCAAAAAATAACAAAAGAAAACAATAATGCCCGATTTAGACCATTTTCTCCAGGTCCTCTCTGGCGCCCTCTTCTGGACTGTAATTGTTTTTTTTTTTTTGTGCCACTGCAGGTAAAATGCGAGCAGCACCCTCACGCACAGAGCCCTTCATGTGCGCCCAGTGCAAGACTGACTTCACCCCGCACTGGAAGCAGGAGAAGGGCGGGCGCATCCTGTGCGAGCTCTGCATGACAACCAATCAGAAGAAAGCGCTCAAGGCAGAGCACACTAACCGGCTGAAGAACGCGTTCGTCAAAGCCCTCCAGCAGGAGCAGGTGGGCATGTCGTTGGGAAACGGGGGCACAGCAGGGGCATGGATACCCTGGCAGATTCAGGGGGCCCAACACTGTACAGGGGCTCCTCAATATGTAAAATTATGTGTAAAATTGGTTGGGAGGAAGCAAGGAGAAATTTTGTCAGGGAGTCTTGAATTTTTTATCTACGCCCCTGTTTGGAAGAAATCGTTGAAATGAGTAAATACTTAGCAGATGCATCTTGTAATTTTTTTTTTTTTTTTTGTGGCGGGGAGGTGGGGGAGGTGGGGGAGGTGGGGGAGGGGTGAAATGGATTGTTCCTGAAAATATACTCTGGCTACTTGATGCTGGGATGCCGTCCAGTCCGGTCACGACTGCCCCCCTGTGGCGTGTGTGTGTATGACAGGAGATCGAGCAGCGGCTCCAGCAGCAAGCTGCCCTGTCCCCCAGCTCTGCCCAGACCGTGCCCAGCATCAGCAAGGCGGACTCCATGATCCGACACCACGCGCTCAGACAGGTCAGCCAGACGGCTGTGGCTCAAGCCCCGGCCAGCCCTCCATCTCGTCATTCCCTCATTTGTCTGCAGTGATGCTGTCCAGTCTCTCACCGGTCCAGGGGGACGTCCCTCTTCTGTCCTCCAGGTGTCTCAGCCCCAGGCTTCCCAGCCACCGACCTCCCTCCAGAGGGGCCTGTCCGGTTCCGCCCAGGGAGTACTCTCCAACTTCGCCCAGGCTTCCCAGCTGTCCGTGGCCAGCAGTCTGATGGGCATGACGGGCAAGCGCTGCAGCAGCTCCAACAGCCGGGCGCAGCACGAGAGTCGCCGGCAGCTGTACAGCATCCCCGGTACAGGCGGCGTCGGCCCGGGGGGCGGGGGGCGGGGGGTGGGGGGCGCGTGACCGGTGTCCGAGGAGCCGGGCGGGGGCTGACCGCCTCTCTCTCTCCGTCCTTCACAGGGGTGAACATCGCTTATCTGAACCCCGGGGGCATCGCAGCCCACAAGGCATCCAGCCTGGCTGACCGACAGCGGGAGTACCTGCTGGACATGATTCCTCCTCGCTCCATATCGCAGTCCATCACTGGACAGAAATGAGCCCCGCCCCCTTGCCCCGCCCCACCCCGCCCCTCCCCCACACACACACTGCACCATAGCTGCCCCCTCCTGTCGCATGCAGTGCCTGTTAGTGTGCCTACCAGCCAACAGCCACACGGTCAACGAAGGGAAATGAGAAAAAAAACAAACAAAAATAACGGGATTTACTTTCACATGCATTTTCAAGTTTATTATTATTATTACGGCTACTGCTATATTACTGCAACCGTTAGTTATTGTTCTCAGTGTCCGTTTGTGAAATTCTGGCCCAGCTGCCTCCTCGGCCTGATCTCATCAGCTTTGCTCGCGGTTCCGCTCGTGCTCGTACCGGGTCCGTGCCGAGCGAAACGGGCCGCTTCAGTTACGGGACGTGCGGTTCCCTTTCGTCGCCAGCGTATGATGAGATCAGCTTCTTTGGATCCATCTGGACCATTAAAGCCTAGCACCATCTAGCGGCCATGTCACAAAAGTTATTGTTGTTTCCCCCCCCCCCCCCCCCCCAAGCCAGGGGTGAGGCATGATGGGAAATGAGTCCTGCATGTTGGGGTAGTGCATGCTGGGATGTGGCGGGTGCGGGCAGTCAGCCTTGTTCTGGGGTGGGTGGACAGTGCTTTTGAGTGGCGCGTTCCCGGGTCCGTCCCGCCTGCTTGCCGGCCACCCTGGGAAGTAGGTGAGAAGGGTTTGAGGTCAAGGTCACCGCTTTCAGTGTTACGAAGGTGCTCAGTGCGTACCGCCCGCTTTGTGACTTTGACAAGTTGGGACAGACTTTTATTTTTCTCTCTTTCTGCATTTCCTGCAATGTAGATTAGCATCACGGTCATTATCATTTTTACTATTATTATTATTATTATTATTATTATTATTATTATTATTACTACGTGTAGTATTTTCAATCCCTTACGGTCCTCTCCTTTGTAGTGGGGGTGTTTGGCAGGGTGGGGGCACCCTCAGCCAGGGAGGGGGGAGGGGATGCAGTGTTTCTGTGAAAAGCTTAGAGCACTTCTTGCCAACTTCAAATCTACGGCGTCTTCTCTGGGGGAGGTTGTATACCTGAGAGGTGCTTCGCCTGGGAGACGATAATGAAAAAGCTAGCAGACTATAATGCGTGTCAGATGTATTGTATGTAAATGGGTAAGACGGAAGCATAGGTTAAGACTAAACATGATTATATTGCAGGGCTAGGGTTAAAGTCTATACCAGCAATGCATTGGGGTCATCTTCATTGTGCCCCCGCATGCTTTCCGTGAACCGAAACAGCAGTAGAATAGGAACACCAATCAGACCTCAAGAGAGAGCAGGAAGTGGGCGGAGTTGGATTTGCTCTGTCTCATGCCAGTTAAACAGCTATGTCCAGTGGCATAGACGTCTTAAGTTTCTTTGTACTGTCTAGTTTTTCAGCTCAGCATTTTTTGTGTTCTTACAATTGACCTCCTGCTTCCTCCCCCAATCAGTGAGAAGCATGAAGAGGGAGGTGGGAGTGTGGGGAGGGGGGTTATGTGCAGTCTGAATAGTGTAGCAGTGGCCCCAAGTGTGTGGGGGTGGGGGAATTAAGGTCTTTGCACTTGCTGTGGGCCACAGCCGTCAAGAATTGACTGGTCGGCTGCCCCCCGCTGAGGGAATATGGTGCCCAGCGTGGCCCGCGGGGGGGGGGGGGGGGTGGGGGAAGCTTCATTCCACAGCCCTAGCGCGTGTGCTCGGAAATCTGTGGGGCCTGCATATCCGTTATCTCATGGGGGGAGGGGTGGTAGGTCTGTGGGTTTCGACACCTGTGGGGGGGGAGGGGGGGGGGTGGCAGGAGTTCGTTGGGGGATTCCCAGCACACCCCCAAGTGTTCCCTCGTACACGGCGAGTTTCCCACGTCCTCCACCACGAGGGAGCTTATCGTCCTGACGCTTTCCTTCCCGCTGGCCTTTCGTAGCTGGTTCAGTTTGCAGGGTGTATCGAGGGGGACTTCAGGAGCGTCCTTCCGCGGGATGGGGCCTTCGGCCTGCAGCGCGAGCGGCCCCTGGCTACGGTATCCTCATGGACAAACTTGAACAGCAGGTGCAATATGGGAGAAGTCACGCGGCGACACGATTACGAGCGGCGGCTTCTCGTAATTTATTTAAATATTAATAAATGCACGCCCAGCTGGTTAGCTCACGAGTCGGTGCAGTTCTTGCTTTTAAGTCTGGCGTTGAGGGTTCGTTCTTGCTTTTGTTTGTAACGTTTTCTGTGTCACTGCTAAGTCTCATGTTTCATATAAAAATCTCATTTTCATATTAAAAACACGTGCAAGCATACATGTTCAAACACACACACTCGCAAGCACATGTACACACACGTACTATGCGTAATTCATTAGTGTATCTTTCTTTTATTAACCAGAAAAATAAACAATTTTTGAATGTCTTCTTTTTAAAGGTTTAAATATTTTTAGAACTTGACTTCCTCTGGCTTCTTGAATCCGTTCTGTGTTTCTGATGGGTTTTCATTTTTGTAATAAAGAAATATTAAAATTTAAACAAACAAAAGATTGTTTGAGCTATGAAATGAAATGACAATATTTACTAGGCCAGAAGTAATAATAATGACTTATTGTACATAAGCTTTTTTTCCTCCTTGGACTAAGAAAAACAAATAAATCATTGAAATTAAGATGGTTGTATATTGTGTAGAGAGGTTAACAGAAAGCCATGAATATTGTGAAGCTTGTCATTTTGTTTTGTGATCACTGTGTATTTGTGCTACAAATGTGCAAAATGTATAGGGTTCTGACACCTCTGGGTTCTTTTTATGACAATAATAATGATTATTTTTACTAGCTACTCGGAAGCATTTGGGCCCAGTGGTGTAACCTTTCGTTTCCTGGTGTCCTGCTGGAGAATCCCTTTGCTCCGTTTCATGTGTGGTCTGCAGGAGCAGTACTGAGTGTCCCAGTCATTTGTATACTTTATTTTCATGTTCCCATTACAGGATCCAAATGCAGCTCAGCCGACAGATTTTACATTTTTTTTTCCAACTTAAGCAAATACTTTTGCCTTACAACCTGAAGTGGGTTGAGAGAACCTGAAAGGACAAAAATTATTGCCGTTTTCTTTTTTCCTTTAAATATGCGTTGAAAGACTTTTAACGCTTCTACATGAAGTTTTTGACTTCCGTGGTGGAGTCCTCTATTTCCACATTGGTTGAAGAAGCAATGGACCCCCCCCCCCCAGACACACACACACACACACACACATACACTGCCTGGCCCTAAATGACTTTGTTCCATTTAGCAGGATCTGTAATACATGGAATCTTACCAAAAGGTCACCAAAAATTTGACACGTACATACTATT
Source organism: Paramormyrops kingsleyae (assembly GCF_048594095.1). NCBI lineage: Eukaryota > Metazoa > Chordata > Actinopteri > Osteoglossiformes > Mormyridae > Paramormyrops > Paramormyrops kingsleyae. Next base: position 5,749,174 of record NC_132805.1, read on the forward strand.
ATTATTATTATTTGTCTTTCAAATTTGCTTGAAAGTAGTTGAAATAAAATATGTGAAATACAATTGGATATGACCAATTTTCAGTGTATTCCTGGTTTTGATGTACTCTGGGCAACAGCCTTGGTGCTCCCACGCGAGTCGAGCATGAACGCCTGCTCGTAACACGGACCGGGCCGATCGAGAGGCACCAGCCCTCCTGTTAACAGGTCTCTGGGTATCATTAACATGCAGGTTTGCATCCGCTGCTGCAGAGTGTTATGTAGGAAGCGGTGACCATATACTGCCTTGTGTTTGCAAAGGGTCTCTCTGATTGGTTTATTCCTGATGAGTTTCCTCACTTAATACTTGTTGCTAAGCTATGGATGGAATCAGGCTGTGTCTTCATGCAGGGGTAAAGTCTGTTATCTTCAAGCCTGCTTTTGAGATGCAGAGCATATGGGGGGGGGTTGTGTCTTTACACCAGAAGATGAGCTGAAAGTACATGCATGCAGTGCTGAGGTACTGCTGAGGCTTCCAGTATCTACAGACATGGGATGATTTAAATGGGACCAGAAGGAACGGTACTGAATTGGACCTTAATGCTAAAAGTAAAATGACAGCGTTCAGTTGTCTTTTCACAATGAAATCAGACCTATTGCACATAATTTATATTTATGTTTTAAGAAAAAAGAATTGCTGTTTGAATACTGCCAACTGATTTATAACAATTAGAGACAATTAATGATTATGCATTGACTGAAAGAAGCTAATTTTGGAGGAAATAACTTTGTAATAGATATCTGTTTAATAAAGGATGGATACATTACTTTTTGTTTTTTATGTTTTTCGTCTGGTGTGTGTGTGCGCGTATGCATTTCTTTGTTCCTTTTTCTACCTGTCTGCCATATATATATAGTGTGTGTAATGCAATGCATTCTGGGAATGGATGGGTACAAAATGTTCTGCAGTGCAGTATTCTGGGCTTGTGTAGATACTGTTTATCAAAGAACATTCAGCTGTGGGTAAACATTTCATTAAGGGTGTATTAAGGCAGCCATATATTTGCTGCTGCATTAGAATATCTACATAGGCCTGGTGTTACGAGTGCACAGTAAACCGTGATGAAGATGGTTTGTCAGTGGCCATAGTACATTGTGTATTTTCTGTGTATTTGAAGAACATTTATGCTGCTTGAGGAGCTGTTTTCCATGCCCCTGTGTGTGAGGATGATGTGATAGCTGTTTGGAGTTCTGGGGGGTGGATGTTCAATGGTAAACTTTTGCCATTTTTTTTTCTATTATTATTATCATTATTTATTTTCTGTCTGTTCGATGAGTCTAAGGTGTCCTGTCCTGCTGGGAGAGTCACAGTTGGAATGGGGCTGCAGTTTGTGCTGCGTGATTTGTCACCTTGTTGAGTCAGAGCAGCCAGAACAAACCACCTTTTAAGTCACTGTTTGTTTATCTTGCAGTTTTATTCATGTGCATTTTATTAATTGTTTTTTGATTTTTTTTTATATAAAGATGGCTGACTATCTGTGCAGATCACAATCTTGCACAACCTAGACCAAAGAACAGGAATGTGCCCCCCCCCCCATCCATGGAGATGACAGATATATATTGTGTGTATGTGTGATCCAAATGAAACTGGTGCCCTTTCACAGCAAAAAGTCTTTGGGGTTAGTTCTGTTTTAAACATCCTTTTCTTAATGTCACTTACACACTGTTAATGTTCTCAGTGCACCTCACTTTTTGTCCCTCTCCTGTTTAGGTGAGGTTAGGGTCATCAAGTTAAAAGGGGAGTTTGTGAATGTGAGTTTGTGCTGAATTATGTGCGATTCTGTCTCACTACATCTATATGCGTTCTGTGAAAGCTTACTTCCTCTGTGTGTGTGTGTATAAGAGAGAGAGAGTGGATGTGCAGGGGTGTGTGTATGTGTGAGAGAGAGTGTGTGTGTGTGTGTGTGTGTGTGTGTGTGTGAGAGAGAGAGAGAGAGAGAGATTGTTTTTCACATAGAAATTAATGGATAGTCCCCACAAAGATAGGATTACAAACGTGTGTGTGTTTTGCAGGGATGTGCTTCTTGTTGTAAGTTTGTGTGTCTGACTGCGCTGCCTTGTCTAAGGTCTGGGATTTTTTTGTTGTTTTTGCTCCATTTCATCCATCCCTCCATCTGTCCATCCATTTTCTTATTTTCTTTCACATGGATCAGTCTCTTCTATGAATGCCTTGAAGGATTGTTGTTAATGTTTCCTCAGGGTGTAAGGACGTTCTGCCATCTTTGAAGATTCCCACAAACCAACACTTCTCCATCAATCATCTGAAATTCACAGGACCATCAAAATTCATGGATTTCACATGATTTCACATAATATGCTGACATCAGCTGTATAGTTTTTACGATCCAGTTTCGCCAGATTATTATGAAAGTCCATGCTGCTGGTCTTTTAGTTTTTTGTTAAGGCTTAACATTTTTATTTCTAGCCAAAACTGCATGTAAGGTACTTGGTTGATTTAAGAAGAGCAACTGCATCAGTGTATTTTATAGATGCATTACTGACTGATTTTAGTTTTTCTTCCTACTTTGAATTGTTACTGGTAATTATGCTGTTTTACTGCTATAAAGAGATTTGCTTAGTCGGAATTGCTTCCGCAAAGTATCTAGTCATGTAAATGGGAAACGTTTAATAGTGTTGCTAAGCAACAAAAACAACAACAATTATTCTGAACAATTGCCCTTCACATAAAAAATTGAATACTTTTATAATGATATAATTATGTAAATAGGTTAGCAGGCCTGCCAGAATGCTGGAGAGAGTCTGAGGTAAGACAAATTCTGCAACATGTACCCCTGGTTGACATATTTTAATGAAAGAAAATAGATGTGCAGATCTATGAATGGCTTTGCTTTCAGCTGTTTTATTTATTGCTGGTTGATTATTCTGTTTGAATGGCAATGACTCAATGATCACAGTTTTTAAACTGCATTTGTTATGGTACCATACTGTGTGGATTTCCTGCAGCCCTGGGTTATCATTGAATATTTAGGCCTATCTAGCAATTCTTTGCTGGCTTATTAGTATATTATGGTAAAAGTATTGCAGCATCAAGACACTGGCTCCCAGATTCAAACGATTTTTCTGCATCAATATTAACTAGACATGGCCTTCTTGCAATGCTTCTTTCCCCTGCAATTTATGTGTTGTAAAATATGAGTTGCTTGTTTTCACTGCACTGCTGCGCATGAGTTGTCTGTTGTGTGAATGTTCTTGATGAACTCGTTGGCCAATAAAAGACCTCGAGCCTTGAATCTTGCGACGTGAGGGTGTTCTCAGGATATACGGAGAGGGCTGGACTGGCCATCTGGCATAGCAGTTATTATCCCGGTGGGCTGATGGTACGTGGAACAGCAAAATTTACCGTGAGCTTCCGCAAAGCCCCGGACTGATTTTTAATCCTAGTCATATCCTGTATGCAGACGTCAAGTGTCAATGTTTCACATTGAGATAAAGCCTCAAGAAAAACAACTGAATAAATGAATAAATAAATAAAAAAACAGTAATAAAACACATATGGGTAAATATCAGCAATCAAAACTAGAAATTTTATATGTAATTACACTACATATACAGATTTCGGATTTGGTATTGCCTGGCCGTTGTGATTTGCTCACATTCGGTTTCTGCTGCATTGGACCGATTAATAATGAATGAGATGCTCTTTTGAAGGCACTAATCTGTATGCAAAATACAAAACATTTGAAAGGTTCCGCTCCGAACAGCTAAACCTCGCTTTTCTGAAGTTATCTTTCTGTGCAGATCAAACTTCTCTCATTGCCGTCCTTTGTCCTCTTCCCCCTGTTTGGACTAACATTTCTCAATCAGCATCTCGGTATTTGTCAAGAATAAGTGAAGTAGGTGTAAAGGGATATTGTCAGATGTGCTGAATGTTGACCGCATGCTGCACAGAAAGTCTGCAAATAGACCTACGTAATTAAGACGACGCAAATAGTTCTTGGTCTGAACCATAAATAAATAATGCTAAATATGCTGTATATTGAGGTAGTTGACTGGCAGTACACTGATATACATAATGTCTTATTGTGTTTTATTAAGAGACGAATGCATTACCGTACGGCTGTGGTCTGTTAATGCGCAAGACACTTTTTAAATATGATGTTGCCATTTCAAATCTTACCACCAGGTTGTAGTGTTCGCTATAAAACTAAAGTTTAAATGAGCTATGTCAGTAGAAATGCATGTGACGATTGGAACTGCATTCCATTCAAAAAAAGATAAAATAATAGTTGGTACAGCATGTACTGTAGAGAATTATGACATTACGAGTCCCAGGAGAGCGAGACTTGCTAAGCAATGCAAATGTAAGTGCTTCGCCGAAGAGGCTTCAGCAGTTTACTGACATCACCGCCGAGCGTTATACAGCGCTTACAGACTGACATCACCGCCGAGCGTTATACAGCGCTTACAGACTGACATCACCGTCGAGCGTTATACAGCGCTTACAGACTGACATCACCGTCGAGCGTTATACAGCGCTTACAGACTGACATCACCGTCGAGCGTTATACAGCGCTTACAGACTGACATCACCGTCGAGCGTTATACAGCGCTTACAGACTGACATCACCGTCGAGCGTTATACAGCGCTTACAGACTGACATCACCGCCGAGCGTTATACAGCGCTTACAGACTGACATCACCGTCGAGCGTTATACAGCGCTTACAGACTGACATCACCGCCGAGCGTTATACAGCGCTTACAGACTGACATCACCGCCGAGCGTTATACAGCGCTTACAGACTGACATCACCGTCGAGCGTTATACAGCGCTTACAGACTGACATCACCGCCGAGCGTTATACAGCGCTTACAGACTGACATCACCGTCGAGCGTTATACAGCGCTTACAGACTGACATCACCGTCGAGCGTTATACAGCGCTTACAGACTGACATCACCGTCGAGCGTTATACAGCGCTTACAGACTGACATCACCGCCGAGCGTTATACAGCGCTTACAGACTGACATCACCGTCGAGCGTTATACAGCGCTTACAGACTGACATCACCGTCGAGCGTTATACAGCGCTTACAGACTGACATCACCGTCGAGCGTTATACAGCGCTTACAGACTGACATCACCGCCGAGCGTTATACAGCGCTTACAGACTGACATCACCGTCGAGCGTTATACAGCGCTTACAGACTGACATCACCGCCGAGCGTTATACAGCGCTTACAGACTGACATCACCGTCGAGCGTTATACAGCGCTTACAGACTGACATCACCGTCGAGCGTTATACAGCGCTTACAGACTGACATCACCGCCGAGCGTTATACAGCGCTTACAGACTGACATCACCGTCGAGCGTTATACAGCGCTTACAGACTGACATCACCGCCGAGCGTTATACAGCGCTTACAGACTGACATCACCGTCGAGCGTTATACAGCGCTTACAGACTGACATCACCGCCGAGCGTTATACAGCGCTTACAGACTGACATCACCGTCGAGCGTTATACAGCGCTTACAGACTGACATCACCGCCGAGCGTTATACAGCGCTTACAGACTGACATCACCGCCGAGCGTTATACAGCGCTTACAGACTGACATCACCGTCGAGCGTTATACAGCGCTTACAGACTGACATCACCGTCGAGCGTTATACAGCGCTTACAGACTGACATCACCGCCGAGCGTTATACAGCGCTTACAGACTGACATCACCGTCGAGCGTTATACAGCGCTTACAGACTGACATCACCGTCGAGAGTTATACAGCGCTTACAGTAACCGAACGTAGGCTGCCAGGCTCCGTCTTCGGCTCAATAGCCATGGTCGAGATAATGACTATCGATGGCAGAATTTATTTCAAAGGAGAATTTAAATCGTTTGGAAGCCATATGCATATTTCAATTGGTAACACTCATGCCTTAAACTCCCAGGATTGGTAGGCGTAGGATTTGAACCTGTGTGCGCGTGCGCGTGCGCACGTGGGTGTGTAGTCATGTGTATATTACATTGTGGGGACCGAATATCTCCACAATGTGATCAAAAAAAAACTGTAATTTTCACCTTTGGAGACATTTTGTCGGCCCATAAAAATCTGTGAATGCAGTAAAAAAAAAGAAAAATGTACAGAAGCTTTGTATTTTGGCTACTTATGGTTAAGGCTGTCATACTTGGGATTAGGGTTGTGCCTATAGAAATGAATGCAGTATGTGATTTCCTTTGTGTGACTTGGTGGCCTCCCATCTAAGCTGTTCCTCTGTGCTCTTCTTGACATTGTCCTGAAAAAGCATTAGGTAGTTTGATAGAAGCAATACATTTACCAGACATGCTCAGATGTCCTGTAGACAACTCTTACACTCAACATTGCTGCTCATTATTGCTTTAACCACTTGTATTTCTTGCAGTCTGAGGTGAGCAGAAAGTCCATTATGAATAATCTAAAACTCTTCATAACGCATAACTGTGATGCAGTTGTTTGGCTAGGTTAGGATGCTGTGGTTCTGATCAGAAGGTTGGTGGTTCAAATCCCATGGTCAGTAGAGTGGTTTCACCATTGGCCCCTTGAGCAAGGCCCTTGACCCCCCCCCCCCCCCTCCCCCAAATGCTTCAGGAACTGTCAGTCCTTGCTTTATCCTTAAAAGAAGGACTTTGGATAAATATGCCTGCTAAATAAATTGTAATGATAAACGAGAAAATTCCCTATCAACTTGTAATATGCGCTAAAATCAGAGCTGGTCTCCCACGGTGCCGAGGGATGAATTTTGCTGATGAGGGTGATGAGGCTGATGAGGGTGATGAGGCTGATGAGGCCCACATATCTGTCGGTTTATGGGGAAAAGACTTGGTGTGCAAGATGGCCAGTCCATCCCTGACTAAAATACACGGATGCACTTGTACTGGGCATCTTTAATCTTGTCATCAGAAGAGCTTTTCAATTGCATTATGTGGGGGATGAAACAACAGGAAAATACAATTGCTCCAACTTGCCATTTAAGGAGAGGTCGTAGCGAGAGTCTGCCAGACCAAAGAACACCTCATCTTTTCCCCATAGAGCTCTCTGCGTTACTGCGTTGGCATAGAGTAAACGCAGCCAAAATTAAGCCATTTTGCTGGCCCTGTTTTCTCAGCTTGCCTCTTTTCATTTCAGTCATGCTGGCACGATTTCTTTCCTCCTCCCATTTCCGACGCTTTTAAAACGTTGCACCGAAACCTGGCTTCATCATTCTCGCCAGCGAGCATTGTTTGGGCGACCTTTTCGGATTGGAAGCGCGGCGAACGGCAGCTTTGCGTAGTCGTCACATCGCACGTGTTTTTTTATCATTATTAATATTGCTGCACGGATCCGTGAAATGCATTTGCAGCCGGGGCCATCTGCAAAGTATTACAGATGCTGAGGGGGCTGGCTGCCTTTGTGCGGTTTTTATTTAGACCTGGCTGAGGTGTAGGAAGCCTGGAGACAGGAGCATGGTATTTATTCAGCGGCCCTTACAGAAAAACAGGAATGGGCTGGCAGTGTGGATCGGCACACTGACAGGGGCTTACAGCTGAGAGGCCACGAGGGCGGAGTTAGCCCACAGTCCCCTTTTTATCATTTGTTAACCCTGCTGTCAGCTGGACAGGACTGCACTGTCTGTGCTGAGGATGAGATGCCTGCTTTTAAGTCAGTGTCTATGTTGTAATTTTGTTGCACCTTAATTTTTAACTCGCTGTGTGGCTCTGTGCCGGTCCGGGGGCCGTTGAGCAGGGCTCCTAACCCCCCCCAGCCTCGTGGGTGCTTGTGGCTGCCCTTTGCTGCCAAGCTTGCTCTCATCTACATGTGTATCATAGAGAGCAAGACGGGGTAGGCGAAAAGGGAATTACTAATAGTTGATGTTTTATTGATCCCCATGGGGCAATTGTGTTTACGCCTCCCTCAACTTGCTTGTTGTAGAGTAAGTTGTCTGCGAAGGGCAGCCACCCATAGCAGCACCCAGGGAGCTGGACGTTAAGGGCCTTGCTCAAGGACCCACAAACGTGCCGAGGTTGGGTTTGAACCAGCAACCTTTTGATTACAGGCACACAGGCTTAGCCCACCAATCCACACGCTGGCCCTTGTAGGGTCAATGCTGCACCCCAGATGGGCTCCGATTCCCTGAGAGTTGGGAAGGAGCAAAAACGCCGACCCTATGGGGGCCCCCGAGGAGAAACACTGCAATAAAATATTATTACCATTATTATCATTAAAGGCAGGATCTCCCCCCTCCCCCTCCCCCTCCCCCGACAGGCAAGTATTCATGTTCTGCACTGGTTATGAGGTATCAGAGCTGGCAGAAAAAAAATCAAGAAATCCCCCCACATAAAGATACCAGTCCTTCTGATAGATGTGCTTCTTATACTTACTGATGAAAGCCGCTACATTTCCAATCACAGGTTCACTTCCTTCTAAATATGAATTTGTCCACGTACACTACAATATATGAAGTGCTCTGCTCTTATTGATTTATTCATTGTACCTGATAGTACGGAATCATTCCAATTGCAAAAAGAGTAAATTTACCGTTACTGTTGACTACGGGTGTCTACTTTTCCTGCATATTGTTGTCTATTGAATGATTAGAGAGCATGAAAAGGCATGTAAGTTTCCTCCCAGCCTTTCTCTTCTTGATCCCAGCGTTTGTAGCGAATGCCCAAGACCCACCTGCCTGCAAGTGACATGGAATGTGAGGGGAAATCCGAGAACCGCGTGGTCAGTTTTGGAGTATTCAAAAGGCCGAACGAATTACGGGCGTAATTACAAACCAGCAAGGACTGGGGCAAACCGTGAAGTGCATCTGCATCCCGAGGCAGAGATCGGAGCCGTGAACGGCAGCCCAGAAGCAGCTGTCGGTGCTGTCACCAGCCACTCGAGGAGAGAGGGCATGCGAGATACCAAGGTGTTATGAGGGCTCCTGCTCAAGAGGAGAGCCACTCATCGGCACCACGGAATTGAAAAGAAAAAAGAGAAGAAACAGATATGGCAGATTAGAATATGCCCGTAAGCAAAAAACGGGGGCCTGGGATTTCAAAGCAGACAAAAGCCTGACCTGAAAAACTGAGAGGTTACTATGGAGAAGAGAACAGTATTCACTCTTCAGAGCAGAGAAGCGGTGTGACCATTATGGTCTGGGAAAGACCGGGTACCTTGGCTACTGGCTCATTAGTTGCCTTTTAACCTCGATTTTAGTCGTTCCGAAGTCTGTATTTCCTGGTCGACTTTCCTCAGAGGAGCAATGATCAAATCCTTCCATTTTGTGGGATTTTACAGTTAGCATTTGGCAACCCGCAACTAGTCTATCATCTGATCTGTGGGACTGCTGCACAATAGTGTCAACCAAGTCATCCTTCCCCACACAGTCAGTAAGGACAGCAGTCAAAAGAAGGCTCAGGTTTGCTGAAATATTTTGTCTGCTTATAGTAATACTTCATAGTATACTTTTTTTGGGCGGCTTTTCATTTCTCCTGGAACATTTAGCCAATGAGTTTCAACGGCACACAATTAAGCTGGAACTTAGAGAGGCTGCAGCAAAGAATTACAAATGACTAGGAGGCTGGTGAGCTAAATTTAATTGTAAATTGAGTGGCCCCCGGGTCAGGGCCCCGTCTCCGCGCTTGTCATCACCGGGTGCCAAACAAAGAACGTTTCATTGTAATAAATTATGATCCAATGCATACAAAATAGGATCCTCTCCTCGCAAGAAAAAGGATATTCGGCATTACTAATCTCAAGAGCAGGCCCAAATGCAAATAGCTCGCGAATTTACAATGAAGATTTCGCCATTGCCTTCCCCAAACAGCCTTTCCGCCAGAAGTGACATTGGAATTCTGAAGGTGGCAGAGTTTTCCTGCACCTCTGCTGGGTATGTGTCCATGTTAGCCTTCACACAATTTGTTTTTTATCACAATAACTCTTTTAACCACACGGACATGTTGGAACCGCAAGGTAGGCCAGTAGGGGGTGGCGTGCCCTGGATTAGGACGCGGTGCCTATGATCAGAAGGATGCCGGTTTGAATCCACACTGCCTGTGATCAGAAGGATGCCGGTTTGAATCCACACTGCCTGTGATCAGAAGGATGCCGGTTTGAATCCACACTGCCTGTGATCAGAAGGATGCCGGTTTGAATCCACACTGCCTGTGATCAGAAGGATGCCGGTTTGAATCCACACTGCCTGTGATCAGAAGGATGCCGGTTTGAATCCTGAGGTCAGCAAAGTGAACTCACCATCGCCCCCCTGAGCAAGGTCCTCAACCCCTACTTGCTCTAGGCAATGTCTTGCCCTGCTTTCAATTGCACATTGCTTAACATAAGCGTATCTGCTAAGTTAATAAATTGTAAATCATAATTACATACCCCTGACACATGCCCTAAAAATGGGAAAAAATAAACATAGTATTGATTGTAAAATAACTTTATTGATGTTGAAAGTGACTCACACGACAAAGGTACATCCACAAGGCCTCTGGCACAGACCAGGGACACTGGGAATGAAGTCTGACTTCCAGGATACAAACAGCGCATCAGTGTCATAGAATTATGAGACACGCCAACAAACGGCAAAAGAAATGTTGCCTTTCTCGTTATTGTAAATAAAATAAAATACAATGCATACTTCCTTCCTGCAGCCTGTGTTTCGGATTTACATCTTTTGATTCCTGTCTACGTAGTATAATGAGCACTTTTTCACACCAGAACACATTTCCAACTGCGAGGTGAGCTTTTCGGTCTACAGGCACGTGACCATTCTGTGTCTGGAAAGGCTGGACACCATCATCATGGAGACGCCACTAGGGAATGTCACCCACTTTCGAGACAGAGCCGTCCCTGGGCCCGCCCCCCCCCCGAAGCTCTCGTGCCGGCTCACTGCCGTTTCGCCCTACCGAAATCAGACTTTCGTGTCGTCCTGTCCGGCGCGTTAATGTAAATGTAGCTAATGGTGCGCGGGCTACGTGCGAGTCTCTGTGTCGGTGATGCAGCTCAGCACTGTGTCATCCTAGGGGAACCTGTACAAGCGGAAGAGGTCTTGTATCATAGTGAACTGCTGTAAAGGTTTTACAGTTTTCTTAAAGTGTTTAATCAATCTATTGAAGCATATCAGGGCTTTTGCATAGCAGATCAAAACAAAGAAGGTTTCTGAGCAGTAGTGAGGGGTAAATTGTGCAAAAAGAGAAAAATCCCACCACTGATTTTTTCGATTTATTTTAAGCAGCAGTTCCTGGCCCCGAATCAATATTTACCTCTCAGGAATATTTCTATTTCCAGTACATTGAAAGAATAACTCCTTTTTTTTTCTTCTTTCAGATGCAGAAAACTGAGGGGACCAAAAAAGAAAATAGCTGCAGCATCATGACAAGCTTGCTTGCGAGTGTCATTCTGAGGTGTGAAGCCAGGCTGGAGGGAACAGGATGTGATGTCAAACTCATCAAAATGCTGTTCCACCAGAGCTACTGACACTCAGCCCCCTTGCTTGCGGTCAGCTATTGAAATGGTGCTATGAAATCTGAGGTGAGCTGTCGGCATACAGAGCAGCTTGCTCTACGTTAACGTGAGGGTTGGAGTTATGCTAAATTGTAATGAATTCAGGGTGTTTATCATACTTTTTAGTTGAAAGCAGCTGTATGACATAGTGGTGCATCTATACACAACAGTGAAACAGTGGGTATAGCTTTAATATCTTGATGGAAAAGGAGATGTCATTAGCTGTTGAAAAATAACTGACTAATTATCATTTTAATTTTCACTATCTCCACTGTGTTACATTCCAGACAGAGAAAATCACAATATTGTAAGCCCGAAATATCTACTATTCTTTAACTTGGCAAGACAGTAGAATAGAATAAAACACATTCTTTTAAATTTTCACTATGACCAAATCAAACATTTAGGCACTATTCCACAAAACACATTTCTAAGATCAGATTTAGGGTTTATTACTAGTGGTGACCCTTGACTTACAGCTGGTAAATTCAGAGTAATTACAGTTGATTGGAATGCACAATTATAACTACTCGACACTTAGTCTCAACTTCATATAGATATTTTATGTTCTATACCTACATCTGTTCTGCTTGATTTTTTTTATTTTTTTTGAGTTGGAACATCTTTGCGAGATAATTATTACATCAGTTAAGACATATATATTTTTTTTATTTTGAATTACTATAGAAATATAGAGAACATCCAGGCAATGGTATAGGAAACAAAAATGGTGATTTATCAGGTGATTATAATATATTGCTTTGCTGTAGTGTGTTTATGATGCTGATTTGTAAAACAGAGCATCACTAAATTAACACTACTTACTCATGGTCAATCAAACAGTAACATCGTATGACACTTGGAAGAACACAAATTGATATCTTAATAAATGATGTTCTCATATATGATCTATATATACACACATATATATGCCTATATATGTGAAAATTGATATTCATAATTATTTAATGTTTAACACGGTCCAAGGACTGAATCACACATTTGAGTGTAACAGCTGAATGATGTGTAATTCAGGCCTTACATCACGTCACATCACATTCCGCAGAGTATTCCTTTGGGAGTATACTTCACCTGCTTTATTCATAATCAGCAAACATTCATTCAGCAACCCTTCACTGTCCACATATTAGGCACTGATCTCTGCGCAGTTACGGAAACCCTAGATCATTATCCAATTGATATCAAACTGACAACAAAATTTATATAATTTAACCTTTTATGTCACTCAGATTTTAAGCTTTAAAAAATATTTTCAGTGACCGATTAAGTAATTGTCCATTTGAAAACACTTTAGTTGTTGTTCCAATCCTAAAGCTTAATATGTATATTAAGACCTACAAACATTTCACAGCCCAAACCACACAGTCATATTTCACCTGATCTGATGACTGAAACGTAATCTAAGATACTGTAGTGCATCAAAACGTACATTATTTAAGTTTCACACAAGAATGTTTGATAATATTAAGACATTTATAACAAATCGAGCAAAAGCTGTAAGGCTCCAATGATTTTCCGTTCACTAGCCTCCTCATTTGACGTAGTAAACATAAAAAATGTATGACTAACGCTGTATATTGTAAATCCTATACCTTTCGTCACATGATCTGGTCGGCCATTTTATAACTGGCATACAAAAATATCTCTGTGTAGGTCAGTAATACAGCACAACCACAGCAATTAAACACTATATCTTACAGCACTTACATGGAATATTTCCTTGATACAGAAATATTTCAAGAAATTAATATTCCTGAAACAGACATTGTTGGGTATATTTCAGAGAAAGTTGCTTTAGCTTGTTTGCTTTTTAAGAGGACCACCGAAAAATGGACTTGTTTTGGCCTCTTGAATGTTCAGTTTTCAGAACTACAACAAATTACTTTTTTTTACTTCTTTGATATCTGGATTTATGATTTCTTTACCAGCTTGTTTTTGGTTTGCATGACATTGTTTCCGTCAAATTGGAAAGGAGCACTTTACATCCAGAGTTACGTGAAATTAAATACTTGATAAAGCAGCACGGAATATTGCACATGTACATCTTATATATAAATCACAAATAATTTCATAGGGAGATACAATATTTACATCATACCTGTACTAAAACCTATCATATCATCACAATCATCGTAAATGTGCATTGACTTAGGAAGATTGTTTATATTCTGTTTTTTATTTGATCCATTTTTTTCTATCAGTTCATATATCAGCCCGGTATGGGTCTGACATACGGCATACTAAATTTCTTTGGAATTTTGAGATAGGTAAATTGCACTTCAGTCAAATTAATAAATATGTCCGTTAGAAAATATATTTAGTCATTCGGTCTTCCTCTAAAAAGTTTGGGCACGGGTAAACTGTAAAGGTGAAACAGAATGAATTCAAGTGAAATATTACAATAATCATGGAATATTAATGAAGAAATGTTTACTAGTATCGGTAATGGGCTACTATAAATAAAGAATGTAGTGCATATGAAGAAATAGATATTCATGTGGCGTGATCATGTCGAATTAAAGATAACTATTAACCACTGTCATGTTTCACTCAGATAAAGTGAATAAATAAAATAACTGATCATCAGTCAGCAAAAAGGGTGTTTTACCTTTTTTTTTTTTTTAGACGGAAGAGAACACGCATCTCTCCCAGCAATTCATTAACACACGTCTTTCTGTTTTGTTCGATTTATATGAGCGTCGGTTTTTCCTCTCGCTCCGACCTACATGCAGTGTGCATGAATTCACGCGAAGAACAAGTGCAAAGGCCTTCTGTTTTAGAGAAGGGGCTAGAAAGCTTAGCCAAAGTGGACGTGGGTAAATAATCAGCAGAGGCCGGAACGCAACATCTGCCTGCAACAGCGCAGCGATAACGGAGGTTCAGACCCACACTGCACAAAAGAGCAGCACTCCCAAGCAAACTGGGTCACCCAGGCTGAAGGAAACAAATCGAGCATCTGCATTAGCACAAAAATAGGGCTGCCATCTTCAGAAGGGAAAGCGGCTCGAATTTGAGAAGCACTGAATAATATTTAGAATGAATGGATAATCTCTACTTTCAATTGAAGGGACCTCAATCTCAGCCACTTGATTTTGATGTCCCTACCCCTCCCCACCCCCCACCCCCAAAAACACTTCCCTGTTAAGGTTCAGTCCTTTCTCCCAATCCGCTTCAGTCCCCAGTAAACTCTATCACCTTCTCGGCCAGGATCTCCTGAAAGGTGGACAGCTGCTTCATCTGCTCTGTCTGCATGGAGTGTCTTCTCATCAGTTTCTTCTTCATCTTGAAGTCGGGCCCACGCTTTGGAGATGTAGGGGCCACCGGCACCAAGATCTTGTGCCCTGAATTGATCGGGGAAGTGGGCTTCCCGTTGGCCCGGATGTCGGGGATGGGCCGCTGGGGGTTGACGTTGAGCGGAGGCAGGAAGCCAGGCCGGGTGTGAGAGATGTGGTCTAGGAGGAGGGTACCAGACCCTCGGCGCTCCAAAAGCCCTGTTGGCCGGCGGCGCATGGTGATTGGAGACACGGAGTTAGGGATGCTCTCCAAAGACTCCCGGGAAGAGCTGGTGAGCAGGGAGAGCGGTGAGGCGTTGTACTTGCGGCGCTCCACTGACACGCGGCCAGAATCTGGAGAACCCGGGATGGACTCGGGGCACAGGTGTGTGTCTGATTCGTAATGCTCCATTCGGGTTAATTTCGGATGGGCTAAGGCCCGGATGGTGACTGGAACCTGTCCAGTCGTCTCTTGGGATTCAGGTGCGGTGTTCCTGCGGTACAGCGTCTGGTGCTGTTGCACCTTGTCGGCCCAGGATGAGCCACAGAGGGTAGCACAATCCTCAGAGCAAGAACGGTCAATGAGTTTCGGGGAGCAGGGGTCATGGGTCTCGATGCTGTGCCTACGGGATAAGGGGGGCCTTCCGGGGCCGGAGATAGACAGGCCATTGATCTCCGTCGTCACCCGCTCTTCTTCCTGCAGCTCCCCATCCCCCCTGTCCTTAGCGGCCCCACTTAGCACCGATGGGGCCACCAGCCCCCATGGTTCTGAGTTTAACCGTTTAAGCAGCTTGCGTGGGGGGGCCCTCTTCTCTCCGGGGGGTCGAGTAGAAGGCAGAGGTAAAGCCGGTGTAACGGCAAAATTGAAAATTCCTTCTTCCTCCTCCTTCTCGGTTCCCGGCGAGGTGGATGTACGGATCTCCACCTCAGAGGGGGACATACAGGAAACTGGGGTGAGCTTGTCAACCACTCCTGGGGAGGGGGGTGAGTTGAGGTATTGCCTGGTCTTTTTGGTGCCTGACGGAGACGTGTCGGTGGTGATTATAATGACCTCCTTGCCTTTAGCCTTGCAGGCATCCAGAAGAATCTGCAGGGTCTCTCGGTCGCCTTTGTTTATGGCGTGAACCAAAGCCGAGGATCCGGAATAGTCTTTGAGGCTGGGGTCTGCCCCGTACTCCAGGAGCAAGGCCACCACCTCCTTACCGGCTTGCTCGGCACACGCGTGCATCAAGGCCGTCCGCCCGGTCTTGTCGGGGATATTGGGGTCGGCTCCTTTCTCTAGGAGGTAGCGCACCATCTTGTGGCGGCTCTGGGGGTCCTCGTAGCTGGCTAGGCAGGCTGCGACAACGGGGGTCTCGCCGCGCTCGTTGCCCTCATTGATGTAGGCGCCCCCTTCAACCAGGAGGCGGGTCAGACGCAGCTTGCCCTGGAAGACGGCCTTGAGGAGGGCGTTGCCCTCGGCGTGCGAGGGCCCTCCGTCGCCCATGGTGCCCTCACCTCCTCCTGCCCTTTGTTTCAATGCACCATCAGCATTGCGTGGAACAGCGGTCAACCTGGAATAAGATACAGAAGAAAAATGGCCAGTCCAACTATGCTTCAGTCGTTTCCCGGACCTGTTGTATCTTACATCCAATGAATAAATACATGAATCGCCTTTCACCTGATTCATTGACTGCAAACTTGTCCCAAGCAGTCAAACAGCAAAACTGTAACAACATTAAGCATGACAAAGAGTTTTTCTTTATGTGCAGCACTGCAGCGTGCGCTCCTGTTAGTCCACATCGATTTCGTACGTCACCTGGAACACGATGTCACGCGAGAGGGATCTACGTACGTCCTGAGGGATGCATTAGACGTCATCACTCCCAGAAATGAGTCTACAGTCTTTAAAGTGAAGGGAAAGGAAGGACATAACGTGGCAAAAAGCCACTTTGGGTGTCAGGACTGTATCGGACAGATGGGGGGGGAAGAAGGGAAAAGCGCAGGCCTGGCCTGGGGTGCAGCACATTAGCCTCACTGCTAACGCAGGAGATGATGGGCTGTAATTTTCATGGGATAGGAACAGCAACCACCAGCAGTTGGGCTCGTTGGCACTTTCTGCGCACGGGAGAGGCGGCAATTAGGGTCACAACCCTGGAAACTGAGTAATGGATCCCTAGTGACCCAGCTTTACCATGACCCCCCCCCCCCCCTCCACCCCCCAGCCACCATTCTCACCTCACCGATTCGCTGTAGAAGGGAAGCACTTCCACAAGATGAAGCGCGGAGCTAAAATTAATATGTGCCAAATGTAGGCAAAAGAATGACTGGCGAGTTAGTCACGCGTCAAGCCAGACGAAAACACACCGTAAACCTGAAGGAATATACCTTGTGGTTACATTACACCCAGGAATTAATATATTGGCATATGAAATGTCAGATATAGATGTTTTCTTTAACTAGAGCTTGTGGGACAGGCTTGTGGACTGGAAGTGTAAACTGACAGGAGTTAGGAGAAGGTAACGAGAGTGGACTGGAGCACCAGCCATTATTTATGAAGCAAGGTGCACATTTTCTTCATTGATTAAGAAATCCATTATTGTGATAATCCGTTCATTGTAAAATCTACCCCCTGAATTAGGAGCAAAAGATTTTTAAATTTACTCCTTAGTTCTTTGTCAATATTAAACTTGTTGTTTTAATTGCGTTATTAAATCTCAAAATGTCATTGCCAGTAGTTTAGTAGTAATTTTCTTAGAGACAAAGAATGTTAGTTTAAATGTTAAGAACAGATAAATATCTTCAGTAAACCTAACTGTATGTCTGAAGAGTAGCAAAATGTTATAGTTTGACTAGTTTGGTGCACTGAGGGGTCTCAGCAAAATCATTTTAGCTATCAACTCTGAATGGTTACTCCATGAATTTAAAATACTCAACGAAGACACATCATTTAGCGTCTATGACAAATTTGCATCTCATTAAGATCTTTTAGCATTCATATACTTAACCATGAGACATCTTCATCAGTCCACAATTTTAATGTCTGCTAACATTTTCTTTTTACTGAGACTTCATGGATAATGCTTCTGTTGTAGATATGTCTTGTGGGACCTCCTTGAATGTTTTGAGATTTTTTATTGTTTTATTCTAGGATTACAGTAGCTGAATATGGTATTCTAGTTGTGATATTCTACAGTTGAGGTAAAAATGCTGGAAACATAATAAAATGAGTGATTCAGAGATTCACATGTTGTAAATCTGAAATGCATCTTCTGAGCTTGGGGTCCACTGATCCGTCTTCTCTCCTTCTCACAGTGTGCCAGTTCAAGTTTGATTGATATCTGCTTGAGTCATCAGTCAGTGCAAATTCAGCTTGAGCTGTTTAAACACACAACAAAATGTCCTTGTTGAACTGCAGGTTCCGAAAATGTCAAACATTTTATGGAACAAGCAATCATGTGGCTTTTTTATATTGGGATAAAAATTACTCTGCAGTTAAACACGGTCAAAATACAGCCTCTATTCACTATGGATTTTTAAGTGATCCTTGTATAATTGAATAAATATTATGAAAGTGATGAAACATCGAAACACAAAAAAAACAAGATATCTGGTCTTAATGAACAAGATAATTATCGTTTCCTCATGTGTTTGAAATAGTACAGTCTGTAGCACTATGGAGTAATCAAGGTTAACTGTGGTTCTCTTTATCCACCATTAACATGTTATCGTCAAGGCAACTAGCAATAAACCTGTAATCCATATCTTCGGAGCAGCCCAGAGACGGGAAGATCAACAAACACATGGCGACCAGCACCACTCCTTACATTAATACTCTGTTCAAAAAACTCTGGTACTTTTCTATATTTATACTCACTCCTAAATTTTATCGACGTTGCCGAAATACTTCTTGCTAGGCTGGAAGGGGAAAATTAAACAAACCTAAACTTGAAGTTTTTTTCCCCCAGAAATGTATTCTATTTTGCGAGAAACTAAAAAAGGAGATACTGCAGTCCATGTAAACGAAGAGGACAGCCAAGCGGGAAGGGAAATGCTACAGAGACGCTACACTCTCGGCAACTTACAGACGACATACTAGTGAGGATATGAGGGGCAAGTCTTACACGTGCTACGGCAGGAGGTTTTTCCCGACGCTCAGAAATGTTAGAGCTTAGCAGCAAGGTGTGGTTACTCTGACTTACAGAGATGAAGCCGCCACAGACCGTGTAGCAGGAGGGTTGGAAGAAGCACGGGTCAGATCTCAATTAACGGTGATGAAGAGTGATCGTGATTGAGGGCGGCACTGAAAGCCCCTTAAAGACATTCCTATTATCTTCAGTCACTGCATATATGAACAACTGACTACAGATGTTGCCCTGTGACAGATCAGCATCCCATCCTAACCCTGCTTCACGCCCAGTGCCTTGCTGGGATAAACTCCAGGCTCATTTCTACCCTGTATTGGGTAAGTACACTGGAAGATGGAAGGATGGGTGAATACAGATTTTGTCTAATGAGTATTTATTGGGCATTGGACACAGAAAAGTATCTGATTGTGTTAATTAACCTGTTTTTTTCCCTGCTCCGTGACAATGAAATTACGGGCATTTCTTCCTCATTGTTAGTTATAGCCGCCCTGATTCCGGGGGCTGGCAAAGGAATGAGGAACAAGCATGTGGCCATGAGACCGCAGCCCCCGGGGCTATGTGCCCCCCCCCGGGGCTATGTGGCCCCCCCGCGTCTAACACCCGCCGCCTACGGCAGCGACGCAGCCTTCGGCTCCTTATTAGCGATTCTCTGCGATTCTGCGCAGCGCCAGCGAGCCCGGCGTGTGCCGACGCATGTCCGGCCACGGAGATGTGCCCACGGTGTCCGCACAGCCCTCCCCACCGTGACGGAAAGTGGGGGGTAGGTCACCTGACCTCTCTGAGGGCTGGGAAACTGGTCCATGGGGAGCCAGAGGCAGATTAAGACAGGGAGAGTGTTAGAAAAAGGACGAGGAAAGAAGACATTACGCATGGTATCATGGGGGTCACTGCATGTCCAAATAATCCAGAGATATTGTGTACTGGAGTCATTCAGCTGCTCTCTAAGCTACTCTCCTTCTCCCTCATATTACAAGGTGCCATAGATTTTTCACCACTGCTGTTTTCCTATAAGCTTCTCACTTGAAATTGGTTTGAACAGCACGGTATGGAGCAACGGGACATCACAGCTGTAAGGATGCGATGGGACCCTCCAGTGACCTCAAGCTTCTGAAAACCCTGCCCCACACTGCAGGTGCCCACTGACCCTAAGTGTCAGATAAGGATCATGCAAGAAGCTTCAGATTAATGTTTCAGCTAAACTGCCCGTACTGCTTATAAAGATTGTAAAAAAAAATAAAAGTATTCAGAATGTCTCCTTTGATGACGAGAATGGGCAAGAGTAGATCATTATAAAACTTCATCTGCCAGTTGGTTACTGGTTCATTTTTGCAAGTAAGAATACACTTTTTTAACTGCTTTGTTCACAAATGCATATGGATATTAAATCAAGGCATTGAAGAAGATTCCTCTTTAGTCCTTCATATATTTGGCTATCATTCTCATTACATCGCTCTATAAATCTCTCACTGCATTGTCATTACTGTCCAAATTATAGCGAATGCATAGCCGACAAAGGTAATTTCTTTCTGTGCCATGCAGAGTTGGGGCCATTCCGCAATGCATTTGTCAATTCCAATCCAAATCAGGAAGTGGAACTGGAGTTGGAATTTAAATCAGACTGAAATTTGAATTCAATTCCAATTCTGTTCCAGTTTTTTTTTTCCGATCCCAACTCCAGTTCCATTTCCTGATTTGGACTGGAATAGATGAATGCATTCCAGAATGGCCCCAACCCTGGTGCAGTGCATCACCTTGGCTATGCAAGAAATAAACTGGAGGAGAACAGATAGATTTTTAAACCATGAATCTGTAATACATATCCTTCCATTTTAATTTTTGTCTTTCCCACGCACCCACCCCATGCACTTCATGTCTAATAGCTTTCAGGTGAATCCACTGACTTCAGACCCCTTGCAGTTTCTCGAGGGGGCAGGAGTGGGCAGAGACACTGTCAGAAATGACCAATCACCCGCCAGAATCTCGGGGCCTGCCGCTAGTCTCATTAGATTACACACCATCATGCATACGCATGGACCTCTGTGTCTCCTGGATGCTACTCGCCACTGCGCCCAAGTCAAATGTGACCCCTGTCGCTACGATTGTTCCCCCTGATTGCCAATCCTGCCCAACTGTCCAGGGCGAGCAACACCTCACTGTGTCCTGAACCAGTGGCAACAGCCGTCATCTCGGACTTTGTGCAGCTTGCACAGATTCCCAATTTTATCTGGGTAATATATCACAGCTATTAATAAATGGCTAGTTTATGGAGTTGCTGGAGTTTTTCTGTGAGTCTGTGTGCGAGGGGCTGGCCAGCACTGGTGGGCTGTTTTGTCTGTCCCTTTGTCTTCTCCTGTCATGCAATGTCACAGATCTTCAGATGGTATCCTTGCTGAAAGCCCTAATCCTTTCATGCCTCCAAGCATTTGCACACGTAACAGATGCCCTCCTCGTTCTGATGGGCCAAGGTCTTCGTCCCCCATTGAAAACCGCATCTCTAAAATAAACATAGTGGGCAGCCACAAGGATATTTTCTATTTTACTAATCGTGACTGGTTCCCTTCCATGAGACACGATTAAGGGCTCACAACTGCACTGCCCAGTCTCAAGGCCTCCTGGGAGTTCAGTTATTAAGCTAAATTTCTGTGAAGGACTAATATGGCTTCTGTGAAGACAGACAATTTAAGCAAATGATGGGTTACCAAATACTATGGTACAGCTTCAGTCCATTATTTCCCTATATTACTACCCGTCTTGATTCTGCATACTGACTATAATTATTATTCTCAGCACTGGTAGATCACAAGACCTCAACACCTAAAAAGACTTAACAAAGTCAGGACATTACAGATAAAGACAGAGACTCTTAGAGACAGAGGTGTGTTCATTTGCTATATTCCTATAAACAAGGCAGAACACGATCTACTACAGCAAAGTCACTACCAATCTTCTTGCGAGTCAGTGTCCGAGTCAGTGTTCAACTTGAGCCCATAACGGATGTTGGCTGGCAGTTGTTTTATTAGAAATACAATTCAGTTTAAGTGTTTTTTTTTTTGCAAAAAAAAAAAAAAAATTAAAAACATTGCTAGATCTGTTTCCTGGCCGAGGCAATTTTGAGATAACGGTGACAATGGTTTTTACAAATATTGGAGATTATGATCAGACCAGCTAAATTATGGAGCTTTCAAATATTTAAGGCTAAACCTCTTGCCTAAATTACAGGGTAGATTCTGTTATAATAAATAAAGATATGGACATTCAATGTAATATAATGTAATTGTGAATTTTAAACAGTAGAAAGCCAATAACTGACTTGCATGAGTCATATGTGGCGCTGTCCATGGTACTAATGCCGCTCCGTATCCAAGCACTGCACGCAAAGGTGTGATATAATGCACCTTTTAACGATGTTGGATTTCAGAAATCCGGGTGAAGTGAATAGAGGAATTGTTACATAAATAATTTATGCGTTTATTTTATGAATAGTGCCGGTTCGCTGACATTTCAGGAGAAAAATCAGATATTCAAATGATTGCTTCCATCTCAAGCCAGATAAAAGTTCCTCAAAAAAAAAGGTACATAAAACGCGCTGGGGACCTGGAAGATTTCGCCAAAACAAGCTGAACTGCGCATTGACGTCTAGCTTTAATAAATTTATGGTGAGCATCAACTGGCCTCTTTTTTTCTACCTTACTAACAAATAAGTTGTACGGTACATTTATTTCCCGTTCCAGAAATAGCCGCGGCCGTCGCCTGCATTCGTCCGTATGTCCAACAACATTTCGAAATATTCCACGATAAGACTGTCGCTCAGTATAAAGCAAATCCTCGCTGAGCTCGCTATGTATGTCACACCGCAGGGACCGCAATGAAGCCGCACAGCCTTTAAGAAACAGCTTATTTTAAATTAGTTTCTGCGCACCTTCTGTCGAAATGTCAAGTCAGACACTGCAATTGGAACATCAAAATTAATATTACTGACTTAAATCGTTCTCAAGAAAATATAACGTAGAAATGTGAGCTTTAAAGTGGATTGTATCTCATGTTAATAATTAATCAGGGAACAGGCGAAACTATGTTTATAGCAGACTACTTGATTGCAGTAGCCCTTGGATTATAATGAAATGAACACCAAAAATGCGCATTATAGATGGCTGGATTATCCTATTTCTGAGCTGGTGAGAAAAGCGTTGCTATGCAGAGTGCGCTTTTAAGTATTATCCAAGTCAAACCGTGTTGACTGCACCTTTATAATTTCCATAAATTGCTGTCGGAGCGTTTTCCTCAAAGTTAATTCTAAAGACTAATGATAATGATTCTAACCGGAATGTAATAAGTTGCAGGAAATAGTATCATCGCCTTGTCTAGTGCATGCAGCATTCTTCCGCTGCATATTTACAGAATTTGAAATAACATGAAAATTAACTATGTTGCATAGCAATTGTTTGGTAATGTACAACGAATACTGTAAGTCGACTATTAAATAAACTTAAAGCAACTTATATAATCAGTATCAGGCTGGTGATTTAAACATTTACAAACAAAATGTAATGGCTAATGGTCAACTCCTTACCTTGCGTACGGTTTGTTTATTATAAAGGTTCCACGGATCGACTGCTCATCCCCCCTCAAGTACAGCTGTAGTCAGTCAAGTATTCCGCAGCTATTCCTATTTGACAGTGTTCTGCATTTAGCTTGCTTACCCCCCTCCCCCATATCTCTCTAGCGACCGCGAGTTTCGGGCAAGACGGGTAACGTCGCTGCGGGGGTGGGGAGTGGGTAGTTAGGTGCCGGAGAGAACTAACGCCATCCCGCTCTGCTCCGACGATATGAAGGCACGTGGCTGACTGAATGCAGACGACAGTCGTGTTTAAATGCGAGGAGTCCGAGGGAGCATAGGGTTTATATTAAGATACGGGGAAGGCTATGCACCATCGGATAGAAAACATCGTCCTTCGAGATTCCGTGCGGTGCTTAATGGCTGTTGGTGCGCTGAAGAAAGACGGTTCCTCTCCAAGTGGAACGTTTGCAGATCTCCCCAGAGAATGCCGGTGCGTTAGGCATAAGGCGCTAATCAGTCACGTCATATCAAATTATTCCAGAAATATTTTATATTTGGAAAATGAACATTCTACCGGGCATTTACAAAGATAAATTTGATCAGTAATGGGTTTCCTGGGTCATTTCCAACAATGCTGGGAATCAAGTCTTGTTAATTTTTTTTTTGTATTAATTCTGAGTAAAATTGAAGGGTTTCTCCTCTGCCTGAGCACTGCATAACCCAGTTAACAAAAAGACGATTAAATTATAGTATGTTGCATAGAGGACTTAGCATCCCGATGAATGCATTTCATCTTAAGGAGATGAAATGATTTCTTAGCACAGTAACTGGCGTGTATTGGTTACGGTAGGCTTATGGTACGTGCATGTCATACACTTGGGTTATGTTTGTGTGGGTGTGTCATGATTGGAGTGACTCTCCTCCACTCATTCACTTTAAAAGCAGATTTATTTCTCACTTATGGATTCCCCCCATCTATTTTTGTCCATGTCCTTTGTGTGTCAGTCTAAGTATTCCCCAGTCTCAGAGTCCCTCCTGCTTTGATGATCTTGGTGGATCATGCTGACTCACTTGATGCGGCTGCCATCCGTTTCTCCCTCATTAGTAATGTGCAATGCTGTGTGCAATTGGAGGTACATGGAAAACAGTATAATTAATCTGCAGTGGCGGCGTCAAATCACTAAAATAGGGTATGGCCTGATTTGGTCGTTTTAGCATTGCCAATATCCCTCCGGAACATTGAAATTAGACATATTGCCCTCTGTCGTCATATTAACATTTATCGAGACACTTGAAATGTTGTTACACAATAGTGACATGTACCCTACGTATGATACCATATCTTACACCATGTGCTAGAGAGTGGGAGCTGGGACAGAGAAAGAATGAAGAGAATTGATTGTATTCTCAGACTGCATAAATACCAATTTAGTGACTGTAGCTATTATGGAACACAGTTTCTATGGCAACCGATTTGCTAGATTCCAACAGAAGCGTTCCCACGGTGACACGCGAATGCCGGTGAAAGAAAGCTCCTTCAGAGTGTCAGCGCTCGCGTGTGCTTGGTTTTCCAGTTCAGATCGGATTTACTTTTAGTAAGCAGCGAATAGATTGTTCAGACCTAGGTGTCATAGGATACTAAGAAGCACTCCATCATTCAGTAGCCATGGAATATTTGTTTGTTTGTTTGTTTATTTATTGTAGTGTAAAATAACACAAAATTGCGAATGTCGTTGAAAAAATGGCACAAAAATGGTACGTTGTTATAACGCGTGACATGCTGCTTTATTTTCATACACATTTGAAACGCCTCATGAATTAGACTTTCTACGAAAAAAAAAACGTTCAGACACAACCAAAACTCTCCAAGTTTTTCCGCATTTATTGTGCTACTTCATAATTACTTTTTTTCAAGAAAGATTTTCCGATCAAAGCGAAACTATTCACCTCTCCTGATTCAACTACAATCGATATACTTCACCTGAACTTCTGTGTAAGGCTTTATAGATCTTACATATCCCACAGCATGGCGTTCCACATTCCAAAAATATTACTGTTGTAAAATAGATACTGTAGGGCTGTCACATTTCCATTATGCTTCATGAACACGAGTTACTTTTCACGTAGTGCTTTGTCGTTTTACTTTTTCCAGACTAAACATCGTCACTGAGAAAGCTTGACAATATCGCAGACTGTTCTTGAACATATATATGTACGTATAGGTTTGGTTTCAACATTGGTAGGGACCAAATCAGTCCCTAACCCCCGCCCCCCTAACCACAAAAACAAAACTTCAAAAAGGGTATTCACTGAATACCCACCAATATTAATTGAGCATTACATCAGAATTGCAACCCAATCAAAATAACTAGACAACAAAAATAGGCTTTAAAAATAAATTTATTATAAAAATGGGCTGTAACAAAATTATCAAAATAAAAGTGCAAGAATTAAAGAAAATGGGCAAAAAAGTAATAACAGACTATTTGGTAAAAAAAAAAAAAAAGTCGGGAAATCGTAAAAGAAACACGTAGGGGCTTTTACGTAACAAAATCACGACGCATTAGTGATATAGATTGGTGCCAGCGAAGTGAATGTTGAATGTGCGTAGCGCATTGAGGTATCACAAATCGCAAAAAGTTAACCACTGACACCGAGTTACCTGCAAAAATTGTACCAGGCAATCACAAATCGAACGATATGGGTAATCACTCACTGTCCTCTCCAGTGGCTGCATGTTCCCTCCTGGGAGCCACAAGCCTTGCGCGAACCTGCACGTTACAGTATATCTTAATATTTTTTTGTTTCCTTCCTTCATCTCCTACGTGAACAAATTGAAGAGGACAAGAATGAGCTAGTGAGACAGACAAGCAAGCAAACGAAACACCATTGGAACGGGCCTTGATTTCCCACAACAGTTGTCAGCCGGAGGAAACGTATTGCCTTTAATTGTACGCTGAGGATCGTAACATGAAAATATTTGGAAATCGCAAAAAAATATTGGTAAGGACAGTTCGGTACTCCCACAGGATTGGTATGGACATGTCCCTACCGTCCATACCCAAATTTACACTCTCGTTGAGCATACTGTAATCAATCAAAAACAAAACGATAGTATCGTAACATTTTTCTTTGTAATTTCACACATTATTGTTTAGTCCTTTTTGTCGATTGGCATTTTGCTAAGCATCAATTTAAGCTAGTTACCGCTTCTTTAAACAGTGCCCTACCTCAGTTTACCAGTATTCCACAAGATAAAAAAAAAACATGATTTTTCCCACGGCTATCCAGATATTTTTTATAATTATTAAGAATTAATTAAAGGAACAGATCATTCGAATAGCCTGCGCAAAAGAACCATGGGAACTATCTCGCACTTACTTAGTTTCCAGGGGGACATATTTTAATGGGGGAAGAAAAAAAGTTTGCATTTTTCTGGGTGAATGTATCAGGCCAGCTGCATCGCAAGCGAAACAGTTTTATTACATAATTATCAAAATATTGGAAATGGACTAATATTTTCTAGTTGGAATGCTAATGTTTTACTAGCTACCTAATACGTACACTTGGAAAAAAATACATGTGTCGTTATCGGTTAGCTGCAACACTTTCGCTCAGCGTGTGAAAGTACAGTACATCTGTTCAGTAAGTTAACCTTCATATAGCAAAATACATAGTCTTAATCGACATTTGTGGTTATCCGAAAATTTGGATATTAACATTGAAACCAGTGGTTACATTTAGCGAAACTGTGAAACGCACGATAACGCGTGTTTTGAGCTGAGACCTCCTTTAATTATTTGAATTCGGCTAAATTGTCAATAGGAATCGATATGTAAACTAAAGTCGTAGATCGCTGAGTTACTCTTCTGGAAATTCTGCTTTCATATGGATTTTAGAAGGTGCACGTAATCTGCTGATTCTGTCTGTGCTGCTAACAAATTCTTGTACGTCGATTAGTCGTTAATACAGATCAGTTTATATCAAGTGAGAAAACTTTATAAGGTCCAGTGTTTTGGTTTGTGAAGTCGCTGTTGAGGGATCACACTGAAGGATGTTTTTTTTTAAATCATGTAGTTCATTCCATAATTGATTTTTAAGCTGTTGATTTCATTTTGTTCATTTAAGCCACACAACATTGGGTCATACAGTGTAGGTGGAATTTGAACAACCAGCATTGGAGGTACCCAGTGAGCCACCATACCATGGTTACATAGCCTATATATAATTTCAGAGGTTTACCATGCTCTTACTATATAACATGAAAACTAATAAACCAGAAATTATACTTTACTCTGTCTGCCCACCTACATTGGAATGGTTCTTTACACATGTCCAATCTCATGTCTTTCCTGGGATACATACATGCACAGTTGAGAGTGAAGCTTGGGGTCCAAGTGCACAGTTATAACTCTCTGTCTGGCATATTTGAGGACCTTGCTTAAGGGGCCAATAGATATATATTTAATTCTATAATTATTTTGCCAAGGATGGGATTCAAACCAGCAACCATCTGTTTACAGACAGAGCGTCTTAACCTGCTGAGCCACACAGTAACATCTGCTGTTTGCAGGCAGACAGTCTTGTTTCTGTCATCTGCTGTCAGAATGGCAGGAAGAGGGCGTGGCAGAGGTCGCGGTCAGCTGACTTTCAACATAGAAGCCGTAGGCATTGGGAAAGGGGAGAACCTGCCCCCTTCCACCCTTCAGCCAACGCCACTCTTCCCGGTGAGAATATTAAAGCTGTTTGTGTGTTTCACTGCTTGGCAAATCTGCCTCTCCTGCCTGCAGAGGAGGTTGCATTGTGTATGTGAGGTTTTGATGCTTGGCCATTTTTTGCCCAAAGCCCATGGAGCACAAGCCGGTGCCGCTACAGACGGGCGAGGAGGCAGAGTACATGTTGGCCCTGAAGCAGGAGCTGAGAGGAGCCATGAAGAACCTACCTTTCTACATCAGGCCAGCAGCACCCAAGAAAGGTCAGCAAGTGACTAGGGAGCTTCGGAGTTCTTGTGGCCTGAATGTTTCCTTCCAGGCTCAGGGTTTAAATTATCACATTAGTATTTACTTTCGTTTAGTAAATGCTTCTGTCCAAAGTGATGTGCAATTGGCGCAAATAGAACATTACAAACATATGTGCTGTTGAAGAGTCGAATAGGCATAAGTGCAGCTAGGCTGAGCTTCCAGTGAATGCCCAGTTACAAGGGTAAGCAGTATTGGAGCAAGATTAGCATAGCATCTTCCAAAAAGGCAAGAACATAGTAAGACTATTAAATGACCGGTAATGCAACATGAAAAACATTCAGGGAACATAGAGAGACATCAAGCTAGTCAAGGAATTCCTGGAACAGATGAGTCTTGAAGGCGGAGAAAGGAGTCTGATGACCGAATGTGGTCCAGGAACTCATTCTATCATCGGGGAACCACAGGAACTCATTCCATCATCGGGGAACCACAGGAAAGAACCAGCTGGAGTGACGCTCCTCGCGTAGTGAAGGAGGCTCCAAGTGATGTTAGGAAACGTGCAGAATGAGAATAAAGGCAGATGTTTTTCCCACTCTTGCAAGTCTAATAGGGCATCTCTGCGGGCCGCACCTTTACAGGCCTTTCAAGCAGGCCTGCCGTCTTGGGGGGAAGGTTATCCTGGGTGGGACGGGTTGTCTGCTATAGGGGCTCGACTGAAGTAATTTCGTCCTGGGAATTATGCCCGGGCGGGCCTACTTTCTGGGTTACCGGCATGCTGTGACCCAGAGTGTGTGGAGGAAGGTTTCCGCCTGGCAGGCAGGGGGCCAGGCAGCTTGGATTAGGGCCATTTAGGGTGCGTGGGGGGGGGGGGGGGGTGCACTGGGGACACAGAGGTGGAATGGAATGTCATGTGCTGTCTCCTCCAGATGTGGAGCGCTACTCGGACAAATACCAGAGTACGGAACCAACAGACAACACCATTGAATGGGACCCAGGTGAGGTTTGTGCCTGTTAATGGGGAGTGTGATAAATGTAAATGATTTAATACAGTATAGTTAAGCTAACACACATCATAGCCTAGCCTATAGCCTACCTTAAACATGCTTAGAAAATAATTAACACAAAGCCTATTTTATAATAGTGTCTCATGTAATTCATTGCATAATCAAACTCATCATTTCATAAAGTCGAAATATCGCAACACGGACCGTCGTAATATGGGGAGCGTCTGTAACTCACTGAATAATAATAGAAATGGCCTGTGGGTGGCGCCACACATTTTCTTGGCATTAGCTTCAATGCAAAGTGTGTGACTCTTGGTTCCCATTTTCCCAGACTGGAAGAGGCTGCCTCGGGAGCTGCGGGTCAGAGTGAGGAAGCCTCTAAAAGAGAGTGAGCTCCTGCCGGCTGCCGCCTCACTCTTAGGGGGTCTTATGGGATCATTGGGGCACTCGTGCCAAGCAGAGATCTTGGAACTTGATGAAATTTGAAGATGGAAGTTGTTTTCTGAATAGGACATATTTATTGAAGTATATGTGAGAACAGTTCTGGTCTTTAGTTTAATTATTCTACTACACTTGGTCATTCTATGTCATATCTTCATATATGGATCTAGGTCCAGACTCAGTCTTGTGGCATATCTCCATATATGGATCTAGGTACAGACTCAATCCTGTGGCATATCTCCATATATGGATCTAGGTCCGGACTCTGTCCTGTGGCATATCTCCATATATGGATCTAGGTCCTGTGGCATAACACCATATATGGATCTAGGTCCAGACTCTGTCCTGTGGCATATCTCCATATATGGATCTAGGTCCTGTGGCATATCTCCATATATGGATCTAGGTCCAGACTCAGTCCTGTGTCATATCTCCATATATGGATCTAAGTCCGGACTCAGTCCTGTGTCATATCTCCATATATGGATCTAGGTCCGGACTCAGTCCTGTGGCATATCTCCATATATGGATCTAGGTCCTGTGGCATAGCTAGCTTTCCTCATCAGTTTGTTCGTCCTATCAGTCTCCTTCACTTTAAAATTTTCCACCAGCAAACAGTAGTGAAGAACATGGAACTGGGTACAGCCGACTAGTACGACACATTTTCTGCACCTAAGCACTTTAGTCTTCTTAAGATAAACAGCTTGTGACAAAGCACTCCACCATAAATAATTAGATCTGCCCTCTCCTGGTTCCTGCCTTCACACTGGCTCTCCATCCTGCCATAGCCAGTGATCAATCCTCTCCCTATATCTCCCTATCTATATCTTCTGCCAGATCTTCCTTTTTAGATCCCTCAGTATGGGCCTGGCCTCATCCCATTAGGAAATCCCTCTTCTTGTTCAGTAATGTCTTGCTATCCTTTTCCATCCGGTTGCTGGTTATTTGGATAACAGTAAACTGCTTTCCGATGAATAATTGCGTCCACGCAGAAGTTGATGTAGTCAGTGATGTAGTCAGTGATGCAGTCAGAGAGCCCATCGGCGTCCTCAGCCCACAGAACAAATCCCCATCTGTCATGTCCAAGCAGTTCTGGAGAGCTTCCTGCGTTTTTTTCGGACCGCATGCTCTCGGCCTCGGTGGCAAAGGGCTGCGGCTGTAGGAGGGGCCTGTGTTTGATGATGTATAGGAATGCGGTCTGAATGGACGAAGGGTGGGAGGGAAAAACAACTATATGGCTCCCATATGAGGTTGATATTAACCTCCTGCAGTTTATTTTTATATAGTTCCAAGGCACTTGACAAGAGTGTGTGGCAATCGATTATTAC
Organism: Paramormyrops kingsleyae; assembly: GCF_048594095.1. Taxonomy (NCBI): domain Eukaryota; kingdom Metazoa; phylum Chordata; class Actinopteri; order Osteoglossiformes; family Mormyridae; genus Paramormyrops; species Paramormyrops kingsleyae. The sequence continues at coordinate 5,780,401 of NC_132805.1, forward strand.
ACCTTCTGTGCAAAATGGTGCATGAAGCCGGGGAAAATGGAAGAGGGAAAGAAGTAATGCCAGAAGGCAATGGAGGGGAAGGACCAAAAACCTTTGTGGGTCCAAAGGTTGACTGGCTGCCCAACTCCCCCGGGCATGCTAACATCAGTGAAAACAGAGAAGATGAGCCTGCTGTAATAACGGTGTAAAATGTGCATTTCCATTTATAGCAGAAAATGTCCAGAATAGGATGTGGTTAGTCATTTGTCCGCGGTCTGTGGTGGCCAGTCTGCTAAGAGGTTTGCGTGAAGATTCTCAATGACGCCCAGATGCACGTGAGCAGATGGGATCCGCCAGGCTCATGTGGGTTCAGGTGCCCCCCCCCTCACTCACAACCCCAGGGAGGTCAGAGGGGTGCCTGCTGAGACGTAAAAAAGCCCCCCGCTTTCGGCTAGCACGTCGCATCCGATCGCCGGCGGGAATAATTTTCCGAGTCGTCCTGCCCTTTCCTTTTCCGCGGCGAAGTGCCGGGTGCTTGGGGTGCTGACATTTCAGATACATCGATCCGGGTTGGGGTTGGGGGTGGATTCGCTAAGTCCCCGTGAGCCAAGACATATTTCCTCTCTCTTCAGGGGCTCTGCCAGCGCCGAAATGCGCGAAAAAGCCCCGCGTGGATAAGGAGGAGATCATCCGAAAGCTGGAGGTACGAGCCGACCGGCGGCCGGAGAGAGCGCTGCTCTGGCCCGGCCTTTGTTCACGGCGGGTTGTCTCGTCCCGCTCGATACAATCTGTCAGAACGCTGCCATGCCACATCCACCTGCTGCCGTTTTATTTAACCTGGCCGCTGAACACCGGCCAATTTAAGCGCCAGGCTTTATCTCGGAATGTCGCATCTTATCACGGGGAACATGGATCAATACATCATCATTCCACCTTCATTTTGGGTTTGTGCACACATGGATGCTGCTGCCGTTGGTTGTAGATTATAGAGTAATGACTTTATGGTGTTCATGTGACATTGTTCAGATAGAAGGAGGGGGGAAAGTGTTCCCTAACAAACAGCAGCCCCTTCAGTCACACAATGCTCTGTTTGCAGCATTTCAACAACTGTTCATGGCAGTGTAATAGATGAGCTGTGAATCATGTTCTTATCATCACCACCTTAATAGCTTGTTAATTTGTCAGAAGTGGTTTCACACATGTGGATCCCATTGGATTGTATCGGTGCTCCGTCGCGGACCAATCACGGTTCAGCGTAGCCCGTCATGGTCTCGCTGGAGTAACCCTGCATCGTCCATCATCTTTTGTGACGGGTTTCCCCCCCCCTCACCATGTATATTTTCTCGGTCAGACACTTGAGAAGAAAGAGGAGGAGCTGAGCTCTGATGAGGAAGAGCGGGAGAAGAAGCAGGAGGAGGAAGAGCAGGAGGGCGAGGAGGAGTATGACGAAGAGGAATTTGAAGAGGTCAGTAGTGTGATGTGACCCAAAGCGGGACTTATTTTGTGATGTCAGCATCAAGCAGACCATTGATTGGCCTGTTTTTTTTTTCTATCAGGAGACAGACTACATTATGTCTTACTTTGACAACGGGGAGGAGTTCGGTGGGGACAGTGACGACAACATGGACGAGGCCACTTACTGAGACACGAGAAGATGTGACAAAGCATCCAGAGCACTGAAGACAGACAAACTGAATTGAATGAACCTAGATCTTACAGTTACCCACAAGCTGAACATTCCAGAAACAGGACGACCTATAGTCTGTATCCAGATGAAGACTCTGCGAGAGTTGTTAGGGGACAGCCTGTGGATCAGTGGGCTAAGCCTCTGTACCTATGAGCAGAAGGTTGCCGGATCGAGCCCCAGGTGCTGCTATGGGTGGCTGCCCTTCATGGCCAGCTTGCTCTCACCTACAGAGAGCATGTTGGGGGAGGCATAGAGAGACCTTCCCCATGGGGATCAATGTCAGTTATTATTAATGGGTTGATGTCTCCACAGAAAACAACCTTGTGGATCTTTCCGCAAGTGCAGAAACTTCCATGTTGACGACTCCGTTTCGGTCGGTGTGGGTAAAGTGGCCGTACCCCAAGTTCAATCTCCGCATGCACAGTTTACTGCGTCCCGCTTTTATGTTGTTTTTAACACTGCCTCAGTGTTATTTTGGTGTTTTCTTACACGATGTGTTTCCGGGTTGAATCAACAGACGCAGCATTTACCTGGCACAGAAAAAGCACAGGTGTTGATGTTGGTTTTTATAGAAGTGCTGGTTTTAACACAACATTTTTAATTCGGAAAATCTTAGACATTTGTGCAGCGTAAGTTGTACATTTTGTAGTAGTTCTGTTCTTCGGCAATTGATTACAGTCAGTGGCTGTAGGGTGAAGTGTAGTTTTTACATTGACCAGCAGGTGGGGTTTGGTATATGTTCTGTGACTTTAATGTCTTTGTCACTGTGTACTGTGTTTGTACTGTGTATAAACAGTATTTTTATGCAGAGCCTATGCAGTTTGGAGCATCTGTATTTCTGTCATTACTTTTAATTAGCGCCAAGCCTGAATGTCATAAATAGCTTGTAAGTGTGCTTCAGAAGGTTGATGTTCTTTACCATTCTGCTATCTGATTTGCTATAAATGCTTCCTTCAAAACTCATCACTGTACGCTTTATTCTTCTGTAAACTGGCCTTCTTTACACACACACGTCGAACTGTGCATTGGTTCATGTTCATCCATGAAACTCTTCTAGGTTTGTCTCCTCCGTATTTGTGTCACCTGCTGCAAAAATCACCTGTTGCTTACAGTACCTGTACTGCCAAACTCAAATTATCGAGGGTCCCCAAAGCAAACACGTTTGATTCGTTACCATTCCAGACTGCTGCCCTCAGGGAGTGGAACAATTAGAATGATTTTTTGTCATTGTTAACTTTTAAAAACCTTTTTAGACACTCTCTCACAGATATATGTTTCTTATCTGAATAATGACTGATGAAAATATTGCATGCTTATACTGTATTTTGTATTTGTAGTATTGTGTTTGTATTATTTGTTTATCTTTACATCTTTACCCCTTGTCCTCAAAAGCTTGTTCTGCCTTTTTCCAAGGCCGTCGATGTAAATAAGAAATTGTTCTTCGTGACTTGCCTGGAAAAATAAAGGTTAAGTAAATGAATAAGATGTATGATTGTTGTAACAGGGGCTTTAAAAGTGTCGTTGGGACGCAGCAGCTGCCTTTAAGAGCTTATCTCCTCTCATGGCAGCATGTTCCCTCCGGCCCGAAAGATGACCTGCCTTAACGGGGAACATTTGTTTCATCTTTAGTCCGTGATCAGAGTCAGGAGATCAGCCATGTGTCACAAAAGAGGGAAAACCCTGGATGGGAAGGTGGCAGCAAGTGGCTATGGCCAAGCAGCCAGTTCCCGTCGTTCCCGTCGGCGTGCAGAACACCTCCGGCTTGCTGAACCCAGTGATACATTGACGATGATCTCAGCATTTGGTTACTGCTGTTGTGAGTTGCCAGGGGGCAGTAGACAGTGTTGATAAGACTATGGAAGGCAGGTGGGTGGGCGGTTCTTGTTAAAGAAGACCACACTACTCTTCTGTTGCTTCATCTTCTGCAGTTTGGTCATACTGTCAAGACTTCTGGCCCCTTAATCCCCCTTAAAATGGCTCAAGCTTTAAATCTGTGTGTGTGAAAAGGGGTTCGTATCTCAGTCAGCAATGGAAGTTGGTTTGCTGCTTTTGGATAATGACGTTTGATTATGACTCTGATTACTTTCCCATTGGCTATTCTGTGTTCACATGGGCTGTTAAACACCAATGGGAGTTGGGAACAGGGGTACCAAGGTGAAATGAGAGCCCCGCATAGCTCAGTGCTGTACTGGTGCCACAGGGAGCAACTCCCATGGCATACTGGTGTGTGACATCTGTCATGGGTTAGCCCCGCCGCCTCAGCTTTCTGAGAATCGCTCAGGCTGGCATGGGGATCGGCACGTACTGGAGGGCATGTGAGGGGGGGGAGGGAGGGGGCATCAGCGGAGGCAGATGTCGACCAAAAGGAGAGTGCAGATCACTAGGGTGTGGGTTTCTAAGGGTAGTTACTTTAAGCCCGGTCCACCTTGCTGCCGTGCAGGAGAATTGTGGGTAAATGAGTCACATTAAAAACGATTAGGCTACTTCGGGTTATCTTTAATTATGCGTTAATTGTCAGAAGGGAAACTCCAAAGATCCACACGCACCTTGCAGGGGAAATGCGGCCAACAGAGGTATAGGTCCTCTACGGAGCCGCTTAAATGTCAGGCCCTGGGTGTGGCAGTGATAATGAGCCCCCACTCCGGTCCTGCTGCTGCAGGGGTTACAGGTCAGCAGGGTCTGGACTGAAGCCAGTCACAAAAAGAACACGGGTTCAGTTTCCTGCGGTGTTTCTTTTCGGATCAGTCTATGGACTGCAAAGTAGGTCACGGACACCCTGCAAAAGCACCTACTATGCAAGATCGCCACATAGCTAAGCTAGCATAGTGTGTTTCGTTTTATCAAATGTACAGTAGGTTAGTGTTACTATGCAAGATCGCCACAAAAGTACACTAGCACAGTGTACATTTTTCTGAAATGTACACTAGGTAAGTGTTATATTCTATGCTATGGAAGCAATTCTTTACATTGCAAAAAAACAGCTTCACAATATAAATTTAAAGCATAGAGCAATGCTTTTATCTACTGATTTACTCTCTGTTGCACAGGAATGCTTATTCATAAAACAATTATTCAGTGGCACCCTTCAAGCAGTAATAGGGATTAAATATCTACTGGAGCAAAGGAATATGCATTTTTTGGAGGGGAGGGGGATTCAACACTGGCTGTACTGCACTGTGAGCCAGAAGTGGGTTTAATTACATGTCCATCAGACGTGCCAGAGCCTGATCTGACCCTGGTACCACGCTGGAAAAGTACAGTCTTGTAACAGGGGAGGTTGGGGTTGGGGGGAGGACAGATGCATGAACGTACTGGCAACACTTACCTGGTGGGGGCGCTCAGGAGTACAAACCCAGCGTCTTTTATAGTAAATCCGAATTAGTCTGCTTGACCTTACTGGGAAATTGGGCTTTTTTCTTCCTATGGGTGTGGATACACCAGCCCTGGCATTTCACTCTGCTGACGGGGGCTGCAGTTGCACTTTGAAATGCTTGACTACATTCCTTGCAATTCGTTCACTGATTCTGTGCTCTGCGTCGATATGTTTATGTGTTATATATTAATCCATCGTGCTGAAATAACTTTACGGTGTCCTTACAGCTTAGTGCTGATAACGACGGGCTGACATAGATAAAATAATGCAGCGACGGAGAACGTTAACAGTACGGCCTGTGGAGGTAAACAGTGACCGTCCGTTAGCTCTATGCTGCTGCGTCCTGCCCGTCGGCGTCACACGAAATGCCCGATTCATCAGTTTTAAACTCATCTTCCGGCGGGCCGTCCACGGCCTGTTTCATTTGGCAGGTCAGCGACACTTGAGATCCACAACCTGCAAATGGGTAGCATGCTTGTAATTCATAGAGCTGTGGTGGTGGTTGGCGGGGGAGGGGTGCATCCTAAATAATTCAGACACAACATTCATCACTGTTCAGACACATCTCTCTGCTTTGCTCCTGCCCCAGAGATCAACTGGGGAAAAAAACGTTTGAAGCCCGACTGTCATGCCTAAGCTAGAGGGCGATGGTGGAAGATGGTGGCAGACTGAGCCGGGTTCGGACCGGAAGGGGCCAGAGCAGCATCAATACGCAGAGGGCCTGAGAGAGTTTATGCGCCCTCAGCCCTTCCGTCCGTTGTCCATGACAGCTGGATCCTGTCTCAGGAAACACAGGACACAAGGGCCGGAGACACTCTGTCAACATTCACTGCTTGAAAAACAAGCCCGTCGAGCTAATTTAGGCCTGTGTAATGGGGTGTCGTATATTTTTGCGGGCAGTTACTATGCAATCAAAGACAGGTGAGTACTGTAGGAAACGTTCCCTAAGCTCTCTGAATCACATCTGTCGTGAGACTTATGTGATTTTTAAGGTGCCTCTGTAAGATGAACAAATGGCTGTCGAGACCCATAGCGTCTTAAGCATTTACATTGAGAGTCAAGGGCACAAAGACGAATTTGCTCCGCCAGCCATGGCATTTGAACCCACAACCTTCTGATCACAGACACAGAGTCCTAGCCCGCGGGCCACATACTATCCCAACACCTTAAATGATACCTTGCTGTTCGACTAAATTCATGAGCTGGGGAGTTCCTAGCTATTGAAAAAACCAGGGGGTGAGTAAAGTTTACCTGGGTCATGACTTTGTCTTTTTTGAAGGAAGATAATTGGCATCGGGGCTCAAATACTCGGAGCTATAGCCCCGAGTGATGGGACCTAAGAGCACCCATGTTCACGACTCTTTTATTTTAATGGCCAGGATGCCGCTCGTGTGACTAGCGCAAGACAAATTGGCCATTTTCTGCGTTTCGTCAGCGTGTCCCCTCAATTAGCTACACCAGCGCTTGTTTTGCATAATGCCGTAGCCGAGGGATCATGACTGGACGTCCGATAGTCCCTCAGTGCGATGCGGCCGAGCAGAGCTCTGACGCACTGTGGAAATACCGTGCGCTGCTCCGTCTCTGAAAATAGCCTGACCATGAGAACATCAGGTGAGTGAGTGATTGGTACTTGGTGCCTATTGTCTGCCCTGTGTGTGTTTGCAGGGTCACATGTGGGCCGGGTGACATCTTAGTTGCTGTCTCGGGGGCGGACACACGGCGGGGTTATGAATCCCGATGGAAAGCAGGTCAGACCTTCGACAGTTAATGCTGTTCTTTTGTCTTACAGGTACAAATCTTTCCAGCAGAATAAGGGACAGTAACTGTCACTGTCCTATTGTTCATGAAAGATTGATACTTATGTATAGTGTCATCTTTTGTCAGATGTTTTGCTGTCATCATCCATCCGTCCATCTCCCTCTTTAAAGCGGGTTGCCTCTTATCAGTCGGTTTTAAACACAGGCTCCTGCTTTTTTAAAAACGTCTGCGTCTAGCAGGGTGATCCGCACAGGCCACAGATATAGTATGTGAGCTGGTAATCAGCTAAAGCTGAAATACAATCAGTTGAATATAATGCAAAAGTTTGCAATCCTGGAGGACAACCTATAAAGCAAACTGTGAGGTAACTGAGATACATTATTCACCATCTGCATCTCCTCACCATCTAATGAATCTAATAATGTTCACGTGTATGTTTTCAATTTTGAGGACTTGTATAGTGTTCGTAAAATCTTAGATGCCATTGCACACTATCCATCTTCCATATTGATCCTTTTCATCCATTATTTATTTTCCATAAGTGCTTATCCAGTGCAGGGGCTGCACAGGGGAGACGCTGAACAGGATGCCAGTCCATAGAGCCCACAGACACACACACACACACACACACACACACACACACACACACACACACACACACACACACACACACACACACACACACACACACACACACAAACCCAAGCGCCACACTTATAGACATCATCTGTGTGTCTCTGTACTGTGGCAGGTAGGTAATGAGAAGCCCACAAGAACATTGGGGTTTCATGCAAACTGCACAGTCGCACACAACAGGGACGGCTGATGCTTTTTTGGAAAATTGTAAATAGATAGACTGAGCAAATGCCTTTCTTAGTCACACTCATTGCAGAATGTTTACTCTTTCCGAAATAAGCTTGAAATATACAAACATAACTATAATGAGAGCTGTGCTAGAACACACCTGTGAAGACGTTTCCTTCCTGGCTTCATGCCGACTGGCGGCCCGATCATTATTGTCATCAGGGATATGGATCTTTGCTCAAGCAAAGGATTGTGGGTAGAAGCAATTGGTTTCTGCTTCATCCAAATATTATCTAACCCTCCTTCCCGGGAAGCGTGGGTTAGCTCTCCGCATGGTCAGCTTGCATTTCATATCCCGAATGGCTTTAGGCATTTTTTCAAACCTACACCAGGGTCATGGGTTCAAGTTGCAAGAGTTCCGTTCATCTTCTCTCCTTGATCCACAGAAGCGTACTTGCCTTGGAGGACACCATTAATTTGCTCAAATGTTGGCATTAAATGTTCTGTTCCTCCAGGACAATGAACGGATCCTCAGGACACGGAGTAGTGGATGGGATGGTGGAACTTTGCACTGAAAGTGAAACACCACTAAACCAGACGACGTGGGCCAAACTAAATACAACATCATCTCTTAATGCTGATACGTCTTGCTACTCAACGTCATATTAATCATTAGTAGCTGATGTTGTGTGTGTGTTTGGGGGGGCTTGTTCCTTGACCTCGGCCCTCCTCCTGACACATCTGTGCTCTCCCTATGACTCACTGACGGAAAAAGCGTAACCCAGCTAAATGATGTATATCAATAACAGATTAAGAAGTTGTTTCCTGCTGATGTTGCGTTACTCCCTGCATGGTAATGAAGACTCAGCCAAAATCCTCTTTGTAAGATAGTAGCTAAGCACAGGCAGCGCCAGGACTACTCCAGGCTGAGGAAGGAGAGCAAACATGAAATAATGCTGTTCTGGGACCAGCTTTGGGTTTAATCGGCTTGGTGTATGTTTATAAAAGCCCTGAAATTATTCCCCTCAGTAAATACAAGACTAAGGCATGACGACTGATGCTCTACTTGTGCCACCAAAAGATCCCTAGCAGTTATTGTTTCATCAGTAGATTTGTAATGAGTGCCCTGCATCCTCCTTAATATTCTGCAGCGTGTCATGTGACTCACCAAGAACGGGTGTCTGAGGTTATCTTAAGAGGACATCTGAGCATCACATCTCCCGTGAGGACACCTGCACGATCCTGCACTACTCAGCTCATTCTCACGCCCCGCCTCCCACGTCTCCACCGCCTGCCTTCCTCTGTTATGCAAAAGGTCGGAAAAACAAAGTACGTATCCCAGAAAAAAGCAAGTGCAACAGGGAAGAGAGGAGACATAAGCAAGCTAACAGAATTTAAGGGGATCTGTTGCTGGTTTCATTGTACAGATTGATTTTTTTCCCCAAAAAAAGCCTCTCAGCGCTAGTCATGTTATTGAAGGTGGTGTTTTTTTTATATATAGTATTTTTTTCAATCTGGTCACTCCACTCCAAACCCATACAGAGCCCCACCCTGCACTCCCCCCCCTCTGCACTTTGCCCCCACCTTTCGCCTTCTAAGATCAGTCAGCCCGGTCTGCGATCTCACTGGGGGGCTTGGGTGTTAATCCTCCTAATGGGGTTTCGCCCGAACGGACCCTGATGGCATTTCTCCACGGCCGCTGAGCCGCCCCCCCCCCCCGGAACGCACCGTCCGCGAGCCCTCGACCGTGGAAGTGCCCTGCTGCCTCGGTGGGAGGTCAACCTCTGCGCGACGCCTCGGCGCTGGAGGCCGCAGGTGCAGAACACAAACAAAACAGAACACACACGACAAAACAGCAACAGCGACAGGAAACCAGACTAAACAAGGAAGCCTGATGCCGCTGCTCATCAGAGACTCGTCTTACCACACGCTGGTACCGTTTCCCTGGCAGAGGCAGCCGCTCGCCCCGGGATCACCGGAGATTTACTGCCACCCTGCACCTGTTACTGAGCTCGGGGCACCGCAGCCAACGACACACACCAACGACACACACCAACGACACACACTCCTCTTCAGTTTTGCACACTTTCGCTATTTTGTGAACAGAGGATTGTGTAGCTAATTTCCCCATTTGTAGCTCACATTTGTAGAGATTTATGATGGGGCGGGGGCTAAGCCTTCCTTATGGGGGGGGTGTGGTTTTATGCAACTCTGCAGAGGACAACCAGATATAGTAAATAGACGGAATGATGGATGGATGACAACACATTATGTAACGACATATTTATTTGGAGGGGAGGGGTGAAGAACATTTCAGTGAACTACCCCCCCCCCCTCCCCCCCCCAAGCCTGCAGTTTTCTCAAACATTGGTCCAAAGGGTCAATGGGACCTATTATTTACACAGCTGAGCTCCCCCAGGACTGGTATCAGAGTGCAGAAATGCAAAGGCTTCACACGCAAAGCTGACCACTACATTTATCCAGGGTGGGGGCTCCAGTTTCACTCATATATAAGGTCTGTACATGTTGACATCATGTGTGTGTTTCAGTGATGAGCCTTTTTTGGGACTGCGGCGGCGGGGGGGGGGGGGGGGGCACTGCCTCACTCAGCAGCTGCATAGCATAACTGCTAACTTTAACACTGTGATATCAATATTCTCCTGTTACTATCGTATCAATTAGAACCGCAGCCACACACATCTGTGCAAGTTTGTGTCAATAGAAAAGACTTCAGTGGAATCAAGGTTAAGAAAATGGACAATGCAACAATTTATCAAAACATAACCAAACAACCGCACCATAGTAAATTACAACAAAACACCAGGGTTTAAACATTCTTCTGTTATGCTGTCATCCAGCGCATATTGTTACTACATCAGTACAACAACTTTAATGATAGGATTTCACCATCTCTGTCTCTCCCTCTCATTCTCTCTCCTTCATACCAGCCTATGGCTACTATCAGCCTAATCTATCTTTATTGCCCAGTAACATCAGATCGTAAGGGAAGAGCAAGCAGGAATCTGTGTGCAGCGCTGAAACTGCTGAAGTTTTGAAATTTTGGGCATGAGTCAAAGCAGCTGAAGTGGATACACGCTTACAAACCCATTTTTAGAAAACAAAAGAGAAGTTATCCAGTATCATAATCATAAATAGTGCATGACTGCTTAACCATCTGAAGGAACTGATGAACAGTAAGCAGCTGACTGACTTGAGAGTGAATCCAGCTTGATACCACTGGAGAGTCAAAGGGAGGTGCCTTCAGCTTCCAGTCTGCTGGTGTCTCTTCACTCAGGTGGGAAGCAAAGCAGAGGAAGACCTTGGAGATTCACTGATAGAGTGAGATCCTGGTCTGTAGGCCCTCATCTCGCCGAGCTGACAAGTGGTTTTGTAATTGCGATATCTGGGCAGGGATGTCCAAAGAGTTAAAGGCTACTTCCAGTGTGGAAGGGGAGGCACGAAGCAGTGGATCGAGCAGTTTATGGGGCAGGGGAGGCACGAAGCAGTGGATCGAGCAGTTTATGGGGCAGGGGAGGCACGAAGCAGTGGATCGAGCAGTTTGTGGGGCAGGGGAGGCACGAAGCAGTGGATCGAGCAGTTTGTGGGGCAGGGGAGGCACGAAGCAGTGAATCGAGCAGTTTGTGGGGCAGGAGAGGCACGAAGCAGTGGATCGAGCAGTTTGTGGGGCAGGGGAGGCACGAAGCAGTGGATCGAGCAGTTTGTGGGGCAGGGGAGGCACGAAGCAGTGGATCGAGCAGTTTGTGGGGCAAACAGGACACCCAGAACCGTATCCATCCATATGACACAGCCATCCAACCATTTCTGTAGTGCAAGGTCATGTTCTTCCTGCAGCCTATCCCCAGCCCTGTCGCATGGGGGAGGGGTATGTTTCTCCCGGATCCTGAAATGCCCCCTCTCCCCCCCAAATCCCGGTTGGCACAATCTACAGAGAGGGGCGCACCCCTTACCCAGCGATGCAGAATGTACCAAGGGGTGACATTTTGTCAGGGTGCCCAGAATATTTAGATACACCCCCTACCTATCAAAGGCAATGTGGGGCCCAAAGCAGGGCAGCACCCTGGATGGGGTGCCAGTCAATGGTAGGCCCATGCCCACAGACATGCCCATGCCAGGGCACCCAGAGGAAACCAGCTGTGCACAGGGAGAAGATCTACGTGACAGGCTTACCCGCTGTACCACCCACTAGGTGACACATATTTATCTTCTGACTGTTTACATAACCCCTCCTTTCTTCTCGAATGCCTTGATATACCACTAACTCGTGACATTGTTAACATTGTAATCTTTCCACTACTGTGGGTTTCCTTCACTCCTGAAGGTCAAGGGCATTTGCATCTGCACAGCTTGTGATCTCAGCCTGAGAAGAAAAGTCGGTGGAGTAATTTACCAGATAAGGCTCAGCGACTTTGTAGGACTAAACTCTTTATTCATTGGCTCATTACTCATTTCCTTCCACAACACACAGAGAGAAGATACACAGGATCATGCATCAACTAAATGACTGGGGCAACGTCAGCATGTCAAAGACCTGAAAAGCTTAATGCTACCTGCAAGCCTGCACTGGAGAACAAGTCATGGGAAGTGGACGGGTGGAAGACCTGCTCCTGGTGCAGGTTGATGCTTGATGTCATCATGTTGCCCCTGCCCTTAATTTTTCGGTTGGTAGATGTACAGCATTGAGTCTGGGCACCTTCAGTCATTTATGAATTATCATTGAATCATCATTAAGCTTGTCAGTGGTGTTATTTGCTGGAATTTTTTTTTTTTAATTAGTGACACCTGTACTTATTGATCCTAATTGGATGGTTGAGGTGACGGGGCGTTGACATGACGTTGGAACGAGGCACCTTTGAGCGTTCCTGTAATGATCAGCGGGTCAGAGGTATTCAAGACGATGCATGCTTAGGACACGCAGATGGGCAGATGTTTGGCATGTGTTATGGTGACCAGAAAACTAGAAGAAAGAAAAATATCTTCCACTAGTCTGGAAGTGGAATAAATAAAAGGATGAACTGCTGAGGAAGAAGTTAATCTCTTCAGAATGTCCCTTAAAGCATAACAAGTCCTCTCTACTCCTCTGCTGTGACCCTCGACATTCATTGTTCACGTTTTCTCGTAGCTGTGTGAGCCACCTCAGTCCCGCGGCACTGACAGCCTGTCACTCAGCATCCCACATCAGGCCCTTGGGGAGCCAAACAGCCTCCCTCCCCGGCTCGCAAACGGAGCAGCGGCGGAGACCCTAAACGCGGCTGTTCTGGGTGAACCTTCAAAGGCGAACCGTGACAGTTAAATAGACCTCTGGGAAAGGAATTCACAAAATTATTCCGACTGCCAAATTCTAACCTCACATCTAGGAAATGAAAAGCGTGTGTCTAAAAACACGGCGTTCTGCCTTTTGACTGCTGATCACGGCTGACAGACTGAGCTTCTGATTGATGATGCAATCTAGCTTTAAATAAGCAGGGGTGGGTCCCTCATGCTTTTCTTTATATTATTTTCATTTTATGATATATTTATATTGCCATTTATCCATCTGTTTTGGTCTATTACTGGGTCTAAGTGAACCTAGACATGGTTACTATGGACATGGTCAGCTGCATTACTATAACTTATGTATTATACTGTCAGGACAGTATTTGTGGTATGTAGGGGAACCGTCCACTGGCCCAATGGCGGAATCCAATTGGACAGCCGAAGGCTTGGAATGCGTGTGGGTCCCACCGAGCGCTTCTATAAAGTTACTTACCCGTTTTAGGTAAAGACCGAATTATGTCTAACTCCAATTTAATTAAAGATCTTTATGGCAATTTTAGTCATGACATGTCAGTTATTTAGATTACTCCTGGGCTGTGCCTTCTGTTGCTGAACCCCCACTAATCCCGGACAGTGGGGGACACTGTAATACAGTGCCAGCCTAGATGCCCGTCAGGACCCGGCGACCCATAACGCCTCAGAGGCTCAGCTGACACTCGCCGAGTCTGAGCTAGTGAGGGCCACAGAAGTTAAGCCGGTGTTTGCCGTAACTCAGCGTGTGCGCGCCTCAGAGGCTGGGCCTGATGTGGTGATCAGGTGATTTGGGTCCAGTCTTGTCGGAGCCAGTGGACCTTTGCATCACAGTCTTGCCAGAGCTCAGACCGACGGGACCTGCAAGGCCGTCAGCCGTACAGGTACATTAAGAGTCATTAATACTCTTAAAGATGGATGACTTTTTAATAATGGCTAATATCCAGACAGCCAGCCCACGATTCGCTGGAGTTACTTGGCCATTTACCTATTCATGGGAGCAGAAGCTCTTTGCTAGACATCCTGTACAAAGTCTCATGCTCACCATCCTGCAGAGAAACCCTCATGGATTCCTTTTAACCTTACAAAGAACGTTCTGGCTCATAAACCCGGTCCAGGGCCCTTTGTTATCTGGCCATGATATTGTCTATAGGGATACCAGGTTCTTTTCACTTATTGCCTTTCAACAAAAAACTGTTTGAGAATGCGCTGCACTTATTGGTCAGCCAGAGCGATGAAGCTAATACTTGCCAAAATAACAAAAAAAGACAGTTAATCCTTTATTTGGCAGTCGAATGATGATGATGGCCAGCTTCAGCTTCAGGCCATTTGTTCTGCCTGACCTCTGCTGCGTTCTGCCTGTTCTTAAATCCAGCCCTTCTAAACAGACAACACATTTGGTTCTGCGAAGGAGATGTGTTGACTGGTGAAACAGAGATATCCTCCTATAAGTTTCCCGGAAAGCCAAGGCCATTCTGATCTGCTTTTCTCACACACTACTTCATTTTGTCTTGTGACACAAGTTAAACGCAGCATGATTACACTCTGTTACATTTCAAAGGCTTTTGACTTGTGAGAGCCTTGTGAGAAGATTTTTCTTTAGCTTGGTGTCTACGTACATAGTACATACTGCAGGTGTGACATTATGGAAAAATATTTGTTACACTCACCTCTCAAAACAAATATCCAGTGTGTAAATTTCATTTCATTAGCTTGTGCTCACTTTTTTTCTCCTTGACCGTTTTTTCCTCCCACTAAACAGTGTTGTTTAAAAATGCGCAAGTCCAGGAAACTGTAATGTGGAATATAGGCTTTGGCTTGATGATCAGATGCTCGCATTGATCATTGTTACTGTCCTTGACCTCTGGCTCTGGATTACGGCTTACAGTGAGAACTGTAGCAGTCAGTAGCACAGCGAAGCCACACTGCACCCACGTCAGTCTTGCCAGATGAACTGGAACACTTTCCGTTGCTCGTTCAGCACGTAGCGCAGGAAAGCGCGTCTCATGTGAGGAACATGGAAATAGGCTTCCGCCTATCGGGCTCGCAGAGATCAGATAAGCTTCAGATAAGAATCAGCTTCGCAGTGAGGCCACAAAAGGGTGAGACTGAAAGGCCTGTTGCTTTGTGCGAAGATGATTGTTTAGGCTTGAGATTAATATCGTTTTTTTTATTGGGATGTTCGATTGTGAAAGACTCTGCATAGAATGAAATTTGACACTGTGCTGCTGTTTTAATATTATATTTGCATGTCACAATCGACATAATGAACACCAGACTCCTGTTTACAGACCACGACCTGACATGCTCCCCATAACACCACTTTTTTGTGGTCTTTTTCTCTTACTGTCAGCACTCACATCGCTTACCCAGAAGCCCCTTCACCACGTTGACATGCCCCTGATGAATGTACACATTACGTGACATTGTCCACGTGTATTTGTGCTTATAACAGTATTACCAGGGAGGGTTGATTAATTAGATGGAAAGAGCTTGATATCATCAGACACAAATGGAGTCGAGATATAAGAAGTTATTTATGTGCAACAATTTTAAAAAACAAAACTGTGCACAGATTGCCTTCTGTCTGAGTTTATGGAGAGCAGCACATCTACAAATACTGCAAAGCTATGCACATGTAGAAATAGATGTTGGGTCCGGTACACAAAATGCTAGCGTGTGCATGGATCAGTGGGATGGATCTCGACTGGGCTTCAGTGGTGGAAGCTGAGCGGGTAACGGACTCAGATTGCTGCCTGTCAGCGCACTGGCCTTCCACACGCAGTTACGAGGGCCAAGTGGCAAATGGGCCCGAGGAGTGCAGGGAGACGTGGAAGCTTGGTGGAGAGGGATCTCCGGAGACAGCTGCACGGCACGAAAACAGCAGCGTTGGGTTTCGCACAGCCTGGAGAATATGTCAGGCCCTGATACTCATCACTCGGACATGTTATTTGCTTTAAACCTCCTCAAAGCCACCCAAGATGATTTTAACTCACTATTTATGTCAAAATGTACCTGCACTTTAGATTTTAGACCATTAATTATTTTTTTGAGCCACAAGATATTTTGTAATTTCATCTTACAGATGTTTAAGTATAAAATATAAATGCATTTGTGTGATATATAATTCAATACTGATATAATCTATTTGTGTTATTATATTATATATTGTTATCTTCCATAACCACTTAGCTGTTTCTGTCGGGTTATTTTGCTGTAAAAGATATTGGTAAACATGCTGATCTTCACATCTTTGCCACGTCACTTGTTTCAGGAACTGATCTGAATTTCCTATCACAGCAGGACTAAACGCTATGAATAGAAGTCATTTCTGAGAAGCTTGGGCATTGAAGAGCAGGCTTAGAGATTCCCTGCAGGATCCCACAGTCATGAAACAGCCAATCAGATCGGGAATTTTGTTATACGTGATTCCGGGGCATGTGCTGTTTTGGTGAAATGTTTTAAATGCCATTTAAGTGACTTGATTTCTGTTGGCTGTTCCTAGCGATGCACACCACGTGCATGGTACAGATTTGTGGTATTGACTGCACGACACGATGCTCCATTCGATGTAAAATGGATCACATCCCCGGCCTTGCGGCAGCTCCGAGGGAGCGGGTGGCGCTGTGCTGTCACGGGTTTGTCGAATCTCATCCTGCGTGCTGCCTTAATGGGGGCTGACGCCGTACCTGCCCGAGGAGCCGACGTCCTCGCCGCCATACCCCAGTGCGGCTTGGCAATGCTGTTCCACCGCCCACAGTGTGAAGTAAAACGGAGGAGCTGCCAGCTTTGCCCTGCCTGTTTGTGGGCATGTTCACTGTACCCTGCCGAGGAAGGTCACTATGCCCAGACACCCCCCGGGTACTGCCCCCCAAACTCCATTATTAGGCAACTGGCAACTTGTGGAATAACATGAGTTTCCATCTGAGCGGAAATTGACCCCCCGCCCCCCCACACCCCCCTTGGCATAGCAACAGGTGTTTTCGGGCTTATTTTAGAAGGGGGCTCTCATCCCTGCATGCCCCCTGCTCCCTCTTTAGATTTAATCACCAACCTTTACCCTACTTCTTTTTACACCCTTCTCTGTTTTTCTCAGTCGTTCCACCCTTTTCTCTATCCTCCCTTCCTGATTTCATTAAAGTTCTAGATTTCTCCCTTTGTCTGCTTTATCTAGGTTCAGTACGGTATTGTAGGTCATAAGTTTAAAATAAAAAAAACACAGATGGTCATGAATGTGTCGCCAGATTTTTGACAATTGAGTAACACTTTCTTGCAGCTTGACAGATGGTCAGTTCTGCATCTTACTGGGTATTACTGGAAACGGTCGATTCATATATTGTTCTAAAATGTGTCATAAATATAAAATGTTTACTGTTGATTTAGTCATATCATTGTACATAGTATACATTCTCACATCTGTTGATATTCTCATATCATATATTTATCACTAAACAGCATGGAAAACAATAATATAAAGAATAATGTAAAATAAAATGAATAAAATCCTACCAATTGTTATCTCAACTCTGGTGCCTCTGATTTTCTTTAGAAACCACACAAACTGAGTCCACCTGTGTGCAATAAATGTGTCCTACAGATATTCAGGTTCAAAGACACACATGTGCATTTTACCATAAATGGAAAATACCGTTGCAATCCAGGTTGTGGAACAAGTCAGACTCACAAAGTAAGTAATTTGGTAAGAACGTGGTAAGAATGTGGTAAGAACTAGCTAGAAAAGCCAAGAAAAACGGAATGACAGTTCTAAAGAATCTGTATTCTGTAACGAGAACAGTGGTAACAATTAAATACATGCCTTCACGGAGTAATCAAAAGCCACAAATGACAGTTAGTCAGAGCCAAGCCGGACAGTAACAGTGGAATCTACACTTGGATTAGACCAAAGATACTTGGCATTGACTCTAAGTTCTGTTTGGCAGAGGTATAAATGCCATAGCAACCATGCAACTTAGTGCAGCTAGCATGAGGTTTAGAGGGCAAAATGGTTGCAGCAAAGCACAGGGTATCCAGGAAGCAAATCTGCTGCACTCCACAATAGGCCTGGGACTTAGGAAAATATCCCGCTGTTCCAGCAGGACAATGACTCAAACAATCAGGAATGGCTTACAGATGACTGTTCCGGAGTGACCTAGTCCAATACGGGGGTGTAATTGATAACTGTTCCTCATCAGCTGTGGTAAAAATCTCCTACAAAGAATCATGGCTGTAATCTCCGTCAGTGGTACCAAATATTTGCTTAAAGGATCAACTACTCACATAATCTTTTTTTTTAACGGTCATTTACAATGTTGAGTAGAGGCTTGTTTTCTTTGACTTTGTTATGTTGATCAATGGTGGAAACGCCTAAAATAGGACATTATGATTCCATGTTGCAATAGAATGAAATGTGAGTCCAAAGGGGTTTAGCACCTTTTATAGCCATTAGACATGATGTTCCCAGTGTACAGTCCAGGGGCGAGTGGAATGGGGGGGTCTAATATGCTTCATTTTCACTCTGCGGGCCACGATGATGGAGCATACAATCTCTCAGCGGCAAACGACAAGTCAAAGGCTCCTGGCAAGTCTCCCAGATGTAGCCGTCAGAACCTGCTGAGATACCTTAAGTAATGCCAGTTTGGCCTTTGTGGGATTTGTGCTACATTCAACCAAAACATGCACTGAGGAGGCGTGCATGTCAGCCACCTGTAAGAAAGATCAGAATTACAGGCTTAAGTTTCGTCAAGTACGTTTCTGCACGAATGCTTTCCATGAACAGATACAGCAACTGCACGAAATACATGAACCATCATGGTTGATTAATGATGAACGAATATGGGATCAATTTGTAACTATCGCTTAGTTTCTGGTTAATTAATACATTAAGTAAGCATGAACTACTACATTATTTGTGCCTCCCAGTAAAGTGTTAGCAGACGTCATTGTGTGGACATCATGGTAGCTGCCTTCTGCTCTGAAGACAGGAATACAGGACAGACTTCAGCACACATATCTTGTCCTTCACCATCAGAATAGAAAACATGCATTAGAAATTTAGTTTTTTTGTGGGAATAAACTGAAATGTGAACTACAGCATGCACAATTTTGAGAGTGATTTTCTTAAGGTCGGCATGGTGGTCTCCCCACCCCCTCCGAGGGCTTTAGGATCCAGTCCCACCTTGAATTTGTGGGTGTGTAGATTGCAAGTTTCTTCTAAGTAGACGACCCTTCCACATGGTGGAAGTGAGGGGTGCAGCCCTCCCTCTGCGATCTGGAAAAACCACGTAGCGTTTTTCGGCTCCATTAGTCCGCTTGGCCAGCAAAGGGAAATGTTTCAGATCTAAATACAAATTAAAGTACTAAAAAGGCACAAAAAGATACGAGAAACACGTGCTAGAAAGATCGCTGCGAGAATCTGTTCCGTTCTTTATCACGTGAGAGGCTGGCAGAAACACGCTCGGCGTCCTCTAAACCGGCACTGCTCATACATTTCATGCATTTATGAGTCACTAAACTTATGTGTTCCGTCTCCGGCTTTTGCAAAACTCCCAAAAATGTTTACGTGTTACGCAGGCCACGCGAAGTATCAAAACCGTCACGGGCAAAGTTCTGATGCAACTGGGTCGACTGTACTCCAGTTTCCTCCCACAGCCCAAAAACATGCAGTTGGGTGGGGGGGTTCTGAATTGCGAATGCGCGTGCCCAGTGAAGACCTGGCAGCCCATTCAGGGTGTCCCCCGCCTTGTGCCCTCCGCTTCCTGGGACACAGGCCAGGTTCACTGTGACTCTGTACAAATTTTCCAAATTGCTGCAAGTAAGAATAACACCACAGCCAGTACTACAGAAAAAAAAAGAAGTTTATTTATTACCATGTATAGAAAATCAACCCATGGGGTTTCATAAAAAAATAACATTTTGCATTTTATTTATAAAATAAAAAATAAATTATCTGCCAGTATCATTAATTTGCCCAAATATGCGGGGGAAAAACAACGTCTTCTATATTTGTCCCAAAACTGAAATGTTCTCTACGAAAAGCCCATGGAATACAAATATCAAATATAAGCTGTTCATCCTACATCCCTAGATGCCAAATATAATAATCTCAAGGCAACTTTTAATTGTAAGAAATTTAGACTGGCATTCTTCCCTTTCTGATGTAAATAAACAGCGTATTAGTCATTTTTGTTCTACAGCTACTGGGTTTACAACTGTAACATCATGTAACATATCTTTCCAAATCAGTCCAAATCTTTGGAAGACTAGAAATGTCCTTCACACAGCATCACAGATAAGAAAGTGCATATATATTTTTAAGTCACAATAACTTTTACACACAAGTTTAAACCAAAGATGCATTGTGCTGTCTAAAAAAAGGACACAAAAATCAACATGCAATAAATTAACAAAAACTTTACATTTTCATAAAGTGTTTTTACTGCTTGTTTTCTTAAATGGTTTTAACAAAACCCTGAATCTTGCCAGAATGCAAGATTCACATGGAATGACTCAGTGGGCATTAACAGGGACAGGCAAGATAGAGAAGGCAAGGTTACAGTCTTCAGGCTTTGAGACATTTTTAAAAATTAAACACTGTTCTGCATGAAAATAAACTTTGAGGTATCAATATGGCAAGAAATTGCTTATGATCTACAGAGAAAGTCTTACGCTGCAGCTTTCGCTAACAAGATATATGTATGCCAACTCTGTCTCCACAAACAGAACTGTTAAAGCCCACCAATACTTCATATAAATGCACTGCTCTATCCTCGGCCTTTACAGGACGGTCACAGACATGGTCATCCCAAGACCACTCTGGCTATTCCAGTATACCAGCTTCCTCCTCTGTCCATCGGGAGCGACTCGGACCATCAGCACAATGCTCCCACTCTTGTGCCCAAACGTGACGGACTACTGCTGAAGTTCCAGGAGGATGCAGCAGTTCAGCAAACTTGCAGCAGACAGCCACTGGTGGGACGTTCCTCAGCAATCTATGGAAGGAGAAACATGGAAACCAAGTTAGGGCACATGCAGGATCTGCTAACGGGGAACCTCCTAAAGTGCGCATGCAGGATCTGCTAACGGGGAACCTCCTAAAGTGCGCATGCAGGATCTGCTAACGGGGAACCTCCTAAAGTGCGCATGCAGGATCTGCTAACGGGGAACCTCCTAAAGTGCGCATGCAGGATCTGCTAACGGGGAACCTCCTAAAGTGCGCATGCAGGATCTGCTAACGGGGAACCTCCTAAAGTGCTGCACGTACCTCAGAGTAAGCGGGTGGGGGGGCTAAGTGGACCCGCGGGGCGTGAATGAAGATAGGGCTGTCACTGCCGTCGTAGTCGTCCAGCAGGGGGACGAGGGGCGTGTCAAGCAACTCGTCACGGATGATGTCACTGTAGCTGGGTGGCTGGGAGGACATGGAGTGAGTACTGGCCCCCTGGCTGCTCATGCTGCTGCAACGGCTGCTGAAGCCACTGTAAGGGATGGTCCCGATGACCAGAGGTAACTCAAGGGACAGCTTGTCACTGCCGGGGATGTGGACGTAGATCTGAGGAACAGAAGCAGAGCGGCAATGTCAAAGACAGAAATCTGAAGTCTAATCTAGTACAGGAAATATATAGAGCTTCTCCACACAGCTGTCAACAGTTTCTTCGAAGGCACGGAATATGAGCTCACCATGAGGGTATACTCCACTCGGATGATGTCGCAGCCCAGGATGGAGGGCCTGATCTTGGGCACGCGGATGCTCTTTCCTTCCCAGGCATCACACATGCCAGAGATGATGTGGTTCCCCCGCACGGAGGATAGCTTCTGCCGCCAGACCTTGGTGCGCCCGTTGGCCTGGTACATGTGCTTGGCGATGATGGCGGCCTTGGGGATCACAATGCGTGAGCACGTGTTCTCAAACTTGGCATTGACGTTGATGTACTCGCCCTCGCAGAAGCCTCTGCGGTCTATCTTGGCCTGAAGGGCAACCTGTCCATCTGGAATGAACATGCAGGTCACCTTCTTTTCTTTCACACCACCTACGGGAGACTGCAGGAGGGAGAGAGGGACACACGTCACATGATATACCATGCATACTTCACACACTGTTTCATGTCTGTCATAACAACTAAGGAAGTCATCCAATATCTTTATCAAAGACACACAAAGTCTCACCAGGAGGTCAGGTGTGTTAATATCCAAGGGCTCTTCAACCTCAAATTCTTTTTTACACTCCAGGGAAGTTTGGGATGGTCTCTCCATTACAGCCTTCACATAATACTGAACAGAACCAAACTTCCCGTTGTAGGATGAAACCAAACTCCTGTAGGAACATGACAAGAGGACACACTGTATTTAACACTGACCCAGACAGAAAAACACAGTTCAATTACAGCTCTTGGTCAGATCTCAGTGATACCTACCCCTGTTGAGGAAGCTCAAATCCAAACATGAATTCGTATTTGTTTCCTGGTCTGAAAGTAACGGATCCATCTGTATCTATTGATGGAGAACAGAAGCATGTTTATTTGCACGTTTTCTATTCAGCTTTGCAAAGCATGAGTGAGTTAAGCTGGCTCTGTTGCTAAGCCAAGTTCCTAGGAAAAATTAGGCCAAAGAGTCCCCTCCATCCACTGCCAATTCCGTTGCTCGCAGTCCCCCCACTAGCACACATATATATACATGCGTAATGGCCAGTAACTGTATCCATTCTGGCAGCGTTCAAAATGCCATCTTCTATTCTTAACAGGTTTGATCGCATCCCAAAAGGCTTACCTCTGGGCTGGCCGTCCAGGTAGAGGGCTTCTTCGTATCTGAGGTAGTCGACCTCTTCCCGGCAGCGCTGTTTTCCTTTGGTATAGTCCACTTTAGCGCATCCGATGCCGAGGACTCTGACTGCCGAGACTTTGGTCACCTCGCACACCTCCACCACGATCCTCCCAGCCACTTTGTCCCCGCTCGAATAGCAGGACTTGCTAGCGTCGCTGAAAACGATCTCGAATGTCTTCACTTTCTTTGTCATGACAACCATAATTACCTTCAGTGAAATGTATGTAAATCTAAAAAGAGGAGAATTTTCAGACAACTCGTCTTTCACGGAACTTTATTTCTAGAAAATTGATGCCAGATAGTCTACTGCATTTGAATGGCGTTCTGGGGACTTTGTTTTGTTTTCTACGGTGATAATAAAACAAAAACAGTGCGTTTTTAAATGTTATCCCACTGCTACATGTGAACTCGCTTTGAACGCTGTAAACACCAGCGGTTTTTATATGCTCAGGCTCTTCCAGGGAACCATCGCGATTGTTGACCACTTTCAGCCGTGCATGTGCAGTTCGAATGCACGGTGTGGCTCGCCGCATGCACAGCGCTGCCATTGGCCAAAAGGCGTTGTTTGTGTCATTCTCGACCAATCTGCAGGCGAGTGCGGCGCGTGGACACCTCATGCCTGAAAACAAGCACGGGCTGGAATGTTACAATCAAAAGGAGGGGGTAGAAAGTCATTGCCAGCAAAGAAGGAGTAATAAATCAAGGAGTGCAGATTACCACGTGGCGAAAACTCTCCCCGTGATATGCTCCGGTTGGCAACTTCCCAGCTTCTTCAAAAACATCGCGTGCTTTTCGGAAGCGATCCAAAAAAAGCGGA
Organism: Paramormyrops kingsleyae; assembly: GCF_048594095.1. Classification (NCBI taxonomy): domain Eukaryota; kingdom Metazoa; phylum Chordata; class Actinopteri; order Osteoglossiformes; family Mormyridae; genus Paramormyrops; species Paramormyrops kingsleyae. The sequence goes on from NC_132805.1 coordinate 5,803,936, forward strand.
TGGATGTTATTGTTTGATTACCTATGAGGTGTGGATGCTGACCGCTATAGGAGAACTTCTTGTTTTAGGGCAGTTAGGAACAATTCGTTTTCTATGTACGATCTCACGAGATCTGCGCTTTTGGTCAAAACAAGCAACGTTTGTCTGGTGCGAACGATGGTCATGGGATAATAAGAAAGGCGAAATTATGACAGCTTCTTTTGGTACTTTTGAGTGGATAGCAATATGGGTAATCCAGAATACGCGCAAAAATCATTTGAAATGTTTGTTCTTTTAAGAAAATCTTGTCCCGTTCTTTTTCGAATAACGGCATTTCCCTCGGAATTATCATCTGCTGTGTATATTCGCCTGTGTACACAAATGCTTGACAATGCAAAGTTTAGAGATTCGTAAATGAAATGATTCCAGGGCTGCCAGCTTCGGTCAGCTGGCTGGCGTGAGACTTTCGAGGCACAACTGCACACTCATTTACGCATGTGTGTAACAGATTTATATCCTTGTAAATAGTCTGTAGGGTTTGCGAACTGCTTTTGATGTAGCTAATCTGAGCTTTATAATGGAATAATATAGATTTGCCGTAAGATTTCTTGCGTGAGCGTGAGAGTCTGAAAGCGTGACCGTCACATTTGGCAGCCAACACTGAACCCCCCTAAATCGGTAGAGACCTCAAACCTCCCCCCCCATGTTCAAGTCAAATTTACGCCCTTGGGAACACTGTCAACACAATGACAAAATTAAAACTAAAAATACCTCAAATTTATATTTTACTTGTATTGCAGCAATTAATTGACATCTTAAAGGAAAGTAATACTGTTTTTGAAGTTATAATGAAAGAATGTGTAATGTATAAGCCATATAATATTGTGTTTGCAGTAATAACTTTTACAATAAAAAAATTCTCTTTTAAAGATATGTTGTGAACGTCGTTATGGGCTCTCAGGCCACTATGCACTAGGGAGACTCATCGCATGTCTGCGGTGCAGGGAATTTTTGTGAGGACGCCCTCTAGTGCTCGGCCGTGGAAGGCTACAGATGAAATACGCTAAGATTGGTTCATTGCACTGTTGTCTTGTGGCAGGGTTCAGATCTAAACGTGTCTTTGTACTTTTCCTGCCAACTCAACATACGGAAAAGTCATAATAGACAAAACACTCTGTTGCCATTTATTAATAAACACAGACATATATAATATGCTTTTGAGTAAACTCATTTTAAAACTGGTCTCTCTTTTCACAGAATAATATAAATATTCTCATCAGCTATCACCAGAGTTTATTGGTATAATCGAAGTACATTTTATATAATATTTAGACATGGATGCTGAAAGTTTCAGTGAGTCACATCACATATATTGGATTTAGACACAGCCGTAGTTTCACCATTTACTGTGTCTCACAGGTAGATTGTGACCACAGAAGCCTAATAGACATAAACAATATCAAAACGATCCAGTACAGGTTCAAAATGATTCCCTGGGGGTTGAGGGCCAGACACAAAAGCCAGATTTATTCTGTATATACCAAAATTGCTTACATTTGTATAAAATCTTAAATACACACAAACATGCATAAAAGACGAGGCTGCAAAATGATACTGTACACACTTTATGTATTTACACCATCAAATGCTGTACTTTTGACACCTTTTTCACTCAAGGCCGAGTAAATCCAGAGGCAGAACTTTTCATTCCTGTGGCACTTAAAACTGCCATTCGGTCAAAAGGAACAGAGTCTACTTCACGTTGACCTTTTAAGATGCCCAAGGGCTGACCTGAGAACAGAGGCATGCTGTAGAAATACTGTGTGTACCTGTGTCCCAGCCTTACAGTGACTAAACTGCTACATATAATATGTACAATACTGTGAAAAAGTCTTAGGCAGGCAAAGAAAATGATGTTTAGATTATCCTCGTGTTGGTGTAAAGCTACGATATTATGCACTGTCAAAGGTCCGCTTAGCCATTTCAGAACCTCTGCTAAAATCACCCCAGTATTTGCAGTGACCGTCCAGTGCAGCCATGTATGTTTTGACTTGGCCACTAGCACACCTCATACAGCTAGTCAATCTGTCACAGACTTTTTAAACCAATTTATTTAATTATTTAATTGAGCCGTTGGTGAAATTTAACAAAATCGTGGAACGGCTGTGGTGCCCCTGAGGAGAGGTTTGGGAACTGAAGCGATGTTCATCTAGCCATCCAACTAGATATCAGTAACTCTTTAGAAAACAGAAGAAATTATTACTAGTTTTTATTGTGTTACTCTTAATTTGCACATGTTCTAATGTTAAACTATGTTTTTTGTTCTAAGCCAAAGTACACTTGCTACTCAGCTTTAAACATTTTTACAGCTTTAAACATTTCTTTGGACTGCCTAAGACTTTTGCACAGTACTGTACGCGACACAGAAACTACAGTTGAGACCTCGTGGACTTTTCTTAGGGAGCTTGAGCAAACTCCTGTTTCTTCTGCGTCTCCTTTTCTTGCACAAGCTCTCTGCTGTTCCCAAGGGACTGCAGGCAAATCTGCAATTCTCAAGTTTTTTTAACAGGACCAGAGTAGGTTGATCCATCCATCTTCCAACCATTTAACTAGTAGGGGGGGGGGGGGCAGGAACAGATCTTTGGCAGTGTAACAGTGGAGCACCCTGACTGAGATGCCTCACACTGGCAGTGTAGAGCAGTGGAGCACCCTGACTGAGATGCCTCACACTGGCAGTGTAGAGCAGTGGAGCACCCTGACTGAGATGCCTCACACTAAGCTGACTGCAAGTAACAATAATATTAATATTAATAAATAATACAAATGCAAAGAAGAAGAACAACAAAAATAGCTTTGATGAAATCTCTTGTTGGCAGAAAGTGGTGGAGGAAAAACCCTCTGCTAGCAAGTGAATTTGGTTTAGTGGGAGATTATGCACAACGCAAAGACAGCAGAGTTACCATGTTCCCCATGAAAACAGCCAGAGTGAGAGTCACTGAAATGGGACTCCGGTGTCTGTCAGCCCCACCGAGGAGCAGATGCACCTTCTCAGGGTTTGAGATCATGCTGCGGGCGTCCTCCAGCGCAGCCACAGCAGCGGCACTCGCGTTAAGGTCACCGGTCACCAGGAGGTCGAACAAGCACGCCTGGAAGTATATATCCTGTTTGGGGAGGAGGGCGGAGCAGTGGGCGTGTGCGGCTCCGGGTGCAGAGAGCTGGGGGGCCGGGAGCCGCTGGGAAGTGGGACAGCCCCAGACACACAGCTGCAGGTCCTGCTCTGACGTGAAGGAGTTTACGATGGCCAGGGGGGCGCGCACTGACAGGCCCAGCGAGCGCCCGCTCTGCCTGACCACCAGGGTGGTTCCGATGTGGGCGGCCCAGATCTCAGCGTGACGCCCGGGGTCCAGGCTGCTCACCTGCAGGCTGTGGTGACCCAGGCGCTCACCATCGCTCACCGAGCCGTCCACGAAGGCCAGCGGCACATTGTCCAGCTCAGCCTGGTAGATCTGCTGCTCGATGCACTCGCGCCAGTTCTTGAAGATGATGGTGATCTGTCGTGGGGGTTGGGGTGGGGGGGGGGTTTGATAAATCATTGTACAGATATTAACACGTCAAATCATTTCCACACATAAATGACGTGTCTGACACTTTTCCTCACTTGAAAAGAAACAGGTATTTTCTTCATGATGACACGTAAAATGTGTGTAGTTTTTTTTGTACCTATCAAAAGTGTGAGTATGTCTTCTATAAAGTAAGATTTTTCTTGTTTAAGGTCACATGTTTTTTCTGTAAATGCTTCAAAATGAAAATGTAATACCAAAGGACTACCACAACAGTATTCAGAAAAACTGAAAATCCTAATTCATTTAGCAAACCCTCTAAGTCCCATGCAGATGATGGGATTTGAACTAGCAATCAAAGGCAGAGCATCTTAACCACAGAGCCACTCGCTGCCACCACTCTCAGGTTTGGATTCCTCAAAACAGCCATCATTTGCCTTCACTGAAGCATCCAGTTAAGAATTTTCAGCTGGAAATCACTCTCTTCTGTCGGGTCCCTTACAGATAGGGGCATTAGGTTAACTGTCCTTCGCCATCATTCTTCACTAGATGGCTCTTGAGTCATTTAGAGGTGTATTTTGGTAATTATCTTACTGAAGAATAAAGACTGCTGTAATCCTGATGGAAAGGCATGCTATGATAACCAAGCTAGATGAGATTGCATTTGATTTAGCAATCTATCCATCAGTCCATCCATATATCCATTCATCCATCCATCCATCCATCTTCAAAGAACAGGTAACGAAAGCATAAAGTAATCAGTAAATGCCATCACAGCCCATCTCTTGGACCTAACCAGCACCAGTTCTTAAGTTGTTCCATATTTTCGAGGGCGGGTATTCAACTGGAAGGGGCAAGGGCTCCGCCTTGGTAAATTTCACCAAACAGGGGGGAGGGGTAAAGCAGTTTAAGGGCAGAGGAGGGTACCACACACCTTAGTGAGCGCTGTGGCGTACATCCTGCCTGCCATGGGGACGCTGGTGGCCTGGACATACAGGAACTCGTTATCCATCAAGGGCCAGGCGCCTTGCACAGCGCAGGTCTGGAAGTCATCCAGGAAGGTGCGCACGTGCGGGTCCCCAAACACGCCGCAGTGCAGGTACTCAGGGGGGCGGCCTTCCCGCAGCCGGAAGGTCCTCTCGTAGAGGCAGGCGTCCCCAGACAGAGGCGACTGCGGCGGGGGGCGGGGTTGAGCGGTGGGGCCACTCCTGGGGCAGTTGTGCTGCATGAGGAGGTCCTCGATGCCCTGCACGGCCGAGTGGTAGGCCAGGTCACCCCGACACGCCCGCGCCGTCCGACGGGTGCACAGGGCGTAGGAGCGCAGGGCGCTGCAGTAACCCGCGCTGCCTCCCTCTCGGCCTCCGTCAGGCCCGAGAGCAGCTACAAAGTCCGAGTTGCACCTCAGGATTCGACATTGGGCAGCGGCTGCGAAAAAGACAGCAGGGTCTGGTCATCTTAAGTTAAACTCACTCTCCATTTCCCAGCATCCACAGCAACACGGCCGGATCAGGCGTAGGCAACCTGGGCAGCTGTCTAACGACCTACTGGCACCGGGGGGCCCCACACAAGGTGATGGAAAAATATACATATATATTCTCAGTGACAAAAAAAAAGTTAAGCACCCAGAAGAAATGGTCCGATTTGGATTTCATTTGGTACACATGCAGACCCGTGATGGGGAAGAAAAATGATTAGATTTGCAAGGTGCTGGCAGGTCTAGTCACCGGACACAGAGGATTCCTCGTAGACACATTAGACAGCATTACCAGCACTTGTCGGAGTCTGATAGGGGCCGGATTGTGGGTTTGCATGAGGCTGGGTGGTCGTATCGTGCAGTTTCCTGGCATGTGGGGCATGCAGATGTCACAGTCGCCCCCTGTTGGATCCAGGGGGCATGTTAGGGCACCCACACATGTCATGAAGGTTCCGGTCACCCAAGACAGACCACACCAAGGGAGGATTGTCGCATTGTGCACCAAGCATTGCAGGACCCCATGACATCTGCGCCTGGCATCCGGACACAGGTATTGGACTCTCTACAGCACCGCGTGTCATCCCGCACAGTATCTCGACGACTAGCATCAGCTGGACTATGAGTTCACCATCCCATGCGTAGGCTGCCGTTAACACCAGCACAGAGACGGCTGCGTTTGGCGTGGTGCGGTAACCGGGAGGCATGGACTGATGACGAGTGGCGTCGTACCATGTTCAGCGATGAATCTCGGTTCTGCATTACCACGGGTGACCACTGTGTGCGTATGGCAGCACTGAGGGGAGAGGACCAATCCTGCCAATGTTGTGGAGAGACACACGGGCTATACTCTTATAAGAAACGATTATTAGCATCATGTTGGGGGGAGACATTGGCTATGATATCAGGTCATCTCTGGTAGTGATTCGGGGGACCCTGGGGGGGGGGGGGGGGGGGGGGGCACACCCTACTGACATGGGATCAGCAGTGTGCCCACACTGCCAACTCTGTTGTCTGTTTGATCTGATATTATAATCATTGCGATACAGTCACATGACCTTTCACCACGTGCAGATTCATTTCATTTCCACCACTACGTCTGGGCGCTTAACTTTTTTTGGACACCGAGTGTGTGTATATATATATATATATATATTTAAGGATAATTAAATAAAATTAAAGATAATAATAATAAAAACATACATCAAATTAAATTGTTTATGTCCAGGCAGAAAATAGTTACAGCGCATCCTCAGTCAGTGCTCAGGATCCAAATTCATCTGTATTCCTCTATTCATCTTTGCTTAATACAAATATGACAGGTAAAGGGGAGCAGAAAATATTGTTTGCCTAATGTTCTGTGGTGACTTAATCCAGCCCTGTACACTAACACTTGAAAAAGAATAAGAAAATGTAGTCATGAATCTCCAAGTTGATTTTCTATATTATTTTTATTCAGTTCCTCTCATAAGATTTCAAATGTTTACCTTGGGAACGGCACACGTGATCAAGCAGGAGTGTTCCAATGATAACCCACTTCCACGACAGCTGTGTGTCCCTATTACCGGCAGCTGGCTTCCCCATTCCCATCCATACAGATCCAGCCCGAGACGGTTACTAGCTCTCGCCGAAGAAAGCCTGCAAAATTGACGCAAAACGTCAATGAGCCAATTGTCCACAAGGGGGAGACAAACCCAGACGGAAACAAAGTCTCGGCAGGCTGATCTTTGCTCATGTTACCTAATACCATTTCACAGTATCCTTTTTCAGAAGTATTTATGCATTTCAAATCAAACAATTTAGTTTATTCATTAACTATCGTGATGTCTTGATTTAAAAATATCTATGAAAAAGGCCTTAGAAACAGTAATGGATAATTTCTTAAATGAATTCCTAAATAAATGAATATGGAGTTTTACCGTTAGTGTCTGTGCAGACGTGTGTCTGGGAGTTTCGCGGCCATCAACAGGACTCAGGCATCATCTCTTCATCCTCTTCACAGCGGGGAGGGCAGGGAGGAAGGCAGAGCGGAAACCAAAGGTCAGCGACACACATCCCCGCGTTTTGTTCCCAAACGATGTTGTAAATGATTCCATGGACAGCAGAAACATCAAGCTAGATTAGCCTTCAGCTATGGACTATTAAATGTATTATCTATTGTAAAAACTTCACAATTGGGTGTCATGGGGCATATTAGCTAAATGATTATATTCTGTGTAATACAATGTGCAGGATTACAAAATAAACAATAAATAGTAAAAATAAATTATAAATCAGGATTCAGTATATAGAACTGTTTTTTGTGCAAAAGATATAATTGGGAACTTAACATCATAACTTATTTGAAAATATCAGTGTCTAAACATTTTTTATCAGTAGATCATATACAGAGTCATGTGACATGCGCAATTTGCCTGTGAACGTCTTTCCATTCTGAAGGCCCTGGCGTGCAGTCACTAGGAATCAAGGAAACCCAACGAGCTCACCTCCCACAACACAACATATCAACCACACTTCATGCAGTCCACTCCAAGGTTCTCGAAACCACGCGAGATGCCAGCTGTCTCCATATATGTTTCTTCAGGATTCAGCAATACAAGGTAAGTGAATTTCCAGCACAATGGATGGATTTGGGAAGGGATAGTAATTTTGCAATTTGGACTCTCTCCCTGTCTGTTTGCCGAACTGCAAAATGCAAACAAAAAGCCGAAAGTGGGCACACCGCTCGACTCTGGTGCTCAGTGTCATCCCTCTTTGTTTTTCATGGACTGTTCTGTGAAAGTCAACATTACATAGCAAAAAACTGCGGTAATGCGGACTATTTAGATTTCAGTAAGTTGCATGGAAAAGGTACAGTCAGGTCTTACGGAGCTCGCAAGACAAGAAAAAACTGTTCAGAAAAATCGAATATGAAAGACTCCATCGGTTCTCGGATAATCCTTCCTTTCAGTGACAGTGACTACATAGACAGACGGCCGTGCGTTGCTGAATTGACAGGAATGCCAGTGAGCCTTGAATCAACAGCAGCATCCTGTAGGGCTGTCCTTAGGTCCAATGTGTTTACATATGACCTATATTCCACTTTACAGAAACTAAGCCCATGTATTAGCGAAAGCTACCTTCGGTAGCAGAGTTGCAGGGCAGAAATAGTGGACTCTAAATATATTCCTTTAGCCAGACACCCCCCCAGGCCAGCCCCTCCCCACCATGTGTTCTGGTCTGAAATACTTTCTACTCGTATGGCAGAGAGATGGACTCTGGGGTTAGGGAGGCAACCCAGTGAAGGTATCGGCATGCATGGAGACATCCTTAGAGTGTCATTTTTCCATTGTCCAGTTACAGATCCTCAGAACCACTCCTTAATGGTTTCCATCAGCATACAGAAACATCTCCCAGCTGGAATGTAACTGTTTGTCACTGGTGCAGAAGGGAGTTTGATATTGGGGGAGGGGGCGTTGGAGATGCAGGGCATAACTTAATAATTTAATTGCAAAAGTCTGTTTCCTAATGGGATGAATGAAGCTGAATTAAATACTGGGGGGTACACGCCCCCCCCCCCCCGGGTTCCAATACCCCTGATCATACACATGCCATACAGCAGATATGCCCACTGTTTGCAGGCATGTGAGGTGGCCCGGAATGCGCGGAATGCAGGTGTGACAACACCTCAGACTGACACATACATTTGTCACCCTTGGTACCGCTGTTAAAAACAGGTGACACCTCCCAACCATATCAGACAATACGGACACCCTACGTCCCCCCAGCTGACTGCTGAGCCGCTGACAATGATGTCATATATAAAGTATAACTGTACTTTTAGAGCCTTTACACTCATACCCCCCCCCCCCCCCAGGATGCCACATGCAAATTCACCCCCCCTGCCATCAATCAGTCATGATTTGCCATACTTGCTGACACGCGTGAGGAGGGATATGCAGTGACATTACAATGAGGTTGGACACGCGTGAAGCAGGGATCTGTTTACTGCCTGTCTCACATGTCCAAGTCCTGTCTACATGCCAGTACTGAAAAACAAAACAAAGAAACGGTTTCACTGACCTGATCAATATGACTTACTCTCCGTGACCGAAATGAATCCTAATTAGGAATCAAATCAATTTTTCCAGGACTTCCAGGACTGTGATCTCCACAGCAAATAATATTTTGGAAAATATAAACTGATTTAAATGTACTTTCAATACCTTCCGTCTTCTACAGTCTATTTAGTCCAGATCATAAATGATTATTTGCATCTAATTAGTGCATCCATTTTTTTTAACAAGGGGAAATGACTTTTTTATTTATCCTAGTAATTTAATTTAGATCAGGTAAACAAGAATCATCCCACAAATAGTAATTCTCTGGGCCCAATATATCAAAGGATGCTTAAAGTTATAAAATAATTTTTATTCTACAACTTTTCATTGTATCTCAGCCCTCGCATGACTCACGAAGAATAACACAATCTGCTTCCCTCGTAAAAACCAGCCATTCAATGGAAACTGGTCCAATCAGTGAAGTATTGGTACCTAAAATGGTCAGGAAATGTTTCTTTTAACTGGATCCGTAGACGTTGCATCTTTCCTAAGGCAGTAATACTCACCTTTAGAATATTTTCTCTAACAATAAAAATGTTAATTCGACACCACTACAATTTGCCGCATTTAAACGGTTAGTCTTTTACTGTGAATATATGACATCGTCAAAATACTTGAACTATATAGCAGGCAGCAAGTAAGTAAGCAGTATATATATGAACTATAAATGAAAAAAGAAGAATGCAGAGAGTGTTAGTTCCTCTATGAACCAGAGTCACTTAAAACGCTACGCATGGGTAGTTGGATGGAAAGTTCATGATGCCGTAACGGCATGTTTCTAAAATAAAAACAGGCAAGATAACGGAGTGGTTTTATACCAATTTTTAGACAACTAATACAAAACATACCTTAACTGCATTAAATGTAAGGCTTTCATCCAATTTGCCCACAGCTGATCTCGGAGGCAGATCACGTGACACCCAGAACAGCGTAATAATCAGGTTTTTGTCGTCATTTTCTCTTAGTTAAATCTAGGGAGTGAATGAAAATCACACACGTAGTTCACATTTTGCTCTTACCTCAGTAAAGAAACAGATCCGATAACCAGTCTGCACTTCTCGTTTGTTTACGACTGGAAAATGACAGAATTCCTATAGGGCAGCCGATCTTAACAGGCAGACGCGCAACACGCAAAGAACGATCATTCAGATGGTAACACAGGTGTCAGTCACAAATCGGACCTTTTCACCAGCCGTTTTCTCCCCCCCACCACTCCCCGACACCGGCTCTCAAATGACTGAGATTTTTGACAGAGTACTTCTACGAGGGGTATAAATCAGCCTCAGCGGACACCTGCTGCTCCAGCAACTGCTCACATGCGCACACACTCGCAAAGAGGAGCTATTTTAAGCTGTCAGAGTGACAGACCCTGTGCTATTTGCACCTCCTTGTTGTCAGTATATTTTCTTATATACATGACCGCACATGCTGAGTGTCCAGCTTTTAGCCGATAACGGGAATTTCTGAAAAAAAAATCTTTATAGTCAAAAACTTAACAGACTGTCTTATTTCCTGGTGTCAAACGCCTACAAAACAATCGAAATGTAGATTCATGTTACAAATTCCTCTTCGTGCCTTTTCGGCACTGTCTGTGCAAACAAATGAGAAAATCAGGAAGGTCAAGAACACACAAGCAGTGTTTGTTCTGTTATCAGTACGGATGCTAATTGGATTTGTCAGGAAAACTACAAAAGCACGTGTAGCTCGTCCTGTGGTTGGTCGGTGTCAGTGGGCTGTTACTTTTATCTATTTAAAGCCGAAACTCCTTCAGTATAGTAGCAATGTGGACGTTGCATAAATTTGTATAATTAAATGCCAATTGTTAATAAAACAATATTACTGGGCTACACAATAACATCAACAATATTAATAATTAATGATTACATCTTAATGTAAATGCATAATTAAAATGTATTTTTAGCAAGTCACATGTGTTATTAAGCAGCCCACACTTTTATTTGTTAAGATTGAATGACCATATCGATTTTAAGTGTCCACCACTATCTATTGTTACGAAAAGCTTCTTCAAAATTATTTCTGGTGGAGATTCTATTGGAGATTCCAAGAGTTACTTTACAGTCCATACACACAGACTACAGACCCGTCGTCATATGATGTATGTTTTTATATTGTAATTTCCCGAGCTTATTCAAATCACAGTTCTTTGTATCTATATATTTTTTATTCCTAGTAAAATTTTACAGTCTATTTATTTAACAATAACTAAGATTCTTCAAATAATATGTTTCATTTATATTGTTGGCATTAATGAGATTTAAAGTGCATGTGAAACCTGTCGACACGGAATATTCAATAACAGCAAATTGCAAAGTTTGATTCACGATTCTTGCTACTAGATCGAGGTTCATTTGTCGAAAGCTGGAATTATATATACTTGTACCAAATGACAACTAGTGATATCAGAAACCGCGAGTATTATCTTCCCCGTTAACTGTAATTAGGAAAAATCCGTCCTGGTGAAACGCTGAAAATGGCAAAACAAGCAAAACGGCCATTATATTAGGCTAAATATATCTAGATTTGAGAGGGTTTTTTTGTGTATCATCACACAAATTTTATTGGTTTTTGGTTAAAGCCGTGGCCTAAATAAAAAAAAGCCCCTTAATTATTAGCAACTTGCGGAGGTTGTGTTTGCGTGAGGAATTAGCCGAGATGCGAGACGCTCAGATACCTGTAATTCACCGGGGAAACGACAGATGGACCTAAAACTTAATTAAAAGTCGGAAGAACAATTTTATATTGAGAAGTCCAACAAATAACATTTTGCGTATCATTTTTAAAAAGTTTATATTCGCAATTACTATATAGCTTAATGTTTTATTTCATTTAAGATAATGTCACTGGCCCACTGGTAATAATTTCTCCCACGTCTGCTCCATATTGTTGATCTACAGTATTGAATGTTCTAAAAAAAAAAAAAGAAGTAGTGCGCTCGCGAGATTACGTCAAAATGGAATGTGGCAGGGCGCTATTGTTTTCATTTAAACAACTCATTTCGGTGGAAATAAAATAATAATTTTGTTTATAAGTGTTTAATTAACACGTTGCAAGTTGGTTTGGTGCAACAAAGTTGCAGACACGTAAAGCAAATAATATTTAAATGTATTGTAGGATGAACCGCGGGAAATGCCCGGGAATCATAGTCCTTTTAAGAGGGGCACCGTGCATGCATCAGTAAGCATTACATTGTGGCCTTTGTTTATTGTGGCAGCGGGGGCGGAGCCCACCGCCGACCAGGCAGAAGCTATTCAGAACGAGGGGTCTATTGTGAGGAAGATTTGGGAAAAGCGAGGAACGCTGTGTCCTCTGTGCTGCAGATTGCCTTGCTGGTCTGGTGCAAGTGCTGGAGTATGGCAAGACAAGTTAACTATAAAGGGAGCCAGATTGATAACGTCCGATTTTTCGTTTTGGCAATTTAGAGGCAGATTTGCAAAGTTCACGCTTCTCTTTTTACCTCTTACATTGCACTTGAGTATCACACGAGCAACGGGTAGCTGTGCTCATAAATGGACGATAGTGGAAGGGTAATTAGTTTAAGGTAAGTGCTAAATGGCTGCATAAACTTTTTAGTCAATGCCTATTAAATCAACAGCAAACTGAAGGAAAGACTGGCTGAAGCACGCGCGCGCCTTTATGAAAACCGATGTGCCCAATTATTATATGGGACGTATTGATAATTTCTACTAGATGTTTTGTCGCTTGTATAATAGTCTGTGGTTTGGACTTTTACTGTGTTGTATTCTTTGCAAAGTTTAGAATTCTCTTTAGAGAATTTTCTTGTCATACTCAACAGATTACTGGTGTCGCTAGGAGACCGTTTCCGTAGAAACAGTTTAATGTCGCTGAGTTATTCATTAGCTTGCTCATGTTTGTTCTGGGAGAGGAATACGAAAGTGTACTACACCACCAGAAAACATTTACGCGTCTTTCTGGAAATATCACAAATAATAGTAATAATAAACAAAAAACTGTTGTTATATTGAGCTCGATAAAAAAAAATTACTTGGGAAGTTGGTAGATGAATCAGGAGTATAGATATCTATATATCAATAGGCGAATGTATAAAGCATGCACAGTAAAATAACACTTAGAAGGTTCTTGTTGATTCTGTTTGACTGCAGGTACCAGTTGATGCTGTTTTTCGTAACGTACTTTCATGATTCTTATTACGCACATCCACATTGTGACCCATGTGCTACGATTTGTCTTTCCTAGCAGGGAGGTGCCTCTCAGTGGCTGCGCCTTGGGAATCATGGGAAGGATGGAGTCTGGCTGTTTCTGGATGCTTCCGTGGCTCTTTCTGCTCTACTCTCCCAGGGCCAGGCAGGTGCGGGACGCAGTGCATTGTTGTACCATCTCCTCCCAATATTGCACTCGTCCCGGCCTCCCGGACCTTTGGGAAACCCCTTCACCTCTGCAGGGGTGAAGAAGGGCAACTTTTTTTTTCTTTTTTTTTTGAGACGTTTCCTGGAACACCTGCCATGAAACGAGTGGTTTGAATAGCAGAACTGAGGAGTCATTACGTCATTGTGGGGGGGGGGGGGGGGGCACAGATGGTTCAGTCCTGTAAACAAGTGAATTGAATGAACTTTTGCAGTTCGTTTATTTAATAATCCGATTTTAACATAGATTGGACAGTAAGTCAGGTATGGTTTTAAATTCAGGATCTGTTTATCTATTACAGTATGAAGTGGTTCTCAATTAAACAGGTAACACAGGAAAACGTTGCACATAAAGTAAAAAAAAGAACAACAACAAACTATATCATCATGTAATGTAGAATGCAGTGTAGACAATGTTAAATTTGGTTTAGTAAACGTACCAATGATATGCTACTAGGATATCATTGAGACTGTTTTAGCACAGAAATTATAGCCATAATTATTTTGTCTTGATGAAGACGGATTATTATCGTAGGATGAATGCAAACTTAATAGTGCAGTAAATATGTTTTTAAATCCATTATGATTATCATCATTTCTCTTAGGAGGCCGTTTCCATGATCTGAGAAACACTAATGCTGTCCAGTTCCAACGTCCCACAAAGCAACAGGTATTTGTTTCATTGTGATCCTACGCTGTTGTGGACAGGCACCGTCAGGCTAGTCCAGCAAACTCATCAATAACTGTGGGTGATTCTGCCAACTCCCACTGTCCCTGTGTGACTGCTGGTTGGCAGACTGCCACAGCTGTGGGCCTCTGCCAGCTCCACCAGAGCTCTTCTCTGTGGCCTTCAAACCCTGGATGAGGTGACTGGGCTTTACGGGTAACTGTGGAATCAGTCCGGAACAGAAGGTGCCTTTTGGGGTCTTAGTCCTAATGATCTCCAATGAGAAATACAAAAATGGCATACATACATTTTTCTGCTGTTACAGGAAGCAGATTATCTGAACATTGAACATTCTTTTCCCTGTAGATTTCATCCTATAAACAACCTGGGGCAGAATTTCCTAATCCTGTCTGGGGCAACTACTAAAAATTCTGTTTTTTTCTTTCCAAAACCACTCCTTTATCTTTAAAAATAGTGTAAATAAAATTTGACCTATATGTCACTTTTGATTGACTTTGGGATTGTGACATATGTGTGTTTCTGCCAGCTAAGTATATTATCTGGCTAATTTTTGGCCCTCAAATAATAAAAAAAAAACAATTAAAATGCCGTCTAAATGGGACAGCATAGTGGTGTGGTGGTCAGCGCTGCTGCCGTACGCCTGTGAGACCTGGGTTTGAGTCTCCACCAGAGTTCTGTGTGTAGAGTTTGCATGTTGTTCTTGTGTTGTTGGGTTTCCACAGTTTAAAAACATGCTGAGAGTAATTGGAGTTACCAGAGTGTATATTGTGAGTGTATATTGTGAGTGTATATTGTGAGTGTATGATGTGAGTGTATGATGTGAGTGTATGATGTGAGTGTATGATGTCAGTGTATGATGTCAGTGTATATTGTGAGTGTATGATGTCAGTGTATATTGTGAGTGTATGATGTCAGTGTATATTGTGAGTGTATGATGTCAGTGTATGATGTCAGTGTGCCCTGCAATGGGTTATCGTCCCCATCCTGGGTTGTTCCCTGCCTTGTGCCTGTAGGCTCCAGACCCCTTGTGACCCCAAATAGGACAAGCAGTTACAGAAAATGGATGGATGGATGGATACAGCCTAAATATGATCAGCTGCACTCTGACATTGAGCAAATATAATTAATCACTTTGTTTTCTTTAAAAAAAAAAATGTAGTATTCAAAAGGAAGAACAAATAAAAGAGGTAATATCAGCTTCCAAGATGGATCCTGAGGTTCAGGGTGAAAGAAACTCACATCCAAGTTAACTGTGGAACTCAGATCAGATATGGTGCTTATGTGGTGTTTTGCAGGCATGCTGACCAAAGACGTTTTTCTTTCTTTCTACAGCTGTTTGTGCATGTAAAGTATCACTTCTCACTGTGCATTTGCTAAAGGGCGGCCAGAATGTAAGAAACTTGATACCAAACTTGCAGTTAGTTATTGTATTTATCTGCCTGGATGTTGGTAAATTAAAAGAGAATAATCTAGAACATAATCCACTCTATGAACTTTTTGTCAATGACATGCGATTTATACAATGAGTATAGCATCACATTGTAGTTTTACATTAAAAACTCCAGTTCAGAAATGGTCCTACTGGTTATTGGGGCTTTATTTCATATTTGATTATTAGCTGATGACTCACAAGCTTAAATACAGAATGCATGTGCACCAAAATTCATAAAAATATATCAAACTACAGCAACAGACGGGATCAACTGGACAATGTGTATTTGTATGTTTTATCTTGACTTTCAAAATAAATGCATATTTAATATTTTAAAGCACTTCTTTATGTAATTTTTAACTACTCAACATTTATACAAAGCAATTCCTGAAGTTATTTTAGAACCATCAGCCGGAACCATACTCTTCATTTCCAGAAACATGCTAGCTTATATCTTTGCATTTATCTGTTTGTTTATTGGTAGAGCTGAGATGAAAGAGACAACCTGACTGGGAGTTAAAACTCAAATAAGTTACTTTGTTTTAGTGGCGTCAGAATGACAGCACCCCATTATCTGTATGGTCACGCTGAGCTATGCGTGTGCGCTGGCCACACACACGCACCTGGACTCCCAGAAACAGACAAATATCCAAAAAATGTTCTGCTAATCGGGTGTGCGCAGTGCTACCTTCACATCGTGGCCACGCAGCCTGAGGAAATGCCTGTAATTTTCCAGTCATTCTGTCCTTTTCCATACCACACCCAGTACAGTGAGCCTAGAGTCTCTGTTATAAAACAAGGCTAAGGACACCCCTACATCCCAGGGCACACGTTACATACATAATTATCTATTTAATTCAGCTGTTACCATTCAGAACAACAGATGAGTCTGCTTACAAAGGGTCTGGTTTCCGTCCCAAGTAACACACACACACACAAACGCACACAGCAGTTGGCAGAGACACAAGTTGTGCTGCGGTCTCTGGGTCAACACTCTTTGTCTTCTGATTCACGCTCCTCACACCATGAGGTTCATCTGCACTTGTTGGCGGTAGTGATTGAAGTCATCTGGCAGAGTGTCTGGTGAAAAAAGACAGGTTTGGGAGTTCTAGTTAGATCGAGATTAACGGGCTGACAGGTTAAGTCCAGGGGAAGCCAAGTGACAGGGGGAGGTTGTGTGTACGTGCGTCATGTACCGTTGCAGCGATAGCGCAGGTTAGACCAGATGACGTTCTCCTGTGAGAAGCAGAACACACCCAGACGTCCTCCCCTCATGGAAGTGTCAAAGACGACACCAGAGTCCGCCACCAGTACTGGTCCCTCGTACAGCTTCACCCTGTGTAGCACCAGCAGAACAGACTTCAAGACGTTACACGGCCACTAACGGGAGTTTTCATGGTTGACCATCAGATGCAGTGCATACTTGCCAGGCTGGACACATGGATACCCAATCAAGGCCTTGACATTCAGCAAGGCATTATGGGAATAGTGACTCCCACTAGCTGTCTTTGGAAGAGAGGGCCCGGGGATAGCAGACCTTCGGAGTATGTGGGCCGCACTCGGAAAACACCGTCCCGCGATGACGCAATGCTAGGAGGGGGGCGGTACCGGCCGCGCTGGAGCTCCGCTGCGGCTGTTCACCCCTCTTTGCAGAATACAAAGCAGGTGCCTTTCTGTTGCCGTCTCAAAGGGCCTCGTTGCCTCGACAAAGGCCTGGCTCACAGCTCCGCTCGCCCCAGTGGGGACCCCCCCTCTTTCTCTACATGCTAATGGGAAGAATGTGGAAGAGGCTCCTCTCAGGGAAAAAGGGACAGCTCACCGTGTTCGAGTAAAAAGAATCCGTTTTTGAAATC
The DNA here is from genome assembly GCF_048594095.1 of Paramormyrops kingsleyae. Lineage (NCBI taxonomy): Eukaryota > Metazoa > Chordata > Actinopteri > Osteoglossiformes > Mormyridae > Paramormyrops > Paramormyrops kingsleyae. The sequence goes on from NC_132805.1 coordinate 5,821,422, forward strand.
TGAAGGGCAGCCATGCTTTTAGTTCTGCCTCGTAGCCCCATAATGTCGGTCTCTTTCGTGATTGACTTATGTTTTTCTTCATCCAGCATCCATCTCTACTGGAATTATTTATACTCTGTCTTGGATGGATAAACTTCTTAAGATTTGAGCCTCTTATAAGGAATGCCCTCATAGGGCTTTATCTCGACCTACAGCTGCCTTTCCTGTCCATCTTCACTTTCCCCGTGTTTTTTCTTATTGCCTGTTTCTCTTGCTTCCAGATGCTCCTTCACCATCTTCCCTGCTCTTGATCTCCCCCCTCTTCGTTTTCCTCTCCCTCTCAGACCCCCCACTCTGCAGTAGTTTCCTCTGGATCTGCATATGAACGGGTGCCCAGAAAATTCCTGCCAAGGATTTGGTCGACATAGCAACAAGGACAATAGGTGATCTGGGGGCCAGGCGTCTGTAAAGTCACAGAGGTTTAATCCCCCCCCCCCAAAAGAAAATAAATAAATTAATTAATTATATTAAATTTTGGGAGCAGTTCCTGCACATAATTATCCTGTTTTGCCACCCAATGTCCTCGATTGCATCAATTTTTCAGACCCTGAATTTAGCAAAACTTAGGCTAGCAATGTCAATAAGAATCATAGCGTGCTTCACACTGCAGTTACACTTTTCCATTTCCCCACAAACAGTTACTGCTGCCGCAACAGGCAAGTCTGCAGTGCAACCTACAGTGAGTTCACATTGTTCCCTGTGAAGAAGCAAGGCCCCAGTTATCCAGGCAACCTTGAAATAAAGGAACACGAACATAACAAAGCGTGAAAAGGCATTCTTGTGTTTTTTTTTGTCCAGAATGAAGTAACGCATTTATACAAAACTTATTTTCAATATGATCTTATTTTTTAAAATTGAAGAGTTCCAACTGAATGGAGGAGAACGCTTCCAATATCTGGATGGCAATGAGGGTTGGGCTTACCGGATGGGGGTTGGGCTTATCGGATGGGGGTTGGGCTTACCGGATGGAGGTTGGTCTTATCGGATGGGGGTTGGGCTTACCGGATGGGGGTTGGGCTTATCGGATGGGGGTTGGGCTTACCGGATGGAGGTTGGGCTTATCGGATGGGGGTTGGGCTTATCGGATGGGGGTTGGGCTTACCGGATGGGGGTTGGGCTTACCGGATGGGGGTTGGGCTTATCGGATGGGGGTTGGGCTTATCGGGTGGGGGTTGGGCTTATCGGATGGGGGTTGGGCTTACCGGATGGGGGTTGGGCTTATCGGATGGGGGTTGGGCTTATCGGATGGGGGTTGGGCTTATCGGATGGGGGTTGGGCTTACCGGATGTACCCCACCTGGGGCCGGTGACTGAGATGCCAGCGGTATGAAGTCTTGTCCTTCCACCCCACGTTTCGGGGGTCCTTCCACAGCAGCTTGACCTCGCCCGACGTGTCCCCTGTGTTCCACAGGGCATTGCGCAGGAACTCCCCTGGGCCGGTCCGCGACTTCACCGCCTGGGTCAAGATAGTCGTAAACATCACCAAACAGCTGTCGGAGTGACCTGCTGTCACACGTTCACTCAGAAGCCATCTGTGTCCAATTTAAATTAAGAGCAGGTGTACAGCTGGCCATACATATCAGTTTCACATGTGGACAGCAGGTGTACAGGGACAAAATGACAGCTAAGATAGCCAAAAAAACTGACAATTCAGGGTAAAACTGAATGGGCCCACTGAACAGCAATAATAACATTAGTGACAGGGTTTGAGCTGTCTATACTGGAGACCTAGATATCTCAATATCAAGTTTCATGGATGTTTCTGAGAATTCTGTTAATTCTAAATTGAGTGACTGCTCTCATACTTTGCAGAAGAGTAGTGCTTTACTTAGAGTCATCATTGATTATGGGCATAACACAGGTAACACAGGTACAGGTATTATGACAACAGACACTGGCTAACAGGTGGCCACCTTGAGCTGCAGTCCCGGCTCGGCTGTTGCCTTGAAGGGCACCGACTGCCAGTAGACCTGCTCCGTCTGCTTCCACATGACCACGTAGAAGCTGGAGGAGTCCTGGTAGCCAAAGATGAAGCCGGCGTAGTCGTCGTCCGTCACCGTGTTGATGTGGAAGGTGCCCTCGAAGTCTACTCCATTGAAGGCCGTGTAGCCTGGGCAGAGGGAAGAAGCAGAGATTAACCAGGGGCCTCGGTGATTGGAGAACCAGTACAGATGAAGGTGACAAGGACCAAAAGATGATGTAGGGTTAGAGAAGTTAGCACAGACGTACCCACAGCCAAACCAGGGTCACTGTTCATGGTCTGTACGATCTCCATACCCTAGAACCAAGAGTGGACAATCAGTAACAGACATTCTAATTCATCTGCTTCGCCCTTTTTTAAAAGCAAAAGAATTTGAGGTACAGAACAGGAAGTGGTGACCTCTCACCTGATTGAGCACCACCCAGTTGGGGTCGATCTGGACGTCTCCTTCAGGGTCCAGGATGACCGTCTGATAAGCTCTGAAGTCGGTCAGCGTGACCTCCGCACTCTCCGGGCACACGTCGACGAGATCCATCACGGTGTCGTTGTCAAAGTCATTCTCACATACATCTCCAACCCCATTACCTGGTGAGATGAACAGTAAACATCCAGACTGTACATGTACAATATTAACTGAACTATTCATATAATATCTACAATATAGTCACGTCTTTAACAACAACCTGGCCAAACAGTGTTTAGCATACAGTTTATTAATAGTTTATTACTTGTTTATTGGCTTGCTTTGGCCAGTACAATATTCTATATTCGATTAATACAATATAATATAATACTTTACAGAACGTCATGAAGGTGTTTTGCTGCTTTTGGTTCAAAATGCAATAAAACATAATGTAAATCTGTCTGAAAGAAGCATAACCAGCCATTTCATACGCCTACAGATTAATATGCAAATGAAGGTTTACCATCCGAATCCTTCTGATTGGGATTGGGAATAAGCCGGCAATTGTCCGGTCCAGGACCTTCAAAGTCCGGGATCCCATCATTGTCATCATCGTCGTCACAATCGTCACCGATGCCATCATTGTCAGAGTCAAGCTGTGACCCGTTGGGGATGTCTGGACAGTTATCTCGCGAGTCTTGGTGACCATCCCCGTCTCTTTATGGGTAGAAACAAGCCAGTCACAACACGACTACTGTCATGTGACCACATTCTCACGTAGCCATGGCAACAGGTATCAAACAGGTGTCAAGGCTCTGCACCACATTATGGTTTAGTCTTAACTTGATCTGTTTGTACAGTGACCTGGGACAGAGTGTATGTGTCTCTATTTAAGGAAAATACCGAAAGCCACACACCTCCACTGAGTTCAATAAAAATTCAAGGGCCATAAAGCATTCAGTTTTGTGTAAGAGAACCTGTGAGCAGTCCAGTCGACCATCTGTTGAGAAGCAGAGTGTGTGTGTGAATGAGTGAATGAGCTGTGTGTGTGTGTGTGTGTGTGTGGTCCAAGTATACATTACATTGTGAGGACCAAATATACACTATGTAATAAAAACCTGTTATTTTGACATTGTAGGGGGCATGTTTTCAATGACTGCAATCAAGAAACTAAAAATGGCAATAGACTTGTATTCTGTTCGGTTACTTATGATTAAGGTTAGGGCTGGGTAGGGGTTAAGGTTGTCATAGTTAGCGTTAGCATTTTTCCCATTGAAATGAATGAGCGGTCCCCATAAGGATATGTTTACCCTACATGTGTGTGTGTGTGTGTGTGTGTGTGTGTGAGAGTCAGCTTGGACAAATGGAACAGGTGTGCTGCCATGTGGCACACAGACTTACTTGTCTTGGTTGGTGTCACAGACGTCTCCCACCAAGTCATTGTCTATATCTGTCTGAGGAGAGAGAGGCGCCAGACAATGTTCAAAACAGGGCCCTTAAATTCCTGTCATGAGAAACTCATCCCATCTTTCTTTCACTTCATTGTTAGTTGTAATGTTACTGAATAATGCTGAGTCGTATTCCGTTGTTAGATCAAATGTGATTTGTCATGTTATACTGCTGTTTAGTTACTTCCTAACATTAATCTGTGCTCTAGTTCTGCACTATATATCTGTAGAGGCTGAGAAAGGCCCCCTTTCAGGAAATAAATGTGTGTGATGCATTACAATGAGAGGTATGATGCATTACAATGAGATGTGTGATGCATTACAGTGAGAGGTATAATGCATTACAGTGAGAGGTGTAATACATTACAGTGAGAGGTATGATGCATTACAGTGAGGGGTATAATGCATTACAGTGAGAGGTATAATAATATAATACATTACAGTGAGAGGTATGATGCATTACAGTGAGAGGTGTAATACATTACAGTGAGAGGTATAATACATTACAGTGAGAGGTATAACACTATAATACATTACAGTGAGAGCTATGATGCATTACAGTGAGAGGTATGATGCATTACAGTGAGAGGTATAATACATTACAGTGAGAGGTATGATGCATTACAGTGAGAGGTATAATGCATTACAGTGAGAGGTATAATACATTACAGTGAGAGGTATAACACTATAATACATTACAGTGAGAGCTATGATGCATTACAGTGAGAGGTATGATGCATTACAGTGAGAGGTATAATACATTACAGTGAGAGGTATGATGCATTACAGTGAGAGGTATGATGCATTACAGTGAGAGGTATAATACATTACAGTGAGAGGTATGATGCATTACAGTGAGAGGTATAATACATTACAGTGAGAGGTATGATGCATTACAGTGAGAGGTATAATGCATTACAGTGAGAGGTATAATGCATTACAGTGAGAGGTATAATACATTTAATGACCGTGAATGATTGATCTAAAAAAACTGATCTATATACAGTACTGCAGTCCCTAATATAAGTTAATAACTGGTTCATACCTTTGGTAAATAGCCATATTTAGGCAATGCAAATGGGAATCCATCTTCATGGATTTAAGAGTCTACAGTATCTGCACACCACACTGTCTGTTCTCACCAGCAGTGTTCACAGCGCCCCCCCCCCCCCCAGCCACTCCCCCCTGACCTGCATGGGGTTACTGATTTCGGGGCAGCTGTCACAGGCATCGCCGACCCCATCGCCATCCCGATCTGTCTGCATAGGGTTGGGGACCTTGGGGCAGTTGTCCAGCACGTTGGGGATGCCTGACAGAGAGGGGCAGAGAGGGGTGGAGATTCCTTGAAGGGTGTGTGGGGGGGGGGGGGGTTTAAAGGGGAAGCGACAGAGCAGGAGACTCTTACCATCTCCATCGATGTCATTGTCACATGCGTCACCCTCGCCATTGTTGTCCGTGTCTTTCTGGTCGATATTGGGAACATTGGGGCAATTATCGCAGGCGTCACCAAAAGAGTCCGTGTCAGTGTTCTGCTGGTCTTTGTTGGCCACAAGCCGGCAGTTGTCCTGTAAAGACAGAGATAAGCAGGTACTGACACTAACGAAAACCAGACAAGATGTGCACATCACGCTACAACCAGTCCTCGTTTAGTGGCTAAGTTCCATTCCAACAGCCAGGGCGTTAAGCAAAATGGTTGCTGAGGGAAAATCACGGTAGCCTAGGCGTGAGAGCGACCGTGCCTACGACTTTACTTCAGCCCTCCATACATTTTAAAAACATTTTGTACATTCTGCTTGAAAGATCTCTCTCTGGCGTGCATTGTTGTTAGGTGTACAAAATTTGGTCGTGGATTTGTTGGAAAATTATATTTTTATTCCCATCGTATTCGCGGATGGACACTAACGAAGGTAGTCGTTAAAGAAGGAGTTGTTGTGTTCACTTGATTTTTGCATTATACAGTTCTATGAATTAACGATAGGACAGAATAAAGATAAAATAAAGATAAAAATCTCTTTATTGCCGGGGTACATATACAACAAAACTCTGGGTCAGGACGGACACAGACACCTCCACGTTCTTGATTCCATCCCCATCGGCATCGTCGTCACACTGGTCCCCAATACCGTCATTGTCTGCATCCTCCTGCCCAGAGTTGGGTGTGTAAACACAGTTGTCCTGTTAGGGGAACACGAGGAATGTTAAAAGAGTAACGAACTTCCTCATGACTGTGTCAAGAGACCCACCACACACCACTATGGGCCTCCAGAGTGTGCATCGAGCAGGTAGGTGTGAGGGAACGAGGGCTTGACACACCGCTTTGCAGTGCTTGTCGTTGTCTATGCAGGGCAGATTCTCATCCGGGTAGCCGTCGATGTCGATGTCTGGGCCACAGGTGTTGCCATTCCCAGCCCAGCCCACATTGCACTGGATGAGGGAGGAAAAACTTGCGTTCATTACCAGCATGTAGCTAACCACGTGGCCGTAAGTGTCCCACCACGCCACACACACAGGGCCGTGTCATGTGGTACACGCTAATGCTAGCCCCTCCCCCACTCGAAGGCTCATCACTGGCTCGATTTAAATAGCATACCAGCGCACCCCCCACTCACCGCACAGAACACATCCCCATTCCTCTCAATGATGCAGTGCGCATTGACATCACAGGGGTTGAAGCTCAACGTGGCACAAGACCTCCGAGGGAGGCAGCCGGCCGTCTGGTTCCCCACAAAGCCCGCTCTGCAGTGCCCGCACTTGAAGGAGCCCTTGGGTGTGAACAGGAATACAGGGAGACAGACAGAGTAAGAGGAAGGCAACAAGCAAAGCTTCTGACACTCCGCAGTTACCCTCTCTAATCACACCATTTATTTCTGACACTGCAGATTGCTGGTGGGAGTTCTACTTACGCAATAATGTGTAAGGGCAGAGCAAAGAATGATTGGTTTGAAGAGATAACCAGTCAGATTGTAGAGGAGGTGGGTCCAAGCAACTAGGCAGGATCAACCAATCAGATGTCTTGGTCCCGCCTCCTCTAGCTGCTTACACCCACCTCCTCTACAATCCGATTGGTTATAACCAATCATTTTTTGTTCTGCCCTCAGAACATTTTTGTGCAAGTAAAACTCCCACGATCCTGCAGTTCCACCCCATATTTTTAGAAACTAAAGGATACAAAAACAGAAGGTAGAAATTTGAGCCACCTTTGATTTATCAAACAGTGTCGCAAGAACTCACCACTGTGTTGGTGCACACAGAGTTGGGGGCACAAGCGTTGTCCACCTCAACACACTCATCGATGTCTCTGCACTCCTACAGCAATCCGAAGGCACAAAGTCACAGATTCACCTGCTTTTCATGGTTTAAAAGTCTGCGTTACACCTTGCGAACAACAGTCATGTGATAATATGTGCAGCCAATGTCGAGATGCTCATCTATACTACAGGTGAGCATGTATGTCTGTAACTAAGCCAGCATGAATGTGGTTAAACAGACATGTTACAGAAGGATCTCTGGAGTGTGTGTGAGAGCCTGCACTCGTGCTCCTTACTTGCTTTTTACTTTTGGCGTACTCCACGCCTACTCCGCTCAGAGGTGGTCCCGCAAACCCGGGGGGGCAGGGCTCACAGGAGAAGCCTTTGGCTGTGTTGACGCACCCCAAGGGCAGAAAACACGGCTGTGCAAGAGCACACTGTGGGAGGGACAACAGCTTTTTCACACGAGCTGGTCTGGTGCTCGGGCCACAGCTGCACATCAGTCATAGTGGCCGCATGCAAATACGCCCACCCAGATGAACTGCAGCTGACTGAACAGAAGGAGCTTGACCTAAGGGACTTTATACAGGTGAAGATGGTACCTCATCAATATCCTGGCAGTGAGTTCCATTGCCGGTCATGCCCTCGGGGCAGGGCCCACAGCGGTACCCTGGGAACTGCGCGGACTCCATGCAGGACACGCCTTTGTAACACGGGTTGGGTGAGCAGCGGGATCGGGGGTCATGGAAGCCTGAGGATGACCCAGATTTCACTCTCCGCACAAGCCCACCCCGCCTTACTTCTGCCAAGGGCGTTGTGTTACATACAGCTATGTTGACTAGAGAAGGCGCATGCAATGGACGTCAAAGACGTGTCAAGAAACTGCTCACCGCACACTTGACACTCCAGTATGGTGTTCCTGATCAAAGCCATCTCCTTCACCTACACAGAAGCATGAAGGTCAAGGAGGGTCACACAGGTGTATGTATGGACACACACACACAGCCATACAAACACACACAGACATACAAACATGGCAAGAAGAACAAACACACACCCAGCAAAAACCTCTCTCAGATGGTCAAAAATCATCTACCATACTCGTGTTCCTCAGGGCATTCCACAATGTCACTCTCTGTTTCCCATCTCCCAGTCCTTTACCTGTTCTCTAATGTCCTGCCGTAACTCCCCCAGAATCTGGTTGAAGATAATTAGCTGCCCAATCAGAGCCTTTGTGTGGTCACCTGACAGGACGGCCAAGTGACATATCACACAATTGATTTGTACACAGAAAACACAGTGTTGGAAAAAGAGGGCAATGTTACATTTTTGATAAGCAGGGGACTTATAAGGTAGCTACTCACCAAGAACAGAGTTCACTTCTCCTGTCACTGAAATAGGATTGAGGCACATACATGACTTCTATACACGACATAAATAACATCATATTAATGGTTAGTTTGACGTTATACGCAGCGCTCACAGAAAGTCTTGGGACATTTGCTTAATTATGTCAGAATGTTGCAAATGTATTGGTTTTATAACAAAAGTCCATTGACAAGTAACGTTTAACGTATTTACACATATCTTCAGTACAAACATTTTCTTTTTTATTGAATTTAAATTTTTTGACTGACTCATTAAGCTCTGTCTTGCCATTTTGCTATTAAACTATGCAGTTATAGTCACTGGTTCCCAAAAGGATACTAAACACAAATGTTTGGTGTTTTATGGTATTGCAGAGATGTTACTAATTAAAAAGCACTCAACTTTTTAAACTCAGAATAGCTCTTTCAGAACTATAATTTGGGTTTCAATTTATTACTACTTGAAATGAATGCTTGACTTAAAACTAGTAGTTGTTTCTAATGCGAAATATATATTTGTAAAAAGAATGTAGTAATGGTTTTTGTTTTAAAGCCAATAAATTTGCAATATTTTTACTGAATTAAACAAATGTCCCAAGACTTTCTGTGAGCACTGCATGTAATCAGACGAAACCATTAACATGTAATAAAAATGATAGCATATAAAAATCATATAATTAGGAATTCTAAAGGAAAATCTTTAGAAGTTTTGTAGTGTAGTGTAAAACAACAGCAAACCAAATCAGTAAAAAATTAAATAAAATACGTATTTTTGGGGAGCTGAAAAATTACAGCCACGCAATGAGTAACTGAATATGTAATTATGAATCATAATCTAATATTATAACTGAAATAGTAGATTATTAAATGCTTTACCGTTAACCCAAGTTTTTCCCAGCTTTGACCACAACAACGACAATTCGCTAGGGCGACACCGAGGTACGTCTCTGTTCAGTAGATATACATACGTGCTATACTACTACGTCGCCACAAGATGGGGGTGTTGGAGAGTACAAATAACGATCTATAAGCCCCGAGATAATCGCGACTTGTAAAGTATTATTTACTGACCGCAGAAAATGTCCCTATCTGAACAAAGTATGCCTCTCCTCTTTCATGTTCATCATATATCAATATATAAACTTAACGTTGTGTAATTTTGGCTACCACGCTATGTTTACAAAACTGGCTAAGTTTGCTTGTTACTGGCTTAACAGGAAGAGAGTGATTACACACCACATAAAACTTTATTCAGCTTGGCCTACTAAATCCCTCTTAATCAATGCCAATAAAGAGCTTTGTACACTATATGGTTGACCCGAATTTACGTGACGAGTAAATTTTGACAATAGTGACATTAAAGACCGTATATATAAAAATGGCTGATTACCTGTGTTGTGCAAAGAGGAGGAATCACCCTGGAAGGGGCAGTCAGTCAGAACGCCAGCTTTGGCTACAGACCCCCCCACAGCCAATTTCAGAGACTCTACGGCACCCTGAAATGTCACAGAGTTACGTCTGATGAAAAACAGATTAATGGTTTGACAAATAGACTGATAATTTGCAATCCTGTTGTAAATCCAGTACAATTTAAGCAAAGGAGAGTGCAGTGTATTTTCCTTACAAAACTGGCTAGTTCTGAAGAAATAATGAGAATGTAACACTTTATGACACTTAAGCACAAGGATACTTTGCTCGTGTAAGTTTAACTTATATAAAAATGTCAGAAGGAAAAATGAATCTAACCAATTAGATTGTAGAGAAGGTAGGTTCAAGCAACTAGAGATGGTGGAACCAAGACCCGCCTCCTGTAGTTGCTTGGGCTCACCTTCTCTGCAATCCGATTGGTTATCTCTGAACCAATCATTTTTCCTGCTCTCCTCAGAACATTTTTTTTTGTGTAAGTAAAACTCCCATGAGCAGATACTTTGAACCACAATATTTATCTATTAAAAATGGATACACAAAGTAAATTCAAGAGAACTTAGTGTACATCACCTGCAGCCTAGCATATGCCTTGTGCCCATTACGAATATCCACAAGCTCTGGGTCAGCCGGCAACTGCACCAAGGGGGGTAGACCCTGGCTGGAATCGGCCAATCGGCAGTTGATGTATAACTCTAATTGGAGGTTGTCCCTGCGGAGTCCTGCTACGCGCAGTATGACGGACTGGGTCCGTCCGTCTGCCAGGTTGGCGTTCTGGAGGTTGACAGTATGGAGTTTCCCGTCCTCCCGCACGTAACGCACGAGAACTGGAAGACAAGGGGCAATTGAAAGATGGAAGATGAAGAAGGGAGGGTGTGAGGAGGGAGAGAAAACAGGAGAGAAGCCTCCAGGGAATGGGGGTGAAGGTCAACACATCTACAGCGTGTTTCCTGAATGTTCCGGTCATTGAATATTCTCTTTATTAGGTTCTTGCTTTGTTAGTTCTGGGTGTTTATCTCCTGCCATAATTGTTAGCTGTCTATTCTCATGGTGTCTCCATCAGTAACAAGCTGTGCAAAACAAAATTTCTTCTGGCCTTGGCTGCATGATCGTAAAGAGTCTGAATCTGATTCCAAGTGCATGAGTGAATTCCCTGTAATAGCCTGGCATCCCATCCAGTGCGGGCCCTGGTTTGTGCCCTGTGTTTCCCAGAAAAGGTTCCAGGTTTACAGTGACCCTGCACAGGACAAACATTTGAGGATGGATATGAAATAACTGAGAAGATCCCCCCCCGAACACAGCGCCAGTCCCGAGTTCCGCACCTTTGTTGATCTTCCCCATGATGGCTACCTCCAGGTACTTCTTGTTGTCCTGCTTGTTGTAGAGGCCCAGCAGGACGCCCCCCAGCTTCGGCGGCAGGCGGAAGGTGGAGGCGACGTACATGTCGCTGACGGTACCGAGGGCCGTGGTCACCTTCCCCACCGCCGCTGTGATCTGCTTGGCATCCTGCAGCGTCAGCACGTCGATCACTGGGCAACAAGACAGAGCAAGGATGTGGGGGGTGAGGGAGCGAGGATGAGAGCCGGGGGTGGGGGGGGGGGGCGGATGCCAAAGGTAGACAAGGCAGGAGCGAGAACAACATTGGCACGGGGTGCTCCAGGAAGGTGTGTGGCTCAGTGTCTCATAATTCTGTGCCCGTCATCGGAAGGTCGTCAGTTCAAAGCCCTGGTTGGCAGACTAATTTCACTTTTGGGCCCTAGAGCAGGACCCCCGTCGCCCCAGGGACTGACTGACCCAGATGTCTCGGTTGTACATTACTTAAGACAAAAGCATCTGCTAAACAAATGTAATTGCAATGGAGAAGGACAACATTCACGATGAACATAGAATGTCAATCACAACAATGGAGGGAAAGAGTCCTACGAACCTAAGATTTCCTTAGTAAAAATAACTCAATATTTATACCAATCATTATCACTCACTATGATCTATATTGGTTAAAGGAGCCCATTTCAGGATAATTAAAAGTTTAATATTGTTGATGACTGTTTATACTGTCAAATACTGCTTCTTAAGTTGGAGGTTGCAGTTCCACACACAAAAATGATTTGCGCATTAATTGCATGGTGCAATGTTTAAAAAATTCCAGACACTTTGCCTTAGGCTATGAGAGGCAGCCTTTGTGTTTTTGTTTACTTACCTTCTCCCCGTGTCCCAAACCGCCACACTTGACTGGACAAGGAAAGAAAAAAAAATGCACCGGCAGGCAATTACGCTGTTTTCCTACTGTGTTGTTTTTGCATGCGCAATAAACCTAAGCCATAAGTTTTCTTTCCATAATATCCTTCCACATACTTTCACATGAACAGAACGGTTTCCATCACGTAAATTAGGTCCCTGTGTGCAAATGAAGCTGAGCTATTCAGCACACTCTCAGGCACTTATAAAAAATGTACAGAAGGAGAATCACACTTAAAAAAGAAAAGAAAAGAAAAGAGCTCCTAAAATACAGGGCTGCTCTGACCAACTGACGGTAGCACATACATGTATAATTACACGATCATAGACTGAATTCTAAAACTATCAACCGACATTATCAAACTTTTTTTAGAACATCAAATACTAGCCCAAAATTTTATTCATTACTACCTTTTGTAGCTGTGTTGCTCTGCCAGTTTGTTGTACGTGGATGAACACTAGCTGCAGTTTAACTGCAGTATTGATTAATACCATTCATACAGCTGGACTGGTAATATTGCACCATTTTCTGACAGGAAACAACAAGAAGAAGATTCACTTAGACTGAAACTGCTTGAGTCTTTAGAGAAAAGACTCACCTTTTACTTAAAGTTTTTACTAGTTGTTTCTGAAGACATAATCAGCTGTAAACTGTAAATAACTAGCCTCCCTTCAGGGGACTTCGTTTCCGACACCCTAACAAGCACTGACCACCAAGTGACTGAATCACCTTCTCAAACGACTGGATTCATTTTGCTTTTAACTCATTAAAAAGCAGCTACCTGCCATCCTTCATCAAAGTCATGCGGGCTCTTTCCCGCCAGTTCCCTTCCTCATCCATGTGTTACTCTTCATTTTAAGCCCCGCCTCCACGTTTAAGCCCCGCCTCCACTGGAACATTAGCATCCGCTCCCACATCGCTGCTCATTCATAAGTCCCGAACTCCCACACTGGTGCTGGCAGTAAGTCACCCAGACAGAAGCTGGAGATTAAAAAGTTCCCCGTAAGTAAGAACAACCAGACAGGGGAGTCCCAGAGCACTCTGTGACATTCCAACGGACCTGCGTTTTCCTCTCCTACGGCAGAATTCCCCTGGTCCTCGGGGACACACAGACAGTCCACGTTCTCGGGAGCAAAAATGTGGACGGTCTGGCAGGGAGCTGGGAGGGAGCAAAAACATGGGCCGACTGTGGGTCTCTAAGGACCGGATTGGGAAACACTGTCATTTTGCACACCATACACTTTTGGGGTGTAATTGCTGGATGCTACCATGGCGATGCAAGCGGAAAATGAGAAGGAAAAAGTCAGTGAAGTGACGTACTGGGTTCTGGTGGAAGTCAGGCCAAGGGCCTTGAGTAACTGATTCATCCACAGCCTGCGAATAGTCATTCAGATTAATGGTACATAAGACAAACTGAAAGAACTGGGGGCAAAATACTTCTCTCCTTAGCCTGATACACAAAAGTCACATTGGGGATGCTTGTTGAATAACGTTAAAGGCTGCGACATCTCAAAATCCCGTTAAAGTAAAATGGAATAAAGTGATCCTTATTAATTCATGAATAACACAAAAATATCCGTCATACTCTTAAGCGGGGTATCAATAACGCACATCCATCAGCCCGCACCCGCCAGCAGCGACAGATCTGCTCGTTGAATGTTACTGCGCTCGGAGAACATCAGATCAGGCTCGTGCCTCCGGCCCCTGAATGCGCGTTTAGAGAGTTTAGACACATTACCAGATGGAATCACTCATGCTCTGCTATGGGCCCTTCGCGGCTGTAAAACTGCACCTCCGGTCTGTTGTACGCATGTAAATGACGCTGAGGCTGCGGGCAAAAATCCACGGCTTAAATATTATCACACATCACTCGGAAAAGTCGATAAAGGGATGCTCCACCCTTTAGATATCAGCATCCTCTTGGGCTCAATAAAATTCTATCAATCATCCATCTCTATGACCATTCATGATTCATTTGATTGCACCATCCAATTCAAATAATTGTTACGTTAGTGTTTGTTTTGTAAAGGATAAGGTATTATGATTCTTTTATGAAGTGTTAAATTGTCAAATTAAGCTCGTCTTTGAGGATGCTCAAACTTGCGATCCTGTGTATCTTGTGTAAACCCTTAGTTCCACTTCATTCGCACTTTAAGCGTTATTCAGATGTCAATACAGCCGAGCTGATAGGAAAAGATCCCTGGCCCGTGCAGCGCATGACAAAGGCGAGCTACAAAGGCGCATCCCCTTCCAGCAGCCGACCTGCATTGTCGCAGAAGTTAATTCTTAACTCCGTGCACAATGCTTAGCTTTGTAGTTTTACAACAGCACGTCCAGACGCAAGAGTGGGCATCCTTTAGAAAGACGCTTTCCTCAGCTCATAATCTTCAGTTCCATAACATACGGAGCTTATTATTTACCGTAGCTTGTAGATAATGTACCGTTTACTAAACTACCATTTTTTGAAATCCAAACGTGCTTAATTAAATACAATTTGAAAAAAAAAGTATATTTTTGCATCAAACATTTAGGCTATTCGGACAGGACAATAGAAATCATATGTTAAAATGCTTAGATCACAATTGATGTATTTCATATTACCTTGCATCTCCTGAAAATTGGACGATTCGGAAAAGCCGGTATATACCAACGCGGAGAGTGTAAATAAGAGAGTCAGTATTCGCACAGCACCCATGTTCCAAGAAGCGGTGCGCGCAAGTCTGCCAGGAGTATCCTGCTCTTCTGATGCTAAAGGAAGAAGAAAGTGCCGTCGTGACTGCGGATTTCAAATCCCAAATGTGGCTGACAAGTAGCTTTGCAGACTCTGAAGTGGCGCTCTGACCCGGGTTCAAGAGACAACAGGGAGCACTGGCTCTCGCGCCGCACGCCTCCCAGGAATGCTGCCCTCTCCCTCCGAGTGGAAGTGATCCTTCGAGCGAGGGAGCTCACAGGGAACACATTTACTTTTAAATGGAAAATATGGGGGAAAACACACCGATCTGGTTTATAACCATACGAATATGTATGTTTGCGGTACGGACCAAAAAGGAAAGGAATTCTCGACCAGTTCTTGCTATAAAACGGACTTTGACAACGGTGCGAAATTACAGCATTAATGGAAAACAAACTCACTTTAACGCACCTTCGGTTTCGACAAGAAAATTTGTCCTCTGCGACAAAAGCATGGGCTACATTTTTGTGGGTTGTCTGCGCGTCAGTTTGAGAGAATGTATTAATTATTGGGAACTGATTAAAAAAGGGTGCATCACTGAAAAGAACTTTGTGGTATTGCGCTTGTGTTTAGAGAAACGACTTCGAGTTAACACTATTAAAATTAATAAAAACTATATACCCAACATTATTGTGCTCATATGGTTAGCAGATTAATGTCAACATTGTTTTGGGAGAGTTAAAAAATGGTCTACTGTTAGTTATACGGAAAACTAATGTCAGTGCTCATAAAATCGACGACTACTCAGATACATCAACATACTTTCTGTTAAAAGACTGAAAAATACAGATGACCTCAGCACGGAAAACTGCAGTGACCAGAGTCAGATCCACAGTGAAATTTGAGCCCTTAAACTTAGCTGCACTCTTCTCTGGAGTCTAGCTTCTCTTTTCAGTCTAGCTTCCCTCCTCTGGAGAAGTCATAATAGTCTATTTTTCCAAATACCGACATGAAACGGGTCAGAGCAACACGCAGTAACCGTGTAATACTACCAAGAACAAGAGCGGCTGTTAGATATCCGCTTATTTACAATGACAGCGTTAATATTGTGCGTGATCTCCGGACAGTAATATTATACTGTTTGCAAAATTAGAACAAATTGTAAGGACAAACATACGAATATTTTTGTGTTTGTATTTTCCTTTCAGAAAACGGCACGATTATAAAGGAACTTATCAGTCTTAACGTTTTCCATCCTACTCAATCGGTCCGTTTTGCGTCCTTTTTCAGTTTTTGGATACAAAAAAATCATTCAAGGTTCATAATTTTGACAGGAAAGTATGAACAAACTGCAAACACAAAGCCAGATTCTCATTCTAGCCTCTGACTGTTTTTTATTAAGTAAAATAAATAACTCCTTACTTATTAGTGTCGTATAAAAAGCATATTCCCTCATACAGTATGGCTCCGAATAGGCCTACTCTGCATGCATGGAAAATGTGGGAAATCTCAGTAAAGGATTTTTCTCCCAAACAGAAATTCTTGTAAGATCATTTTCGGGGTCATTAAACCTGGCCCCAAGAGGCCCCATTGAAGTTGCAGGGAATTCATTTAATCAGCATGCGGCCGCAAAAGCTGTGAAACGATGACTTTTCACTGTTTGTAGCAACAGTGAAACACCGCAACAAAACAAAACTGTTGATTGTATTTTTTTTTTTTTTCGCAACTGTCTAATCATGGCATCTCCAAGGCTAAGATGCAATGGTGGACTGGGGGTAGGGATGGGGACTGGAACGACCACCCCTCTTGGTGTTCCAAGGCTGAAAAAACAATGTTAAAATGTCCTCTAGAGTGGCAAAAACACCACCACTCTCTGCCCTTCACAGGAAAAAAATGACTGAGTGCCTTTTGGAGTGCCTGGGACTATGAGTCCTATAGAGCAGCAGTTCTCAACCTCCTTCACCGCGACCCAATCTTTACCAGGCCAGCTCAGTCGCGACCCTATATCAAGAATAGGTTTAAATTAACGCTATGATCAAGTGTGCAGTGCACTCTGCAATTTATGCCAATCAATGCCTATCGCAGAAATCTGATTGGATGTGCCTGTGAATTTTAAATTAAACATCTGTGGTTTGGCTTCTTGGATTGGATGAGTGTTCATTAGTTTTGCACTAAGCATTTGCAGACCCAAGACCTGTTTATATAGGTTAATTCTAGGATTGGGGCTGGGAAATCTGATAGTGGATCAGCATAGGAGCTTGCTGGTTTACATTGGTCTAAGCTATGGGTGTC
This sequence comes from Paramormyrops kingsleyae, assembly GCF_048594095.1. Lineage (NCBI taxonomy): Eukaryota > Metazoa > Chordata > Actinopteri > Osteoglossiformes > Mormyridae > Paramormyrops > Paramormyrops kingsleyae. Next base: position 5,838,534 of record NC_132805.1, read on the forward strand.
AGACTCCAGTCCTGGAGGGTCGGGGGTTTTTGGGTTTCCCCCCATTACACACACTTGCACCTCCTTGTGCTAATTACCACACAGCTCTTGAGTTGAATCATTTGTGGTTAAGTGTTCTAATTCATGCCCTTCCAGTAGAGGAAATGTGATGCAGTGCTGTATGGGGTGTCTCTATATGTGTTAGAATGTGGGGAATTATCCTAATGGATGCCCTTGCAGTGGATAAAATGTGATGCAGTGCTGTATAGGGTGTCCCTATATGTGTTAGAATGTGGGGAATTATCCTAATGGATGCCCTTCCAGTGGATAAAATGTGATGCAGTGCTGTATAGGGTGTCCCTGTGTGTGTTAGAATGTGGGGAATTGTCCCAATGGATGCCCTTCCAGTGGATAAAATGTGGTGCAGTGCTGTATAGGGTGTCCCTATATGTGTTAGAATGTGGGGAATTATCCTAATGGATGCCCTTCCAGTGGATAAAATGTGATGCAGTGCTGTATAGGGTGTCCCTATGTGTGTTAGAATGTGGGGAATTATCCTAATGGATGCCCTTCCAGTGGATAAAATGTGGTGCAGTGCTGTATAGGGTGTCCCTATATGTGTTAGAATGTGGGGAATTATCCTAATGGATGCCTTTCCAGTGGATAAAATGTGATGCAGTGCTGTATAGGGTGTCCCTGTGTGTGTTAGAATGTGGGGAATTATCCTAATGGATGCCCTTCCAGTGGATAAAATGTGGTGCAGTGCTGTATAGGGTGTCCCTATATGTGTTAGAATGTGGGGAATTATCCTAATGGATGCCCTTCCAGTGGATAAAATGTGATGCAGTGCTGTATAGGGTGTCCCTATGTGTGTTAGAATGTGGGGAATTATCCTAATGGATGCCCTTCCAGTGGATAAAATGTGGTGCAGTGCTGTATAGGGTGTCCCTATATGTGTTAGAATGTGGGGAATTATCCTAATGGATGCCCTTCCAGTGGATAAAATGTGATGCAGTGCTGTATAGGGTGTCCCTATGTGTGTTAGAATGTGGGGAATTATCCTAATGGATGCCCTTCCAGTGGATAAAATGTGATGCAGTGCTGTATAGGGTGTCCCTGTGTGTGTTAGAATGTGGGGAATTATCCTAATGGATGCCCTTCCAGTGGATAAAATGTGATGCAGTGCTGTATAGGGTGTCCCTATGTGTGTTAGAATGTGGGGAATTATCCTAATGGATGCCCTTCCAGTGGATAAAATGTGATGCAGTGCTGTATAGGGTGTCCCTGTGTGTGTTAGAATGTGGGGAATTATCCTAATGGATGCCCTTCCAGTGGATAAAATGTGATGCAGTGCTGTATAGGGTGTCCCTGTGTGTGTTAGAATGTGGGGAATTATCCTAATGGATGCCCTTCCAGTGGATAAAATGTGGTGCAGTGCTGTATGGGGTGACATGATGATGTGCCCTTGTAATGGAGAGAAAAAATCTCTCTAATTGGTGCCCGTCAAGTAAAGAAAATGAGATGCAGTTCCCCCTGCGAGAAGATTACATTCACTAATGTGGGGGTGGATTTTTGGCAACTGCTAATCAAAAACCCAGAGTCTGTAACCGCGGAGATGCCACCGAAGTGGCAGTATTACAGGGGTGGCATGATAAACTCAGACTGAGGCTTCTGTTTGGATTCATTTGAAAACTGCCATCTGAAATTAAGATCCCTTACTCTGCCTACCAAAGCATAAACCATGTCCCAAAATCACTGTTTTATGCTTTACAAAACAATTAAGTCGATTTCAATTTCTGCTTGTTCTAGGCACCATTGCATTGAGAACGTTATTTTCCCACAATGCATTTCCAGTAGTTATCCTTGATTGCTTTTCCCACAATGTCTCTCTGCATAATCAGTTCAAATTAAAACTGACCACATAACGTATAAACCTTACATTTTGAAACTATTGCCTTTAACAGAAATACAGTTGAGAGAGATAAAAAGACTTATGCAATAAATGAGGTCAATGCAATCACTCTTTGATGTTCTGTGAAGTATATATATTTAGTTAGTGTTATTGCCATTTATCGTTATGTTTTAGCGAACGCACCTTAAGTAGGACTTCAAATTCTTTGGCTTCTCATCCCCTTCCAGAAGGTCCTCCACAAAAAGTGAAAGTGGTGGAAGGTTGATGTTTATTTAGAAAAAGTATCTATATTCAATTAAACCAGCTGCTCTCCCTGCATGTCAGGGGTTAATGTTACTGGGAGATGTTTCGTGAGGAAAATTCCCTCCACAAATCAAAACCAAGTTTGGTTCCAACGCAAAGGAAGTTAGTTATGAAAGTTTGGAAGACTAAGAGGAACTGTTACTTGTAGGAAATGCACTTCAGGCCACTGAGAAACCATTTAGTTTTGTATACATAGTATAGGCAGGTGACAGAATTTTTCCCAGGAAATTGAGAATTATAATCTTTTTAAAACCATTCAGGTAGCTACAATTTTACGAAGCCTTGTTTTGTTTCAAAGCAAATCCCAAGACTTATGTTCAACATGCTGTTGGCCAACAAACAAAAAACCAAGTGTGAAAACTCAAGTGTGCGAGACGTGGTCCAGTCGTTCTGCTTTTAATAACCAGAAACCCACATACTTGTTCCCTCATGAAATCTAACAAAGCATTTCATACGGCTTAAAAACAAGACCTAAAGACAGAAGGCTTACGCATCAATTTATAATGAGACCACCCAGGTGACTCTTGACCGAGATACGCAGTTGCTTTACAGAAAGCTTAGCCTCCGCTAAACCCCGAAAACACTTGCCAGCAAATGGGAGATGGACAATGACGACCAACGCCCTGATCCACTTACGATTACTGTGCATTGAAGTACCAATGAGACTTCACTAGCCATGGGGGGGGAAACACAATAAAATGCCAACGTCCTTCAAGTTCTTCAGTCCATCCAGCACAAGTTAATGCATGACATCTCCTGGTGCTCATTTCACCAGCCCGCACCTTCACGTGGTCCTGAGAGCCTAGCGCCATTTTCGATCTTCAACACATTCTGAACTCCCTCTTAGTCGTCGTCCTCCTCTTCATGGGCGCCCACCCCATGTCTCTCGGAGCTGTCCAGGGCCCCCTGCGGGCGCACATGCTGGATGGAGAGGATGCCCGTCAGAAGAGCGTAGCTCAGCATGGCACCCAGTGCCACCAACACCGACAGCACTTGGTTGCGCCTCTTGTGGGGCTCGTTGTCAAAGTCGCTGCTCTCTGGCTGGCTGGAGAACTTGCGACCAGGAGTATCTGACATAAACACCAGAGTTAAAAAGAGGGTCATCATTACAGTCATCCATCCATCCCTCCATGTCCCAACTGATTATAGAGTGGAGGGTCATGTGGGGGACTGGACCTTATTCCAAGTAGCACAAAACACAATGCAGGTGAAGAGTCTGGACAGAAGGTCAGCCCATCATAGGACACATGCATTCAGGAGTGGCGAGATCTCCTCTACATTTCCCACTTTGATCATAACAACAGACCCCTAAAAACTCCATGCATCTTCACATAGGTTAACTCTCCATGAGATCTGAACCACTCACCTTCTCCCTCGCTAGGAAAATAGAGGGTCAAGATGTTGGAGCAGAAGTTGGAGAGGTTGTCCATGGACTTCAGGTGCTGCTGTAGCTTAGCATTGGGCAGCTTCATCTTGAGCAGTGGTGCCAAGTGACCAAACACATGGGCATCCAGAGAAGAGGGGCTATAGGTATGACACAGAAAACAAACAAAACAAAAAAAAAAAAACACGTAATGGAATGAGTATTTACATGAAACCACTTTGTGGTATTACATAATTTTATGCAACAAGTTTCAATTTTGTGAGTTCAGACAGACTGGAATTTGGGTATGATATGGTATGATGGTGCGTGATGTTTGGTCGGTTTGCCTGACTTACGAATCCCCAAAGAAAAATTTATGTGAAGCCAAGCGCTGAGAGAGAAGGTCCATACATTCCAGAGCATCTCGATAAAGCTGGAGAAACAGAGAGTAATATCAGACGTGCACACGCACACGCACACGCACACGCACACGCACACGCACACACACACACACACGTGTTTCTATTTACTGCTCATGCCTTTCCCTTGGGTAACATCACAACATGCTTATTACGGTACTAACAAAATTCTGCAGCACAACAGTAATGCTTGTCAAACACACACTAATTAAACCCCTTCAAAGTTACTCAAGTCATCTCCACAATTCACGCCTTGGGGCATGTTCTTATATAAAGACTTGGAAATGCATACATTATATCCCTTCATGTTGGTAGGGGGCCACATGTGGTGGATGTATTTAATGTAACGTTAAAATCCAAGACTGAAAATAACATTCTGGTGACCTTCATAATCCATAGCACATCCTACAAAAGATGAACTAAGTTAAACTACTACAGTGTTGGCTTGAGAACATTTCTGGTCTTAAGTACTTCTTCCTGGAGTTACTCAATGAGCTGAGAATTCTCTAGAAAAATGGTGACACCACTAAGGGTATAACCACTCTAAACAACAATACAAGAACTTGAGTTTCTTCTTTGGAGCACAGTCTGTTACTGATACTGTTCGAGTTTGAAGGGTCTTGACTCTTTTTCTATGGAAGGACCAACATCATGGAATGCCATTTGTTCAGGAAGAACAGCACTGCTGTGAATTCCGCAATGCAACCCTCATACAACAGCTGCCAGGAGAACCTCCACTGTCCGAGCAGCAAGATCAAACAGCCGTTTGCCCCACTGGTACCTCAGAGGGCATCGCTGCCCCTAAATATTCCTCACCTCTTTCTCGGTCTCATCACCAGGCTCCAATCGCGAGTCGCCCCTCACCAGCCGAAGTCGGTCCAGCTGCCTGCTCTGCATGCGGCCGGGAAGGAAGAAGTTCAGCGGGAAGGGGATGTTCTCGCCATGCCACCGCCGCGTAACGTCCACATAGTTTTTGGGGTCCACCCATAGAGTGTAGATCTGAGCACAAAGAGAGGGGCCAGTTTGGGGATGGGACACAAGTTCACCTTGCACTAATCGCCATTGTCTTTCACATTTGAAAACACCTGAATTTGTCAATTCATCCAAGATCAGAATTTGTTGCCGTTTTAGAAAGGACCTCAGAAAGGATTTCTCAACTACACCGTTACGAAGGTTCAAGGTTGTTCTATCATCATCTGTATGCTGACAGTCAGGAGTTTTTTAACATTCTACATTTTAGCATCTTTGGGTAAACTTCAACCAATGAGCTTATTGTAAACACTCTGTCAGAACTCTTTGAAGAAGGTGGACGATGAAGGTTAGTTTAACGTGATGACACAGTCTGCACAACCACCTCTCATGAGTTTGCTTCTCAGTAATATATTACACTGTGTTTCTATTTCCTCCTGGAGATCTTCCAGAAGATACCACTACATTTTTTGTGTGGCTCAATGAATTTCATCACCGCTTTTTTGTTTAAACTGAACAGCCTTTGTTTCTCCTCCACGTTATGGCCCCCCCACGCCCATCGAGTATGACTACCTGTGGATACGCCCCTCCCCCACCCCGCACTTACAACCACCCCAAAGTTCTTCTCACCAATGCTGGCAGGAGCTTCTCCTCCAACAGCGAGATGAAGGCCAGGGCGTCAGCCCCTTCTTTGGCAGATAAGTCATAGTCTGCATTATATTTCTGCAAAAGGACATAAGGAGCCAATCAGAATCCATGAAGAAGCACAACGCATCATCTCAGGCTTCCTAAGCTGAAAAGGCATTAAAATTATACACATAGATGTTCCATTACACTTTTAATAATTCCACTAATAATTCCCAAATGGAACTCATTCGGAGACCAATAGGAACCACCGAGCAGCTTTTAGTTACAAGAGACATCAACCAGCTAACAGCAAGGAAATCTACAGGACACGCTTCCATATAAGTGGGTCTGTCAGTGTATAAGACAACAGAAGCTATCTACTGTCAAGTGGCCAACCAGAACAATCCCAGAGTGTTTTGAAAAGGATCCAGAACGCTAGTGCTCTAAACCGGGTCGGGAAACACCGGCCCCTTCGGGGAACGACCCTAACCACAATCATACGAAGGAATTTCATGGAAATTCTGCCGCTCAGAGATCATAAGGCCTGGAACCCTAACTGGAAATGGAACGTCTCGTGGATCCCATCCCCCTCCTCAGGGCTACTGCAGAGGGCCTTTCCCTCTTTGTGTCCTCATCTGCTTCGACGGACCACTTTTCCAAAGCAATTATCAGTCTTCGCTGTGGTTTGAAGCCCCGCCCCCCCCGGTTCCCCTTCCCACAGACTCCGTCCTTGGCTGAGGCGGGTACACTAACTATCTGTGCTGATAGCTTCCATCTGGGCATCAGCTGTCGCGTGCATTTACTTCTAGGGAATGTGGTGAACCGGGAAGTGAAGAAAGCAAAAAGGAACATCTTGCTTTTACCGGCTGGAACAGACTCACCCCCCCCCCCCCCCAGGGATCTCGGCAGCTGTCACACCTAAACTTCGCGGGCTGTTCAGATACAACGTGCCGTTCGGAGGGAGAGCGAGTCACCTGCTTCTTCAGCTGGATGATGATCTTGCTGGGCTGGGACAGGCTTCCTTCCTCTGGAGTTTTCAGGGCAGGCAAAGAACCTGTCAGAGAGACACGCCGACACATGACAGGGGCCCGCAGCCGAAAAGCGTCTTTACACTGCGAATCATCCTCACGCGCACGAAGGATGATGCATTACATAACAGAGGAGGGATTAAGTATGATGTGGAACGCTGGTGTTACCTGTAGGGCTTCTCCAGGGGTTGGCGATCTTGTGGACTTTAAGAGGAGCACCAGCAAACTTGGCATAGGCCTAGAATGAAGGCATCTGACACTCACTCAACAGCAAACTCAGAGAAAACATCCCAGCATTACGTACAGAGAGTGCAATTTCTGAGAGTGCATATTTCACTTAAATGACCAACCAGTTTTGGCTGGTCAATAAAACCCATCTACTCCAAAACAAGAAGCATAAAAAGGCATTTTTTGTCAAATTTCATATTCACTAACACAGTGTGTGGAAGGGGTTGGGGGCGGGGCGCTGGTGCGATGACACCGCAGAGGCCCTGCTGGGGGCAGCTCCGTCAAGCAAGGTGGACGAGCCGCCCCCCAGACTCAACAGAAACAGACAGAAAGGCCTGGGAATCATACGCATTTTCCAGGGAACTCCTCAATTATGACAGACCTCGGGGGGGGGGGGGGGGGGAAGGAAGTGTGCAAAGGCGGTAATGAGAAGCAGCTAGCGCAAAGCGATTTTCCGATCGCCAGAGATTCCGGAAGGCAGTCTGGGTCATAAACCATCCGCGACAGGAGTCCTGCTCTCACTGCCCTCCCTCCCGCCATAGTCTGTCCACAGCAGCCTGGACGCCCCAGATGAGTCAGAGAATCTGATTAAGAAATATCTCTTGTTAAAAAGATTCTTAACACAGACTTGGAAACTCAAGCACATGCCCAGCATACAGCTGAAGAGCTTGGATAAATGTGAGTCTGCATCTTTGTTGGGGGGTCCATTCACTGTCCCACAAAACAAAAAAAAGCTTCTCTTCCCCTGGCAGGATTTTCCCCCAGATTGAAGTGAGACCCAATGTCACCTTTATTCCCGCCAAGTGATTCATCTGACCCAAAGCAGTGCCTTTTCCCAAACACAGGACAGACGGAGAGATCCTCCCTGTTCCAAACCCCATCCATTCGGCAGGCCGGCAGACAGCAGACAGAATGGTAGTGCGGAGACTTTTGTTCCACTGGGCCCATGCAGATCCATCAATGTGAAAACACATTCATTATTTTTCTTACCAAATTCTCAACAGAGCCCGAGAACACACACCATTCACACCTACAGACAGCTTGGTAACTCCGGTTCTCCTTAGTATGTTTTTGGACTGCGGGGGGGAAACCGGAGAACCTCGAGGAAACCCCCAGACAACACAGAGAGAACATGCAGACTCCACACACGGAACCGGGCCGGAGACACGGACCCTGACCACAGCGGCATGAAGCAACAGTACTGACTGCAAGAGGAAAGTGCATTAATTACTAAGTGACATCACAAAGGTGAAAGGGATGACTCTGGCTGTTGTGGAAGTGTCGGTCCACCCAGAGCAAATAGGGGCACAGCAGCATCCAGAGAGACAAACATCGAGTCCTGCAACAAATGTACAGCGGGCAAACAGAGAGGAGGAGCCCGCTGTCCAGGAGAAGGTCCATACCGCGCCCAGAAAGGTGCCAGCTGGAACAGCAAGCCTCCTGTGAGCCAGCATACAGGGGGGGGGGGGGGGATGCCAGCATGCCAGAGCAGGAATGAATGGAGTGTTGTCTCACAGAAGTCACAGGAGAGAGAAAAAGCGGTTCAGCTGAATGGACAGTCTGCCTTTTGGTGGCTAAGACAAGGACCGAGTTAAAAATAAACCAGAACAGTCAAAGCCATTGAAATAATCAGATGACAATGAAGTTTCCAGTTCACAGATGACCCGATTCTGCATGATCCTGTCAAGGTGGCGATTTGACTTATGCATTGTACGTGTGTCGTCTGTATTGTGTCTGTGGCAACACTGCACTACTGAAATTCAGACAAACTACTGTACAGTATTTAGCACATAACTTGCACTTGCTCCTCTGTGTTGTGTATCTTTGTTTTGTATTTATTCTCTGTCTGCGTTATGCTCCAGTCGTTAGCCGTCTATTGCCATGGTGTGTCAACAAACATTTCCGCCGGCCTTGGTCTTTTGACAATAAAGATTCCGATTCTGATCCTAAGCTGGCTGTACCTGTAGAGCCAACCAGGCTGCTGTGCTAATGGCCCACAGAACTCCTAACAGATGCAGGACATTTACCAGTAAGAAGCAGCCAGTTCCCAGTAGCGGCGGGAAAGGGCGGTTCGCCGTTTAGCAAGCAGACGCACGGAAAACAACGTTCAGATCGATCAAATGTGCTGGCCTTCGCCAAATCAGGCCGGACCAGAAGGCAGGAAAGACTGTTCTGCATTCATGGAACATAAGAGATCATTTCTTCCAGAATGTTCATCCACGACCCACGTCACATACAGTGAGGTGCGGCGAGGGATTGAGAACACCACGTCCGATCAATCGAAGGCACTCTGTAAAGCTTAAAAGGTGTTCATAAAAGAGATGAATGGAAATGCTTAGTAAGATACACCACTTTTATAGTGGGGGTCCACAATTTTTTGAAGGGTCCTATCATTTCCGTGATGTGGAAAATGCAGACAGAATCAGGGAATCTAGGCAAGAAAATGGTATTTAATTTGGAAATTATGTGGAAGTGCAGGAAAAAGACAGAAGCAGTGGAGCAAAAATTGAGCAGATTTTTGTATCTCAGTTACATTTACGCCCGTCATCTACAGCCCTGGCGATTATTATGCCTGTGAGAATGAATCGCATTGTGATATGGTGCAGCCCTAATCTGTGGAGACCCAGAACCCAGAGGAAACTCCATGACGACACGGGGAGAACATGCAAACGACACACGTGTAGATCCGGGGGTTGCCAGAGAAGCGAGGTGACTGCGCTAGGCACTGCCCCTCCATGCCACCTTTAAGCTATATGAACAGAACACACATAATCATTCTCTGGGGCAATTTAGAGGCCCCCCAACAATTAGACTAGGTTCATGTATGTGGACTGTGGAAGGAGACTGAATTACCCAAAGGAAAACCAAACGACATGAGGAGAACATGCAAACGACACACAGACAGCAGAGGCAGATTCGAACCCCCAACCCTGCACAGTTTCTCAATGTGAAACACTGAGCCGCACCGTCATTCCTCGATATTATGACTGGGCAAATTTTACAAAGTGCAAAAGTGCCCTATTTTCATGCATTTCAAAGCAAATGAAGAAACTCCACAATTTATATAAGATAAACATCACTCTGCTCTGGAGAAGAGATGAACCTCTTCCAAACAAGATGGAAACAAACAAGCTGAAATGTTTAATAAACAGGATTTACTAGACGATTGCATTATTTGCTACTGCACAAATATTTTGCTCATACAGGGAAATACAACATGGTTTTTCCACAGAAACAATCATTTTTCTTTGGTTAGCCACAATATCTCAGCTATAATTGTAATATTAAATAACAGTCTTTCCCCGTTAGTTCCTTTACACTTATTCTCCAATACAATAACATTTATACAACTATTTTAGCTAATAAACTGATTATTGTTTGAGAGACACTTGATTAAAAGCAATGGTTTTTAATGGCCAAGACACATTTATTGAGTCACAGTAAACAAAGGTACTTGAAGCTAAGCTGTGATAGTATTACGGAAACATGATAAATTGAAGTATTTTCGTTTGGCAAATTTTATCGTAAAGGACGCCAAAATTAAAAAAACCGGAATAGTTGCTTTCGAAAATACCTCAAACCACAGCATGATGTCTGGATGGCATGAAAAGCGTGATACTCCACAAGCCAACTTAAAGCTATAGTAAAGAGTCTGACTTCTACCGTTTCCAAAGAAGCACTAAATCCCTGGTCAGCAAAAAGCGTCAGGCTCCTTTAAATGTTACTGCTGCTCCACGGGTCTTATGGACAGGGGAACAAGGGGGACATTCAGGGGTAATTTCTCAGGACTCCATGACCCCTTTGACCTTTAACACTATCTACAGGTGGGTAATGCCCAAAATAAAGGAAGTGATTAAAGTGTGATTCCAATGGCCTCTTTCTACACAAGGCCACATTAGCCACACCCACCCTCACATTAAAAGGTGTTTGATGGACTTGGATGCAGTTTCCGTGATTTTTATTTTTATTTTTTTGCACATTGGCATAGAAGGAAACGCTGCACATGGGCAATGATTTTGCGTAATCATTATTTCAGTTAAAAAGCAACATTTAAATCATTTATCAGTGACAAATGCGGTTTTAAACTATACAATTGCAGAATGTCTCTCAAAAAACTAAACGTTGCAAATTTTTCCACAATTATAAACGTTCACGTGTCAAGTTGCGGCACTGGAAATTCTGAAACCAGTCTGGGAGTTTATTGCATTGAGCATTTATACCAACGGTAAATTTTGCAGCAACATTCAGTAGGCCTACTCCAGATGAAAACGAAAACATGGATTAAACTCAGGTCGTAGATATGGCATGTTTCAATCACATGACTTAAGGTTTCTCATCTGCTATAAATTATTATTGTTTAAGTAAGCACAGCATCGTGCTGGGGAAAAGAAAAAAAAAGTGAGATTCCGACATGATCCGACATCCATGCATACAAAACTTCGAGTAAAAGCCACACAGGCCTGTCTGACATCGTAGTTTGAAAAGAGCTGACATGCCCTGAAGCTGTTTCCACAGGGGGAGTTTGGGGGTTGGGAGTGAACCACTGAAAAGTTACAATGATGAAGAAACTTGTACAGCAGTTCTGAGAGGGTGAATGGTGATGAAACGCGGAGCTGGGGCAGCATTGCCAAACAGCCAGTGGCAAATGAGCTCATCTGAAGGCGAACGTGTAAATGCACATCCACAGCGCTCACCCCCTGAATGGAAAGGATGATGCCGCACTCCACCATACACATGCCTGCCTGCATGTGCATGCACACCTTTCACTAAAACCCCAATAATGACCTTTCTGAAGGACGCCCCCACTGAAAAAAGGACCCGACTGTAGTGAAAGTACTATCCTGATAGAGCATCGCTGGACCAGGTATTAAACTTACCAGTAAAATGGGCTCCTTTGCAGTTTCGATTATGAAAAAAAGTGAACCAGTCCGAGTGAGAGTCATTACAGGAAGCTATGCATTTTTCCTACAGCTATAAGTATATCAATTTATATATTTTTTTAACCTACTCATTTCCTGTACGCAATGTATCATCATCAGGGACATACAGAAAGACATACAATCAGAACAAAGGAGAATGTCTAGAAAACTGACCTGTAGTCGGTCTGCAAGCAGAAAAACAATGAAATACCATTTCTGTGCTCAGGCAACACATTTGAAAATTTAGCCAAATATCAAAGGTAATGCTCACACTTTTATATATTTATATTAAACTTAATTTATGTATGTGTTAACATTGCTAAAAATTGCACCGAAACTAATGACTTTCAAGATATTTCAAAATTCAGATTATTAGCTTTAGAGACCTTATATTGGAATTTAATGGTTGTCTTCTACATGTCGAGATACTGGCACCTCAAGTAAATTAAATTTTAAAAGAAACCACTGTGAAAACAAGGTGGGAAATTACCATTTTTAAATGATTAATTTTAATAGGTTTGACGTCCCTGAATAAATAAAATTCTGATCTTTCCAATCCTAGGAACCAACGGGCTTGTGACAGTATATAACCAGTATGGAATACCACGGGACACTCAAACACAGAGCGTTCATGCAAGAACATTTGGCCACTGTTCCAGAAAGCAGTGCATGTGGGCGGCATGTCTTGAAACCATATTAAAACACGACACCTGACTCTGCCGAAGCCGCATTTTGAAAACATAACCCTAGAGGTGTGCAAGGTGATTACTCTCATTATAGACAAGTTAATACAAGAAAATGCACACGCTATTCCCTAGATATGCTTACAGATTCTCTAACTGCCAGCAATTCTCGACTTATTCTGGCTGCCCTTCTGTAGTGTCATCAGAAGGTTCTTCTGTCACCTCGCCCCAGTAGTGTTACGGCTTGGATAATAATTTTCTGTTACTAATTCACTTGGCATTACCGGAAAACTATTAATAGTATTTTCAGTATATCACGATAGTTAAAAGTCGTTATGAGTAACAGAAAAGGAACTGCAAAAAAAAAAAAAAAAAATAGGCGCGTAATGTACAGATGAATACATACTCATGTGGAAATGGAGTCTAAACAAGAAAAACTATTTAATAAAGCTAGTTTAGGCAACCCTAGATTGGTTGACTTAGAAACTGTGTAGTCGAAGTTCAAAATGCTGATGATCATCTTCAGCTATCAGTGAAGTAATTGAGGCACGAGGTGACCCTTCATCTGAGAATCGTCAGGTATACATCTAGTAGCGTGGAAAATAATATACACGGTGATACAATATAGCGTTCGATACAACGAGACTAGCACTGGTGATGTTTTTCAGACGCGTACTTTTTAACTTACCAATACTGTTAAGCACTCCGTATTAACGGAGGGCAAGCCCCAGCCGCCTTTCCAGCAGAACAGCTCCAAGGGGGCAGCCATCTTGCTATGACAGCGTGAACTTTCACACGGAAATGCTTCCGAGAAGAACTACAGCGCATGCGTGTTTCCTTAGCAACGGCAGCCAGATCTCTGCGATTGTTAAAATTAAGGGTTAAAATATACTATTTCTAGCTAGCTTTGCAAATATGTGATACATGAGTTTATATAGATATAATAATTTAAAAAAACGTTTATTGAAATAACACATCGGGATAAACTGGATAATGTACAGTTAAGGCAACCCAGAAAAGTTTTCATATTTGACACTAAGCTCTTGAATGAATTGAACTGAATTGAATTGAATTGGATTGAGACCAGAAAATCAAAACAAATCCCACATCTTTATTTTTTTGTAAATGGCCTTAAAACATAAATTCTCCTGCCTGCAGAAGAGCAACCCAAAATGCATAGCAAAACAAGCCAGTGGCTTTTGTTTCTTCACATGTATCTATTTGGTAGAGGCTATGTCTAAAGCATTTACAAATGGGACTTAGTGTCAGACGTAGACTCAGCAGGCATCTAGCATCCCTAGAGTCAGGGTTAAGGTCCACAGTCAAGGGTGATACTACCATGCCAGTCTGAACCCACAACCTTCCAGACACAGGTATGAATCCCTACCCACCTGAACTACATACCACCCCTCAGCTACTGTGATAAATAATTGTTGCAATAAACACTTGTTTTCTGTTGTCTTTATATTGCCAAATACCCCATGCTGGCTATTATTTTTCAGCAGTCAGACCACAGATTTTTTTTCATCAGAGAACAACAAAGACAGTGGCATGCAAGTCATTTTTCCCCATATGTTTTCTTGCAGATATGATTAATCTGTATTTAACTGGGGCTTGGTGGAGACAGGAAATAACTATGCAGATCAAAGAAAGCATACTCATAGACTGAGCTTCTGCTCAGATGTAGGCCAGTGCCCTGTATGACATCACTTTCCCACATCCACTTCCTCATCCTCATATCATAGGAATAACAGAAACATGGATGAGTGACAATGATGGAGGAGAATCCATAGGGCCTGGATAGGCAAGAATGGAGGTGGTGATGCAGTGCATGTACAAGAAAACCTGCAGGCAAGGGGGCTCACTGATTAAAATACAGCTAGAGAAGCTACATGGTTAAAAGTAGATGCTAAAAACTCAAATAGCCTAATTGTTGGTGTTTGTGATAGAGCACATAATGTAGTTACAGAGAAAAACAGAACATTATACAGTGCTATCGGGATTATAAGTAATAAAAATGATGTGATAGTTATGGGTGATTTTAATTTACCTGGGGTTTACTACTGAAATTAGGAATGAAGTTAAGAGGACCATATTCAAAAAAAGGAGACAGAAGTAATCCATCAAACTAAAGGCCAATTAGTTTAACTTGCATAACTGGAAAAGTAAAGGAAGCTATAATCCAAGTGAAAATGGTAGATTACCTGGATTCAAATAACATTCTGAGGGATAGACAACGTGGATTTAGGAGAGGTAGATCCTGTTTAACTAATCTACTGGAGTTCTTTGAGGAAGCTACAAGAGAAATCGATCACAAAAAGACCTACGATGTGATCTACTTAGATTTCCAGAAGGCCTTTGTTGTCCCCCAAAAACGGCTGCTGCTTAAGCTCAAAGCTGCAGGGATTTTAGGAACTGTGGCAGCTTGGATCGAAAACTGGTTAACAGACAGAAAGCAGTGGGTTCAATTTTAGGACCACTACTATTCCTAATTTACATTAACGATTTTGACACCAATATATACAGTGAACTGGTTAAATCTGCAGACGACACCAAGGTGGGCGGGGTAGCAGATACTGAACTAGCAGCACAGAGGCTACAATGGGATCTTGATTTAATTAGTGACTGGGCTGATACCTGGCAGATGAAATTTAACACAGATAAATGTAAGGTAATCCATGCAGGGAGCAGAAATATAGAGTACAGATATTTTATGGATTCCACTGAAATAAAGGTAGCTGATTATGAGAAAGACCTTGGTGTGTATGTTGATGCTTCCATGTCCCACTCTCACCAGTGTGGGGAAGCAATTAAAAAGGCCAGTAGGATGTTGGGGTATATCTCTAGGTGTGTGGAGTTTAAGTCAAGGGAGGTGATGCTAAGATCCTTGGTAAGACCCCACCTAGAATATTGTGTGCAGGTTTGGTCACCATACCTTAAAAAGGACATTGCTGCCTTGGAAAAGGTTCAACGTAGGGCTACAAGAACGATTCCTGGTCTTAGAGGAATGTCTTATGAGGAGAGATTAGCTGAGCTGAATCTGTTCAGCCTCGAGCAAAGGAGACTAAGGGCGGGACATGATCCAGGTATATGAGATTCCAACAGGTATGGAAGCTGTTCAACCAAATAGTTACTTCAATATTAGTTCAAGAACAAGAACTCGTGGCCATAGATGGAAATTAGTGGGAGAAAATTTTAAGCTGGATTTGAGAAAGCACTTCTTTACACAGCGCGTAGAGTATGGAATAGTCTTCCTGTTAGTGTAGTGCAAGCTAAAACATTGGGTTCCATTAAATCAGAGCTACATAAGGTTTTAACAACTTTAAGCTTTTAGCTGAATTCTCACCAAATGGACTTGATGGGACAAATGCCCCCCTCTCGTTTATACGTTTCTTATTTTCTTTTGTTCAATGCTGAAATAATAGTTTCACCCTCCCGTAGCTCACAAACAGTGCCAGTGAGAGTCCTACATCTGGCAACTGATAAACTATCATTTGTGTATAAGTCAGAACATATGACAGCTATTCTAGGAAATTTCCAGGTAATACAAAAAGACTCTGAAAATCCCCTCATACAAGATAAACACTAAAGCGAGCCTACCTGCAAACACCTGTAAAACAAGTCCTTCAGCCTTGTATCTTGCGGGTGATTGGCCTTTAAAATAATGCAAATATGCATAAAAATGTGTACTGTCTTGATACATGAAGCCAATGTGGAAGTTTTAAGTTCCACATTTACACAAATCTTTTTTTTATGTCAGTACAAAAAATAGACATAAACACTGCATAACACAGACTAGTAAATTAAGACCTCTTTTAAAATTTGGGGGCCAAGCACAGAACTATGAATAAACATCAGATCGTCTTCAGCGATCCAATTAATATATATTCAGTTGAAAAAAGGAATAATTCAATACAATCCCAACTGATGTAGGAAGGGAAGAAGTCATGTCCGCGAAAATGTCTCGTGAAAGATCAATGAGAACTGCGTAAAATGTCAGAGAAAATCGCAGGCATCACAGGAAAAAATGAATATTGCATAAATCCCAGAGCGCAAAATACATTAACAGATGTCTTCTCATCACCGCTGGGTGGCACTGT
The DNA here is from genome assembly GCF_048594095.1 of Paramormyrops kingsleyae. Lineage (NCBI taxonomy): Eukaryota > Metazoa > Chordata > Actinopteri > Osteoglossiformes > Mormyridae > Paramormyrops > Paramormyrops kingsleyae. Next base: position 5,855,064 of record NC_132805.1, read on the forward strand.
CATCTTTTGAATTTGATATAAAATGACTGTGGTACCATTGCAATGTGAAAATAAGAAATAAAGAAAGAGGAAAAAGATGTTTTTTTTTCCATAGAACTGTCAAGTATAAGGAGAGCTAAATCAAACTAAATAAGGTTCTTACATTAGGTTTACTCCCGATATAATGGAAAACACGGATCAAACTCAGGTCGTAGATACTGGCACATTTCAATTGAGGCGTTACACCCGTTATCCATCCATCTATTTTCCAAACCGCTTATCTTTTAAAAGTCCGTTATAAAAAATAGTAATACATTTATTTATCGATTTCAAGGGTGTATTGTTTTCTGTGGTTTGAAATGGTGTTTTTTTGTAAATAATATAATGTGATTATTATCAAGGGTGTTTCTAGTTATTGAAAAGATAACGAGCTAAGTCATGTTTAACGGGAATTTCACATTTTTTAAGGAAGGTTGGCATTGGGGCTAGCCCCGAGTGATTGGACCTAACGACGCCCATGATAACGATGATTATTATTATTATTATTATTATTATTATGATTATTATTATTGTAGTTGTTGGTATATACATATTTAATGACTGACCAAGAAAGCTTACTCTTTGACATACTATCAAAAGGCCTGTATGATTGACTGTTTTGTGTTGCCCTTTGAAAGCGTGGTCCCGCCCTGTGATACACCTGTCCGAGTTCCGCACACCGGCCCGCGCTATCGGCTGATAAAAGTCGCGTTCATTCCTATTGTGGTTTCACGCTATACTTTGTCGCGTTATAAGAAATCCGCCGTTACTTCACTCAGTGGATGTTAGATATTATTTTACTTAACTGGATGAACTTATTCTTTTGAAATTAGATTTTGATTCATTTAATTTTTTTTCCTGAAAGCATAAAAACATTTTGTATGATTCAAAATGGTTCAGCCACTTCTTTGGAGGACAATACTTTGCTTCGTGATATATGCCAGTTTAGGTAAGAATGCATATTATTATTATTATTATTATTATTATTATTATTATTATTATTATTAATGTCGTTTTTGTTTCTGTTGGTATGATTTTACAAATTGTGAACCACCATAATTTTCCGTTCTTATAATCCTAGTCGCGTATCACAAAAAGACGACAATCTGAAAACAAATGCCTTGTGTTACTTCTCTTGAATTTCTTACAATGGATCTTTGTTTTCCTGTAACTGATCCTCTAAGATTAATTAAGAAAACTTTTAAAATTATTACACAAAATCCCATCCACCCCAAAGGAAACATCTGTTTAAAATTTCTGTATACATGAATTGACTCATGAATATTTTATCTTTTGGGTCTTTGATGTGGGCTAAAATCTAGGAAACTGGTGCCTGTTCTTCGTGTCCTTTTATAATGTTATGGTTTAGTGTAAATTTGAATTAGAGACAGCTCCAAACTGACCGTTTAATTGCATGCAATATTTTGTATAGTGTTGTATTGTTTGTATTGTTTAGATCTATTTAGATCGTATTGAGGATTTTGAGATATTTAACATTAAATGCATATCACCAATTTTTTTGAAACACAAATGCAAAACAGTGAACAACTGTGTACAACTGTACTCTATCATTAATAATTTACACTTTAAATATCTTTCTGGTAGCTTCTGGAAAACTGTGTTCAGGCTTGATTAGTGCATAATGAAGTGTTAATCATGTATTTCTGGAACAGTTACTGGATCATAAAAGTCAGGAAAAAATTAGTTTACATTTAAAGTTTTTTTTTTCTTTTTTAGGTGCATGTCAAGTGAACAATACTTTTGAAAGTAATTTTACACAGAGCACCACAAATTTCCCAACCATTCATCCTTCAAACAGTTTTACAGACAATACCACTATTTCCACATCTAGTCATTCTACAGAACGTTATACAGAAAGTTCTACATACAGTTCTATACACAGTATCACAGATTCCCCAACCAGTCATACTCCAGACGGTTCTATACACAATATCACAGATTCCCCAACCAGTCATACTCCAGACGGTTCTATACACAATATCACAGATTCCCCAACCAGTCATACTCCAGACGGTTCTATACACAATATCACAGATTCCCCAACCAGTCATACTCCAGACGGTTCTATACACAATATCACAGATTCCCCAACCAGTCATACTCCAGACGGTTCTATACACAATATCACAGATTCCCCAACCAGTCATACTCCAGACGGTTCTATACACAATATCACAGATTCCCCAACCAGTCATCCTTCAAACAGTTCTACAGACAATACCACTGATTCCCAAATCAGTCATGCTCCAGACAGTTCTGCAAACAATATCACTACTTCATCAACCAGTCATCCTACAGACAGGTCTATTAGTAATACCACCTATTCTACAATTAATCATTCAACAGACAATTCCGCAGACAATACCACAGAAATTAATACTTCTGCAGACAATTCTACAAACAATACCACTCATTCCCCGCAACATTTTACTACAACCAGTTCATCTAAAACAACTGTTGTTTCTCCAGTCAGTATCGCTCCAACAGAAGTTGATAATACAACACATCCACCAACCCATAACACTACTAAACCTATAGAAGTTCTACCAACAGTTCCATCATCAGCTCATACAACTCAACAGCCTGGACAAAGCATAACAAGTAAACAAGTAAATACTATAATATCAACACAAAATGATACATCTCCCCATATTAATCTTGGATCCACTAGTTATCCAAGTAGCAAGATAACTCCACATATCGTGCCGGGCACGAGTAACTCATCCGGGAGGCCAGATGGTGAACCTACAGGTACACAAGGGCCGGAAAACACTCTGGAAACACACGCCGGTAACCATGGAGTAACAAACATTAACTCAACAAGTTCAACATCTGCTGCTAATAGTGGAGGGGTCCCGGGCTGGGCCATAGCCCTCCTGGTACTGGTCTGCATAGCGGTTCTGCTTCTCTTCATTGTCATCATTCTGTTGGTGAGTCAAACTTCACAACCAAACCCGTCTGTCACGAGTATACACCTGGTTAGGGGTGTCTTTAGTATGATAGTGTAAGAGGGAAAGGTTATAGAAGAAATAATGATGTCAGTGATAGTAGAGGCTTATAGTCTTTCCTGAAGTTTGTTTGTTGATTATTGTTGCTTTTTCTCTCCCATCAGCTGGTTATCTGCTGCTACAGATGGAAACACTACGGCTACCTGGATGTTTCTGGAGATCCAATACCATATAGCCACATCAACCACGGGACAGACATTCCTATGCACTCCACTCACAGCCACTACGAGGCGCCCAATGGGAAGCCAAATGTAAGTGTGGAGACTTATGATGTCATTTGTTGTGTTGTTGCACTTCCCTAAAAGGTAAAGATAGTGAGATTAGTATTTGACTGCAAAATAATATGTCAGAATCGGCTTGCATTGACGGGCAGCTGATTTACAACTGAATGAAAAGACATTTCATGACAGTGGCTGGCATTTAATACTTAAGCCCAGCCCTTGGGCTGTGGATGCATTCTCATCAGATTGTCTAAATTATCTTGTAATGACTCGATTGACTCAATAGAAGAAAATTACATGAATGACATAAACAATCTTTGCATCTCCAATTTTACTTAGTTATATGTATTTTTTCTTAGCAGACATGTCAGTTGTCATAAAGTATATACTCTACTCTTTAATACAACCATTAATACAACTAAATAGTTACTGACCCATTTAGGTGAAGTATCTTATGACAAGTGATCTAGTTACCTGTAACGGTGTCACTTAATTAAATTACAAAATAAATGTAATTGTAATCCATTACAGTTACTGAGGAAAAAATGTGCAATTAAATTACAGTTATTAATCAAAATGTTGGTGATTACAAAGGAGGTACATCTGAATATATTCTTTTCAGTATATATAGAATAAAACATTCATTTAGTTGCTTTGCATCTTTTTCCCATGTAGAAATGCCTTTTTCTGGCATATTTCCAGACAACACGGGTCAACAGAGCCGTTGGGTTTTTCAGTTTAATTGCCCAGTTTAAAACATTTGTTAGAAAAAAATAATCAAAAAGTAATCAAGGTTAATAACTTACATTAGTATGGCATTTTTCACAGAGTAATAGTAATGTGTAACCTGTTATATATATTTCAAAAGTAATCTTCCCAACACTGCTTACAACAACAGTGTGTTTTATCCTGGATGTAATTGTGCAAAGCAAAAATATCACCCCCCCCCCCAGTGCTCGTTTTGGCACATTATTGCAGCTTATATCAGCATTGCCAACTTTGGTCAACTGGCTGGAGTGAGATCTTCTATTCGAGACCTGGCAGCTCACACATGTACACACATTTACATGCATGTAACAGTGTAATAACCTTGTAAATAGTCTGTAGGGTTTGCAAACTGACCCAACATTATTCATATATCTGATTTTAGGGTTAGAGTGGAATAATATAGACTTTCCTTAAGATTATTTGCGTGAGTGTGAGAGTCTGAAGAGAGGTCACGCCAGATGACCAATCTTGTTGTATATTATTATTATTATTATTATTATTATAGAGGAAAAAAGAAAAGCATAACAACCTGGATGGCTTGGTACCCTTTGAGCAGACAGAACCCAATTTACTGTTAGATCTTCAGGAGCTTTTAGCCGTAATTGCCTTCGGCTCCCTGGACCAGTCTGGGATGGCTAAAATTGAGTAGTGAGTGAAGCCACTTGCCAAGCACCCCCCCCCCCCCATACACACACACACACACAGACACACAGACACAGAGACAAAATCCGGTGGCACATTTTCTATTGAGGGGACCGGGGTGGCGGTTATGGCCCCTGTGCCTGAACTGGGGCGGTTACAGTTACTGAGAATCCCAGTTTCTCTGTCTGTTCATAGACGTCCCTTTGTACCGTGTCGGCTTTTAGGGGGAAACCTGAGGCGTGGGAAACACAAGCCTTCAGCAGAGACACTAAGCTCTACCCCTTATTCCTGCACTCTGTTCATGTCTGCACTGATACTCTCCCTTCCGCAGCAAACGAAATGGGGACACATCCATTTCTCCATGTTTTGTCCGGAAGCTTTTATGTTGCTGTAACATGTTATGGTTTTTTTCCAGTTGTGCTATACTGGATACTAAATTCTACACCCAATAATTGCAGCATTATCACACTGACAGGCTGCCAAATGGTATTTCTCCTCTGAATTATATCTTCAGTTGTGTGGTTTGTCTAGTTTGCATCTTTTTGTGTTGAGGGTTTGCCTGCAGAGATGGAAAATGAAGGACAGGAAAAGGCCCTGCAGGTTAAGCACTGCCATGCCCCAAAAAGCTAACAAAGAGAGCATTGATAAAGTAAATAAAAACGCATAATCCCCACAATGAGGCTGTAACCTCAGCTACTAATACTGAATGTAGGACGATGAAAGGAAGCTTTTTAATTAAACTGCGTATGCTTCTGCAACACTGTGTATACTTAAGCAACATAAATATTAATTTTATTTCATCATGAAAGATGATTTTTCCCTTATAATATTCGCAGTTTACACAAAACAGGATGTTATGTCCTTGAAAGGTTATCTGAAAAGTACATTTAAGTAAATATTTTCTAGTTCTAATTTAAAATCAAAAGCAACCCTAATTCTAAAATATTTTTCAATTAATTAATATGCAATAAAACTCATTTCTGTGTCACCATTCGGCAGATTTTGTTATCGGGGAGTCCTATCCCCCCAAACTCCACCCCAAATCTTAAAGACAATAAGCATTTCAATATTTTTGCTTGACTTGCAAGGAAGATTTAGATATAGACAATCAGAACTGTAAAAAAAGAAAGATTTTGACCCTGTAAATGAGTGCCACATCCATGTTTGAGGTCTCATAAATCTGCACATCTTTTAATGATTTATCCAGTATTGGGTCACCTGGAAAATATGCCAGACAGAATCCCAGTCCATTGCATCAGGTAGCTGAGCGGCCCCTACCTTGTCTGGACTTTCCTAACTGCTTATCTGATATGTGTTGGTAACACTCAATATTTTCATCCCGGTCAGGACAACCCCGAGGCCCCAAGAAGAAACCGAACAGGAACATATGTAATGCATAAGTGAAACTGGGAATGAGGCTGCTATGGTAAGATCCATGTGATTTCGGTGAAGGATCTGCCCTTTATGGTGTTCAAGGATCTGATGCCATGTGACATTAAAGCGCACATAGCAAATGCCAAAAGAAACATGTCAGATATAAATATTTATTAAATTGCTCGGATAGTATGTTTAAAGGTATGACTTTTTTGGTACACAAGAAACTTTACTAGCAGCATCCTAGTAACTTAAATAACATGCATACAGACGTAACTCAAAAATCAACATAGTACAGACTGACCCGCATACAAAGTAACCCGACATGAACAAATACTGTGTGGGAGCTGCCTTTATACAGGCAGCCCTATATTAAATATACAGCACGGTGCAAAAGTCTTAAGCAGTCAAAGAAAATGCTTAAAGCGATTTATCTGGGTAGTTTATCTGGGTAGTAAATATATATATTTGCCCAGAATAAAAAAAACTATTTAACATCAGAATTTATGCATATCAAGAGTAACACAATAAAAATTAGCAGTCATTTCTTCCTTTCTCTGAAAAGTCACTGATATCTTGTTGGATGAACATCGATTCAGTTCCCAAACCTCTCTTACGGGGAACCTCAGCCTTTCCATGTATTCGTCAGATTTTATCACAAGCTCACTCACTTAATGAATTTAAATACTTTAGAAAGTCAGTGAGGTACTGATTAGCCAAACGAGGTGTGATAGCGGTCGAGTCAAAAAATACATGTATTGAATGGCTGCTGCAAATAATATGGTGACTGTAGGTCAGGTTTTGAAATGGTTAAGCTGATACATTTCGACAGACATACTGTAATAACAAAGTTTTACACCAGCATGAAGCTCATTTAAACGTCTTTTTTTATGACTGCCTAAGACATTTCCGCTGTACTGTATATGTGGGTGTTCACTGAGAAATAAATAATATCAAAAAGTAGGTTCTTTACACAGCCTAATTAGTAGCCTCTGGAATTAGGGTGTCACGACGCGGCAAGAAGGCGAGCAGGGAAGCAGGAGAGCGAGCCGAACTGACGGGTAATCAGGGGTTTTAATGGTCAAAAGACAGACAGGTAGGGACATCTACGGACACTACAATGACTAATCTGGGGAAGACTGACTGAGACTCAGACTAAATAGACAAGACAAGGCAAAAGGAATAGGCAACAGGTGATGACAATCAGGCAAAAACAGGAGGTAACAAGGTGGGCGTGGCACACATAAGGATCGTACGGAGCTGGGCGTGACATAGGGCTACGGTCAGTAGATTTTATCGTCCTGATCCTTCTCTCACGCTTTCATCTTCATTGGGTCTGGTCATCATTTAAAAGCCAACACGACCTTATCACACAATTCTATATAACGACGCCTCAGTGCAGCACCAAAGAATATGCTATTCATGCCTGTGGTTGGGACCTCTGGAAAAATCCAGAAATACTCAGAAGCAATGCAAACATTTTGATATTCAAATCTCCCTTCCATGTTTTTGGTCAACAAACACATTTTCCTTTTCACCAGATGTTGAGGTGCTGAATGGAAAGTTATGAAGCCGCACAGCAAGAGAGCAGGATTACATCCGCAGTGACACACACATGTATGGGACCCTGTGATTTCCTCAGTGCAAGTGACAACCACAAGGCCAAATCTGTTTCACGTGTATTTTTTTGATTACCATCAAGTCCTTTTCCCTTAGTGTTGCATTTAACAAACAACCAGAAAAATGCTCCCGTCCATCATGTACAACCAATACTGTCGTTCTGTAACATACATCATCTGGTGGCAAAGGAGTGCTGATTGGTACCATTAAAGCCCAAACATGTCACAGAACAACATGTATGGGTGAAGGTGATGTTTCAAAATTGTGGAGCTTGGCTCTGACTGCCAAAGACATGTGTTCAATATTAATTATTTATTATATTTTCAGTGACTGTAGGACCCACATATTTCCTGGTCAGGAAGTGAATGTGCAGTAAATGGCATAGCTTACAGTACCTATGTAAATATAATTCAGCATGGAATATAATTTATGAATTGTAAATTGAAGCAATTTTACACTTATTAAGGTCATGGTGCACTTACACGTTTTTATTCTGTTTTCATAGTTTAAGTAATTTTAAACATAATTAGCTTTTATCCATGTAAATGGCAAATCACCCCTAAAATATTGTAATTGTTGTCCACTGTGTACGGTTGTTAATTTTCTTTTTTTCTAGATGTTTACTCAAAGCATTTAATCACAGGCAAGATCCTTTTTATGTATATTACTACATCATTTGGAATCTAAAATAAAGCAACATCGTTTTTAACTTTTAACTGGCTCATAAGCTTGTGACAAATGCAAACCAGCCAGAGCGAAGTGGATTTTGAAGAGGGAGTTAATGTTCGGCGTTTGTTTGTTGTTTGTTTCATTTTGGTTTTTTTTTGCATTTAGTGGTTTTGTTTGCCTCAAACACAACGCAGGCTCAGTGCAACCAGGCCTAGAAACGGAGGGGTTGCAGTTGTACCAGAACTGTGATACGCTCAGTGATTCACGCTTAAAGTGCCACAGTCATGCCACTCCATCACAAATTGGCAATACGCAAACTATCGCGTTAAAATTTAACCTGAAAACAGACAACTTGCCAAAAACAGCGTGGCATGGGGTCAGCATGGTGGTGCACTGGTTGGGCACTGTTGTCTCAAACCTCTAGGACCAGGGTTTGATTCTCCATCATGGCTCCATGTATGTGGAGTTTGCATGGTTTTCCCCGTATCCTCGTGAGGTTTTATCCATGTACTCCTGGATTCACCCCCACAGCCCAAAAACAGGAAAAAGTGAATTGGAGTTCCCAAGTTGCCCGTATGTGTGAGTGTGTGTGTGTGAGTGTGAGTGTGTGTGTATTGGTCTGTGTGTGTGTGTGAGTGTGTGTGTATTGGTCTGTGTGTGAGTGTGTGTGTGTGAGTGTGTGTGTGTGAGTGTGAGTGTGTGTGTATTGGTCTGTGTGTGTGTGTGAGTGTGTGTGTGTGAGTGTGTGTGTGTGAGTGTGAGTGTGTGTGTATTGGTCTGTGTGTGTGTGTGAGTGTGTGTGTGTGAGTGTGTGTGTGTGAGTGTGTGTGTATTGGTCTGTGTGTGTGTGTGAGTGTGTGTGTGTGAGTGTGTGTGTGTGAGTGTGTGTGTATTGGTCTGTGTGTGTGTGTGAGTGTGTGTGTGTGAGTGTGTGTGTGTGAGTGTGAGTGTGTGTGTATTGGTCAGTGTGTGTGTGTGAGTGTGAGTGTGTGTGTATTGGTCAGTGTGTGTGTGTGCGTGTGAGTGTGTGTGTATTGGTCAGTGTGTGTGTGTGCGTGTGAGTGTGTGTGTATTGGTCAGTGTGTGTGTGTGCGTGTGAGTGTGTGTGTATTGGTCAGTGTGTGTGTGTGCGTGTGCCCTGCAATGGGTTGGCTGTTAACTCCAAATAGTGGGGTGATTTGAGGAGAGATATTGAAATGATTAAGCTGACACACTCCCACAGACATAACATCATCGTTTCACCCACGCATACTGTGACTCAGTGTGGATCACACCCTCACATTACTTTCCAACAGTCCACGCCCTCTGATAGGGCAGCTGAGCCTTCTAATTGACCGCTAACTGCAAAAGGAAGAAACTAGGCACTCAACACCACCCGGTTCCAGCTGCATGCCATCATATACATTTAACAATGTTGAATAAGGAAAAACTTTATAGAAATCATAACTTTGTGCCATAACATTTTTTTTTTTAGTTTTTTTCCAAGGAAAACATTGCTTGCTTGGCCGTCTGTAAAGGTGCCAGTGTGAAACAAGGGCAATCACTTAATTGGCATTATAAGAGAAATACATCCCCCCACAGACAAACAGGAAGTTTGTCATTGTACGTACGCCAGGCAACTGTCATTAACGTTACCTTGACGACCAGCAGGTAGCCCCGAAAGGCCGTCCGTTCACTGCTCTCACCAGTGTAAATTCAAACAATGTCCATGGCAACACACACAGTCGAGCATCCCGGAGGCAGCTTCTGATGTCTGCAGGGACCACGCCTTCGTGCGGCTCGAGCCGTTGGACTGAGCTCGATAAGGAATGATGACAAACAACAGTCTCTTAGTAACAGATTTGTGTCTGTTTGAACTCCTAGTGCTTTCTATGACTTGTTTGCTTTTTAAGACTTTTTGGTGTTGCTCCTTTTGTTGAAATTCAAATTGTTTAAATTCAATTTAAAATGCATATAAAAGCAATTAAAGCAGGGGCAGATTGACTTATATGGGGGCCGTAGGTTGACATGAGTGTTGCCAGGTGATTATGAGTTAACTAACCGATCCACTTTTCCAGAGATGGGGTGGTGCCCTGATGTTTGCTGAGCCTCTAAGCTACAGCCAACGCATTAATCCACCACCAATAAACATGAGCAAAGAAGCTCCTCACAATGATCTGCTCAACAAACCAACAGACATAAGAAATATATTTTAATTTCAGATGAGTTTGCATGCAATTTGTGTGAAGAACTTGCAGACTTGGGTGCGACTGCTGACTCTAATTTGATGTGGGAGACTTTCCGTGATGAGACCCTGAAGGTTGCCGAGGGCTGTGTTGGTGTTGCCAGTGTTCCCAGAAGGAGGTGTTTCATCTCGCAGAGCACATTGGATATTATCGAGAGGAGTCACAGCGCTCGACTTGGTGGCAACTCAGACTGTACCGAGAACTGAGAAGGACGGCTGTGAGGGCTCTGAGGGCAGATTAGGAGGCGTTTGTTAGACAAATCTGTGAGCAGGTGACACACCATCTGTGGTCTAGTGACTTACGTCCTGCTTACAGAGGAATCAAAGCATTACGCACATCTGAATCTGTTCCTTGAGGAAATGGGCATCATCCCAACTGACTGGAAAATGGGACTCGTAGTCCCTATCTGGAAAGGGAAGGGTGATTGGGTGGATTGCGGCAACTACAGGGGGATGACACTGCTCTCAGTGCCGGGTAAAGTCCTGGCTATGCTTGTATGGACTGGGTGTTGGGCAGGGTCGTGGGGTCCAGCAGCTGTGGGGCATCCATTGGTGAATAAAGATTTACTGATTTTGACTTTGCCGACGATGCTGTGATCTTAGTGGAGTCAATGGAGGCTCTGATTGGGGCTCTCGAGAGACTGAGTGAGGAGTCTGAGTGTCTGGGATTGCGGGTGTCCTGAATAAAGACCAAGATCCAGGGATTTAATGACTTCTTAGGCACAGCCATGTGTAGTGTGTCTGTCTGCGGGGAGAATGTCGACCTTGTCCAGAGATATATCAACCTCGGCTGTGACATTCATGTCTCTGGTGACTCTTCCTATGAAGTCGACAGACGGGTTGGAAGAACATGGGGGGTTGGAAAGGGGTGTGTGGCGTTCCCGATATCAGCAAGAGGGCGAAGGTCCGAGTCTTTACAGTCCTGGTGCTCCCTGTCTTGCTGTATGGCTGTGAGACATGGACGCTATCCAGTGAGCTGAGACGAAGACTGGACTCCTTCGGTACTGTGTCTCTTTGGAGAATCCTCGGGTACCGCTGGTTTGACTTTGTGTGGAATGAGCGGTTGCTAGAGGAGTCCCGAATGAGGCAGATTACCTGCATTGTGAGGGAGCGTCAGTTACGGGACTACGGCCATGTGACGCAATTCCCTGAGGGTGATCCGGCTCACAGGATCCTCATTGCTGAGGTCCCAAGTGGCTGGACCAGGCTGAGGGGACGCCCACATAACACCTGGCTGCGGCAGATGGATGGACACTTCCGGAGGGTGGGACTGGACCGTGTATCTGCCTGGGGGAGTTTTGCTGTGTGGTGGGTGCGACAACGCGCTGCATCAGCGCTGCCCCCCAACCTGAACTGAATAAACGGCTTGAATGGGTTAAATTAGTTAAGGCTCAGTTTTGTTATTCATCAAGGCAAATCCAAACTTGAAGGTATCAGCTAAGACAAACAGTTCTCATTTGCAAATGGTGTAACCAAACAGCATTCAGGAACAGTACAGACACATGTATTCACCAGGCCACGTCTTGCTAAACAAATAAGTAGTCGATAAGTCTGGATTCCCTTTGTTTCAGTAACATCACAGGAATATGTGGGATACAAGAGGTTCTGGGAAACACAAGCACATGTCGAATTAATGATTTGCATTACCCACTTTACCCAGATAATTGATTTACAGTCACTCTATGTATTACTCAAAGGGAAGAAAGTTTGAGTTTCTGGTTTCTGAAAACCAAAAGAGCATTCGAAGAAAATTAAATTGTATGAAGTATTATAGGAGCGATGTACAAAGATGAACAGACTTAATTGGCAGGATAGATTTATAACACAGATTACATGAGTTATGAAGTTTTAGGCCATAGGTTTTTTCAGTTAAGTAACTCCTGAACACTCCTTATTTACACAACTATAAAATTCATTTTGACATAAACATAAAAACTTGCAATAGAAAACTATTATATATGTGGGCTCTAAAATTTCACTATAAAATCGGAATCTTTTAGAACACTTCTATGGTTTTATATGATACAACAATAGACTTAAAGGAGTTAATGGCTTTGGACGATCACAAAACCTCATTTCCTGCGAGATAGTACGTCACTTATTTATGCTTTGGAGAATTTTAGTGCCTATTATCACTTTATGATCAGCTGATTTTATTATCAGTCCTGCTTATTTCTTAAGATGTTGGATTAATGGCAAACTTTATTTAGTTTACAGTCCAATACGGCCATTTCACACCTTAGATAAGATGTCGGTGTTTGGATGAATGCCAAGAAGTATCTTTTCTCCACAGAAGTCTTCAGCTATAGTTAGGCTACTTTACACACACATACATTATCTACAACTTCTGTCGTTTAATTCCTGACAAGAACGATGCCCAATAAATTTGGCTCATTAGCCACTGTTTAGTGAGCATCATTCCGTTAATATGTTTATACGTGGGCAGCATAGTGTTTTTTTGTGTAGATTGTTAGATATGAGTTTTATGCAAATATAGGGGTAGCGTGTGGTTCGGTCAGCTAAGCCTGTGTGCCTGTAATCAGAAGGTTGCCAGTTCAATCCCAGCCTCAGCATGTCTGTGGGTCCTTGAGCAAGGCCCTTAACCCCCCAGCTCTCTGGGTGTCACTACAGGTGGCTGCCCTTTGCAGACAACTTACTCTACAAAGTTGAGGGAGGCATAAAGACAATTTCCCCATGGGGATCAATAAAGTATCTATATATATATATATATAATTTCCCCACACACTTACTGTTGTGATACTGTATTAATATACACTAACATCTCTGGTATTGACAATCCAGCAGAATTAATCATTGGTAGGTATCATTTTACCTGGGCTACTGTACAGCATATTTTTTACGCACCACAAAGGTCGGTCTGCTTTTCATAAGCTTCTAACGTAACGGCAGCTGGTAAGGACGATCTTCCTGTTTTCTAGAAAGAAAAGCACTTCGCGCCTGCTACTAAATTTTTTTCTGCCGCCTTCTTTCCATGTAACTATCAATCGCACATAGCCAATATGGAGCCAGAGGAACCACAAACAACGCTGGGAGAACATGTAACCTATTAGGCAGAACCGCTGCTCATGGTGCTACGATCCCACAGCGCTACTCAGTACGGCCGGTACACTTCTAATACAAATACGTGGCTCACAGCGCCATCTACTGCTTAATTGTAGAAATATGTGCAAAAATACAAGTAATTTAGTAACAAAATTAAAAAGATTTTTGGGCTGCAGGGGCAAACATAAGGGGTGGGCACCCCATGTCAATATAATAAAGATGAAACAGATTATTTTATTTTATAAACGGAGAAGGGCTGCAGTACCCATAAATATATCCCAATCGAAATTTTATGCAGGCCCCATTGTTTGTGGGTTAGACTGTGTTTCTATTTTAATAACAAAGACAAACTCATTAATAAAATGCATAACATTAAGCGAATAGGTGGAACATTTGAATTTTACTTTTCATTTCATCTCATCTCATGATCCTCCCTATATTTTGTTATTTTAAGGACCTTTTAACCAAATTGGGCTGAGAAAACGTTACAGCTCTAGGGCAAAATATTCTATTTGATTTTGCGGGCTGCTTGTATTGACCCATGCATCATCACACCAGCACAAACAATTTTTGTGGAACGTGCCGAGAATGTAATGTAATGTAGTATTGTGCAATAATTAACTGATGGAAATACAAGGAACAATGCTACAGCTTAGAGGTGAACTATTCCTGTTTGATCATGACTGAAATAACGCAATGGATGGTATCTCAAAACTATTTTATTATTCATTTTTTTTTTAAATTTAACTAGGGGGGAACAGTGGTACAATGGTCTCATCTCTGGGCTTCAGGGGGTATCATCCCATCTGGGATAGGCTCTGGACCCCCCATGACCCTAAATAGGACAAGCAGTTACAAAAAATGGATGGATGGAGACTGAACAAAAAAAATGCAGTCAGTTGATCATACCTCCAGGACTTTTCTTGAATTGTCTGGTAGTTTTATAGAAATCCGTCCATCTTTCAAGTACTCACCCAGTACAGGGTTGTGGTGACCCTGGAGCCTGTCCTGCAGGTACAGATCTACCTATTCAGGGGCAAAGCTTTACTTCTGAAGCCCCGTTACTAAGAAATTCGATCATCATTTCACTTCCTCTGCAACGTAGGTAATTTGGGGGCCCCGGAAAGCTGCCTATTCTGCCTACAGCTAGAGCCGACCATGATTCTGCCTGCGCGTAAACATTTTAATTTGTTGTATATGGCTTATTGTTTTTATTTTATGTTATTATTCTTATTTATAAATTTTATAAATGAATATATAATTTTTTTTCATGACTTTGTCTGGGGGCCCTTGTACCAGTCGGGCCCCAGGCAGCTCCCTGGCTTGCCTATGTCTGTATCTGGCCACAAAGGGCAGAAGGCAAGAGAAGTACCCTGCATGGTATACTAGCTCACTTCGTTAGGGTTTTGTGGGTCTAACAATCTGGGAAGAGGAACAAACAAAAAGGACAATATTTCAACTTTAATAAAGGGGAGATTAAAGAAAACTTTAGATAACTCTTTAAGTAAAGGAATGAGTTCACTGCATGATTGCGCCCTACCCTAGGAAACCCACACCCTCCCCCTATCAGATACACATCGTCAACCTCCAGCCAATAAGGCCCATAAAGAGTGACGGCCTAAACAACTGGCACAAACCACTTACGCTACTTTCCTGTCCCCTCTTTTATGTAAAACTTCTTCCATTTCATTAAAGTTCTGCCCTCACACAAAGCAGGAAAAGGACCCCCCCCCCCCCACCAAGTGGTGTGAAGAATAAATATAACGCTTTTAATTCTAAAATGTAAGAAGGGAATATCTAAAGGAATATGCAACACCTTCTTTTCAAAAGTTCATATTGCAGCTGATTCAATGTTTTCACTGAGTTACAGTCGTCCCTGTCAGTCCAGGACCCCCCATGGACGCTCAAGTCCCTAATATCAAATGCCGTGGTATTTGCCTATAACCTGCGCACATCCTCCAGTATACTGACACAAGGTTTTCTTCATTAAATTTCGCACATAAAACAGGATTTAGTGCCAAAATTAAGTCTTCGACGCCAAATCAAGTAGTAAAGTTCCTGGAGGTGGCAAGCAGGTTCCAGTGCTGATGTCATCACTGACATCAGCACTGGAAGGTGGGGGGGGGGGGATTTCTGCCATGTAGCATCAGTCATTTAGGAGCTTTCATCTCTGCGGCTCCATTGTTTTCAGCCACAGCTCCAGGGCAAACTTGGTCCCAGTGCTGACCCGTTCCACGTCCTCGCCCACTGCCAGCGCCCGACTGCATAGGATGGACACTGGAAGGACAGAGGGGCAAAGCCTGCCTTCTGGAGACACCTCCCACATGCTGAAAAGGAGAGAACGGCGGCCCCGTGTGGTGATATTCTTACACAGGAGCATGTGCTGGAGAAATATAACTCAGAGACAAAAGACCCACACACACCACAAACTGAAATAAACTCTAGTGAAGACAAGAATGTGAAAAGAAGAATGAATTTTATGAAGGGATTGGGAACAGGCTAATACGGCAAAGAGGAAACTAGCAGGAAGGTGAAAACAAAAATTTTCTGCCCATCTTAGTAAAGCACAGAAATAAAAAAACCTAACTATCCATATTTTGAATATAACTTTTAAAGTTTTACAACAAAAGATATGGACTCTGGCAATCGAGTGAGCAACATTCAGCCACACGTCCTGAAGGCTGTAATCAACAACTGGGTCACTGGGCTGATACCACTATTATAAGATATATGAACAAATAACTGCCTTAAAAATGTAAGATGGGATACTGAGGTTGACAGTTACCTCACAGTTTGTGGCAGATTTTCTGGCAGCTTCCCAGCATCCTCTTCTCCATCCACCGCAGACACGATGCCCTTGACGATCTCAGCGTCCACCCACAGACAGCCACTGACCTCAGCAGGTTCAGGCCGCAAAGAAGCCTGAGAGAGGAGGACAGAAGCACTGAGATACCCATTAAAACTGAGCGCCAAGCATGTCACCACACACTTCCCAACTGTCAACCATCGCTAAAACTGTATGGCAGCCTCTTCGGACAAATATACTACACACACACCAACACGACAAAAATACAGACACAAAATACCCAAAAATACACAGCATACCTGAAGCTGCTGGTGTGTCAGCGAGGTGTGTAAGAGAATATAGGTGACAATATGATGTCTTTGTGGTAATCCTCTGGACAACATGGGAGGGTACGCTGACTGAGAAACACAATGACATCTGATCTGATTTCCACTGTATATGACTAAGTGTCCTTACACTGGGATGGGCCGTTAACAATAAAAACTGGATATATTAGTCCTGGTGAAGATGTCATTCCATCGTTGAACAAGGTACTTAATACAAATTGCTTAAGTAAAAGTGGGTAATCTACTGTTCTGAAGCACTTAGGAGATCGTATGAATTACCTTAACCTCAATCCACGTAATGTAGGAAATTTCACATTGAAACTCTGTGGTGCCTTTTGAAAACAGTGGTTTGAAGTGCATTTCTTAAGGACAGCCGGTCACCGACACACCTCCCAAAGCCCAAGTATCTGAGATGATATGTCCTCTTGGTTTATCTTCAGTCCAGTCTCCTCCCGAAGCTCCCTCAGCCCCGCGTCCACCATCTGGTGCACAGAAAGCAAGCTAGGAGACTCACAATGGACGAGAGATAAGCATCTGCTGAATATTTATGAGAGCTTGCTAATAAAACACACTTCATTGAAACCACACATTAACTGAACCGATTAGCAGCAAAGCTCTCGCTTATATAAAGATGGTGATGTTCTCTCATACACCGGAAGGGTTTTTTGTTATAGTCAGACTATACCTTTTCATCAAATTCAATATGGCCACCTGGGGGAGACAAAAACACAAATTCACCCAAAGCTTGCAAGTCTTTGTTCAACATGCAAGTCAATATATAGAAGCGTCATACCTGGCGGGACCCACACATTGGGGAAAATGCTCATGCCAGCAGCCCGGCGGGTCAACAGCAACTTCTGATTGGCTGATTGCAGCAGCACGACGACTCCTACATCCACCCCCCGGCTCTGGACGCCTACTGGGAGAGCTGCAGCCTCTGACTTGGATATGTGCTTGAAAGGGCAGAAGGAAGCCCTCTTGGGAGAAATGAGGAGTATAATATACATTTGCACAATCAACCTTTTGGTCAAGAGCTACATGTTACAAGGAGAAAATTAATAAACTTTCTCAGTTATCTCCGCCAACATTTCACCTTCAGCATTACTCCAGGTCCTCTTTTCCCACCGTCCTGCCCGTACAATATAAAGCGATTATTCTCCAGGGAGCAGCTCACTTCCACCAAGTCGGTCTCTGAGTCCGCGAAATGTCCCGTTATACTCTGGGAGGCAGCAGTAAATTCATTAGAGGTCAAACACGCAGAAGCATGACCACACAAAACTAGCTGGCACCAGTAATACAAATATAATTGTATCAATTTAGCGATCCCGCGTAACTAACCTGGACGAATCGAGCGCATTCAGGGACGGAGCTTTCCTTCGACAGGTACACCAGGACTCTCCGCACCTTCTCCATGTTTATCGTCGCCTTTCCCCGTCAAGCGAAGCGCATATGTAGCTGCCTTCATAAACAACACGGTTTTGCAAGTGAAGTTGCACAAGCTAAATATAATTATAATTAATAAGCTTCAGAAACTCTATAGCTCACTACGTTAGCAAAAATCGTTTCAAAATTCACCAGAACGAGCTAACGTAGTAGTAGCTTCGCTAGCTAATGGCAGCCTTAGTAATGGGCAGCGCGCGTTTGCATTTATTGTATAATAAACCGTTCAAACCGTATGTAGATGTACAGTATTGGGTCTGTTAAGCAATAAACAACCATTTCGACGGGTTTTTACTTTCACTTTTGCAAATCGGTTTGTAAATTTGTATTGGACAGACAGGGCCACGTGTTTGTGTGCGTAATCAAACTGGCCTCCGTCATGAATCTATTAGTACGATTATGTTTCATCTGTTTTTTTAAATGTGAATCTTAAGAACGTTAAAAATGAAAAAGTAATTAGCCCCCCCCCCCCCAATAAAATAAAATAAATAAAAGTGTATTTATTGGCTTAGGTCATGAATAACTTTTTATATTATGTATAAGTTTGCCATCGCCCGCCAGTAAGGACTCAGCCCCCCAATCCATTAATCTCTAACTACGCTCCTGATTGACAGATGATGATGCTTCTTGGTAACATACGTTGGAACAAATTTTGGTTTATAAATCCATCAGATGCTGCACACGGCGGCGTGCCGTCTCTTGTCTTTGCACTTTGACTGCATTTGTCATAGTCTGTCACCTTGTTCAACTTAACTTTTTAAACTTCTTCTCCAATAACTCCCATTTCTCAAATAAAACACGATTTCCGTTCATTTTAGGAATATGTGACTAATTAAAGACTTGAATATGTTATACTGTATTCTAACGAGCATTTAAAAAATAGCTTTCATTTTTTATGTTACTTTCATGGTAAAGTGACTGCAGATTCATATGTGATGCTTAATTATTTAAAGTATGCATACATGTCAGAACTACCTGCATTTATGGATAAATTTGTTTTGAAATATGGTATTGATCTTCATCTAAGTTACAATAATGAACAAATACTAGACTCACAACAGTCCTGGTGATAAAGCCTCTTTGGAGCTTCTCTACATCCTAACTCGGATGTGAGAAGGTCAGTGAAGGTGGGCTCATCAGAGAACAACACGTTTCACATTGTCCACAGCCCAAGATTTGCGCTGCTGGCACCATTGAAACCGACGTTGGGCATTGGCATGAGTGACAAAAGGTTTGGCTACAGCAGCCTGACCATGAATACTGACCCTGTGGAGCTTCCAATGAACAGCTTTGGTGGAAACAGGAGAGTCGAGGTGCACATGTAATTCTGCAGTGAAGTGGGAAGCTGTGGTTTTATGTTTTTTTGATACAATCCAGGTTAGTGCCCAGACGTCCCTGTCAGACAGCTTCCTCTAGCATCCACAGTTACTCCTGTTGGATGTCGTCCGTCCTGTGACTCTCCAGACACCACAAAGACTTGCCCAAGTTCAAGTCAAACCCAGATATAATAAAGGCAGAACCAAAATTCATAACTACAGAACAAAAAATATAATTATGACATAAAGGTTAAAAAAAACTGTGATTAAAAAGGAGAATATGTATATGTGCATCTGTGTACATCACATCGGAAAGGACTGCTGCTCACACTGTTCTCTGGCTTCACACCTGTCCGACAATGTCTTCGCTTGTGCATGCAGATAGTGTCTTTGCTTGAGCAGGCAGAACCCCCCCAGAGCTATCAAGCAGAGTGATACTGCAAGCAAAACAGAGAGCACCAGCACACCCCTAAAGTTCCTGCTTCCAATCTGAGGGCCATCCTGCATCACAATCACACTGTACAGGGTCTGTTCGTAGCCACTCTCCAGCGAAATGCAAAGGTATTGTCCCAGTGTGTCCGGCAAGGCTGGGAACTGCAGGCTGCCCCGAGCCTGCTGTAGGTAGGTGTCCCGGTCGAGCTGCCGTCCGTCGGAGTGTTCCCAGCGTAGCGAGGCAAAATTGGAGGCCTTGGGACATCGGAGATGCACCATTTTATCCAGAAGGACAGGCAGTAGCTCTGTTGAGAGTTGGGAAATAACCGGAAATAAAAATAACCTAAATGCCCATTCACTATGCTCACCGAATGGCATTTTCTCGATCTCCCGTAGCTGTAATTATACAATAGCACTGTTGCAGTTAGAGTTGGAAGACGAGGAAACTACTCATACATGTTTTCACATCAGGAAGTAGAGACGCTATACTTGAATAGTGAACAGAGTCACAAACCTGGTGATGGATACTTCACTACTTCACTACTTCCGTTAGAAAGGTCACATGCTTCCATTGCATTTCCGCTTTCCACATCCTGGCGTCTGGCAGTAATAAAATAAAAAAAATAATAAACCACTGGCTCTGGGATAATACTGGAGCCTCATTGCTCTTTGTCCCCATTTCTTTCATGTCATTCTTTTATTCCAGCTGCCTTCCCAGGTTCATCGTAGGAACCCCGTATCCTCACCAGACCCCCAGCCACTTGCAGAAGAATAGCTGATTCCCGCTGGGGTGTACTTACATTCCAGCAGGGTTTCCCGACACCCTGGAACAGACACCTTGGACGGGGTCCCATCCGCAGAAGGGGTCTTGGGCCAGCACACACTCCCCGCAGTTCCAGTGGAAGGAGCAGTTGGAGACGGGCACCTGAAACACCCCCTCAGAGGTGCCCACAAACACCACATCCTGCAGCGTAACAAAAAGGAGGAACGGGAGGTTCTGATCAGCAGGGTGTGCCACCTCTACCTGCAACCCCACGTCAAGAGTGACACAACGGCAAGTTTTACTCATTTGTTAGATCCCCATTGTCTTCCATGGAAGTAAGCAAGCAAAATGTATTTATAAAGCACATTTTTTAAAACAAGTTCTGTAGAAAGATGAGTAGAACAGCTAAAATAATCAATACATACATAAAATATATAATCACATGAGTAACCGCTGCAAATGGATATCATAAACATCAAAATGTCTCAAAAGCCCTAGAATACAGATATGTTTTAAGATTGGATTTAAAAGAAGAGATATGTGTGAAAGGTAAAGATCATATTCCTGAGCAGCCTTATGCTATTTTGAGGACCACTGTGACTGAAACAGTAATGTGTTAGCATTAGGAAATGCACTGCGAAAAAGCAGTGACTGAAACACTAATGTGTTAGCATTAGGAAATGCACTGCAAAAAAGCAGTGACTGAAACAGTAATGTGTTAGCATTAGGAAATGCACTGCGAAAAAGCAGTGACTGAAACAGTAATGTGTTGGCATTAGGAAATGCACTGCGAAAAAGCAGTGACTGAAACAGTAATGTGTTGGCATTAGGAAATGCACTGCGAAAAAGCAGTGACTGAAACAGTAATGTGTTAGCATTAGGAAATGCACTGCGAAAAAGCAGTGACTGAAACAGTAATGTGTTAGCATTAGGAAATGCACTGCAAAAAAGCAGTGACTGAAATACTAATGTGTTAGCATTAGGAAATGCTAATGTTTTGTAATGCAAGAAATATTCGGTGAGAGAGACACATGCGAAATAGGCACAGAGTGCAGGAAAAACTGAGGATACCTTGGTGACGGAGAGGAGGACTTTCTTGACAGATTGTGGTTGCATGAAGACTTGAGTTTCTTCTATGATATGGGGGCCTTTTCCCAATAAAACCACCTTGTGAAGGAAGCCGGATTCTGCCAAAAGTATTTAAAAAAGAATAGTGGCACCCAATACAGCATGCAATACAACAAACTGGCCAGGTTATCTGGTGCTTTCCAGGAAAGTAATGAAGATCAAACAGTGAGGAGATCCCTGACCTACCAGTAAGCATGAAGAACACAGGGTAGTTCCTGCCATTGGCTGCCTTAGTCCTCAGAGCAACCAGATTGCTATAATTGTGATCTGGCATCAGAATGAAGCCCTTTTCCGCAGAATTCACACTAGCCATAGTGATAAAGTTCTCCTTCACAAAATTAAGGTCGGCATCAGAATCAGAAGGTATTCCACACTGTGAAGAGGCAGGACAAATGCACAAATATTCCCATCACTGATTCCCTCACAACAAAATTATACTATGTCGTGTTTGTTGAGTACTGACAAAATGAAATTTCTCAAGGGTGTGCGCAAGGAAAGCTTTGCAACACTTGCCGTTCCTGGAGTGACGCTGCTCCGTATTTTCCCGTTAAGTGACCTGTATTTTCCTGAAAATACACTCTTGATGTCTCCAAGTCGAAATACACACACTGCGGAGTGCTTTGAGTTCACTGACCTACGGCACAAACGCAAAGCCAGGCCTGAAAGACTGTCCATCTGACCACTTCCCCAGTCCAACACAGGCACTGGGATATGCTAGCATGTGACACTCAACAGCCAACGCTATTTACTTGTGAAGTAAGAAACGATGAATATGTACAATCTACACATCTGGACTCTAAATAACAATATTTCTATTTCTGTCATGTTTTTGGTTTTGTGTTGCTATAATTTACCTTTCTTTTTAAGAAAAGCACACACATTAAAATCTTTCCAAAACAATTCAGAAATATCAAGACTGATTAAAATAAAATAAAGTCATGCCTGCTTTATTACAATTTCAGGTGGAATCAAAAACTAGCCGGAACTGTAAAGTTGTAGGGAAAATCGGATGCCTTTTACGGGATTATATAAGTTAAAAAAAAAGAGATTTGTATGAAGTTTAAATGGGTACGAATGTATTCCAACCACTGAGAGCTGAAAAGTCCATAGAAAAGCGTTTCATCCGGGTTAAAGTCCTGAAGCGGCGGAAGGGCGACGACGTCCTGCATGACATTGAACGGCAGACTGCCGGCTGACTGGCACACGAGGCCGGCTTTGGCGAAGGTGGTCCACTGCTTCCACAGGATACGCTGCCCACCGACATCGCTCTGCCAGGGAGAGAAGTGCGTTCCACCAGATCGGTCTCTGAACTGATGGATCCTGATGATTTCCTTTCACCAACAACAATCTAACCCTTGTTTCCATGTTATGGATAGAAAAGCAAAAAAAGAGGAATTTCTCCTTACCGTGCAAACCTGTGCAATGTGGGGGGCGATGTATTTATCAAGGTCTGTGCTGACATCATTCAAGAAATAGTAGACCTTGTTCTCACTGGGCACAAAGGTGGAGCTTATGAAGGTCGATTCTGGCTCAATGCAAAAACAAAACACCATACAGGCGTGTGTGTATATATACACACAAACACACACACACATATATATATATATGTGGGAATCCACTGAGGCACAACAGAGCTAGGTTTTAAAATATAAATTTTTATGCTGTTGTGAGATATTTTGAAATTATACAGATACCTTTTCTATCGTGTGACTTTAGACATTTCCAAATAAATCATTTGAAACATTTGAAAGCTCTTACAGGAGTCTCTGAAAAACATCACGTTACCCAGTTTTAATATTGGAATACGTGAGAACTAATATTGGATGTTGTATAAAGGTGCTCACTTTTCAGCCGATTTTCAACCAGTTTTAGGTTTCTGCGACCCTCCTGGCTCAAGTAGCGTGAGATGCCCGGTTGATTCTCCCAGAGATCCTCGGGGGTGCCTACGTACAGCTCGCCATCTAGGAGAAAGTCATTCTGAATGCAATGAGACCTTCTCCAAAGAGCGGAGAACTGGTGGAAACAGTGAGCTGAAATCAAGCTAACTTTTTAAACAATGAACAATAGTTTAAGCAAAATTAAAAGTACACGTTGTGTTACAACATGCAACAAAATAGACGTTCTAATCCCTTTCTGGAACTGTACTAATGTTTGATCATTAGCGACGTGCTGCCTGGAACCTCACCTACAACAACGGCCGTGTTTCTCGAATACGGACTCATGGGACATTGACCTCTACCGCTCTCTGCTGTTGAATCAAAGCTGAATGCCTGTAGATTCTAAGAGTTAGAAGAAGCATTAGAATTAGTCAACACTTTATCAACTTATCGGGTATATTTTCCCATTTACATTTGGTAGTTACATATATCCCTATACACATCTCCGCCCAATCATCTTCTGTACCATTCATCCAGGTTCCATCCATTTCCATACCCACTTATCCCATGCAGGGTTGCGGGGGTCTGGAGCCTATCCCGGGAGCAATGGGTAAACGGTGGGAATAGCCCAAAATGGGGCACCAACCCACTGTAGGGCTGCATTTATTATATTTTAATTTAATGTATCATTATCCAAGATTCAAAGAGTTTATTGTCATATGTACAGTAGAAAAGTGCATTTCTCTGTGCAATGAGATTCTTACTTTGCTGTCCACACAAAAATGCTGAGGTACAATATAGAAAAATAAATACTTTTAAGTGTAATGTGCAAAAGAGCTTAATTACAATTACAGTATGATGTAGTATGGTAGTATGGTATGGTATGGTAGTATGATGTCCATTAATCATACTCCTGTCGGCTGTTAAGGAGTTTGATGGCAGTGGGGAAGAAGGAGTTGTTGAGTCTGGAGGTTCTAGATTTCACACTTCTGTACCTCCATCCTGAGGGCAGAAGTGTGAACAGTCTGTGTTGGGGGGTGTGTGGGGTCTTTGAGGATGGAGGCAGCTCTCCTCTGGACTCTGTGGAGGTAGCTGCTCTGTAAAGAGTCCTGATGATCTTCTCCGCAGTCTTCACCACTCTCTGCAGGCGGTGATGCAGCTGGCCAGTGTGCCCTCCACGATGCAGCTGTAGAAGTTGCTGAGGATCTTGGTTGACATGCCAAACTTCCTCAGCCTCCTCAGGAAGTACAGCCGCTGTTGAGCCTTCTTGACTGGCTGCGTGGTGTTCAGTGACCAGGTGAGGTCCTCACTGATGCGGACGCCCAGGTACTTAAAGATGCTCACCCTCTCCACTTCTAGCTCCCGGATGAACAGCGGCTGAAGAGGCCTCCTCCTCTTCCTCATGTCCTTTATGGTAACACTTTACTTGAGGCAGCACAAATAATGTAGTAGTACACTCTTACTTAATGTATTAATTAACCAGAAACTAAGTGTTAGTTACATGCTGATCCCATGTCAAATCATCATTAATGAATTGTGATACATCTTTTCCTCCAATTAGCAATTACATTTGTTCATGATTTGTTCATAATTTGGACATCAGGACCTCAGATGGGAAGCAGGGATGGAAGCAGGAACTATAGGGGGGTGCTGGTGCTCTGTGTTTTGCTCGCAGCGTCACTCTGCTTGATTGTTCTGCATGCACAAGCGAAGACACTATCTGCATGCACAAGCAAAGACATTATCAGACTGGTGTGAAGCCAGAGAGCAGTGTGAGCAGCAGTCCATACCAGTGTAATGCACTGTACACAGATGCACATATGCAGCTTATCCTTTTTAATCAGGGTCATTTTGAACCTTTTTCTCACAATTATATTTTTTGTTCTGTAGTTATGTATTTTGGTTTTGCTTTTATCATATCTGGGTTTGAGTGAGCCGTTCAAGCAGCTGTAACTGACATTATTTATGCTCTTTGACTGTAGCAATCATGTAATGACATCTTAGAGTCGTCAGCTAGCGTTTAGCAGGAATTTAAGTGACCGGTGACATGCTGTGACCACACTTCCCTGTCTAAAGCTGCTACATTTCATTGGCAGAAGGTCAAATGCTGCAAGCTTTTTTCCTGTTGGGTGGTTTTAGTGAGTTGCCTGTGGCATCCATCAGAACTTCAGGCTGTTTCTGATGTAACATCCCAGTTTGCAATGACACAAAGACCCCTATGGTGAGGCTCTGCAGACACTGCAGACCCCCACCCCAGCCTATAGGGTCTGAAACCGCATTTCTCAGAATCTCTAAGACCACACACACTTACTTCCTGCAATACATCCAAACCAGAAAGTTCCCTTAGTGACAGTTTACTTGATGGGACACAAATAATATAGCATTATACTGTTACTTATGTATTAATTATCCACATACTAAGTCTTAGTTACATGCTGATCTCATGTCAAATCATCATTAATGAATTGTGATGCATGTTTTATCTCAAGCAGTCACTATATTTGTTACAATATGTGTTAATTCTGTAAACTTTTGTGAACTACTGAACAAGTAATGAATAACAAAAGTGAAATACTGATGTCAGTTTGCTCATAATTACTAAATTGACACATCTTTTACCCCAAGTATAGCAACTATATTTGTTCATGATTTGTTCATAATTTGTGCTTCAGTAGTAACTGAGTTATTACCAAGTATTTGTGCCCCATCAAGTAAAGTGTTACCAAACCATTTTCACTGGGAGTATAATCTCCCATTAGTATTTAATACCTTTAGTGATAATTCAGCATATACACTGGTAAGGAAAAATGTATGTGAACGCTTTGGAAAAGCCTGGTTTGGCCATAAAATGCACAAAATGACGACAGAATTGCAAAACATTCAAATGCATGCAAGTGGTAAATCTGCAGGCCCAAGTGGTTTTCTGGTTTAATTTTAAAAACACTTCACTGCTAACTTACTCCATTACATGCTGATCAATATGATCAATCATAATGGTTCCCACATTTCATGCAGTTACTGTACTTGTTCATGATTTGTACTTGAGTAGTAACTGAAAACTAAGTTACTTGTGCCCTCTCAAATAAAGTGCTATCTATCATTATATCCGCAATATAAAAAACACTTAATCCTGCTCTTATGTTTTACAATGTACTCTGTTTTAAACTCATTGTCTAAAATGGTTTAAGAAGCACAGCATAGGAGTAGCTCTGTAAATTCGCTGCTTGTTGATGCAGGGGAATAAATTTAGAAAAGATTACAGGGGTCTTACTATGTATATGCAGCGGGGGCTGAAGGCAAATGTTCCGCAGGCGTACATGTGAGTCGCGTTGATGAGCTGAAGGACCCGGATAAAGTTGTGGCATTCCCCCTGAAAGCCATTAATCATGCTGACATCACACGTCCACCATTCGTCATCAATTCCTTACCAATGCGCCTTCATTTGTAAACATCATTCTCATGGTGTGAAATTTTACTGATCAGTATATATAACTCATTAAGACTATGTACCATCTGCAACTTCGCAAGCAGCTAAATCTTCCAGAACCTTCTGGAATATTTTGAAAGATGAAGCTTGCGTATTTAATATTTACACCAGTACAGTGTTTTTAAGGAAAGGGCACACCAAACCAAATACCTTGCAATTGAAACATGCACTTTTTTTGTGGCAGTGGAAAAACAGGGCTGATAATGGCTGGAAACACTCCAGTCTGTTACCTACCAGAAATTTGATAAACAATAGCTCATAAATTACCTTTTTATCCACGTATTGACAAAAGTTTGGCTCATTAGTTGACTCCCAATCTAGCTGTACAGGAGAGCAGTGCAAGAAAGTAACAGAAATTAGATCACTTTACTATCAGACACATCTAACCCTATATCCATTCAGCACAGATACTGTAACACCCCTATGATCCATACAGTATATCTGTTGGCCTACAATTAGTTACTGGGACACCATTCAAACCAGTCAAAAAGGTACATCATTAGGGGAGTTTATTTTATCCTACAGGTGAAAAAAACTCAATAATATTAGTCTAACACACTTTCCTAGCAGGTAGGACCATAGAACTTTCTTGAAGGAGCATCCAGCGGTGGGACACTTGTTCCATTATTTATTCACAATTTTCTAAAAATGTCCTTTAAAAACATACATACCTTTCGTATCATCTCCATGACACTGGGCTTGCTGACATTCAGAGCAAACAAAGCATCACGTGCCCCCACGAAAAGCGTGTCCCCATCCTCACTAAGCAGCAGGGTGGTGGTATTCCGAGCGTCTGGCCTGTTGAAATGGGTGAGGGCTCTGTCAGAGTCACCTGGATAAGACAAAGAGACAAACCTGGTCATTTTGTATTATTCCAATTTCCCGTCTGCAGGCAAACAAACGCAATCATTCATCCATCCATCCATCCATCCATCCCATTCGCCTAGTACAGGTTCAATGTGTGCACTTCCTATTCCAAGAAGCACATGGTACCTGGGGACCCCCTGGACAGGGGCACACATACACATAATGGCTATTCTTGAGATCCCATCGCTCACTTTTGTGCTGCAGCAGGAAAATGTGGCCCCAGGCTGAAACCCAAATAAACCATCTGACATGCAGACTCCAGTGCCATAAGGTTACAGAACTAACCACTGAAGCACCATGACACGCCATGACTGCAGGTCACAATCAACTTCATGCAGCCTGTTCATTTCCTGTGTAATCAACCCTCTTTGTCACGCACTGCCGCTTGAGGACACGGGCAGAGTACTGCGCAACATAACTGCATGTGTTCACTGTCAGGGTCGGCCTCCCGCTGTGGTCCTTCCGTGCCCCTTCCCCGTTTGACCAGCAGGCAGTGCTGGTCATCCCGTCCATACGTCAGTCCTTGTTTCTCCCCTGTCACTCGTCTGGTCTCGTGGCTCAATGTATTAAGCATGTGCTGTCTGTTTGCCCCTCGGTCCTGAGTTCCCTCTTGTTGTGAGTTCGAATCCCGCCTCCTCTGTTTTTGTATTTAGCTCCCTGGTGTTTTCCTTTATGCTTAATTATTCCTGGTGTTTGCTTTGTTTATGGTTTTTGGTTTTGTTCCTTGTGCCCCTACTTGTCTTAATTACCTGTCTGTAATTCCCCAGTGTTCTGTTTCCTTGGTTAGTTATTAGTTTCCCTGTTTAGTTCCTTTGAGTATTAGTTTCACCTGTACCCCATTTCCCTGGTCTTTGTTAATTAGCCTCACCTGTCCTGTGTTAGTCCCGTTACCCATTAGTATTTTAGTTCCTGCCTGTGTTCAGTTCCCCAGTGGTTCATTGTCTACAGTATGTCTATGGTAGTTGTAGGTTGATGGGTTTTTTTTTAGTGTTCTGCGTGCATTCAGTTTTTGTTATTTAGTCTTGTTTAATCCCCTTTCTGTTTTTGACCCCTTGTGGTCTTTTTGGTTTAGTTGTGTTTTTTGTGTTTTCTGTTTTGTTTAATAAACCCCTTTCTGTTCCTGGAGCCGCCAGTGGGTCGTCCACCCTTCTTTTCGTGCACCATGCCTCGTTCCCGCACCCGAGCCACCCGGAAACATGACATTCACCTTACTCACTGGATGGTGTTAAACAATCAATGCTTCAGAAAACAAGCTTCTGTGGCTCTCGTGCTAAACTCGATACAACAGGAAGCCATGGTTTTGATTCATCTTCCATTTATTCTCTCACTTGGACTAGGTGCCAAAAACACAAGAGCAAAAACTTAAACCCAGCTAACAAGGATAGTTCCTAGAAGTTTAGCCAATGTGAAGGTCCTCTCAAAGATGGCAGAGAATGTTTTAACTGTAGCATAAGCTTTCACATTTTACCAAAGATTCTCTCAATGTGACCACGACAACACTATTACCTGAATATTCTTCTAATGCAATAAATGTTGAAAAATATCGTTTTATAATAAAATATAATTTTATCAAAGTGCTATATGAATATAGGCCTACCACAAATCCGCCGTCAAGTCTTGAACCGATTACCTTTGACGTGTAAAGGGACAGTGTCCCCCTCTCGCAGTGGCGCAGATAGGATTTTTGAATTGGATTTTTGTATTTTAAGTGGGGGGGACGGATCGAGGTCACTGAAACTGAAGGGAACCTATCCCATCCGTCCCTGGTGCTAACTGCACGCCTGCCCTCTCGCATACCATGTCCTTTCTTTATTTTTACATTATTATTACTAGTTGTAGCTGTAGTAGTCTTAACAACTATAGTAGCACAGTAATTTGAAATCTTTGTAAAAAAATAAATAAAAAAAACCTTGCAAAAGGTTTCGAGAGGTGGAAGTAGCGTTTAGTGTTAAATCCCACTAAACAAATCGTGCGCAATTGTGCGAGAAACCACGATTAATATGACAAAAGCAAAGGATGATTTGGGAGTCGCAAGCTTGGGCTGTTTTACGCACCGTGGGAGAAAAATTGTGGGGCATTTTAAGCAGTCGCCGCTTTTGTATCCTCACTTGGAAGATATTCATACTGAACTGCGAAATGTCACAAAACGCTGAAAACATGAGGTACAAATGAGGTGGAACAGTGTGTTATGTATTTTTGTAATAGCCGAATTAAAGATTATTTGGCATGCATTTTTCATCTGTATTTGTTAGTTTAAAATATTTTATATATATTAAATATAAAATTAAAAGAGCTCTTGTATCGTAATCTGTAGCGGTATTGGAAGTTGGGAATGGGAATCGGATCGGAACTAAAAAAATGTGGATCGGCCCATTCCTATTTTTGTTTTCTCCCTGACTCTCATCCCCCGACCTTTCAAGTTTTGCATATTCAAAAAGTAACGTCTCATTTTGTTTCGCAGTAGGCTATAAATAAAAAGAAATGAAAAACCACTCAGAGACATAACCGGCTGCCGGAATATAATTTGTCTCTCATGCTCCACCCACAACAATAAAGGACTAAACTCGCCTCTCCATGTGTTGCATCTTTGCATCCGAATGCTCTGGCCCCGTTCATCGTTCGGCAGTCAAATTCTAAGAAAAGGAATCAGCGGGTTTGCATGGACACTCACCTATGAAGAAAGACGTGCGTGGAGAGAGACTCCCCCAGCAGAAGCCCAGGAGCCCCAGCAGGACGGCGCCGCTGCACCCCTCACTCCAGTGCGACATGCTGATGGACCGCAGATACATGTATCGGGCAGTGCGTAATCTTCGCTGGTTTTTTGCTTTATGCTGCTATCTTGTGTGAAACATCAGTGCATCTGAGGACTCTGATGACAAGAGTAAAAAATATATGTAGGTGTACCACTTCCTCTCCGCGCTTCCTTGTCAAGCTTTTGGTGCAATTCTAACCAAAATGTGTCACGGCTGTCACTGTCCTGTTAACCTGTTCCTACTGAGACATATTTATTTACATGCACTTAAATCGGATGGATTCTCGGTTTTTAAGTACAGATCCCTTGAGCTCAGCACACGCACATTTGAACTGAAAAAAGTGATCTTTAGTCTGGGGTGGGGTTCTGTCTGCTGAAAGATCATTTCGGAAGAAACACACAAGTATTCACGCAAGTGAAATGCCACAAGAGAGTAGCACTTCTCTATCCTGATTTTAACAACAATTGTTTGTTTTGGATACCCAGCACAACATTTTGCAAGGAAAGCGTCTAGGTTAATATTGATCTATGAAAAAAAATATACACATACGCACAACCATTTATAATCTGATGAGAAATATCCTTGTTTGTTTAAAGAAAATCACTTTTTTTCGGTTCACATAACATACATATTAGAAAACCCTTATGCTATTATGTTAGCACAGCTGAAAATCGTTGTGCTGTTTAAGGAAGTAATAAAAGTGACCATCTTTGGGCTACTTTGCTGTCTGGAGCTGTGGGTTCATTATGGTATCGAAATGGCTATTGCACAACTGCACAGAAGGTTAAAACATCAGTCTCTAGTCTGAGGAAACAGACGCCTCACGTGTCCTCAACTGACAGCGTTATCAAACAGATCCCACAAAACACCAGTCTCACGTTCACCAGTGAAGAGGCGACTCTGGGATGCTGATCTTCTATGCAGCGTTATAAAGAAAAACCCATTTGGGCAATAAAGATCACAAATTAAAATGGGCAAAACAACACAGTCACTAGATGGGGGGGGGGGGGGGGGGTTTGAAATAAGTGTGATGGGCAGACAAATCTAAATTTGAGGTGCTTGGATCACAGAGAGGAACATTTGTGACAAATGAAGAAATGCTAGTGGACGGCATCTGTCAAGCCTGATGCAGTTGTGATGGTCTGCGGTTGCTTTTGATTCTCTGAAGAGAATGGGAAGGAAGTCTATTACACAATATTGCAAAGCTATGCCACACCTTGTGGACTGTGGACAGCACTTTGATTGGAGCCAGTTCAACAAGACAACAGGAGAATAACCCAGAGCACTGCTGCTAATTATGCAAAACCTATTCAGAGAAGAAGATTTCCCAGTGGGCTGATGGTAGCCCCCAGAGGTGGATGGTTCAGGCCCAGAAAGTACAAATGAGCCCAGCCTCAGCACATGAGCAGGTCCTTCAGCAAGGTCCTTAACCCCTACCTCCCCGGGTGCTGCTATGGGTGGCTGCCCTTTATTGAAGGGATCAATAAAGTATCGATTATTATTATTTTTACTTTATGGGCCAATGCCGACTACCTCTGCTAGACAGCAGGACTCCGCGAACTGTGTCGTGACACCCTGGGCGTCGCCGCCATTAAATTATTCGTTTGGGAACCCCCCCCCACACACACACACACACACATTCAAAATGCTTCTGACGCCCCAGCGTGACACATTACTCCCGTAATTATCATCAAAATTAAACAGCGACATCTGGTGGATTGACGTTATTATAGCACCATCTCACTGAATGAGATTTTGTTGGCGCTGTTATAAATGATAATAACATATAATAAAATAAGCAAACCGATCTTTAGACATTGTGTGTATATTGCATTTATACTCTACAGATATCCGTTTAGGTGACACTGTATTTGAGAAGTATGTGAAATAAGATTTATGTATTTTTTGCATTTTAGCTAATTTATCTGATGCCTTTTGCTAAAGCAACTTACAGTAAAGAAAGGGTTAGACTTACTGTTTGGGTATGCTCGCTGGGATCTGTGAACATTTGCATTATCAGTACAATATTCTACTATTTGAGCTACTATAGGGTGACCAGGCAGTCCATGTCAGGGAGGAGACTTCAAGCTGTTGTAGGATTTGTAAAGTACCATTTCATTTAAAAGGACCTTCTATAATTATACATGTGCAATGTTAATATGGCACAGCTAGATAAGTCTTACAATCAAGGAATCAAACCAGTCAAAGTGCAAGAATAACTATTTGGCCAAGCACAGCAGTCTTTCAGTTTTAAAGTAGTTTGTAAAACCTGTAGTTTTACAAGTAGTTCAAAGCATCCCCCTGATGGATTATCCGGTCACCCTACTTTACTAGAACAAAGAACATTTGTGTGGAGATTCTTGTGGAAATAAACATGCTTGCTTCAGTAAATGGAATGTCGTAG
The DNA here is from genome assembly GCF_048594095.1 of Paramormyrops kingsleyae. Classification (NCBI taxonomy): domain Eukaryota; kingdom Metazoa; phylum Chordata; class Actinopteri; order Osteoglossiformes; family Mormyridae; genus Paramormyrops; species Paramormyrops kingsleyae. The sequence continues at coordinate 5,888,291 of NC_132805.1, forward strand.
TGTTTTTGAGTGAACTGCGGGGGTGGGGAGGGGTGGTACTATATGATTTCAAATAGGACTTTTGAATTGGGGGGGACCAAGGATATTTTTTCCTTATGCAAAGACGGCAGATGCTGTTTTTTTGTCCTGTAAGTGGGGGGGACGGATCGAGGTCACTCTGAATCTGAAGGGGACCCAACTTCGCGCCTGCCTCCAGAGTCTACCCACGAGGATGAGATCGATCTCCTCCGCCGCACCACCAGTACTGGGGTACCAGTCCAACTATGTGGTTCAAGGCGCTGGGACCAGAATCCAGCGACCCGTAGACCCTGACCTTTTGAAAAAGTCAAGGAACATAGGAGTTACTTTCACACCAGCCACCAAACCAAATGGGACCAACACAATCCTCATAGCCAGCCCTGTCAGTGCCAGTGGTCGCATTGAAGTCACCCATGACCAGACGAGTGTCACCTTGTGGGCACCCATCAACCACCAAGCAAAGGTGCAAGTAAAATGTCTTCCTCAATGAGACATCACTCACTGTGGTTGGAACACACACTGAGACAACAGACAGAACACCCAAGGAGTGCCTTGGCCCAGCAAATCGATATGTCGTTTTCCATAGAATAAAAAAACGATGTAACATTATTCAGCTAATAACCTGGCCAACCAAGTTGTTTTACTGCCGGTGTCCTGGAATGTGGAAGGTTTGGACGCGATAGCCCGTCCCACTGTCACTGACGTTGTGGTTTCAAATTCTGAGACCAGCTTTTCTATGGTTTTGTGTTGGAGCCATTTTTGGTGGAAACGAGGCAAATGAGACAATATAAACAGTCGTGTACAAATACGTTCAAACTAAATTTAAATCATTTATCACAGGTCCCTTACAAGAAAGTGCAGTTTACACGTTACAATAATACATTGTGTTAGATCATTTTTTAAATTGGAATTGTACTTTGGCCAGTACAAAGGTACGTTTTTCCTATTAATTTGCGAAAGATAGATATAGTGCTATCGTATCTTCAGTCAGGTGGGTTAAATTATCTAATGAAATAGTATTTTCTCCTGTGTTTACGTAACATAAAGGTACGTCACAGATGTAGACCCACGAATTAAAGTCCGTGTTGGGTTCTGCATATGAGTCCTTTGAGTGGATGTCCAACAGGAGGACCGGACTGTAGCCAGCCACTGATGAAATGAATGAATGGACCACCACTACGCGTTACCTGTAAAGTATAAACATAATTGTGAAATTAAATGAATTGATTAATCAATCAAACTAACTAACTATAATATCATAACGATCACGATTAACTAAATCACGTGTCCTCTACTACCGACTATAGCGGCTTATCTGTAGCAATAAACACCCCTGTAGCCTATAGTTCTTTTTTCACCTGCATCAGAATTTCATGGTAAATTGCTTTAAATGCCAAGGGGAGACATGTGTAAACTCTGCCTTGCTCGGACGATGTTGTCTCAAAAGAGTTAGCATATGTTTCCCTTTGTTTTAAGCAACATATCTGAGTTCAGTATAACAGCAAATAGACAGTCTGGTACTGTTCTCAAACCAGCCAATCAATACCGTTCCCAAGTACATCTGACCCCCAAAGTCCTGTTCACTTGACTAGTGTGATTACTCCCGTACCCGGTACCACTCTGTCTCCAATGCCGTTGTACCTCACTGGGAAACCAAATGTTCCCAAACCGCTGATTTGACAAACTGTAACCAACCAACTCACAATCATAATCATATAATGTTTTTGTGTGGGACATCTATTTGTAAACCTATGTTCCATCCGTCTCAATAAAGTTAGGCCTATTCAGTCGTTTATTGTGCCTACTGAACCAAAAATTATGTAACGAACTATACAGATCTATTATTTAGCCAGAATAACACGCTCAAATGAGCATAAGAAATAATACAGGTATTTAATAACTTATTATTATGTAGCCGATCATGATCTAGGTAAGTTTCCCTTTAGAGGGGCCCCCCTAGAGGCAGGACCTGGTGTGGCCGCACCCGTTGCACTGCCCTAACAACAGCTCTGATTATAACCAGGTTTGCCAACTGTAACGCATCTGGCGTGACACTCCTGTTTGCTGAATCTCAGGCTCACGCAAGAAATCTTTCTGCAGATCAATATTATTACATTATACACCTAAAATTAGCTAAATCAGTAGTGCCAGGGTAGTTTTCAGACCCTACAACTATTTATAAGATAATACATGTGAGTGTGCAGACTTTTCCCAAATTGAAAATCTCAAGCCAGCCAACTGACCAAAGTTGACAACCCTGTTATAACAAAGGACTTGGGGGCAGGGCTGGGGGTGGAGTGGAGGCAATCAAAACTGGGATGAAATCTGTTTTAAGATCAAAATCTTGAGAGAAACTAATTACTGATACACCTATTATGGTCTTTAATCCAACGTATGATGAAAACCTCTTACCAGAAACTCACACACCCTCACCTGTCCCTAATCCACTCAGCAGGTTGATTAGTTTCCACTGGCAGCAGATCCATCCCTTTGTCACTGTATCAGTGTTGCAAGAGACAACAAAGAGGTATTTCGAAAGGCAAAGAATTTCAAAATATGTGTCAAAAATGTAGACAACATAAGAAACAGTAGAACTTTTGCCCAGCTTTCCGCAGCTGAATACATGTATCTTAGTGTTGTAACTGTGTGAGCCGGTAAGCGGACAAACAGCGATCCAGCCAGGAAGTAAGGTAAAACGGGGATTTATTCAGACAAACAGGTAGCACACGAGACGAACGTCAATGACAGATCTGGGGAATACTGACTCAGACGCGAACTAAATACACAGGACAGGCTGAACATAACAGGCAACAGGATATTACAATCGGGAAGTAAAATGAGTTAACGAGGGGGCGTGGCACACATGAGGATCGGACGAGCCGGGTGTGACACTTAGTATAGATTTCTGTTACAAATTTTAAACATCAAACATATAGCTCTAGTGCCACATTCTGAACATTGAGTACTGCACACTGAAAATTGAGTACTGCACACTGAACACTGAGTACTGCACACAGAGAACGAGTGCATCTAATGCAATATTATTAATCGAGATTAAAGTCTTTTGCCTGAAAATGTTTTATTTAAAAATCATAAACACGTTTCATTAGTTCCTTCATTTTATCTCAAAACTGCTTTGATGGCGCAATGCCGTGGAGACCACAGGTCATTCCAGGGGTCCTTTGATGCTCAAGGCAGTTTTCTTGTCTATTTCAGCCATAGACTCTTATCACCTATGGTTGGCCGCTGATGAGCTGCGAGGTCCCCTGCAGAAACTTGCATGTTTTTGTGGGTGGGGGGAGGGAGGGTAGAATACCTGTGTCAGTGTCGTGTTACAGGGGGCGGCTTGCTATCCATTTTCGGAGAGTCAGGTGACCATAATTAAAGCATTCTTTCATTCTGCTGGTTCACTATATAGCCATGTTCTGCTTTTGCTAAGATAGACACCTTGAAAAGAGTCTGTTCCATTTTAAAAGATCAAGTACAGATTTGCTGGAATATGGTGACGTGTTTCTGACTGCCTTTTTCAATTCACGCACGTGTGAGATTCCTGAAATGTTTTGAAAGAGATCATAAATATAGATATGAAAAAAATAAAGAACCTAATAAAATTTGGCTTGACTTTAATATGACTGCATGACACTGTAATACGTGTAGCTGTATTATAAAAGTTAAAGTGTATACAATTACATGACTGATATCTATTTCAAATTAAAAGGAAAGAGAAAAGATTAAACCCCACCCACAGTAAGATTCTCATAATCTTCACACAGCTCTCCATACTAGCAAATTTCCAGAACTTCATGTAACTCTCTGAAATTATATATATATATTCATTGGGCTCATGTTTACTGTTCGCAACATCATTTTTGATGTTATACCCTTAAAATGATGCTGAATAACGACTTACGAACATTTCAAGTTACGAACGGCCGTTCAGAACGTATCTCGTTCATAAGTAGAGGATCGTCTGTATATGTAAATATTTGTAGATTATTACTCTCTACTGACTTTAATCGCAGATATTTACATTGTAATCTAGTATTGTGGGTGCGGCGCATGGTGCAGGCGGGGAAAGGAAGGTGACGATCCGCTTGTGGCACCAAAGCAAGGGGTTTTATTTAAGGGAAGCACAGAACGCAGTTACAGTTAAGCGATAAAGAAATCCGTTAATAGATTTATGTTTTTTATCAGCTATCAACAAGCTACCTGAAATACATTTTAGTGGACAGACAAGGGGCTGCTTTAAAGAATTTTTCAGAAAGGTGGTTTAATTGGTTAATTTACAGGAGCCAGTTACATTTGTTCATTCTTAAACGACTTTTTAAAAAGTAACCCTTAGGCAAATTAATCATTGACCTATACAGGGAACCTGAAGTTTAAATTTCCAGTTATCTAATCTAATTTATCAGGCTCTCAAAGGTTATTCCGCACAAATACGAAATTAACACGCCGGTGACATTTCTGTTTGTTTAAATGCCCAACTGTGCAAACCATTTTTGTTGTACAAGTATCTGAAATGAAATATGTGTGATGAAAGTAGTGACTATGGACTATATCTTTGCAAAATGCATTCAGGGTCATTACGCCCTACAGAGTTGTAAAGCCTTATAATGTGAAAACAAGCACAAAGATGTTTGCCTAGCAAAAAAAAAAAAAGTATAAACACATATGACTGATAGCATCACATGTACAGACATGCTCTCATTTCCTATTCCACTAAATAACTGAGAAGCATTGGATTTTTTTCTTTTCTGAGGAAAAATGACTCCCTGTTGAAATGGCACTAACCTCCAGCGCCATTCGGTTCATAATCAAAGGAAACTGCGCCCACAAAAGAGACGTAAAATAAAAACAAAGGCGCTCAATCAAAGAAGCTTGCGTGATGCTCTGAAATGTCGCTGGTTAATGGCCTGTTATGTCCTGCGGTGTGTCCTGTGCTTCCTGGGAAAGGCTCCACACTTATTGTGACACTGTACGGGGTACGTGGTTATGAAGAAGTGGTCGTGTGTGTGGGGTGGGGAGGGGGGTCATGTATATATTACATTGTGGGGAACAAATGTCCCCACAATGTGATAAAAAAAACTGTTATTTTGACGTTGTGGGCCGCGGGCGGCCACCATTTCGGTCCCCACAAGGAGAAATTCAATTTTATAAAAATCTTTTACTGCACTCAAAATTACAAATCCCTACAAACGTCTTGTTTTTTGCTTGGTTACTTATGGTTAAGGTAATTAAGGCTGGGTAGGGGTTAAGGTAGCCATTGTTGCGATTAGGGTTTTTTATGTATATAAATGGAAAGTCCCCACAAAGATATGAATACAAACGTGTTTGTGCGTGCGCGCGCGCTCGCGCGTGTTATTTGTCTCTTACACGAGTTTCTTGTTAAAATGGGAATGAGTGATTTTACAGAGTTATTGATTCAATCATGGAGTTAATACTTAACTTATTAACTCATTGTAAAGTTCTTATTAACTTATTATAAACTTTAACTGTAACTTTTTATTACTTATTATAAAATTTTATTTTCGACATGTCCTTATATTTATAAACCTATTGGAACCCAATGAAATAGACTATGAACAAAGTGTAAGATGTCCACCTGTTTCAATTTGAATAATTTATTCGGGGAGAAGCCTATTACACTTTCGATGAAAATAGAAACGTTCTGCAATTCCTGTTCTGCCGGTCAAGTTTTGTTTTTGTTTTTCTTTGCAGTGTCTGTTTGCCTGGGGGACTGACTTTCGCCTCGTCTATGCATTCGACCAATAAGCTAGAGGTTTTGACTATAGGGGAGGAGGAAACGTCGCGACATCCCCGGTATAACTGACAGTTTGTATTCTTTTATGCTGGCGTTGGAGCTATCAATTTGTTTGCTGGATCTCCGGAAGAGGTAAGGGCTTTGCATTACATCTTTGTTCATTGCTTTTTTATTTCTGAAATGTCCACTAATGAGTCTCCAAATATTGCCTTTCTAAATAACAAACACTGACGAATCCATATTAACCAGGCACTGAGGAAATGGTTAAAAAATTGTAAGTGAATCTGAAATCCAACTATGAATATGAAGTTGCTTTTCATATTGTTCATTTAAAATTGATTTTTGATTGCAACTTAATTAAGGTGCAACTATTCAACAGTTCTGCGCTGGGTGCTTTTGTTGTACTCGTTAACTCTTCTTACTGTAGACATGTCCACACTAAAGCGACGTGTAACACCGTGAGAAACAAAGATCAGCGGTTTCCGCAGTCTGCGGTCAGCCTCGGCGGCTGCATTTTAAAATGTCGTTTGCAGTGTAAAGTTTGTGACTTTTATTTCTGCATTTTTAAGATGTTATTTCTGCTTTAAAGTTTTTATCCAAAATTAGGAAGTGGGAGGATCCATGGCGATGCATAAACTAACAGAATTATTGTTTTCCCCATGAACATACCAAAATCCACTTTGCGCTTTATGCTTACATCCTCGTCCCCAGTTCAGTTCGTATGTAAAATGGGATCTTTATTTTTATTTAGTATCTTGTTAATTTTACAGTGGTCTTTTAGCGTTCATTCAACGGAATGAGTTTGATGCAACAGGTACGACGTAGTATTTATATGGAACGGGTTTGGTGACTGGGCTGGGATATCGCATATCTTTGTGCTCCGTGCGAGCATTCGGATCAGTTGTTCCAAACTTCGGAGTTTCCTCCAGAATTAGAAAAACACACTGCCCAGGTAAAATGGCAAATTTAAGGTTTTCTTGGGTTTCGCTTATCTGCGTTCTTCTGGTACTTACTCCCTATTCGATCGAAAGTAATTCATTTTATAATAGGCCACTGAATTCCACGCAGCAAACAGTCCGGACGGCTGTTGTCACATTTCCTCCCGAGAGTTGGGTCGCGGTTCAGCCCTTGCTCTCCTGAAGCTCCCTTCAGGACATAAACTATAAAATGTAACCTAATATTCTTAACACAACTAAGGTAGCGTGTTTGTAAATCTGTAAATTATTTTAATTTATTTTCTTTTTCAGATAGTCATAATGAAAGTGGCATCCTTTAACGTGCAAAGATTTGGGGAAAACAAAGTGGCGGACAAAAATACCCTTTCCACTTTAATAAAGGTGAGTAGGAAAAATAATTACACAAGAATAGACCTATAAAATGCATGTCAATGCATCAAAACATTCTCATTAAATATCAAGAACATTTATATTTGGTATGTGTCGGTTGTGGTATCGGTCACCACACGCATGAAAATTTGGTAACATTGTATTTCCTGTGTCCTTTGCCGCCCAGATTGTGTCGCGATATGACATCATCGTTATCCTTGAGGTGGTCGACACCAAAGGAAAGGCCATGAAGACATTCCTGGAAGAACTCAATAAGTAAACAATCCTATCTGAATGTCATAAATGCCAAGTTAAATTCGACTGTTATGTTAATTACATATCCTGTTTGTTCTTTGCAATTCTTTTTCATATTCAGTCCACTGTGACGGTTAAAATAGCTTAAATATTGCATGCGATCAGGGGTGTAGTTAAAGATGGGTGGGTGGGGGGGGGGGGGGGGGGGAAGGGTGAGTCTATATAAGGGGGGTGCAATATAAAATAATATAAAAAGCTATTCATGACTTAAACCAGTAAATACACATTTATTTGGGGGGCTAAAAAATAGCACCATTTGCTTTTGTTTTCCTAAGTTGTTGTTTGGGTACATCAATTATAAAAATCCCGTTAAGCTGTTTTCCTGTAAATTCTATGGAGACTACAAAGAATTTAAGAATTTGAATTTTATATTTTTTTCTTTGGGTTATAGTTTCATGCATTTGGCAATGGGCAGTGTGCATGACATGTAAAGTATTAAAGAAATCTGGATTTCCTAAATAGTTGCTTTAGGATATAAAGTCATAGTTTCACAAAGGATTTTAGAGGGTCCCAAGTATGCGTCTTAAACTGCTCCTTTTCCTAGTTCAGATGTAAAACATTTCCTCCTGAAGCGCAATCTGTGTTTTAACTACCACCAGATGGCCAGTGCTCTTCACAAACGGGTTTAATTCACCAGTTAAAAGACATTCTCATTACAGCTTAACAATGCTCTTCACATACTTCAACAGTATTGGAAACATTAAACATGGTCCCAAATTATTTCACGTTTTCTTTCATGTTAATTAATTGTAGTTCTGAACATAATAAAGTGATACTTAAATACCTTGTAATTAATTCTAATTACAGACATTGATAATTTGTAGTCTAGAATGCGTGTAAAATATATAAATAACATCATTACATTGCAATAGGGTATTAAACATCCAAGGCATACAAAGAAAAGGAAGAAATGTTTTGTTGGATGTACGTTATTTTTTTTTGGCCGATTTCTTTTTTCACTTTTGTCACGTTCACGTCCGGGGAGGAGGTGAGGAATAATGGTTGGGAGACGAGGATCAGCAAAATAAGGGGTTTTAATGGGGTTTAAAACAACAAAAGGGAGCAGACCAGGGAATGACAGGGAAAACTAAGCTCAAGACATAAACTAACAAGACACGAACTTAGAGAACAATAATGACAAGTCTGGTAAGTAAAGGTAAGACACGGACTTAAATACTAAGAAAGCACAGATTCCACACATGGGTAATTAGGGGCGTGGCACACATGAGGAATGCAGGGCTGGGCGTGACAACTTTGAATTCCATATATATTTTAAGGTGCTAGACCAAGTTAATCTGTACAATGTGCTCGCGTACCGAGTACAAAACAAGCCTGAGCTACCCAGGCATCATTATGTTGATGATGATACCGATTATAGTAATAATAATAATAACAATAATAACTATTATTGTTATAATTATTTTGTTTGCAGTTTTAACTTTTGGATGGTTTGCCTTAAATACTAATATTTTGTTCACATTAGCACTAAATCCTAAATTGTTATTACCTTAATCTCTGTAGACATAAATTGTTCTACATGTTTAATTGCTATTTACAGCTACGTTTTAAAGGGTCGACGTTACTCACGGATTGGAACTGTATCAACCTCCATTTTGTCATTATATACTGTATTGCTGGGGTGTTGCTAGGATCACAAAAACTCTGGGGCTTTAGTTCAGAGCTCTGATCTGTCTGACGGGTCACAAACGTTAAAGCACGGTTGCTAGAACATCTGGGCTAAATAAATCATTCAGAGCTTCAGGCTAATGACACGTCTGCTATACCATTGGCAATTTGCACATCTTCACCCCCATACTGCATGAATAAATGATACAGGGAATGATTAGGAGGCCAGATTTGAGAGGACCACAGTGGGACCATCAGGGTACCAGCCCTACTCTTTTGAAAAAATGCCCAGGGATATCTTACGACCTTAGAAAGTCAGGACCCCATCTTCATGTCTCATCTGAAGGACACCACCTTTTTTACAGCACAGTACCCCCGTCAGTGCACTGAGATCCGCACAGACCACTGGATGGGCTAACCTGTAGGCCACACCAGCACTGCTTCTGGGGGCAACCCTGCTTTCATAGTGTGTCTCCTATCCAAGTACTAGCCAGATCCAAACCTGTTTAGCTTCACAGGGATTACCTAGTCTGAGCTACAGGTGGTGCAGCTGCTGACAGACGTATGACAGCCTGTATTTACCAGGCTACCTACTGATTATGTTTTCATATCCTTATATTTCACTTGTCTTGTATTGCACTGTCTGTCTTGTCCCACCCGGCACGCATTTCATTGCATCGTTCCGTGGAACACAAAAAGCCAAAACGTGAAACTTGAGATCAACGGGAAAGCAGTCACATCGTGATGAGCTGTGCGTTAGGGGGCGTGGCATATCATTCTATAGCAATATGCATTAAACAATGAGCCGTCTACCTCCTTGCGTTTCTTACTGGAGATTTTTTGTACTATGCTTGCAGAGCCAATCCAGCAAAACCCTACACGATGAAGGTCAGCATGAGACTGGGACGCAAAACCTACAAGGAGCAGTACATGTTCCTCTACAGGTACTGATTTCACTTTCTTTTATTAAAAATGATAAGTGGGCCAATTTTACCCTTAGCTGTAGGTAATTGTACCATTTAAGGTACAGAAATACATTATGGTACATTAATGCTGTTTATACCTTTGGGATGTTCCTCAGAGTCCATTTCTGTACCTTAAATGGTACAATTACCTTTGGTAGACCCTTGAGGGTATAGCCCTAGTGACAAGCATAGGTACAAGTTTTTACCCCTTTTCTGAGAGTGCAGGATAGGCTCCAGATCGCTGTGATCATAAATAGGATAAGGGGGTGCAGAAAATGTATCGAATCCATCCGTTTTCTATTCCCCCTCATGAAGAGGGAACTGTGAGATATTAATTAATTATTCTTGCTTTTCTTATTATTGCTATAGATCGAGTGGCGGAAGTGTTAAATGATGTTTTGTTCTGATAGAGAAAGCATGGTGAAGGTGATTGACACATACCAGTACGAGGATAACCAGGTGGGAGATGAGGATGCCTTTGCCAGAGAGCCGTACATACTGCGATTCAGCTGCCTGAAAACAAGTAAGTTGCCACCTGCTAGACAGCGGGCAGTCTGCACCGCTTACAGCGCAGGGAATCCACAAATCCGCTCGCCTTAATGTCCTAACCACTTTCCACGTGTCTCCTGTGCAGAACTGAAGGACCTGGTTCTCATCCCAGTGCACACAAAGCCAGAAGACACATTTAAGGAGCTGGACGAACTCTATGATGTCACCATGGTTGTCAGGGAAAAGTGGAAAACTGATGTAGGTGTGACCCATCGCCCAGGGAGAGAAGTTAACTAACTAAGCTACTATGCTTCTTCTCTATTATCATTTCCAGTTTTAAAAATCATCAATCATCAATCTCCCTGGCAGAGCAACAGGAGTTGGTTCATTCTGTACAAAGTCGCACTGCTTGACATTATTTGTATATTTCAGTATGGGAACAAGAAAGTGCTTTTGGTGTAGATCTATATCATGAGAGGTTTGGCCATGTGTGTTTGGACAGCATTTTCATGTCGACGCCTCTTTCAGAACATCATGATCCTGGGGGACTTCAACGCAGATGGTGCCTATCTCTCTAAGGGGAAGATGAAAAAGATCAGAATCCGCAGTGATGTCAACTTCAACTGGTTGATTGGGGACGACGTGGACACCACTGCTAACACAGGAAATGACAACACCTATGACAGGTGGATGAATGTCCGGCACAATAGTACTGTATTGCATAGTATTAGGTTGTGACCATTTTTCTTCAATCTAAAGCAAACCTATTTTTAGAAAAAAAAAACGATGTACGACGTCACATCCATGTCAGAACTCAACGGTGGTAAAACGCAAAGTATAAATATGAACCTGCATGAATTGCATGCGCGTCTGTCATAATATTGCCCTTAAGCTGTAGCCTGCATCTGTTTTCTTTGTTCAATATTTATTTGCTTCTCGATTTGATAGATATCTTCTGGCGCCAAGTAGATGATTTTCGTCTGCTCTTTGTGCTCGTGTAACATTTTTGTGGTTGAGTTTTGACATGGGGGTGATTTTGACAGATTGGGGGCGGGCCGATTCTGTCAGCAAATGCTATAGGCTGATGGTTCCTGGTTTTGTACAAAACAGCAGGATCAGTCAGTGCATACGAGTGTGGTGAAAAGATCATCCTATTATTATCTAATATTAATTAACAAAAAAATAAAATAATTTATTAGCTTAGACGGAAGCCGGCTCCAGTCATTCAACTCGTTCGCGACCGACACATCACTAGCGGACAAAGAGGAACGTCGATCGACGGGTGACTAGGTTAAAAGCATGCAGACCCTGGTTTATCTGTCTTATAAATAATAATAATTTAATTTATAGTAAATAGTAAAGCTTTAGCTCTTTTTAAGCAGAGCATGTGGTACCGGGGCCATCAGTCAAAAGAATTCACGGGCAGAAATGACCATGGGCCTGCCCTCAAAATGTTAGAACTACCCCCAAATCTAAACTCAAGCACTTAAGCATGGTAATCAACCTGGCGCATGCAGAAAATGATCAAATCGAGAAGGAAGAACATAACATTTGAGAGGGAAAAAAAGAAACAAAAAAGTTTGAGCACGATATTACGACAGACGTGCACGCTTTTTTCTGTGCTCCTTAGTTTCATATTTGCGCTTTCAAGTCGGATATTTACACAAATGGAATGTTAAAACTTTTGTATATTTTTAACTTTGTGCTTTATCGTACCCGAGTTTTGGCGTGGATTTGACGCCATGCAAAGCTGTTAAATGTTTAACAACAGCAATTCTGTCATCGCATCTGTTTTTTATGGCCATATTATTACTTCTTATGCAGGGCTGCCAACTCACGTGTCTGGCGTGACACGCAAGAAATCTTACGGCAAATCTATATTATTCCATTATAAACCTAAAAATAGCTGCTTCAAAAGTGTTAGGGTAGTTTGCGAGATCTATAGACTATTTACAAGGTAATAAAATTGCTACATAGATGTAAATACGCGTGCAGAGTTGTCTAGCATTGAAAGTCTCAAGCCAGCCAGCCAATCAAAGTTAGCAACCTCGCGTGTGTAATTTATGAGCTAATTACAAGGCGAAAGCATAAATTTTAAATTCCGCTCGTATGCATTTCCTCCAGGATCGTGGTTTATGGAAAAAAGATGCTGGATTCCATAGTGCCAAATTCAGCCATGCCGTTCAACTTTCAAGAAGCATTTCGCCTGACTGCAGAAACGGTAATCGTCCCGTCGCAATGCTGCAACAAATCCCAAAATCCCATTCACTTGTTCTAAGCCTTTATGCTAATTTATGTAAAACAAATACATTGTCGTTGCAACCAAAGACACCAATTGTAACCAACATCCTTTGTCAAATAGGCTTTGGACGTGAGCGACCACTACCCTGTGGAGGTAGAACTGAAGGCGGCATAGAGAGTCATGCAGGAGTAAAGCTGAAGCTTCGCGAGCTGGCGTGCCTGGAGATGCGCGCGACAAGACGACCACTCAAGATGATTAATGTGCCCATAGGACATTTCTGCTGCATTCATACTACAAAAATGCAGGATGTTTACAATGAGTATAGAATCTACTGTAATTCTCTCTAGAACTGCTCAGGATAAACCGTTATAAATCTTTTTATAATCTTTTTAACAGTATATATTTTAAAATGTTTCTGATGGAAAAACATTTAGGAATTTTTTTTTTTTTAAAGCCCTGATTCTAGTATTGTGAGCATGAAATTGTGTCATTAAAAAAGGCAGGGCAACCAAGTTGTTTGACAGCAATTCCTTTTTACTTACCAGAAACTTAGACTTTGGTAAGCAATCTTAAAAAAACTTTCCATGAAAACCACATTGCCTGTGTTTTGATTCCTCATTCTCACAAACCTGTCGGTTAAAATCCCTAACTAGCCAGTATTGTATTGGATGGCTTTCTCCTCTTAAAATGAGCATTCAGCCATTAATCACTGCTGATTAAACCAATGAGGCTGTAAAGAAGACAGTAACAGGATTTCAAATGGGAATTTAGCACAAATTGACACAACATCTCAGAAATCTGCCAAAATGAATTTACAGGACTTAAATTGGGAATGTAGTGCATACTGGCAGATTTACTTAGACTAAGTGCCAACAAGCTATGAGAAATAAGTTTACTTTATAACATGGTGCCATAACCCATTTAGAAGTAATGGATTTGTTTACACACATGCTTCATGTTCAGGCATAGCGTTCAATTAAAAGGTCAAGTGATACAAATTAGTAGTTCATTATTTGATCAAAGTGATTCCTTTTTACCAGATTTTCTGTTTAATTCTCAAATCCAGGTGGTGCAACATCTTTCAACATTTGCAACATATATTGGCATTATGTTCCATCACTTTTAAGTGTCACAAGGAAACGATTGATGTTTTAGCCTTTTCTGTTGTATTTACACAAAGACTACCCCCCCCCCCCCCCATATGTTTCTTTGCTTTAGAATATGTTAAAAAAGCAGCATCAGCACAAGAGATTTGTTACTACAGTGGTACCTCAGAACTCGAATTTAATCCGTTCACCTAAATATGCCAAACATTAATTACAAAATATGCCAAACATTAATTACAAACATTAAGCTTCAAACAGGTTCACAATTAACTCCAATGCAAAACAGACCATGAACACACTCTTAATGTTTTTGAATTAATTAATGAACAAGAGCTAAGAACTTTTTTAACTAAGACCAAACCGACCACTGGTCCGCTGGACCCAATCCCCACTAAGCTTCTTGCCATAATGAATATGTCCCTGTTATCAGGTGATTTTCCTGACCAACTAAAAGTAACAATAATTAGGCCTCTACTGAAGAAGCCAAGTTTGGATCCACATGAGCTCAACAATTACAGACCTGTCTCTAATGTACCATTCTTGTCAAAAGTTCTAGAGAAAACAGTTGCTGCTCAACTTCTCCCATAATTGGAGACACACAACATATTGCATGGTTTCCAGTCAGGCTTCGTCTGAAACACAGCTCTGAAGCTGCCTTAAAGGTCTAGCACCTGCCTACCTGACAAAATTACTTCAAGTTTACAAGCTGCCTCATCCACTCAGATCACAGAATGCGGGTTTCTTTGTCATTCCACATATAAATAAAGTGACAGTTGGCGGTAAAGCATTCTGCTACAGGGCTGTAATATTGTGGAATGGCTCACCAGTCTATGTTTTGGATGTTGAATCATGTGTTAATTTGATACTGATGTGCTGATTATATACAATCTGATTAAAAAGTCTTACTCTTTTAAAGTGCATCACAAATGGCCTATTCTATCGCAATGCTGCTTTTATTTGACGCTAACTTACAGGAACTATTGAGAGACTCCAAGTTTGAAGTGAATGGAGTTAATGCGACTCTCTATATATGGCTCTGTTTTGGACATCAGAACAGCCAGACCGATTTGTCATGACTTTCAGTGGAATGTAACCAATCATATTGTAGTGTGGAGGTACCTGAGGACAGCATTGCAGGTTGGACTGACGCTATCCCTGTAAATAGTTCTCCATAGCTAAATGTGCTGTGTTATGTCACGTATAGTGTTGAATGTTTGTTGTTGTACATTGTGTGTGTGTGAGCGGGTTTGTCTATCCTTATGGTGACATAATGTCCCCATAACGTGATAAATATCCGTTTTTTTCCCTTATGGGGACCAGTTACCTTTCCTTGTCCCCATAAGGGAAAGCTCTATTTTATAAAAATCAGTGACTGTTATGAAAAAACTAAAAATGCAAAGGTAACTGGATGTCTTTTTTCAATTTCTTGAAAACGTTTCACTTCTCACCTGAAAGGTCTCTTCAGTTCTTAAAGTTTGATGGGGAGTTCCAGGTATTTATTGTATAGTGGGATTATCACCTTGACGGTGGTTGTTGACACTTGGGGCAAGGTGTGGATATAGGTGTGAAACTGAAGAAGCCTTTTGAATGAGAAGTGAAACATCTTCAAAAAATTGAAAAAAAGTCTAATTGCTCTCAATTCAAGCCCTTGAAATTTGGGGAGGTGAAAACATGGTAATCATACTCATTGTGGATCAAAACAACCACAACGAGACACTTGAGGGGAGGTGAACTCTGGAGGGGTTCTTTTGTGGTGGGACCGTGATCCAACCTTGAGTTGGTCCAACTACCAGGTGTACTCCGTGAGTTTAAGCAAAATGGTCCCCGTAGCCAAGTGTGCTGTTCATCATGCTCAACATTAGCTCACTTCTTCTGCTCAGTAGACTTGAAGAGAGCAGGTCTTCTTTGCAAAGTCTGAAGCAGTATAGCACTATCAGAATGTGCCTTCAAAGTGAATTTGCTATTCTGCTGGTGTAGCCTAGTAGAAGGCCTAGGTTATTATCACAGCTATGAACAAATGCTATTTCTGCCATTACTCCATGTTAAACACAGAAATATGCAATAGTTCAGAACGCATTACCTTCTATCTGTATTTTCTTAATTACTCCCACCAAGGTGGATTGGTGGCTCTCACCCTGGGGATCTGTACCAGCAATTGGAAGGTTGCTGGTTCAAATCCTGTGAATGCCAGGAGTGATCCTACTCCATTGGGCCCTTGAGCAAGGCCCTTAACCTGCAATTGCTTTGTCTTGGGTATGATGTTAACCTACATCCAGCCCTATAAGGAGATCCCCCAACTTACAACTTGGGGGTTGGTGGTGGGATTGGCACTCCAGCCACTGTAAAAAAACTCACACTGTTCTATTCCATTTGGACTAGTGTGGTGTTGAGGTATCACCCACTGCATGGCTGTACCTTGGGTTCGCAGCCCTGAGATGGTACGTTGTGTGGTGGGTGTGGCCGTGTGCTGTATCAGTGCATGTCTCCTTACTTCTGTCTCCTGCCAAAGACAAATCTGACCAATAAGTGGAGTGAACGTTCTCATGGGGTTTGTAGTGCTGCATTTTGGTTTGCTTGGATTTTTCTCTATGCGAAAACAAACCAAGCCAAGGGGAAAATGTTCGAAGTTCACAAACCCATCAACTGATTCGTACCACAGCAAACAAACTATAGGTGTGAAAATGACATTGGGGTATAGACATCTAGAATAAACCAAATGCATCGCTTTCTACAGTATGTGAAGCAATCTTATTTTGTTGCAGGTTATGCTAACTGCATGCTGGCTTTATTTTAGCAGTATATATTTAGAAGGAAAAATTAAAAAGCCATGATTGTGATTATGAAGGTATGTCATAGAAAGAAAGAGCAGCCATGTTGTTTCACAGCAATTCATTTTTATTTATCGGAACCAGACTTTAGGAAATCTTATATGAAAACTGTCTTGAAAGTGCTCTGACGACTCATTCTCTGCTGTAGATAAAGGTTCACAAACACAGCAGGTATAATTCCTATCTAGCCAGTATTATATTAAATGGCCTTTACCTCTAAATATGAGCTTTCAGCCATTAATCACTGCTGACTAATCCAATTATAATGTAAGGCAGACAGTCACAAGATTTTAAATGGGAATTCAGCATAAAACTGACACAGAATTGACATATCAGAAATCTGCCAAGATGAATTTACATTTATCAAAGTGTAACAGTATTTAAAATGGGAATGTAGAAGTGCCAATATGCCTTGAGAAATGCTTGCTTTGTTGCATGGTGCCATGAACTATTTAGAAGTAGTGGATTTGTTTACGCACATGCTTCATGTTCAGGCCTAGTGTTCCGTTAAATGATCAAGTGATACAAATAAATAGTTCACAATTTGATCAAAGTACTTATTTTCTACCAGATTTTCTGTGTCAAGTCCAGCCAGTGCAGTTTTTCAACATTTGTGATAAATGCTATATGGTCAAAAGTATTAGATTAAAGTATGATGAGATCTGCAGAGAGACGCCTTCATCACAGTGTCTGAAGCTGCTGGGAATGGGAATGGCGGATGTGGGAATACATTACATGGACAAAAGTATTGGGACACTTTGCCATTACACCTACGGCAACTTTAATGGCATCCCATTCTAAATCCATTGGCATCAATATGGAGCTGGTCCCCTCTTTGCAGCTATAACAGCTGCCACTCTTCTGGGAAGGCTGTCCACAAGATCTTGGAGTGTGTCTGTGGGAATTATTGCCCATTCGTCCAGAAGAGCATTTGTGAGGTGAGGCACTGATGTTGAACATGAAGGCCTGGATCACAGTCTCTGTTCTACTTCATCCCAAAGGTGCTCGATGGGGTTGAGGTCAGGGCTCTGTGTGGGTCAGTCATGTTCTTCCACACCCAACTATGTATTTATGATCCTTGCTTTGTGAACTGGGGTACAGTCATGCTGGAAAAGGAAAGGGCCTTCCCTAAACTGTTCCCACAAAGTTGGAAGCATAGAACTGTCCAAAACGTCTTGGTATGCTGCAGCATTAGGAGTTCCCTTCACTGGAACAAAGGGGTCAAGCCCAACCCCTGAAAAAATAAAACCCATACCATTATCCTGCCTCCATCAAACTTTACAGTTGGCACAATGCAGTCAGGCAGGTAACGTTCTCCTGGTGTCCGTCAAACCCAGACTCATTCATCAGACTGCCAGAAAGAGACACATGATTTGTCACTCCACTGAACACGTTTCCACTGTTCCAGAGTCCAGTGGCGGCGTGCTTTACAGCACTCCATCCTACACTTGGCTTTGCGCTCGGTGATGTGAGATTTGCATGCAGCTGCTCGGCCATGGAAGCCCATTCCATGAAGCCCCCGGCACACAGTTTTTGTGCTGGGATTAATGCCAGAGGAAGCCTGGAACTCTGCAGTTACGTTAGCAACCTTTATGCGCTATGCGCCTCAGCACTTGGCAACCTTATTCTGTTACCTTTCCTGGTCTGCCACTTCATGGTTGAGACAACAGAGCACTGGTGGCTTTTCCACACTATGCGCCTCTGCACTTGGTGAAGCCCTTTCTGTCACTTTACATGATCTGCCACTTTGTGGCTGAGTTTCTGTTGATCCTAAATGCTTCCACCTTGCATTAATTCCACTTACAGTTGACTGTGGAATATCTAGCAGGGAAGAAATTTCATGAACTGACTTATTGCAAAGATGGCATCCCATGACAGCACCACACTTGAATTCACTGACCTTTTCAGAAGGACCCATTCTTTCACAAATGTTTGTAACCCTGACTGCATGGCTTGGTGCTTGATTTTATACCCGTGACAATGGGTCTGAATGAAACACCTGAATTCAGTGATTAAGACATGTGTCCTTATATTTTTGTCCATATAGTGTATATTGGCAACAGTACAGTAGTAAACACTGAAGTGAAGCAAACTTTACAGGCGAACGAGCGAACATCGTATGTCACGTCACCTTGAAGTGTCACAGGGAAAACATTTGATGTTTTAGCCTTTTCAACATTTGCACGAAGACCCCCCCCCCCATACGTTTCTTTGCATTAGAATAAGTTAAAAAAGCAGCATCAGCACAAGAGATTTGTCACTACTGTCAAAGAGAGAAGCTAGTTAATTCTGGTAGTGTGGGTAATGCTATATAAAAATACCTTCAAGACCATCTTTGTACCCATCCTCGTGATCTATATATACATATGGATGAGTGTTAAAACTAATCATTCAGAATCCTGTACAAATTATGTTTTGTCCTCTTCAGGAAAGGAACTTCCTCTGCCATGAGACAAGTTAAGGTTCATGAGTTTTCTTCTACCCATGTTTCACAAGCCCTTCTAAAATCTACATTCGGGTCTGCTGTCTGTCCTTACAGAGATAATACACAACATTCACAAACCTTCCTGTTCATGTTTCAGCATTATATATTAAGAAAGTGTATCCTCAGCCTGGCCAAACTGATTGTAATGCTCTTAACATCCCTCAAAGTGGAAAAGCTCTAATCTGAAATGTTGTAATAGTTACATCACCACACGTTAGAAATTAGGAGAAATCTCTAAATATCCATGTTCAGTTTGCTGATGGAGAAGCAAGGAAATGATCTGCACACGCTCACCTGAAGAGGAGCATGCTCTGATCTCTCCTTACCATCTTCATATTGGTGATTTGAATCTATGCCATACTTTCCTTTCCTAGTCAAACACCTTCACCGTGATGGTTTCCATACCACGAGAGCTGTTCCTAACATGAGCTACATAAACATGTGGCAGTTTAAAGGGGGTGTTTCTTAACGTGAACATTGCCTTAGGCACGAGGCTAAGCTCAAGTTTCCTAAATCCAGTCATGGCTGCAAAAATCCAACCTCTACCACTCCCTAATCTAGTAAACCTCCCACAAAATGGTGTCCAGGCTTCATATTGGGGAGGAAGGCATCAGGCGAGAAAAGACAACGGACTGTAGCTGAAATCAGAGGGAGTTAATGAGCGAGGTTCTAGACAGTCCAAGAACATCTCTGTGCAGCTCTCTCACAAAATTAGTGCAAACAGCGCCAAAGGGCCCAGGATTCAGAATTCCCAGCATGCCTTGGTTCTCTTCTTGTTAGACGGGTGGAGGAGAGTGAGACTTAATGGGCTGTGAAGTCCGAGTCGGAGGAGGTGGAGGTCGTCTAGATAAAGGAAGCACAAGAAGTTGAACGTGCTGTAACTCACTTTAACATACTTTGACATGCTCTAACATGCTCTGACACTGCCTGATACACTCTAACATGCTCTGACACTGCCTGACACACTCTAACATGCTCTGACACTGCCTGACACAATCTAACATGCTCTAACATGCTCTGACACTGCCTGACCCACTCTAACATGCTCTGACACTGCCTGACCCACTCTAACATGCTCTGACACTGCCTGACACACTCTAACATGCTCTGACACTGCCTGACACACTCTAACATGCTCTGACACTGCCTGACACACTCTAACATGCTCTGACACTGCCTGACACACTCTAACATGCTCTAACATGCTCTGACACACTCTAACATGCTCTGACACACTCTAACATGCTCTGACACTGCCTGACACACTCTAACATGCTCTGACACTGCCTGACACACTCTAACATGCTCTGACACTGCCTGACACACTCTAACATGCTCTGACACTGCCTGACACACTCTAACATGCTCTGACACTGCCTGACACACTCTAACATGCTCTGACACTGCCTGACACACTCTAACATGTTCTCAGACACAGGAACGGTCTGTATAAACAGACACAGGGTTGCTGGCTTCGAATCATTTTCAATGGACAGACCTGGCAGGAATGACTGCGATGCGTGGTGCGTAGGTGGGCACCGAAGACACGCCATCTGCCTGCTGGGAGGGGCCTGCTGTCATGGGAAACGCCCCGGGGGCTCCAGCAGGGGGCTGCGAAGAGGTCTCAGTAGATAAGGCCTTCTTTGGAGGGGGCGGCTTCACGGGCGGGCGAGTCTGAAATGGAGAAATGTAGGTACTGGGGTGTCGCCAACAGGAAGCCTCATCCATGCCAAGCGTCTTCCTCAGACACAAATACGTCGAGTCTGAAAGACAGACTCCCACTTCCCCCCCCCCCCCCCACTTCCGCCTCCCTGGTACCTGGCTGCCTGTGAGGACAGGGTCAGGGGGCAAAGGCTTGTTCGGAGGTGCTGGGCGCTCCGCCGTCAGCTGAAACAGCACACGAGTGACAGACACAGTGACAGCAGGTGATGAGACTAAGCAGGGGGACCTCCTGCAACATCGGCTTCCCCTCCCAGCAATGTGGTGGATGATAGCCTAGCTCAGCTCAACCAGAGCCCACAATGTGCCCAGCGCCAGTCTGGGAGACACACCCAGGTAGTGAAGGACCCATGTCATAGACTGGGGATGCCATGTTAATGTCAGTGGCGTCTAATTTGAGGCCCATTTGTCTTGAAACAGAAGAAAATGTCATATTAGACTCAATAAACAGTAGAAGTTGTTGTGTAGCTCCTGCCCCAGGGCTGCCTACACTGGTACCACTGCCATTCACTGGCAGCTCAGCCCAGCTGCACTTATGCCTAGTAGACTCTTGAATATCATGTATGTTTGCAGTGTGCTATTTGTCTTGTTGGTACGTCGCTTTGGACAAAAGCATCTGCTGAACAGAGGTGGGTAGTTCAGGTCCAGAGAGTAAAAGTCCAGACCAAGATTTTGTTTCAACAAACCAGTTGAGTACTCTGTGACTGTGACACTGGTTGGTTGAAACAAAATCTTGGTCTGGGCCTGAATTACCCACCTTTGCTGCTGAATATGTAAAATGTAAAAATGTATACAGTAGCCCCTCCTCATCTGTAGGGAATACGCTCCAAGTCCCCCAGCGGATGCCTGAAACCACAGATATGACCAAACCCTATATATACTGTTTTTCCTATATATACATTCCCATACAGTCATACCCTAGAAAACTAAGGACCAGTGGCCAAGTCCTCATAAGTATTTTTTTTTTTTAAAAAAAAGGTTTAAAAAAGGTTACTTGAACACAAGCACTGCTATTACCGTGACAGCTGCTAAGTGACTAACTGGCATATGCAGTGTGGATACAGTGGACAGAGGGATAGTTCACATCCCGGATGGCGTGAAATGACATCACACTACTAAGAAAGGTGCAAAATTTAAAACTTATGAATTGTTTACTTCTGGAATTTTCCATTTAATATTTTTGGACTGTGGGTAACTGAAAGGGGCGGGGGGGGGCGGGGGGTACTGTATGTAAACTTCTCATGATTTGTTCTAGTTCAAATACGTGACGCTGTCCGTAAGAGTCAGGACTATCAGGCATTGCTTATCCAGCTTCCCGTCGTTAATATCATCTAGGGTTGATAACGCCAGCCCATAGTCACATTTGTGCACTTACATTCGTCTCCTTAATCGTCGGAAAGTGGAGTCATGCACTTATATCTCATGTTAACAGTCAGCGCCATATTGTGAGAATGCTAAGGCAAGACGTTGTTAAGCCCGAACGGACACGTGGGAAGTGAGGGCAGAAGGTCTAGAAGGACATCCCAAACATCCCAAACATCCCAAACGCCGACACAGAAACACAGACAGACTTGGTCCAGACCCTACCGTGGATGCACTCTGAATTTCAATCACGGGAACGGCGGCAGGAGCGACGTTCAAATAACGGGCCAGACATCACAGAAGTTGCTCGTCATTATGTTTAAAAAAGACACACAGCCATGCTTTGCTGAGCAACCCAAACTGGATCACACAGACCCACTCGGCCTGTACCTTTCCGACTTTGGCAATGGGGTCAGGGGGAAGAGGCTTGTTTGGAGGGGTCGGGTGTTGCCCTGCCGACTGAAACAGCAGACAGAACAGGAAACACAGAAAGAAAATGAGTGTCTGACCCTCAGTGGTCCCTACAACGGGGCCAAAGGTATGACATCTCTACAAAGGCAGATGAGGCCAACCAACTACTCTGCTGGTACCTGACAAGTTACTCCAAGATTGTCACTCTGAAACCTACTGCATGAGTTTCGCTTCATGTGATTAGTACCTGTTAGTGTTAAGTCAGTGCTTTAGCGTTAATATGCTGAAAAAGGACAGAAATGATTACACAGTTCCTACGAACTTAACCTAGAAAAATTAATCTTTTTCACTTTATTAAATTTAAATTGTCATTTATCAAATATGTACAAATATTGAATTGTCCATGAAGTGTTACTATGGGAGGTATTTTCTGTAAAAAATGAAAATGAAAATACGATATCCATTTTGCCATTTAGTTTTCAAAGTCTATGCACAAAAATCCTGCTAAAATTAAAATGAAATAGGACCATTTGCATTTTACATTTCCACTCATGTATGAATCAGATGTGAAAAATTAAAAAATTAAATTAACAAACATTTTTGTCTTTTCTTTTTCCAACTTGACTTTTCATTTCCTGCTTTGCTTTTTCATTTTCAAGTTTACAACAAGCAAATATACGTTAATTGGAGCGGAGCGGTGGGCGGAGCTACGGATCACTGCTGCACTTCTCAGTGCGTTTGCTGATTCCGTTGTCGTTATGTTTCTTGTACGTGGTTGTCCATGTCGCCCACACTAATGGCAAAGTCACACGCGGCTTAGTTAGCTTCTTATTTGTAGCTATTTCATTTTAATTTTCATTTTTGCACATAGACTTTGAAAATTAAATTGCAAAGTGGAGGCTGTATTTTCATTTTATCATATTATTTTTTGCAGAAAATACCTCCCATATGTTACTAATTTAATTTGCACAGCATTCTGCCGCAGCATTAATCCACCCTTAAAATAAACACCAGCTCTGTTCAGTCACTGGCTGGTAATAACAAACAGAAAAGAAAAATCGTATTTTTCAAAGATCCAGCATTTTTAAACAAGTATCCCAGAAGAATCCCGATTCCTGCCCTGCAGTACACCCTTCTGCCTATCGGTGGCACTGCTGAGCCATCAATGATCTGGAAAAAAATGTTTTAAACTGCAGTATTCATACAGTACCGCACTTAGTCTGCAGAATTGCTGTGCAAATATATAGCAAATATTCCATACAAGTAACACCACAACCATGGAAAAAAACATGGAGACTTGCAACGTGAAAAATTCTCACAGAGACAACAGAATTGATATTTCAATGATGACAAGCTAAGACTCTCTAGTGACCCATCTTGGCAGTAGGAAAATTACCTGTGTTTGTTTTAACACTGGATCAGGTGGAAGTGGCTTATTAGGAGGGGGAGGCTTGGCATCCTGTTTGCAAAGAAAAAGAGAGCAAGGAACAGTGACAGCCTATGCAAGTCATGCACTTTTAAGCAAGTAGCGTTGTTTTCAGAATAAAGCGTCAGGGATCATTAGTGTAACATGGCAGTTTTAGTGAATGGTATAGAAATTAGTCTAATCAAACCCAGCCTCAAAACTTAGCAAATTGTACAGCAAGTGCATTTTGCGTGCATTTCCATCGCATTCTCCACAGAGTCAGTATCCCTACGTCAGTCATGGCAAGTTGCAACGCTTTGGTGCTGTGGGTGAGTAACGTGGGGCATGAGGGATGACATGCAATGGTCAGACGTAGGCAGATGGCTTTATTGAAAGAGAACTTGTAAAGGACAGCTAGGGACATATACTTGCTTTACCAGTATCACTGTGAAATAAAACCCAAGACAAACGGCAGATGAAGGCACTGTGCTCTTTGCTCTGACTAACACAGTAAACGCGTGAATTCCTGCTCACGGCACCACCATACATTCAGAGATAAACACCAGCTCACGCCAACTGAAAGCCAGAGATTCATTTCAGAAAATGATGCCGCAGGATCCAAGGATAACATACAAAACACGGCCACTCGCAAACCTACAGAACTCACGGTAGAACCAGGGGTAACTTTTGAATAGCGCCACATCAATGTCAACACTAGAGGGCGACAAAACAAAAGATGAAACGTAAAAACTTGCATTTTTCAACGTTACACATGTGTACATACCCCACTGTCGGGCACAGACAAGAAACTCACGAGCATAGAAAGAAGAATTGCGAGCGCATCAATCATAACATCTTGCTAAAATTGTCTTTTTTCCTTCTCAAATGTTATGTTTTTCTTTCTCGATTTGATAACTGTCCACATGTGCCAAGTGGATTACCTTCTGTGTTCGAGTGAAATTTTTGTCTTCGTCTCCTCCCCCGTCATGCCCCACTTTAATAACCACCACGTTTGTGACCGAAACATCATTAGCGGACGAAGAGGAACGTTGACTGGTAGGTTAAAAGCAAACTATGGATTATCTATCTAATAATAAGAATTATTTAATAGTCAAGCTTTAACTCTTTTTAATAAGCAAGCATTCACTGATTATTGTTGCCCAGTTGCCAGTTCCCCCAACAACAGAAAAATGGTGTCTATCGTTTGAGTGCAATATTGATTGAGTACACAATTCTTCTTTCTGTGCTCCCATAATGTTTCAACTTGCAGGTTAATATTTTTCACTTTGTGTTTTATCGCCCCCTAGTTGTGACACTGATGTGGCACCATATTTTTGGAGCATCATTAACAGTCACGAAAAAAACGGCAACAAATTATTTCATGCAAACCGATACAACTTTATTAATAAAAGCCTGAATTATATCCGAGTTTCTTAGATAACGTTGATTACTTACTGTTTACGATATGACTGTTACGTCATCGGCAGCATTAGCCTAATCTCAACATGCATCACAAGGAAAAAAAGTGCATGGTGAGGTAAGCTGGCTTCGACAATTTAGAAAAAATTAAGAGGCAATTAAGATTATCTGAGTTTTTGAAAAGCAAACGGATGAACGTGACTTTACGACCCCTCCCACTGGTTCTGTCCTTCCCCCAAAACTAGTCCAAGACTAAATTAGGAGACAACCAGTCCTGTCCATAAAAATAGTTTGGATTTTGACGAAAGAAACAGGGGACAATGCACCCTAACCCTACCATATTTCTCACTGAGGCAACGATTTAAGGGCAAGTGTAGACATCCAGCGTTTGCAAATCCAGTTAATACACCCAACGAAAAACCTCTAAACCTTGCAGACCCAGGACATGGGCCATGACCCAGCCATTCAGCAGCTTTTTTGAGAGCAAAGATGCTTCTCAGGACAACTGCCGTCCAGGTGAATTGGCACATCACAGGTGAATCGGCACATCACAGGTGAATCGGCACATCACAGGCCTCTAGGCCTGCATTTGGCGACACCGGCGGTACGGTACCTTGTTAGCCGGCTGGGTCATCGGGATGTCCACCTGGTTCGGCCAGTGGTACCTCAGGGGCTGCAGCTGTTCGGTGTTACGGGTGTCACCTCGTTCGGTGGCCGGAGTTCTGGGGGAACGAGGAGTAAAGCTGCAGTGAGCATCTGCTCAACAGCCCACATGGTGCAAAGGTACAACACTCAGGACGCCAAATGACAACAGCGACCAGCACTTGTTCTGAAGGGCATCATGGAGATGTTCCATGTTAAAGAAATTACAGGGATGTTTTTAGGTTCTACGATGACCATCACAGCAGCATAACACTTACACATCAGTATTCCGTTTATAAATTTGGCAATAAAATGTAAACTGTAGGCATAAATAAATGTCTGTAGAGCACTGAAAAGCCGGAGTCTGGACCGATGTTTCCTCCTATCATCTAAAGCCCTGGTGATTATTGAGCATTATAATTGCAGCCGTAGTTCAATTAAATTTCATGACACAAACTTTTTGCAGCAACCACCTTGGCCACAGTGCATTGTGGGTAGGATGAAATGGCAATTCCACATATAGATTCATTTGATGTCACACTGAAACTGAAACCGAACTGAAACTGAACTGAAACCGAACTGAAACTGAACTGAAAATGCTTCGTATTTATAACATGTAAATTGATATATAAATTTTGAGGATTTGTCTATAATCAACCCAATAGGATACACAATAAGACACGCAAGCTGACTCATTGACACTAAGTTTATCCATGCTGAGGCTCACATGCTCAACTCATCAGATTGCCGGATATCCTGGGTGTAGATCTTGTGGGAAACCACCCCAGGTCCAGGGTTAAATCTGCCTACCGGCTCTGCTGGCGTCCTGGGCCCTTGTGCCAGAAGCTGCTGACCTGGAAGGCGTGCCGGTGGCGACACCAACCGAGGCGGAGGGCAAGAAAGAGCAGCAATACAGGCAGGATGAAGAGGAAGATGACCAGCAGGGCCACTCGAGCCGGACTGGACACTGCCAGCAGAGAGAGAGAGAGAGAGAGAGAGAGAGAGAGAGAGATGTTTCACAGCCATACTGAGTACGGTGTCGGACACATCCAGAAGGGTGGCAGCAGAGAGCAAAAAATAAACCTCTGGGCTCCTGGGCCGGTCCACTTTCCATGCTGCCTCCATTGCCAGAATATTTACAGTCCGGTGGTTCCCAGCCCACGTCACAGTGGCAGTTGCTATTGCTGTTGCAGACCTGAGGAAAAGAAAATGGAATTGTGGGTAATGTAGGCGAGTCATCTCTGCCTACATTCTCAGCATGCACTGCGAGCTCACCCCATGACCGTTGCATTTCCGGCGACAGGCCTCCACTCCCAGCACGGACACGTCCTTACAGAGATGACCCATGCAGATCTGAAAGATATTGGACCATGCAGGATGTGACCTGATTGGACGATCGTGCACAACAGACTGAGGGCACACCAATCATATTTGAGGCTTCTCACAGGTAACCGTGCCCTGAACACCTACTTTGCCCAGACCACAGGCAGTTCCCTCGGCAACCATTGCGGGGTCCGAGACGTCATTGCCCAGGTCGAAGCTGGCACCACGGCACACGATGTTGGTGTGATTGAAGTGCACTGTGGTGGTGAGAATCTCTGTGTTAGAGCCCAGCAAGGGCCGGCTGTTTCCCCCCTGACACTGGATCCTCCCGCAACGCACGTCACTGCAGGGGGAGGATGATCAGAATAATAGGCTTAGAGAATTCTTCATGGGACACATTCAGTCATAAAAGATTCTCTATATCTAACAGGGAAGATATAAAATCTTCGAAAAGAACCCCAAATACAAATGAACCACAATTGATCTGCAATAAATTACATTTCATTTTACAATACATGACAAAAAATTTGGGTGTTCATTTCTGAAATTATTTAAGAAAGAGACTGGCGACTAGCCATATATAAATGAAAAGACTGCCCCTCCAAACACAGCTGCTCGATCTCAAAAGTACGACATGACTAAGCGAAATGGGGACTTACTCTGGAACACATGGCATGTAGCTCCCATTGGACAACTGCCCACAATTTCCGAATTTGTTGCCCAGTTTGTTGACGGTAGAGAAACACACGTCTGGAGCCTGAGTGGCATCTGGACAGCAGGAAAGACGAGAAAGGGTTAGGTTTAGGGTTAGGGTTAGGTTTAGGGTTAGGGTCGCAGTGCTCCGTTCTTACATTCTCACTGTGGGATGTCCAGGAGGGGGCAGCACTGTCACCTCGACACCTACGGAGCTGGGAATCTGAATCCCACCCCTGGCTTTGTATGCGTGTGGAGTTTGATAATGATATGGATGATTTATTTGTTTGTCTGCAGACATACAGCTACAGTGGAACGCTTCTGATCACATCACCTAACCCTAACCCTAACCATAACCACTGGAGTTTTTTGGGGGGGCAGTGGACATTCGGCTATTCTGCTGAGGATGGTATTTCAATGGCTGACCTTCCGATCACAGGCGTTCGGCGTGTGTGTGTACCTGTGTGTCTGTGTGCCTTGTTCCCCATGTCCTACACCCTGCGCTGTCTGGGATAGACCGCGGGCCCCCTGTGCTGGGTAAGTGGTCCAAACGCACTGTGCATCTCTGTACACACTCAGGGACACGGGGACGAGACACAGGGCCGTGTCACTCACTGGGTCCCCACAGCGCCTGGCACTGCGTGTCCACACTGGAGCAGATACCGCTGGAGCAGTAGGAGGCGCCGCCATCGCAGGGCTCGCCGTTCTGGAGGAAGACGTTGGGGGGGCAGTGGGGGGACGCGCCGGTGCAGAACTCCGGCAGGTCACACTCCCCCAGGCTCTCACGGCACACCGAACCCGCCATGCGCAGCTACGGGGGGGGGTCAGTCAAGAAGGGTCAGCAAGGTGCAACAGCAAGACATGAAATTCAGAAGGGAGTCGGGGGGGGGGTCAAATATGAAAGTGAAAGTGAAAAATAGCTGTTGGGAGGGTGGAGAGGGGCAGTGAGGGGTGAGTGTGGAGACACCTTGCAGTTGTCGCAGCAGATCCCGTCGGATGAGCACTGCGCCCCGGGAGCCAGTTTGCAGGTGGAGAAATCGCAGCAGGGATCGTTACACTCCTGCGCACAAAGAGCCAATAAGATCACAGGAAGGATGCTGACAAACCACAGCGATGGACTCCCCCCCGGCCCAGCACATACGTCAGCCAGGCCGCAGTCACATTCCTCGCCCTCCTCCACGTACAGGTTACCACAGCGTGGCCCCCCCAACAGGCGGCTGGGCTGCGGCACGTTGAAGAGGCACATCCCGCCCCCGTGTAGGAGGCTGAAGGACAGGTCCAGCACACTACAGCTGCTGAACAGCTGGCCTGGCATGAACCTTTTGGGGCAGAGAGCAGAGGTGGGTGAGCTGAAGGGGCGGAGCCACTGTAGCCGCTGCCCACACACATAAGCCCCACCCCCAGCAGTTACGCTCCGCCCCATGAGCACTCACCCAGTGGAGGGCTCCATGATGCAGCCGCCCAACCGGGGCTCGTTCCGACACTGGCACTGTCGCTCGTCCGTGTCGTGGCTCATGCCCAGGTTGTGGCCAAGCTCGTGGGCCACGGTGGATGCGATGCCCAGCACGCTCACCAGGTGGTCCTGCGGTCGCAACCAAAAGAGAGCGGTCACTGCCGCCCGATCGCCACTTCTCAGTGACGTGCCGCCCCTGGGTCCAGACACGCATACCCACCACGTTAACACCACCCGAGCGGTCCCCGGAGCACATGGACGACTGGGAGGCCATTCCCACCGTGGTGCCATCGAACGAGCCCCCCCTGCAGACATGAAGTACAGTTTAATCGACTCTGAATTACTTTGCATGTACTGTCATCTTTCTGTCCCAATCTGTTTTCTTTATACCCATCCATCCATCCATCCATTTTCTGTACCCGTTTACCCTATTCAAGGCCATGGGGATCTGCAGCCTGTCTTGGTTGCTATGGACACTTGGCAGTGAACAACCCAGGATGGGGCACCGACTCTCCACAGAGCACATTAACACACCACCCACTCACACATACACACCTATGGGGAATCTGGTAACTCCAATTAGCCTCGGCATGTTTCCGAAGTGTGGTGGGAAACTAGAACACTTGGAGGAAACCCCACGATGACACGGGGAGGACCTGCAAACCCCACGATGACACGGGGAGGACCTGCAAACCCCAAACATTTGGAGCCGGGGTGGAGATTCAAACTCTGGTCTCCAGAAGTCTACTCAGCACTTCCACCACCATGCTGCTCTCTGTCTTCAGTGAAATCTCTCCATATCCCATATCCAGTCATGGAGCCTGGAGCCTATTCCAGAAGGCAGGGGACACCCTGGATGGGATGCCAGTCCACCACAGGACACACACACACACACACACACACACAAACCGGCTAATTTAATTCTGACCTAAATGTCTGTTTTTGGATTGCGAGAGGAAGCCACAGCACTCTACCCTGAAGGTGTGAGGTCACCCTCCTTCCCCCAAAAGATAAACACACTCCCGTCCCGTGGGACCTAACCAGCCCCCCTCCCGGTGCTCACATGACCAGCTGGGCGTTATCGTGCCGCAGACGGGGCAGCAGCTCCCGCCGCCGCCACTCCAGGAAGCGCTGCAGGGTTTCTGTCGGGTTCTTGTCCACTCTGACCTTGTCCCGGTCGCTCCAGATCTCCAGGCCAACCAGAGCCACGCGCACGTTAAGTGGCCTGTAGTACTGCAGAGTGACAGGACGAGAGAGGGGTACTGATCCAAACCACAGACATGGGCCATTTTTACGGGCCTCCAATCTCAGGCCAACACTGACATCACCTATCAGGAAATCCCACACTGCGCTGAAGCCATTTCCAGAATCTTCTTTTTCAGTTATTCCCTAAAATTAATTAGGGCCCGTTATGGCAGACATTACCTCTAAAATGGACCTGATCGAATGGACAGCCTTCACAGTTTGTGATTCTTACCCAGTCTACTTGGTTGGCCACATCCATCATGCGATACGTGATAGTCTTGTTGTTCATCTGGTAATTCACATACTAAAAGAGCAAGAAACGCCAGCTTTTAATGTTAGAGCCCATGTATCGATCCTGCTGAGCCATGCTT
Organism: Paramormyrops kingsleyae; assembly: GCF_048594095.1. Classification (NCBI taxonomy): domain Eukaryota; kingdom Metazoa; phylum Chordata; class Actinopteri; order Osteoglossiformes; family Mormyridae; genus Paramormyrops; species Paramormyrops kingsleyae. The sequence goes on from NC_132805.1 coordinate 5,919,494, forward strand.
GAAATATCATTGTGTGACACTAGGGGGAGCCAAAAATCCACAGTGAATGTAGTTTTTTTTTTTGCAGTTTTTGCTTTTTTTCTCCCAGACATAAAAGGCTCCCACAACCTCCTAACTGGAAACAGCTGGAGCCTATAAACAGAGCCAGTCCCTGACTGACTGGCTGAAGTCTTACCTCCGTGTGATCAACCACCAGCACCAGCTCTATGTACTTTGTCTCTGACAGAATGTCCCTTTTACTCTGTGCAGATACAAAAATACATGAAGAAAACATTAAAAAAAAGAAAAATCTGTGTGGTTCAATCCCTCCATTTCTGGGCCCTGAACCCTCACCCTGTGGATGTGAGGTGACAGATGCAAAGGAGGCTCCACATCGTTTGAAACCCCACAGCCCATAGGTGACCCTGGTCGGTGGGTGGGATAGAGCAGATGTAGGTCCTCCACCTCAGGTCCACCTCGCTCCACCTCTGCGGGCCGTATGTCCAGACTCAGGCTGGAGTTGATCGTGATCACGCCACTGGGACAGAAAATTCCAGACAACTCTTATCTACAGCGTGTGACACTACTACAAGATTCATAAATATGCTGGACCTCAGGCTAACTGGTATTTCAGCTCAACATCGAAACTGCACAGTTATTCCGCCATGGGACCCCTCAGAGACAGAGGTAATTACAGAAGGGATCCCTGCACATTTTAAGTGAAATCAGTGTGTAAGAAAGAGCAAAATATCAATCAAACAAAATCAGCTAATGACCATTATCTGTCTAAAGTACATGTTCAGTAGCATCATTATACTTTGATCACATAAGGAATAAATTATTCAAGAGCTACATCAGCATCTGCTGGGAACTGAAGAGATAAAATAAGCCCAGACCAGCCCAGACACATATCCCATCTAGCAAGAATACTCTGTATGTTACTGAGCAGTACCTCGTAAAGGCTTTAAACCCTGAACGACAGAGCCAGACCCGCGGTGCCTCGCAGACAAGCGTGCCTACAGAGACAGGCAACCGCAGCTCCGTCAGGGACTTCATTTCATGTCCAAACCAGCCTCACCGCTAAACGCCACTTTCGGGAAATGCGATTAGCGATGCGAGAAGGAGATGGACCCCATCCAAACATGTTTCACGTCAAAGTGACTTGCTAGACACACCCACATGGCACGGCAAAGGGCAATTTAAATCCTCGTATTGCCCACAGAGCAGAGCATGCTGGGACTCACCGCAGACCGGAGCAGGTGCTGAGGGCCACTCCAGAGTCCGGGAAGCCCCTGACTGAGCCGTGGTAATAGCAGTTGACCTGTGTGAGGCGACAGTGAGCGCAAACCCCCAAAACACACCAAACGCGTCTCTGTTTGACCGAAAACAGCAGGGACACTCGGCTCCGAGTTTCCCACCCTTCAGGTCTGCATATGAGCCTCATGACCTGCAATAGCACTAGCGGTGGTAAGCTTCACTGTAACACTACCCTCAATGGCTGGAACATTCTAGAACTACATACCAAGTATTCACAGCTCAAAGCAAACATTGTAGGTAATCTTTGATTCTTCTGTATTGCTTCTATTTTAAAATGGTCACTTCAATAGTTTTGGGACTTTGGTACCACTGCTGGGATGGGCAGGCAGATACATGCAGGGATTACATTAAGCTAAGCCAATCAGATCTGTTGGTGTATTGCTATAACTTTACTGCTAATCCATGGTGTTCTTGGCTGGCCATGGGCACTTACCACTGGCCTGTCCTCTGCATTGACCCCAACACCATTTGGTAGGTAGTAGTACATATTCGGGGTCTTGGGCAGCAAACCTCTAAGGAAGACAGAAATAGGAAGGTGTTCTGTAGGTTTACTGTGTATTACGGGGACACACTGGCCTCAAAATGGTTTGTAAGCCAGTGATGTTTGTACTCATGGTTACTGAAAGAGCAGAGTCACAGTCGCTATGGCTTTGAGGACGTGTGGCGTGTAGGAACTGTCCTTACTGGTTCTTCTCCAGGTCCAGCAGATAGGTTTGGCCCTCAAACTGCAGCCCACACTGGATCTTATCAGGGTGGCCATTCTGTGGACAGAGACAGGAGCCGAAGTTCATAACTGAGACCCCACAAAGACACAATTGGTAACGATCCTATGACCGTGGTAGCGGCCTGGATGCTGTTGCTTTAATCACTCAGTTGACCAGTTCATTGATTGACTAACCAATCAGTGAATACAATGGTTCGAAAACATCTCGTTGGGGACTCCTAAACACTTCAAGCATATCAGATTCAAGCAGTATAGACCGTGGCAAGTTATTCAGCACTTTAAAGCGGTGAATAAGAGCAGTCTGTATGACCGAGAAATGTTCTGCATCCTTGTTTGCAAAATAGCTCTCTATCTCCATCACAAATTCGGACACGAATGAGTAATTGCACCTGCATGTTACAACCAATCTATGTATAATAACAGATACATAATATTAAAGGCAGAGCAGCCAAAGTGCTCCAGGGTAGATGGAGTCTGAAAGGTATCCCACTGGAAATCCTACATCATGTTACTACAAAAGGAAACCAAGCGACCAGGCTAATGAGATCGAACAGAGGAGGCGCTGAATGATGGGGGGGGGGGACATCCCCCCATTTCTCACTTCACTGGGGGCTCAGAGGACTAACTCTTTCTGTAAGTCACCAAGCTCTGATTAGGTACAAGGGGCATCGCTCCTCTTCCTGTGTTTGGATAAAACCAGATATGGGTGGCGCACGGCAGGAAGTGGGCCGGGCCGCTTTCCCTCCCTGTCCCGGCCCGGTCCTGGTGGGCCCGGCCTGGCCCTTCTTCTCAACACCTCTTCCTGCCATTCTGTGCCACTCCACCTTTGAAGGCTGTTAGCGAGAAGTCTGGACTTCCTGCAGAGGCATGGACACCCCTTCCTTGCTTTATCCTCTGCGTGGGAGGGTGTGGGACACACACACACACACACACACACACACACACACACACACACACACACACGTAGGGTATACATATTCTTATGGGGACCGCTCATTCATTTCAATGGGAAAAATGCTAAAGCTAACTATGACAACCTTAACCCCTACCCTGCCCTAACCATAACCATAAGTAACCTAACAAAATACAAGAGTTTTTGCATTTTTAGTTTTTTCATAGCAGTCACCGATTTTTATAAAATAGAGTTTTCCCTTATGGGGACCAGGAAACCGGTCCCCATAAGGGAAAAAAAACGGATATTTATCACGTTATGGGGACATTATGTCCCCATAAGGATAGGTAAACCTGTTCACACACATACACACACACACCATGCGCTGGCCCATAATATCTCCACTTGCCCTGCTAATAACCTTTGTTGCTGGACTGATCACCAGCATCAGGAGAGGTTGGCATCTTCACATACATGACAGCACATACTTGAAAACACTTAACCAATGGAAGCTCACCTTTCAGTGGCAGAACAAATCTGACAGCCAACCGCTGGGTGGGCAGATGGTCTGTAGCCACGCCTCTGGGCGTTAATAGGGTGTCAGACATGCACTGTTACATACTCTTTCCGTGTTATAAAGGAAACTTGTTTTATTTGACTTGTATTTTCATTTATAGTTGTTCACTCAACTTTCCAAAGCTTAACAAGAATAAAAAAGTCTGCAGTTTATGAAATAAATGGAAAAGTGATAAAAAAAAAAACTGTGTGCATAAACTTTTGACTGGTAGCGTATTTAGTCATCACAAAGTTAGGAGACGGCACACAAGACAAATGACAGGCACAATTTTATGTAATACCCATCCATTCGTCCGTCCATCTGTGTTCCATACCAGTTATCCATTTCAGGGTTATATTTTACATTTAATACAACTTTTTCAATCTTCCAGTGCTAGATGGTCAGATGTTCTGGGGTCATGTGCACATTTTATTTAGAAAATTTTAATTGCCACAGAAAACGCAAGTGACTGAATTTTTCTTTCCGAGACGTTTTCCATGAAATGTGTGCATATTAAATTTGACCTGAAACTCTCAACATAACACATCCCTCCATCAACCACAGACACCACGGAGTAAATATGGCAGGTAAATATGAGCAAAATAGCAGCGAGGTATGATTTCGGATCACAATCTCTCTACAATCAACAGAGGGGTTCCTGTTTTCTGATTATTTACTATAAAGACCTTTAAACTACAGCAGGATATTTACAGCTAGAACTCACTCAAAAGTCCTAAATTATTCAAGCCACTGTCATCACTACCCATGAAAGAGATCCCGCAGATAAAAATACTCAAATCCCACAGGCTTTCCGCCGTTTATTTTCAAAAGGGATTTTATACATCATGAATTCATTGAGGAGAACAGAAAACAGGCAGTTCCTGAACAGCCCAAGCAGAAAAACACCCAGCTCACGGTTCCTCTGAAACACTCCTGGGAGGTTCAGTCATTTGCGTCCGCCATGAGCCTGTCAGGGTTACTGCAGGCAGACTCCAGCTGCGTTTCCTCCTCCCCAGACGTGGGGCATGTCGGCACATCGCAGCCGATCCGCTGGGATCTCACATGCCGTACTGCTACCAGTAAACCACCAGGAAGCATTCCTAAGCCTGTTTCTGAAGATGATCGTTTCAATCGGTCTACATCAGCAGTTTTCAGCTGGCTTAGCCCCACATTTTTTCATTGGAAATAATTGATGCGAGGGTGGGGGGGGTTGGTTTTGGGTCACGACCCACCAGATAAGAAATACCGGTCTACAGGGTCTGCAAAATCAAATACAATTTCTAATTCCACATCCTTTTTTAAAAATTTGATTTCTTAGGGAGGATGAATCATCAACTGTATGCTTGTTACTGATATACGTATTTTTTTAATGGGTGGTTTTGGGGTCATGACCCACCAGTTGAAAAACCCCATTCCACATTTTCTGCAAGTGGCAGTGGCAGATTTCATATCCCGTTTTCCTTTATTATGCTTTTTCCAAAGGAGGATGAATCACCAACCTTGTAACTTACTGATACACAGAGCACTGGTTTTATGGTTTTTTTTTTATGATTCTGGCACATGGCCAGCAGGTCATCAAAAACACCATGCAGCTGGGTGGGGACCTGGCTCTGGGTTACTGAGTAACGAGCAGAAACCGCGTGGCGAGGCTGAGCCCGGGAGCAGATCACAAACAGGAGGAGCAGCAGGAACGGCTTAGCCAGCCACCAGCTAGCCTGCTTCCTCATTCATGGGGGCTTTCCGGGGCAGGGAAAGGGGACGGGGCCAGTCTTCAGCACTGGACCAACGGTCTGACTCTGAGGCTAGGGACACCCCCACCTCCCTTCCTGTGTCCTTTCCCTCCCCTTACACCCCCCCCCCCTCCCAACTTCCCCTTTCTTAAAACAAGACTCATACAAAGCTAGAATGACATGATATTGCAGGAGAGCAAACACCACTAAAGACGGCCCCTCCCTCCCTCCCTCTCCTAGCCTTTCACCCTCGTTCCGCTCTCCCCCTCCCCCCCCCCAGTGAGGTAATGGCCCAGGACTTGTGAGTGTGGCTGCCAGCAGTATGAGCTCACACCCAGATGAATGCAGGGCGGGGTCCATTCAGAGAGGAGAGAGGGCCAGGAGGGGTGAGGGAGCCGCGGAAAGGACAAGGCAGCTGCGACTCCCTCCAACTCCGTCCAGCAGAACACCGGCCCTATTACCACTGGGGTGCATGTAAAGGCAGAGGCTCACTGCTCATTGTGCACCAGTGAAATGAAGTGATGCTTGTGTGCAATACTTGTACAGCACATCGAAAGGCTTCTTTTCACAGACACATTCTTGCTCTCCAAGGGCACCACCAGAAATTTTATGCCCCATGAAAGTATATCATGTTGGGGCCCCAAACCAGACCAATTCAATTATATTCCAAAATATTTAAGGCTCCTGTCACTCAGAGGTCCTAGAAATTGTTCTAAATTCCCTCCTACTGCTCTCTGAGACAGACAGAGACACACACACACACAGTTCAGGGTGAAGTGTGGGGTCTGAGCACTGGTCAGCCATTTATCTGGCACATTTTTTGCTTTTCGGGAGGTTAAGGGCCTTTGTTAAGAGCTCAAGAGAGATCTACCGAGGGCAGGATTCAAACCGGAGACCTTCCGGTGATAGAGACAGAGGTCTAACCCGCTGAGGCGCAAACGGCCCCACATTGCCCCACACGGCCCGGCAGGACGGTCTGAGTGGCCAACAATTTGATCACGTTCAACTGACACTGAGCCCAGCCAGGTGAGTCCACCATCCTCTGAAATGGCATCCAGGGGGACATGCTTAGGGCAGGAGAGCCATCTGACAAACAAGACAATCCGTCCTCAGGGCGACACAGGTATTAGTATCTTTCACTTCAACACAAACAGAACAGTGATACTATATTGATCCCCACAGAGAAATTGCTTTTCTCCTGCCCCATCCTGCTCTCCATGAGACACACAAACAAATACATGCAAGAGCGAACTTGGGGGGGGGGGGGGGGGTGTCACAGTGCAGGGTCAGCCAACATGCAGCACCTCTGTTCAGGGGCCCAACAGCGGCTTCAGTCTGCAGGCCCGGGGATTTGAACTAGCAACCTTCTCACCACAGGTACAGAGCCCTAACGTGCTGAGACACCAGCAGCGTATGAATGTAGATGCTGGCACAAGGTTGATAATGGTCCCACATCCCCAATTTAAAGACGTTTTCAGACGTTTCCACCTGAAATCGTAATACTCCAGCTCCCAGTGAAACGCTTTTCGATGCCTTTTGGGACTTTATCCTGAGGTGAATCTTTTCTTGCTTGAGCAAATATTACGCGCATGCAACAAAAACACTGTTGATTTTCTATTTGACTTCACAAATGTTTTCACCCGTCTCATCCAGAAATAAAGCTATCCCTCAGGCAAGGTAACATAGCTCTACAAACACACAACAGTCACGTTAGCAAGTCAATCACCATAATCATTTTCAGTGTTCATGTCCCCAAACACATAAGACCATCGAGGCCGCTCAAACACGCCCCCCCAGTTTAGCACATACACAATGATGAACGCCCTAATTATTCCAGCACTCAGACCCTGAACTAGCAAAGAGTTACACCTCCCCGATCCAGAATAAGATGAGATTCCATGGAAGATCCTGCATTCCCTGGATGCTTTTGGTTGCCTGTTGTGGCACAGAAGCAGCGGGGTTAAGACCTCCCGCAGAGGCTTGGCTCGGGTTCAAAGTGTAGCCCTGTTTGTAACACTAATAGTAAGGGTTTCATTTATATGCCATAATTCAAACACCCAATATCACATTACATGGCTTATCACATCCACCCACCTGTATGGGGTCCTGCATACATTCAACTACCAGAGAAATTTAGCTTTCAACTTTATTGTATATTACTGCGAGTAGTAACTGAGTAAAGATTTTCTTCCCTCCCATTTATAAGTATAGATTTGACTCAAGCTTGAATGATCCTTATCAGTTTAATGTTTCTAAAACAACGGTTCCACGCCCAATTCTATTGAGGGGTGACGAGAGACTGGGGGAAAAATAGATTTATGAAAAATGTTGCAGTCGTTCCACACCTTTCCTGCGCAGTTTAATACAGCCCCACCAGTAAGGACCCCTACTTTGGATGGTGACCAATTTCAACTTTTTAACCGAACGTGGCGGAGGCCGCAAATTCACACAGGCGGTCACGTGTGCCAGGCGTATCCAGCACCAGGGAGAAGAATTTGCTGCTCAGTTTCCTTCCCAAACTTGTACGGCAGGAAAGCAGGAAACTGGTGGGTTTTCATATTTGCTGAGGAGCTTCCTGCATGGAGAGGTATGATCTCTGGTGGGGTCTGCTTCAGGAGGATGAAAGCTTCCCATGCAGCTGTCAGGAGGCCTGAAGTCATTTCCGGAAGAAGTCCCCCTTTCTCCCAATTAAAACAACATACATAATGGACCGTTGTCCAAGTTCAAGCATTTAACCCTCTGGTTCAAACCGAACTGAGGGCAAACCGAACTGAGGGCAAACCGAACTGAGGGCAAACCGAACTGAGGGCAAACCGAAATGAGGGCAAACCGAAATGAGGGCAAACCGAACTGAGGGCAAACCGAAATGAGGGCAAACCGAACTGAGGGCAAACCGAACTGAGGGCAAACCGAAATGAGGGCAAACCGAAATGAGGGCAAACCGAACTGAGGGCAAACCGAAATGAGGGCAAACCGAAATGAGGGCAAACCGAAATGAGGGCAAACCGAAATGAGGGCAAACCGAACTGAGGGCAAACCGAACTGAGGGCAAACCGAAATGAGGGCAAACCGAACTGAGGGCAAACCGAAATGAGGGCAAACCGAACTGAGGGCAAACCGAACTGAGGGCAAACCGAACTGAGGGCAAACCGAACAGAGGGCAAACCGAACAGAGGGCAAACCGAACTGAGGGCACCACCCAGATGGGGACACAGATGGTGACTCACCTGCAGAGCTTTGCTCAGGTGCATCCTGCGACCGTCCATGACGACGAAAGGCCTGGTCGTCTCCAGCGGCTCCCCTCTGCCACCTCCGGCGCGATGGGCTGCACACGGACGCAGCCAGAATGGGTTATTTGTAAAGCTATCCCATCTGTTAAAGGCACCAGAGACTAACAAAGGCCACAGACGGGGGCTTGGGTTAACAATCAGAACATCTGAACACCAGCAAAGGAAGTGGCCAGCTTTTTTAAGATGAGTCATTAATCTTAAAAAACCCAACCACTCCCCAAAAAAAAACTGTTCCTCATTTTGCCTTCTATACTTACCCCATCTGTTTGAACTCGACTGCTTCCGAGTGGCTCCTCACTTCGAAACCCAGGACCAAATCTAATCCAACACCGACAAGACAGTCCCCCCCCCCCCAAGCCACAATCTCCTGAAATCTTGCTGATTCACGTGCAAAGTGGCCTAACAACCCCTTATGGCAACATGGAAAATTTTCCTTCCTCTGCAAAGCAAGCATTTCTTTAAGACACTCCTAACCACCTGCATCTGTGCCTGTCTGTCGTCCAGGAAGAGGGAGCACATTGTACACTATTGTGTGCACTATGAAGACACATTAAGTGCAATGGTGTTCCATTTCTCAAAGTTGTATGTACTGGCATACAGAGAAGGTGTTGCTTCTTGAACCGTCTTGTTCAATCGTTTAACAAAAACACTTTTCATCTATCTGACTCTGATGGACTGAAAAGTAGCATCCAAAAGATGTCTACAATGAAAGTGAAAAATTGAAAATATCAGTCTTACACAGAGACACAGACACAAACTTCATTGGGCTGAATTCAGAACATTAGAAGCTTTCAGAAATTGCTTTATTTTTACTAATAATGGGAATATTTGTCATGCTGCTGAGACTAAGAAAACTGCTGAGGTAAGAGCTTCCAATAGGGCCTTCCTCAAAAACTTATAACCATGGCAACCAAGAAGAGACCACAAAACCTCCAGTAATGTAAGAATAACAAGCCTGCTAAGACCAAAACCAGCATTTAACAAAGTTCCCAAAGAAATTATTCCAATCAGACTAAATATGGTGGGCTTAGCCTACACAAAGATGGATCAGGAGAATACACTGTAGCAGTAACATGAGCCAAGGATGCAGAATTACGGGATAAATACAAATGCAGTCATGGAGAAAAAGTCTTTTCCCTTCAAGAAAGGTGTCACTGGATTCCATTCAGTTATCCACACACTCATCAAGAAACAGCTGGCTGTCTACATTATGGTATTATGTTATCCTGACAGCTCTCACATGTGTCCTTTGACATGCAAACACAATCTCCCTTCATTTTGCATTGAAATGCTTAGAAGCTTCTTTATACTTATTGCGTGCAGCATTCCGTCATCAGGGATATTAAAACAGAAGGTGCTACAGTCAGCTTTACGGTTTGACTCCTTAGTCCTCTGTAAAATGCCCTCTCTGGCTGAGAGTCTTTGCCCTTACTTGTCTGTCCTTGCCTTTCAAAGCATTTAAAGGCAGGACGGCTCCCTCACTTCTGGGCGCCTGCCATCTAGGTAGGCACAAATAAGCCAAGTCCTTGTTTCCAAAAACTTAGTGACAAGATGGCCCAGGGGCATAACACTGACAAGCAATTCCGAAAGGTTTTCAACATAAACACATGATAAATCACATTTAAAGAACGAATACTGGAACTCACAAAATCAGTAGGTAATCAGTTCCAAATAAAAGAAATAAAGACGCATGTCTTAATTATGTACATTATGTAATCACTCTTCATTTTAGAACAATCTAAGCTTCTGTGCACGGAATTCAAATAAATGAGTGCTGGGTGTTTATTAACGTTATTTATGTAATTTAAGTCATTGATGCATTTATTTGTTTCTATTGAAGCGTAATCAAAATGTTCCTGAAAGCATGACAGGAGGGCGGGGCTCCATGGGCATAATTTGAGAAATATAAATAGCGAATTCAATATAAAGTTAATATTGATAATACTTTGCCTTTTGCTTCCACTTTTAAATAAATGCGTCAGATGTCAAGGCTTTCGCTACACTTGTCACTTGCACTTTATTATACCTACTTGTATGGGACGTCCTAGGACGGACACTTTCTGAATGAAAATCTTCCCCACCCGCGTTTCTTCTCTCCTTTTGCAGACTTCCTCCGGACAAAGACAATCCTCCATCACGATTTCGCAGTAGTGCAAACCCGTCGTCACTAGCTGACTTTGTCGTTTGAGAAGTGGTACCTCTAACTAAGACCGTAAGAATAATTTCAAGTAAAAGAAGGGAATACAGTGCAGGAGTTACACGTCCCGAGCAGCGACAGCAGCGCATCTTCCTGGTCTTAGTCGCCATAGTAAATACGAAATCACTGTGTTCAAAGAAAGATGCAAAAATCTTGTTTCTCAGCCAGGCTTTTCTGACGATGTTTAGTTCCCATATGCATGCGAAGAGGCTCCTCACATCGCCTCAAAGTGCACGCATCCTCGTAAACGTCCTACGTTCCAAGTGTCACATTTTGTTAAATCAACCGAGCCCTAAAATACATATATCACCTGAAAAACGCTTGACCTCCGAAATATCGCCGGGAGTAAGCGTGTTTTACGTCCACCTGCCTTTCTGCGATCACAACCTAAGCTGGTGTGTCAAAACCGAAACGGAGCAACTCGGCCGATGTTGCGGAGTAACTGTCACGTCCTCCCGGCGTCCGCCAGCGATCACGGCTCCTGAAGCACCTGCTTTTTCGTTCTCGTTTTCTTTCTGGCGGTAACGCTGCGGCTGTCTCGGCAGGAAACCTGCACCTTAACCTCGTGTCTCAATCCGCAGCCAAGCTCCCGAGCCCTGCAGCCCTCGGGTCCCTGCGATGGTGTAATCCGATTTCTCACCGCCGACTCCGGCTAGGCGGGATTTCCTCTGAGCTTTTAACACTTGCGTTCCCGAGGTGTTTTTAGTGCACGTTACATTATCACAATCTACTGTAATGTGATGTGCAGTATAATCCTGCATTAATACAAATGTAGCGGTATTTTATAAAAGCATTATGGCTGTGAGATTTTTCTTACTACAAACAAAGATGAATTTATGTTCCTTAAAGTAAATAATGTCAGATTATTTAGGGACTACTAAAAGTGATACACAAGTTTCACAACTGTAGAATTGTTTTGTTGAGTTCTCCATTTTGAAATATAAACTCGATATTAAATAGCTCATTACAATAATGTAATTTTGTTGCGCGTTTGATATGAAATACTTTTAATGTTTTTTGTAAATATTGCTTCCTACATTTATAATTCATTCAGTGTCATAATAACTGTACTGTACTGACTATGAGGTAATTAAAAGGGAAAAAATGCTTGCAGTACACATCCAGTAACAGCATAGAATGAATTATTAATCAGACAGGATCCTATAAATGTAATTAAGAACTGTGGATATGCATTTAAAAAAGCACAACACACATCTCATGGTAACTGCTACATGCAGTATATTCTGTCTTTTAGCAAATCTCTTTGCTTGCATGTGTGACAACCCTGAAGGCTGGATTATCTCTGCGTTTGTCAAATAATCTTTCATGTGTCTTATGATTTACCGTCACTGTTCATATCCCTGTTTCTGTTTCTAAATGTAACTGGAGTTTTAGGTCGACCTGCTGAGCCATGTGGATTCACTTTTCAGTTCATCTGTATGTCTTTTCTGGGGCACGATCATGTGTCTGTCTGTACACACGTGGTCATTCTAGCTTGTGTTTTCTTATTCAGCATAAGTATGGCTGTCGTACGGCATCTCGGGCCCAAAGTGCGTGTATGGGATGCAGGCGAAGCAGCGACGGCCGAGGTCCCTCCAGCACTGGGGGCAGTAGACTGCCTCGCAGACCTCCTCGGGACAGCGCACCGCCTGGCTCCTGCCCTGACGACCGCCACAGACGCAGCACCGCTGGAGCTTCAGAGGTAACTTCTCGAGCATGAAGAGCAGCGCCGAGAAGACCTGGTGAAGGGGAGAGGACAAGGAGGAGCTGTAATGGGAGGCAGAGGAGGAGTGCCTGACAATGCTTAACTCATCCATGCATCCATCTATCCATCCATCCACCCTTTATCCTGGGCTAGCTATGGGACCCGTTATTCCTTAAATTACTTGTTTTATACAAGGCAAAGGCTTAACACTACTAAGATAATTGATACCATTGTTTCGTAAACAATGCAATGCACTCAAAATTCTGAAGATTGGGTGCAAAGTCTAATGGCTAGTGATCTTCATTATTTTGATTATACAGTATTACGTTTTTAAATTATAGGACAGATGTAACACATACTAACCACATGGCGGTAAGGCACCACCTATTAAAAGACCATCAGAGGAGGATGCTATGCCAGAAATGAAATAAAAATCCAAGATTTTGTTTTAACTAGTTGAGTCCTCTGTGACTGTGACACTATACTGAACTAGTTGGTTGAAACAAAATATTAGTCTGGATTTTTACTTTCTGGACTTGAACTATCCACCTCTGAAGATCATGCAGCTCATACAACAGTCTGAGGTTCAGGGTTTGTGCTTGTATGCCATGTGCTGGTATTAAACAGCACTGCCAGGGGACGGAGATGCTATGATGACTGGGAGCTAATTTGGCCTTTTCTGTTTGACCATTAAGAAGCTGCTAAAGTTAAACCTTGTAATAAATACCAGGGGACTGAAAGACGGCATGAGGTGCATTCAGGCAGCAGATATCCACCTACGTAGCTGGAATAAGGGATAAGCTGTACACTGCAGTGGGCTGCTGAGATGATAGATAATGCAGTTAAAGTGAGATTTGGGGGGAGGTGTGCGGCTCAGCAGGTTAGTCCTCCGCCTGTGATCGGAAGGTCGTCAGGTCAAATCCCAGGACTGGAGACTGATGCTACCGTTAGGCCCCTAACCCCCTACTGTACACGGGCTGACCCTGCTCTGCGACTCCCAAACTTCCTCACACCTGTATGTGTGTCTGTGTCTCTCATTGAGAACAAGGAACAGGCAATAAGGCAATTTTCCCATGAGGATCAACAAAGCACCGCTATTCTGCTCTATAAATATACTATCTAGGCCAGCAAGCAGCAAGGTAAGTACATGGTGTTGCATTACAAAATGAAGTCACACTGTAGCCATGGCATGTTTTAAAGGGCACCACAAAACAACATAATATGGGGCATGAGACACAGGACACTACACTGGCATGGATCTATGCGGAATATAATATTATGCTAAGGCTTATGAGATATGCCAGCTGGAATCTGGTAAATGCCGTCAAGGGGATGTTTGACGGAGCCTCACTGTCCGACGCGGTCGCCCTCGTCTCATGAGCCGGATGCGCTGAGTGTCGACGTACGAAATGCGCCTCTGAATCTGCAGGTTGTACAGGAACAGGGTCCGCTTCTTCTCCCGCTAGCAAGGAGAGAAACGGGGAGGTGCAGTGCAGGCTTTAAATGACAATAAAGATAGATGGGGACAGCGGGCAGACAATGAGGTGTGTGTTTGGCATCAAAGGGTCCTTCATGCTCGCATCAGTGCGCCTCTCCTCTCCCAAACACTCCCCTGCATTTGCCTGCATTTTACTGCACATATTTTATTCGCCCACAACTCTCATTACCTCTGATTTTATAAAGCTCTTTTAAACACACACACATGCTCTATGAAGACAGTAACACCCACATTGTCACCTCAGATAATTCACTATGTGATGAAACAGTATACAAATGTGTATGTTGGCACTAGTGTGTTATTATAGTCAGTCTAGATTTGATTTTGATTTAATATCCTTTCTAAAGGGCATGTGACACAACCGATGTTTCTTCAAATATATTTGAAAGATTTTGAAATAATTGAAAACATTTATTTTCATTGCATTTAAATTTTTTTTAAGCCTTTTATGATGGAAAAGATCCTTCAATATTGCAGCTTTTCTAGCCTACGGCAAGAAGTCAAAACCCGGCTAAGTCGCTCTGGTTGACTTTGCAAAAAGAATCCTAATATTCAACAGCCCCAACATTCATCCAAGCAAGGGGTAACAGAGGCAAAAAGATCCCTCACAAGTAAAGTATAGATGCTGTTCTCCTACACATGGGAACACCGCCCATATGTAAGGCTCTTTCAAGGCTGGTGTCCGCCAGCAGTAACTGCTATAATTTACTTGTCTTTCTGTTGTCCTGCTCACCATATTACAACTGCTGTATGTACTGAGAAAGGTAAAAGGTACATAACCCCAACCACCGGTACCACAGCTAAGTATGATGTGATCTGCACAGAGACGCCTTAACCACAGTGTCTGAAGCTGCTGGGAATGGGAAGGGCGGATGTGGGAATACATTACATGGATAAAAGTATTGGGACACTTTGCCATTACACCTACGGCAACTTTAATGGCATCCCATTCTAAACCCATAGGCATCAATATGGAGCTGGTCCCCTCTTTGCAGCTATAACAGCTGCCACTCTTCTGGGAAGGCTGTCCACAAGATCTTGTAGTGTGTCTGTGGGAATTTTTGCCCATTCATCCAGCAGGGAAGAAATATCACAGACTGACATATTGATATTGCAATGTTGGCATGCTATGACTTGAATTCAGTGAGCTCTTCTGAATGACCCATTCTTTCACAAATGTTTCTAAACCTGACTGCATGGCTTGGTGCTTGATTTTATACACCTGTGGCAATGGCTCTGAATTCAATGATTACGAGGTGTGTCCGGATACTTTTGTCCATAGAGTGTAACTTCCTCACCTTTGGAAAGTAGAACGCGGCGATGATCCGGCGTAAGCGATTGCTGTAGATCTGCAAACAGGACATGGCGGCCATCACCAAGAGGGGCGAGAAGATCCACAGATACTCCTCCCAGCTCAAAGCACTGGGGTTGGGCAGGCAGTCTGCAAGGGTGGTGGAAACCACTAATCATATGGTACCGCGGTGTTGCCCATCCCAGTCCTTGGGGATCCCCAGATGCTTCCCAGCTCCCTGCCACACAGCGGATTGTCTGGGGGTCCCCAATGATTGGGTTTGGAAACATGGTGCCAGACCTAGTACAGACAACCAGAGGTTTACTCTAGAGTGACAAACCCTACAATCCTGACATAATTTGATTCACACGTGCCACTCCATTAGACCGCATACTCTAAATGGCCAGGTTAAACCAGGAGTTGAAAAAGGAGCGTCTAAGAAAACACATTTCCAGTTGTCACAAGAAAGAATTGTCATTTGGGAGAGGTTGCTTCAAAACATATGCAAATGCCACCTGTGACTATCATAACATCATGAAAAATGCAGTTTGGACAGAGGACAAGCATGAGCGGCCCTTCAGTCATGAACAAAGTTCTGATTGGCTGAATACCAAAGCCAGGCAAAGGCATTAGGTGGACATAGGTCACTGACAAGCTTATGCTACATCTCTGGAGAACACTCAAGTCAAACTAATTAATAACTCAGGCCAATGTCTTTTACGACATTGTAATCATTTTTAAATTTGTGAAGCACATGCTGAATTAAACGTCAACTCTCCTAAAAGATTTGACGTACAGATTTGACTTTAGATAAATGTAACGCTGACCTTATAGTCCAGCTTGGTTGCTCTATGAGTTACAA
Organism: Paramormyrops kingsleyae; assembly: GCF_048594095.1. Taxonomy (NCBI): domain Eukaryota; kingdom Metazoa; phylum Chordata; class Actinopteri; order Osteoglossiformes; family Mormyridae; genus Paramormyrops; species Paramormyrops kingsleyae. Next base: position 5,935,535 of record NC_132805.1, read on the forward strand.
CAGTGTTTAATTATACAAACATGAATAACAAATGGACCTTCTACAGTAAATCAAGTATTCTGGCATTCTAACAGTAAATCTAGTATTTTATGGCACTGTAAAAGGTCTATTTTGAATATCCTTTAAATCAGCTTCCTTTGGTCTAACTTTTTCTAGCTGCAATACAGGACACATAAAAACAAAGTATATTTTCCTAAAGTTGATTCAATTTAACTTACTTTCTGACTAACTTAGGTACAGTTTGTGTAGCTTGTGAGACTATTTGGGAAATGATTCTTACGTTTGTTGCTGGACTTCACCTCCAAATTTGAAGAGGTGTTGAAAGCATGAAAGGTTTTCCGTAAGAGTTCTGCGAGCATGGACTGTCCTCCAATGCCGAATTCCATATGATGGCTGCCTGTGATGTCAGGGAGATCATCTGAATGTCTCCAGATTTTTATGATACAATCACTGTAGTTCAAAGCTACAAAATGATTGCTATTGCGCTGTACAGTTCTGGAAGTTCATCCTGTGCTTTAATTAATCTGCTCCCGTATATAAGATGAGACGGTACATTACAAATCAGAGGGGAAATCAGGAATAAATAACAGTGTTAGATGAATCTGACGTGCATCCTTGCTGTGATTTTTAAAAAGTGTTAATGATCACGACGTGACTAATTGCGACTGGAATGTGACCGCGAGCCCATCTGAGTGAGTGACTAGTTGTTTGCGATATTCGTGAGTCACTATCAATCTTACTCACTGTGGATGGAGAACTCTGTGAGGGTGTACTTGCGGACAATGTCAAAAATGCGATACAGGACCCAGTCGGTGACCAGCAGTAATCCTATACAGGTGCCTAAAGAGAGAACCTGCAACAAACCTAGAACCTGTGGAAGAAAAAATGTTTTCAAAATGGGATCAAAAACTCATTATGTCTTACAATATTACCAGTACACACTCATTCGGGAAAGCATTTTTAAGTGGAGTGCATTTGAGGAAAACCGAAAGAGGATACGCTCCCAGGCAAAAGAAGGGTCAAACCCAAAATTGCAAAAGATAATTAGCGACAACTAAAAAAAATGCACTCCCAAAATCTGTGCCACCTTTGGCTCGTCTCTGCTCGTCGCAACAGAAAAGCTCGAAAAAGGGAAATTCACTTACACAATGTTCTTGTACGCAAAGGTAAAATCATATGAGAGTCAAACCAACACATGTCTGGGGGTTCAAAATTTTCCAAAATATCTTCCGGCTACTTGTTGAGAGACCATTGAAAGCTTAATGTTTTTACAGTTTTGGTTTTGGTCCATTTTATTTTTGCCCAGGAGTCTATGTATGAATCTGTACAAAGAAAAAGAAAAAAGAAAAGCATACCAAACACTTGAGCTCACACGAATGTATGCAGAGACTCCATGGATTGATAAGATAGGGCTGTTCAGCCTTCTTCAATGGCAAGAGGTATCGCTTGCCCTGAAAAGTTTGAGGAGAAAAATCTGTTTTTTCTTTAGTTTCCTTTTGTGTAAACGCTAAACAGAAAATGACACTTCCTTATTCAATGTGCCTTACTGCCTTCCTCCTGCGTGCATCGATTTGTCTGAAGTAAGTGGTGATGTACATATTGTCAAAGCAAATGTCACGGTTATACTGCCTGGCGTAGCTAAATGCCCTACAAAGATATATAAAACAGATAAGCCATTCATTAGTAGCCGATTAGTCCTGCTTATTTCAAACCTAGAAAGCCAATGCACAAAGCACAAATTACGTTTCAACTAATTGTCTTATCACATTCCGTTTGTTTCAAGGTCAATACCTGGCAAAAACATTTCAGGCTATAAAGAAACAATTATTTCAGTCTTACAGAGAAAACATCAGATCAATAAATGATAGCACCCATTTAACACCATTGTAACTTAAAAGCACCACTGTGAAAATGTTAGGTAGGAAACACAGGCTTACGAGATAAAGATGAATATGAAGGAACAGGAGAGAAGGCCATGGAAGACATCCAGAATCTGCTCTAAAACAACCATTTTCTTGTCAAATTCTGTACTTAGCTTCTCCACAAATTCTTCCTGTGACAGGATTGATTCCTGCTCAGTCCTCTACAAAGAGAATAGCATCACTTGTCAGATACTAGGATATACAGCAGCATTCAGTTTCGCATCTTCCCTGTGTAGTTAATATTTTAATTCTTTTCTGGAATGAAGCTTTGACATATTGATTTTTTAATCCATTGGCGGCATGTATTTACAGTACAATGGGGTTCAACAGTATTACTATCGGTGGTGCAGAGTTTCTACTGATTTGTAGAGCAAAATATAGCAAAACCCACAGAAGAGTCACAGAAATAAGAATACAAGGTGTGCCTGAAGAAACAAATTCTACCTTGTAGACCACACTGGCGCCGAAATCACCTCGCAGTCTGTTAATGCAGTCATTTAACTTGTCATACACATCCCCAAAATTCACATCCACTGGAATTTCCTGTCTGCACCACGGAATCATAACTGAAAGGATAGAATCCCACACTTTAACACAAACTTGTGACCTCAAGAGACATTTTTCATATTACTCCAGGGAGTAAAATCCTCTTCACCTGCTCCCCTGAGACACACATGCAAGTGAGAGCAAGCTTGGGGGGAAGGATTAACCCCCTATGGTACCTATGGAGCGGGCAGTTAAGGACCTTGCTCCTATGTACACGTGGCTGTTCTGCCGAGGCCAGGCTCAAACCAACAACCTTCGGATCACAGACACGGAGGCTTAGCCCCACTGAGCCACACAACACCCACATCAACCAGATGTAAAATTTACAAGATTCTTCCACCCAGGTTCAATCAAAGACATACTTCACCTTTGTAAATGGAGGATATGTAGTGAAGTATCGTTTTTACCAACTAAATGAGTGACCCTTTTAAGCTGCTACCTTTCATGACGTCGCATAAGAAGTCGAGCTGCAGGGGCACACACAGGATGAGGTTGATTACAGGGACTTGGACGTCCCTCATGCACTTCTGCCACGTGGAATTGAACCAGTTCCGGCACTGAGTTATCCCATTCTGTACCACATCTGACACAAGCACATGCATGTGACGAGGAGCCTTTCGAGTCAGACATCTCCTACTGGAATTTCTCACAACATTCTTACAAGCAGGCTAACATTTAACACAATTAATAGAACGACGGTTTATTACCAAATATCAGATTTATGGCAGTGGTTCCCAACCCGGTCCTCTGAGACCCATAGATGGTCCACATTTTTGCTCCCTCCCAGCTACCTGCCAGAAAGTCCACATTTTTGGTAGAGAGCAGAGAGGGAGCAAAAACACAGACAGTCTGCAGGTTCCTGAGGACCTGGTTTAGGGTATTTATTTCATGACATTGTTCTATGGTCCTTTAGTACCTGACATTACAGTTAAGGCACCATACTGATCTTAAAGTGATTTTTTTAAATGACTACACAAATTAGCTACTTAATTTGTTTTGCTGAAGCGCCCAGCTAAACTTGATGCTCACAGTCACAGCGCATCAATGTCTTGGCAAAAAACTGTTCCTGCGTGCTGTTCCCTGTCCCTGGAAGCTTCTGATCCTTGGTGTCATAACCGTACTCCCCCATTATCTCCTCTGTGATGTTCTGGAACATCCTGCTCACGTTCTCAGCTTCATCTTGAAGCACATCTTTGTGATCCTGCAACAGCAAGTTGGACTTCAGTACTTCTACTAAAGCTACAAAATGATAGAGCCTCCACAGAGCAAGCAGGACCGGGTCTAAGTACCAACCACAATGTTCTGCACCACGTTCACGAGAGGATCAAGCAGAGCCTTCCACATGACTTTGCTGTGCTCCACCTGAAGGTCAATGTTGCATCCCATAGAGAAAGCCACATCCTGGACATTACGATGGATGTTGGCAACAGGACCTTCAAGAATAAAGACTTTTATGATTTCTAGTCGAATGACAAGAAGAAATGAAAGACCGGGACTCAGGTGTATGCCTGATACGGTCTGCCAGCAGTATACCTTGATAGACAGCGTACAGGACTAAGAGCATGATGTAGGTCCTCCCATGGGAGCTCAGCATGCAGGGAAGCATCAGGAGGACCGAACACCGAAAATAAGAGGAGATTACCGCACCAATAATACAGAGACCTGAAATATCCACAGACGAAAGCATATAACAGCAGTGACAATCAGTGAGAAGGAGATCTTTCATTTTACTGTCATATTTTACACATTTCTGTTCCAGTGAACACTGCGGAAATAAGCTTACCCACGAAAACGTATCCTGAAATCCATCTGTACAAAGCGGACATGGGAATGTTGTGTGTTAGCCCGATGAATAATCCTACAAACAATATCAAGAATTACACTACAGTGTGTGTGTGTGGTCTAGGTATACATTACATTGTGAGGACCAAATGTCCCCACAATGTGATAAAAACCTGTTATTTTGATGTTGCGGGGATCATTGTTGGAATTAGGGTTGAAAATTGAAATTAATGGACAGTCCCCACAAACATATGAGTACAGATCTGTGTGTGTATGTGTGTGTGTGAGACACAATGTAATTTAAAGTCTTCTTGACTGCATTTCTGTCTTACCCAGCCCACCAAAAACCCCAAAGGCCACTCCAGCAACAAACCGGGCGACAGGGAACTGATCAGGATGACCGAAGAGGAACCTGTGTGCAGAAACAGGGAGGGTCCGCTCACTGAGCACCTCCAACTCTGTGGGGACCAAAGTTAGACTCATTGAGGGCCTTGGATGGTATTCCTTAGCATTATAATACTCTATCTCTACTACATAGTAATCTGTAGTATAATATCCAAGTAGTACTAAAATACTATTCTATATGAAACGTAAAATCTTGATTTACTACGAGTGTGTTTCTTAGCGGTTGGAGGATGGGTGGATGCACTTACTCGTATGTGGTGTTTTTCGGCGGTTGAGCCCATCTGCCTCAGTCATAATTTACTGTTGCTTAGTTATTAATCGTTTTTAAATGTAATGCTTTGCCGACGTAACGACCGTGAGTCACTATTATACTGTCCTCTGCTAGTCAGTTCTGATATACTATATTAAGTTGCATGAACTGACGTTCTGCTTTACGAAAAACAAAGATTATTTTTAGAAGATAGACAAGGAGCTCTAACGATCGAACTAGTAGCATTTCTAAAAGAGGCAGTTATATTATATACAAGTTGCCAGGTAACAAGACGTACTGGAAAGTGCAACACGCGATCTTCAAATTTTAAAAATTCAAAATAAACGTTCCGATCACATTTGTCACATTTGGGTACAGCTGGTAAAATCAACGTGGACGCGTGTCAGTTTTTATTAATAATAAGCAGTCGTGCATTTAATCAGTAATAAATCATCCAAAGCGTGATTCTGCAGTGGTGATAGCCCGTTAGTCTAAAAGCTGGATGAATTGGGGAGATGGAGACCGACTCCGACTCCGACTCGTCAGACAGCCGCACTTATGCGGCGCGGTGGCCGCGGAAACGCCGCCGAGCAGCCAAGTCGCCCCTGAGGCAGTGTGTACGAAGTTTGGCCGCGTTTATGTTCGGCTTGTTTCTGGCTTCGGTATACGGATGTATCACGTTTTTCCTGCAACATTACGGGTTCTGGTTCTGCCTGTGCAGTACAGTAACCATCGCCGCCCTCTGCGCCTTCGGCATGGGCCTCTTCGTCCGTGCACGCGTCGTCGTGTGGCTTGTGCTGCCCGCGCTGTGTTGTTGTGAGTGTCCCGTTGCAGATGAGAGCCCAAGGAAATCCCTTAAAATCAGGGTTGCCAACTTTGATCAGCTGGCTGGAGTGAGATTTTCAATTCCAGACAGGACGAATTTACATGCATATAACAGTTTTATTACTTGTAAACACTCTGTAGGGTTTGCAAACTACCCAAAAGCTTTTGATGTAGCTAATTTTAGGTTTATAATGAAATAATATAAATTTACCGTAAGATTTCGTGATGCGTGTGAGCTGGAAACTGCAATTAAAATGCACATTGCACACTTGTATCCATTCGTTTTTTTAGTGACATGTGATTAGTCATACACTTCTGGATTATTTGTAATTCAGACCATGAGTGAATTATATTTTGTAATGGCTGTTTAGGTTATTCTGTATTTTTTCCACAAGTAAAGTATGCAGTTGAAAGTAACCGGAGCGTATTATAAGTGCGGTTTCTCTAATCTGCATTCCCACGCTTTCTTCTAGCCCATGGGAAGAACTTGCTTCTGTTCCTGATCTTCTCCATGGTGACCCGGGGACCCCTGGCCAACACGCTGGAGAATTTTAACCGTGCAGCGCGAAGCGTGGCCTGTGGGATTGAACTGGCAAAGAACCAGAGCAGGCAGCTGGTGGAGCGGGCTTCGGCACCGCTGCGGCGTGAGTGGCCGCTCCAGGCGTGACCATCCCAGCACACAGTCGTGGGTTTGTTACAGAAAAGACTGAGTCACTATGTTACTAGTGCAAAACACTAATCTGTGATTAATCAGACTGTCTGGTTCAATGTTAAAGGCTTAATTTGTCAGTTTTCTGTGTTATTTGTGATAGATAAAAGATTTTTTGAAGAAAATACATACTGTAATAATCTCATCACCTGCAGCACAGAGAATGTTTATATGATTTAAGTGAGGAGTAGAGTAATAGAGACAGTGAATAGTCTTGATTAGACAAAAGAGGATAAAAGAATCCAGTTAGTGGGATTCCAGTATTACCTATCCCAAATATGCAGCTATTATCTTTTTAGTCTTTGTACAAAGCCAAAGGATCCATAATGAACAAATGTGACAGGAGGTACCGTTAACTTGCTTGTGTGAGTGATCAGATGACACGTCTACGTGCAAGCCAGCCAGGGTTCCCAGTTCCTGACCTCACTGTATTTGATTCCATCGCAGCCGTGCTGGGTAAGATAAAGCAGATTACGAAGAACGCCTATGCCGTGGCGGGGAGGGTGCAGAGCTTAATAAGCTCCTTGACAGACTCCGTCAGCCACATTGGTGAGTGAGTCGGGTATCGAGGCGTGACGCTTAGAGACATCCAAGCCCTTCCTGTGGTCCAGCAGGGGAATTTTTATGCTTTGTTTGATTGCAGCATTGATATTGCCACAAGAACTTGATGCAGTTGCATTGTGCAATAAACATGACTAACTAGAAGTCTCTGTAGGAGAATAGCTAACTGCTAGTCATAGCCATGTGTATTTACACAACAGTAACTCCCACGTCCTCAAACGCACGCACATCACTCTCATCCTAACCTCTACTGCACACCCTTAGCTCGTATGCTGAGGAACGTCCTATACTTCCTGGTCAGAATCGGCGACGTGTGTGAGGACAAGCTGGGCTCACCCTATAGGAAGTGCGTGAAGGCCTTTAATGATGCTCAGAGAAACTGCACTGAACTTCTGGACGCAGCATCCGGCATCTGTGACGTAGTGTCTGGCATGCAGGATCTGTGCAACCTCACAAAAGGTCAGTCATCCTTTATCTCCCCACGCATCTGCATTATCAGTGAAACAGGCCATGCCTCCCAAGTCCATGCTGTTATTACACAGGGTTTCAGTTATTTATTGTGCTTGTTTGTCCCCTGCAAACTTAAAAGAATAAACATATACCAGTTATACCATGTTACAATGCAATAATGCCACATTATATAATAACTCGACTAAATGTATGGCCGAACTCCAGCATTAGTGATCTGCGCCTGTGCTTCCTTGCAGTTACCCTGGTGTTTTGTGTTGTCCCCACATATGTTATGACCCAAATGAAGACCAAGCTGGCTGATCGTGAGTTCTCTGAATGTTTTTTAAATGTTTTTTAAATACAGCCATAAAAACAAGGAAAGTTGTGTTTGGAATGTCCAAGCTGCTGATTTAATGGTATATTTTCCATTCTCTTTAATTGCATTATAATTTAATATAGCACAGCACTATACCCACCCTAAACACCCTAAGAAAATGTCAACGCATGTTGTTTTTCATTTTTGTTCTTTGACTTGCGTTTTGTCTGGATCGTACCGCTTGTAATCTGGCACATTATTTCATACACTGTCAACTCTCATCTAAGCCACTGTGGCAGCCCTCGAGAAAATGAAGCGGCAGTTTGAGTTCGAAATCTCCGTCTCTGCGCACCTTGACATGCACGTGAACAGCAGCCGCTCGGCGCAGCAGGTGTCTCAGGAGATCATGGAAGAAGTTACTGTTGAGGTTTCCTTGTGGCGGAACAACATGAATCTGTTTGCATACATGGGGCTCGTCTTCCTGGGGCTCACGTGCTTGCAGTGAGTGTTTCAAGAGATCGACCTTAATGGCATCATTCAAGCACCATGGTGTGTCAGGAAATCCATACGAGACTTAATTCTTTGCTTTCGGTTTCCTGGAAGAGCTGTCTTGTATAAAAGGAAGTACCTTCACCAGGATGACTTCGATAACATCTATATTACGGAGAAATTTGTGACGATGGACCTCAGGAGGTCCGAAGACGGCAGGAGCTCGTTACTACCATTGACCCGGAGAGAGGCCCTCATCTACATCAGACCTTGTGAGTGAACATAAAGCAGGACAAACAGGATGAATGAGTGCCTGAGAGGAAGCCAGGATCTGCCTGGATATGCTTCCTGTAAGAGGAATTAATATAGACTAAACCATGTGTGATGATTGGAGCCAGAGAATGAACGAAGAAATAGTAAAGATGCTTAAGTTGGGCAGCATTTATTGAAGTGTACCTGTGCTCTCAGGTTCCCTGTATCTCACAGAAGAAGAGAGACGTGCCACAGCGCTCAACACCATGTCCGTTCTTAGGCATATGGCTGTCGGAGGTCTACTGGTGGCTCTGGACCTGGTGGTCTTTTGGATGTTTGATACCGTGTACCAGTTGGCTCAGCGCGAAATCTTTGTCAAGGGTGAGGCAGTATAGGGGCTTCACTCTTTGGCTGGGACCCATCGTGAATTTGTATGTTGCTTTTATAGTACAGTCTGCCCTCAGTATCCACAGGGAATTGGTTCCAGGATCCCCCACGGATACCAAAATTCACGGATGCTGAAGTCCCTTATATACAATGGCACAGTATTTGCATATAACCTGCGCATATCCTCCTGTTTACTTTAAATCATCACTAGATCATTTATAATACAATGTAAATGCGATGCAAATAGTTCTTGTACTGTTTTGTTTAGGGAATAATGACGAAAAAAGTCAGTACAGACACAACCGTCGTAATAAATATAGAAAATATAAATATAGGAAATTTAAATTCATCCTCTCTCTGTCTCTGTCTCCGTTTGTCTCTTAGACACACACACACACACACACACACACAAAACTACACATCACTTCATTTGTGTGGATTCAATGTAAAACTCAATGTGCTCCAAGTATTTTTGATATGGGGGGCTGACTGTAATAATAATCTATACTTGGGTCAAGTTGGCAGTAATTTAAAGAATTCCCGCATTGCAAAGTACCACATCACAGCTGTATAACCGTGCACTTCAGTAATACACCTCAGCACACTTTTTTATTTGCACAGTCTAGTGTCTGTATGCACTGTTTACTTGTACTATTGCACAATGATTTTTTTGTGTATTGTTTTATTTTTTTAATCCCCCCCCCCCTGTTATTTATTGTTCAGTGTTTATTACTCTGTTGTTCTTTGTTCTAGACACCCGATGTTCTGAAGAATCATAGTTTTGTTTCATGTATGTGAAATTACAATAAAATGACTTGATTTAAATATATAGTCATTCCACATCAAATAAGATATTTTATTGACCCCAGGGGGATCATTTAAAAAAAAAATGATGCTAGCAATAAAAAATGTCGTGAAATATCATGAACGGAAGAAATATCAATGGTTTATTAATTTTGAGAACATGTGACTGACACGGTATATTACCTATCCTGCTAACTTACAGCTCCTGTCATGGTGGCGGTGAACATGAATGGATCAAGCTATGCCTCAGATATGTTCAAGGATATTGTGGCGGCATTTGACGTTCTGCAGAAAGGCAACATCACCGTCCTTAGCAAGAAATGCCTGATAGCGCCATCAGAGACAAACTACTATGGGTACATGTTTATAGGTAGGGCCACGTGAAGTTGTTGCTTTTTAGCTAGTTCAGGTCATTAGCCAGTAGTTCTGTTTGGGTAGCACTGACATCTAGTGGACAGAAAGTGTAGCGACTCTTTTTTTTTAGGTCAGGTTTTGCGCCGCTAATGTATGTCCATCTTCTGTAACCACTTAGCCAATACATGGGTGTGGTGAGACTAACCCAGAAAGCAAAGGGTGCAAATCAGGGGACATTTTGGATGAGACACTGAGGACAATCTAGAGACATACTGCACTGTGCAGAAATCTTCAGCTATCAAAGAATATTATGTGTAAATGACCTTCGTGTCGCATTGTGTTAGCTAAACCATTTCAAAACCTCTCCTAAAGTCACCCCAGTATTTGCAGCAACCATCCAATACCCCCCAAGCACTAGCATACTGTGTATGGCTAATCAATATCTCATTGGGTCATTTAATTGAATTAATTATTTGTGCTGATGGTGAAATTTAACATATACATGGAAGGGCTGAGGTGCCCATGAAGGGAGGTTTGGGAATTGAACTGGTGTTCTTCCTCTAACCTTAAATATTTTCTGTGACTGCATAACACTTTTACACAGCACTGTAAATTCACCAGTTTTGGACTGTAGAAAGGAACCAGAGTGTGTGTAGGAAACTTAAATATGCACAGAGAAAATGCAAACTCCACAAACCCAGATCTAGGGCTGGGATTCAAACCTCAAAGCTGGAGGTGTGATGCAGATCCAAAGTCTGCCTGGCAGCAAAGCTGAAGTGGGTGTATGTTTCCTGCGGCACAGGGCTCCTTTATGGCTTTTCGCTCTTCATTGTGGTTGCTGGTAGCTACATCAAGCGTCTCCGGAGGTTTGTGTGTGCGAGCTACTACCCCAAAAGGGAACGGGTAAGTTCTTCAAATGTTGCATCTATCAAAACAAGTCAGTCGCAGTGGATTACTGTGGTTCCTTCAAGTGTAACACAAGCTTTATTTATTTTTAAGAAGTAAATCACAATGCACAATGGTGAAAAAAAAGGAATTATGAAAATAGTAGATGCATGCATCCATCTATCCTTCCATCCAGCCATATATTTTATCTAATAAGAAGTGGGGGGGGGGGGGGCGGAGCCTATCCCACACAGCATAGGGCACAAGGCATGGATACTCCCTGGATGGGATGATAGTTCATCATGGCAAAATCACAAATAGACTGTACTTATAAGTAGTTATTACATTGTTGAAAACATCATTAGCTTGCTTGAAAAGATTGACCGCATTTCTATCCATCACTTTTTGGGCAGGAGAGAGTCCAGTTCCTGTACAACCACATTCTCAGCCAACGGGCATCCCTCCAGAAGGTACTGCTAAGGTTTGTGGCCAGGAGAAGGGCAGATGGAGAACCCAGCAGCCTAATCAGGTCAATAGCAGCCTAGTGAGAAATCATTTTGCTTTCTTTTCAATCAGTGTTACATTACTACCTTAAATCAGTCCGTTAGTCTTTCTTAACCATGCTGTACACAGTATACAGTGTTTTCAATGGAAAATTTCACCAATATAACAGAAATGTATACCCAAGGATAAATGTTTAAAACAAAAAGTATGATTCGTGGGGCATTGATTGTCAGGGAGAACCCTGTTCTACTGGAGCCCCATAATCACCCAGTGTGTCCTGCTGTAAGGCAGCCCCATAATCACCCAGTGTGTCCTGCTGTAAGACAGCCCCATAATCACCCAGTGTGTCCCACTGTAAGACAGCCCCATAATCACCCAGTGTGTCCTGCTGTAAGGCAGCCCCATAATCACCCAGTGTGTCCTGCTGTAAGACAGCCCCATAATCACCCAGTGTGTCTTGCTGTAAGGCAGCCCCATAATCACCCAGTGTGTCCACAGCATCCCTGGAGGGTCCTTCTTAGCACACTGCTTTGGGGCCCCTATGGTTTGCTGCATGGCCTGTGGGAAAGAGGCAAAGATGAGGGATGACCCAACTATGTTTGCCTGCTCTACTCCGAAATGCACAGGTGCTCTAGTTTTACTATGATTAATTTAACCCAGTGGTCAACTCAGTGGTTCACACTTCATTGGCATTTATATAGTGTCAGTTTTTTAATCATTATAACTGATGGACATTACCTAGAGATAAAAGTCAACAGTATGAGTTACAGTGTAATAAATGTGAAACTGTCATTTTCATCTTTAATGAATTAGCATTAGAGAGAATACTAGGCACTTTGGCCAGAGCCTAGTGTGCTTTGGTGATGATGTCATAGGTGCCGGGTGATTGACAGGTTCAGGTGGGTTGTTCCTTTATTTTGACATGGCAGGTGTGGAATGATTGACAGGACATTGACAGGTTTTGTTGTGATTAGTGCTACAGCTCTTTGTCGCAGCATTACAGGCCAGAACACGTGTGTGTTAAAGTATTTAGATCCTTCCTTAATTCTTATTACCTGAATGATTTGTAGCGCATTCATACAAATTTAAAATATCCCTATAACAAAAATAGACATACATTTTTTTTTAAAACTTATGCTATATGTGTCCGGTGTTTTTTGTTAAGGGGCGTGATTTGGGTTGCTGGAGTTCTGGGATACACATCTTGTCAGTGAGCATCGTCTGTCGGACAGAATTACGCATGTCTCGCTGATATGACGTTAAAGAGTGGCCTTAGAGCGCTCGCTTTTGAATGTGTGCAAACTGTCATTTACTGAAAAAGCGTCTTTATTAAAATAACTAAGGTTTTATTCTTTTAAAGTTTTAAAATACGTTTTAGAAGCGTGCTGCTAATGCAGCTGACTAGTTCCTACAGCTATTAAATGTAATTAAACAATCCGGGACCAAGTCTTTCGTTCTAATATGAAATAGGCTGTTTTATACTATTTACAAATAAGTCGCATTAATAAATATGGTCAAAGTGTTTTCCGCCATGAAGGATCGTTGTTTGTATGCTTCGTATACCCAGGGCCAGTAGCTAAATGGGGGGTTATTTTTGTCAATAAGGAGGCTACCTGACAGACTTATAGTAAACTCCTATTAGCTGATAACCAAAAATGGTTACCGCATGGGAATCAGGGTCTCCTAAAATAAACTAGTAGCTGAATACCAAAAATGGTGATCACTTGGAAGCAGGGGGTCCTGTCAATCATTCCACACCTGCCGTATTAGCATAAAGGAACAACCCACCTGGACCCTAACCCTAACCCTAACCCTAACCTGCCACCTATGACGTCATCACCAGAGCACACTATAGGCTCTGCCAAAAGTGCCTAGTATTCTCTCTCTAGCATTGAAGAAATGCATTGTGTTTAGGCTAAATTTTACAATTGATCAGTCTGAGGCTGATATTTATATGAAGTGGAACCTGAGTGTTAGACTCTCCGGGGCGTGTGTCCCATATGCCACACAGGCCTGCTGTGTCTCCAGTGCCATCACAGCCTGGGCAAAATCTGCCCCGTATGCATGGGGCCTTTGATCTTTCAGGAAGACTCTGAGGAAGAGATGTGAGTATGAACCAGCACAGTGAGTGATGCATCTACATGATAGAGTGAATCCTGAGGCCTGTTGGGCAGAGAGATTGGAAAGGTGGGACTTGTGCATGAGCTTGGCGAGAGGGCAACGGCACGTTAGTATGGCGCTCTGTTATTACCTGTGATGGTATGATTGTTGACCTAGCAGACAATGAAAGGTGTCTACCTGAGGGAGTGGGGGGGGGGGTGGTTAGCGAACATAAGATTTAAAAAATAATGTTAATGGGGGGTCGGTCACATGGTCCAGTCCAGATTACATTAGATTTTGGTGTGAACATTATTCAATACAGGACAATCCCATAAAGTATGGGACGTGGCAGCTCTAGGTTTAAGATGTTTTTTCCAGACATGATTGGTTGAGGCTCCTGTTTAATGGAGGCCCCTGGGCTTCAGCCTGGGTAAGCCCTTGCATTAATGCACCCCTGAGTGAGGGTAATATCTTTGCACACTGTGATTGGGAAAGGTCACTATGAATACTGACCACGGAGCATCCAGATGCCCCTTTGTATCCCGCCTCCCCGCCCAGAGACTCCAGCGATGACCAGCAAGTTGGCCTGTGGACAGCCGCCTTGACGTCAATGTCGCATCATGGCCATGGGAAGGACACAAGGCAGCTGCTGAAGCTGAGGATTAGAGAGGCCTTGAGGAGGAAGCCGGCTGCTGCTGGAGCCGAATACTCAGGAAGAGACAGTGACACTAACAGTGACATCAGTGTCCAGAGCAGCACCAGGTACGCAGGGATGATCTATTCCTGAAGCTTTCTTTAAATGAGATACAGATAACACACAGTTTTGAGCTAAATTTCTCAGCATTGCACGTGAATATGGGGGATGCCTAAAGAAATGCCTGAATAAGGATAGCCGACGGCTTTCTCGACAGCGGGCCGGACATGGCCTACCAGGAGCAGGTTATCCGGGACGACTCTGAGTCCAGTGACCACGATCTGGAGCCCTTCCTAGCTGCTTGTGTGCGCCGCGAGGACAAGACACAGGCTGTGTTCACCGATTCCTCCAGCTCCCATGATGATGACATGTTCTCCAAAAATGCACATCTGCATGAGGTCATGGTGCACAGCTCTCTGATGCCGAAGCCCTCAGGACAAACACAGGAGGTCCCAGATACACTTAAGTTGCAGGACTTACCAACAGATGAGCAAACCCCAAGTAATATGTAACACTTTTGTGGTAATATGTAACTTTGAAAACAATAATGTAACACTGTCAGGTATTAATATATATCACTTTTAAGGCAGTAATATATAGGTACACTTGATTATTTCACAATTTTTACTGCTGAATATGATTGTTGTTTTAGCCAGTCCAAAGTGCTTTCTTAGAGCTGGAACTGAAGCCATTATAAAACTAAGAGTTCATATTATCATACGTAATGATAAACTGTAATAAAAATGGCAGAGCTATTTACTGGCATTGTTGTTTGTGTGATTTTGCATTACAGCAGGACACAATGGGTCATTAACTGAAATACAAATTTTACTTTATGATAAACACTAGTTCGTTGTTTAACCTGGTCTGTATGTTTCTTTTTCTTTTATTTTTAAGAGTGGACCACATATAGCATACAGCAGTTCAGGCATGTATTGGGAGGGGGGGGGGGGGGGGGGATTTTGCCTGAACACCTGTCCCTTTGGCCTAAAACTATCTAATGGTGCTTCCCTTTCCAGATACTGGTTACCCCTTTAATATCTGTCAAAGGCCTTGAGCACTTGCCCCTCAAAAGTCAGTCAGTACTGCAGCAACCAACACAATTTTGCACATTTTTTCTACTTGACTCAAAAACCAACAAGACCATTTTACATAAAAATGTATCTCTTTTTACACAGTCATATCGGTTAGGGTCATCATGGTTTTCATTTCTCAACCAATCAGGAGTCAGGAGCTGCTTGTGTAGAACTTGGTCCTTCTGGTGAACATAATTGCAGGGAGACTGCAAGATCTTTCTTATGTGTGTGTGTGTGTGTGTGTGTGTGTATATATATATATATATATATATATATATATATATATATAATTTAGATAATGTCTGTTCAAGTGACTGTAATAGTGTTGCAATAGATGATACTTTTTCTATTGGAATTAGTTTACATTTGTACATTTTCAATTATTAATTATTGATCATTTATATTTAGATTAAATAATTCTAAAATATTTTATATGAGGATGTGGTTTGTTTCTAAAAAAAAAAAAAAAAGCGCGCACCGCTCTTTTCTTCGAGGGGGAAAAGACGTAGTTCCGTCAATCTAAATGGGCAACAGAAATATTAAATTGCATTTGCACATTTGGAAGACCTTTATCACTGTTTCACTTCACGAAGGCTGCGTTTAACCCATATAAAACTGATAAACCGTGACATATATATAGACGATGAGCCCCGAACGAGAACGTAGGTTATATTTATTTGTCTCGTCATCAGTTTACTAGTTTGTGAACAAGGAAGTCATTGGCTTTAATAACCAAAGAAATCTACAAAATATTATTCCTTATACATATTTAGTAATTTATTTTTCTCCACAATGAAGAGAATGTTCTGGTGCAGTGATCTGAAATACCTAAACAAAAAAGATTTTTGTCTTTATGACGGCTAATTACCTGTCAGGAAATTCATTTCCAATCTCTCCTTTGATTCTATCACGAAATGCTGTTAGCAACCCACACATTTAACGAAATAGATAATAATTACTGAATTTCATAAATGCCATATCACGTGCAGCGCGCGGGGGGACGTTTAGGGCAGCTTACTGTTTCGTTTTTAAGAAACTGGGTCCTTATGCACCCTTTTCAAACCTAGCTGCACTGTAACTGAATCTGTGAAGCTTGCTCAGATAACAACTTCAGGTCCACTGTGTGTATTATCAAAAAATTATGATATGATCATCTGAAACAAAGATGCAGGGGGTACCTGCTCGGAATTGTACCCCCTTTGAATTCTGGCTCTGTATGTCCTACACAAATGAAACTTACTCAAATAGTACACTAGCTTTGCCACACAGAGTGTACTATCCAAAGCATTTTGTGATATAATCACTAGAGACAGCGATATAAAGACGTTAGAAAACAAACAAGTAAAGCCATATTATTAAAATAAAAGCAATAAACAAATTGTAAATACAGTCTTAGCCAAAAATATTGGCACCCCTGCATTTACGTCAGAAAACGCACCATTTCTCCCAGAAAATTGTCGCAATTACAAATGCTTTGGCATTGCCTGTTTATTTCTTTTGTTGGCACTGGAAGAACACAAAAAAAGCAAAGGAAAAAAAATCTAAATGCAGGGGTGCCATTATTTTTGCCCATGACTGCATGATCCTGAATTTGCGCTTGCGAAACCTTGGAAAGCGCCTCCACTTCACACCAACCCGCGGAACTGTGGTAAACGTGGAAATGAGTTGCGTTGTGAACCTGCGCGGTCGATTACTTTTCCTCAAGAACCCGGATAGTGTACGTGTCTCAATGAATTGAAATTGAATTGGGAGAAGATAATTTGTAAGTATAGACTCTAGAGCGTCACATGTTCCAGGCAGGATAAATGCAGCTTCCAGTTAATTGGAATTCAGATTCACACTAATAAATTCAGATTCGGATATTTAATGCAACAACTGCAGATTCAAATATAGGCCTACATTATTCATATTCAGTTACTAGTGGCACAAATATCAGCCCATAACCTAGGTATAGCCATGACAAAGGTAATTTGTCCCATCAGAAATAAACTTGTTTCGTGTAAAAATTTAATTATCGGTTATTGTCATCCGCTATAATATATGGGACGGAGCGACGTTGAGCAGCAGGGGGGGCGGTTTCACGGTCCTCTCGCCTTCCGGGTCGCTTTGCTGCGTGTAAGAAACGATCTTCCTGTTTAGAGACTGTCGGAGCGGGTGACGGAGCAGGATCCCCCGGCGACCCAGTAAACTTATGCGCGTCTTACCTCATTCGCTGCATGTACCTATAAAGACGAGTAATTACTTAACGTCGGTAATTCACTCGGTGTTATGTGTATAACTCTATTTTTATGTAAGGTGTGTTCTGGCGTATTACATGCTATGCTGCACGTAGCGAACATGGATATTTATTTTGTGATCAAAGCAACAAGGTTACTTGAAAACCCCGCTCTGCGTTAAAAGAAATAAAATTTGTAATTGTTACAATGTATCTTTAAGTAACTTGATAGGACAGCAACAATCAACCCGTTATTTTACAAAGGATTTCCCTTAAGGATACATGCAGAAGTAAGTCCTGCTTATTCCTTTGTTTTGCAATAGTCTGTCGTATTAGGAATGCGCAACGTGCAGTGGTCGTCTATGGCAAAGCCAAATTGTATTTTATCAGCGTGAGGCTTACGTGGCATAACTTAATTCTTACTAGTAAAAATAACATTCTTACTATTAAAAACGCAATTTTTAAATATGAATTCAAGATATCTACTTACTAGTAGGAATGGTCATATTTACTAGTAAGAACGATATTTTTACTAGTAAGAATTCGTACTGTAGAGCTCTGTAATTCGATTTGAACTAGACATATATTCTCATTGACTTACACTGTATTTTGGCCTCACATATTCTGAATTCAGTTTTTACTAATTCCATTGTATTGTAGAGATCTATTATGGTATTCTTGCTAGTAACAAGTCTACAGAGAAATCTCTAATCCCATTTTGACTAGTAAGAATTCCAAGCCCAAATATCCATAATTGCGTTTTTACTAGTAAAAAATTCATTACAGATCTCTACAATTACATTCTTACTAGTCAAAATGTATTTGCAGATATCTACAATAGGAGTTCTTGGAAGTCAATGAAAATTTAATTATAGAGCTCTACAATACAAACTTCTTAAATATTACAACTACAGTTCTTACTAGTAAAATTGATCTTTGTTACTAGTAAGAATCACATTGTACATATTTTCAATTCATATTCTTGCTAGTAAAAATTGAATTTTTACGAGTAAGAATGTTACTTTTGCTAGTAAGAATTAAGTTACGGAGAGTAGTCTTATGACAGTCAGACAGCTCGGCTTGCCATAGGTCGTCCGTATTGTTTTACTGTGCGCTGACATCTGTTTCTGCTCTCGCTCTTCTCCCTCAATGCAACCGAACCAAAACCAAAGTGGACCCAGGAAGCACCGAGCCGCTCCCCCCACCGACGGGCGCAGCGCCCGGCCCGGATTCGCTCGGGTTCTGTGGCACATGTGGCACTTTCCTCGGGCCGGACAGAAACCCGCAGCTCCTTCCTTGTCTGCACTCCCTATGCCAAGCCTGCACGCTGCCGCAGGGACCCAGAGGCAGCAGGAGAGGTGTGGGCACGTGTGGGCGATTAGTCAGGGCATCGCCCAGGGTTACATTACGATACGCTGTAACACAAAACCGTGTTTAACCCAGCTGAATATACAACTTCAGAAGCCTTAACCTGGGATGTGAATCCAACTTTTTCCTGATTATTTTTTATAAAGCTATTGCATTTTTTGCTCAATATTTATAGATATATTGTGTTTCAGTTATAAATTCTATTTATAATACATCTGCATTTCCCAAATGCATAGTTTGACCCATGGATCACGTTTATAGGGTGTCTATAAGCTTGGTTCACTTTGTGTTTTGGAGGAGGGTGGTTATGTCTGAGTAAGCCAATTGATTTTTAGGCTGCATAGTGTTAAGCACCATTTTGGAAGCTTAGTCCATGGTGTTGAAGAACTCCAAACCCTTGTTTGGTGATGAGAACATTGGCCAAGCATTATGGAATGGACATAATGGACTGTATTCATATATATTAGTGTCAACCGGCTGAATAAGCGGATTGTTGGCGTCTCTGTCTCCCCAGAGTGTCCCGTGTGTGAACGGTCGTATACGTCACTAGAGGTCACAGCTAACCGGTTTCTGAAAGGTCCGGCAGTGCAGTCAAGCACTCAAGTCAGCAAGGTGAGTCGCAATACAGCCTGCATCTTTTTTTGCTCAAAATCTTGTCCGTGATCCAAGTGCTAAAATAGTGTCGTCTTCTGGTCTTGTGGATCGCGTTCCTCTATAAAGCTGTTTATCCCAGCTAGTCTGTCCTCCTCTTTCATCCTGGCAAATCAGAATAAGTATTAAGTGCATAAATGTTTTTATAAAAAGTAATAAGTGAACAGACAAGGTTGTAATGGTACATAGACGAGCCGAAAAAGAACCATTGAAATTCCGGCTGATATTTCGAAATGGCGGGTGTCTCCCTTTCTTAGTGTGCCGGCTGTGAGGATTTCGCGGTCAGCGGCTGGTGCGTGGAGTGTGGGGAGGCGCTGTGCTCCATCTGTGTGTCAGCCCATCAGAGAGTGAGGGTGACTCGCGACCACACTGTCCTTCACCAGAAACTACCTACAGGTGCGCTTGATGAGGCTACGTAAGCTAATGCTAACTGCGTGTTGCCATCATCCAGTCATCTATAAGCATCACACAGGACAATCCTGATTTATTTATTATGTTGGCTCCGAGGACAGCACTGTTGCCTCACTCCTGTAGGGTTATGGGTTCGAATCCCGCCTCTGCTGCATGTGGAGCT
The DNA here is from genome assembly GCF_048594095.1 of Paramormyrops kingsleyae. Classification (NCBI taxonomy): domain Eukaryota; kingdom Metazoa; phylum Chordata; class Actinopteri; order Osteoglossiformes; family Mormyridae; genus Paramormyrops; species Paramormyrops kingsleyae. Next base: position 5,955,654 of record NC_132805.1, read on the forward strand.
TGCCTGCTTTCCCTGGCTTTCATGTTGGTAGACTGGTTTCTTCTCACAGTCCAAAGAGATGCATTTAGGTTAATCACCAAAGTTTGTGAGTGTATGTGTCCTGTAGTGGACTGGCATCCCATCCAGGGTGTACAGCATTGTACTCAGTGCTGGCTTGGATTGGCTTCAGGGTATCGTACGATCCTGTCCAGGATAAGCTTTTGGAAGATGGTTGGATGGTGATTAGGCAGTGCTTGTAATTAGCTTTGGTTGGTAACACAAACCCAATGCTTCCTCTAATAATATTGATATTTTGTTAACTGTGAATCCACTGTCAATAGAGCCCCATCCATTAGTGTTGGGGTGATTCAGAGCCTGTTTTTGGAAGCACAGAACATTAATCCAATGCAGAGCAAACACACTCTTACACACATCACAAGTTAATATAAACTGAATGTCTTTGCAACAAGTGCGACTATGTAAAGTGTGTGAAATCTCTCTCCTTAGACTCCGTCCCAACAGTGTTTTGCTCCACCCACAAAGAGGAAGTGATGAAGCTCTTCTGCATGTCCTGCAACCAGCTGACTTGTCGGGACTGCCAGCTGACCTATCACAGGAACCACAGGTGGAGGAGGGGCGGGGATCCACGTCTGTACGCCAATGGCGGTCACTCTCAACCAAACTGGTGCTTTTGGCTTCTACCTTATGTTTTTTCATGTTCCTGTCTGTTTCCCTCTGTGTTGCCAGATATCAGTTTCTCCATGAGGCAGTAACGACTCAGAGGGAACAGATTGAGTCCCTGGTAATGAGAGTCAGACAGCAGAGAGAGATGGTGAGCCAGAGTCTCCAGGACTTGGATGGAAGGTACAGAGCATTCACTGCGTGGAGCGTTCACTGCGTGGAGCGTTCACTGTGTGGATTCGAAGGTCTATGCCTCGCTATGCCTTCCCCAAGGTTGGGCCAATTGCTGACCAGTGCTAGAAGCCGACATTTATGAGGTTTTTAAAATAATGTTTAAATGGGTTGTAGTGAAAGGTGAATTTTGGCCAGTGGAGAATTTTCAGCGACCAACTGATATGCAAAAGCTCGGTTGACCTTATTTGGCTGGAAAAGTTCAGGGCAAACGTCAAGTATCAGTGGTTTTCATGATCCGTGGTGAAGCTTTCCCTGTAACTCCCTTGAACTCTGACCCCTCGCATGTCCTGCCTTAGGTTGCAAGACTTGACAGGCCTGAAGTCCAAATTGAAGGACGAGATGCAGGAAGCCCTCGTCCGCATGCGCTACATCCTCATGAAGAGATCTGTGAAGCTCTTCAAAGACGTGGAGGTACCGCATCATGAAGCTCTGTCACGCCGGATCTCCCCCCCCACCCACATTACTCCCCTGTGATGCATCTCTCAGCTGTTTGTACTCAGTGCTGGCTTGGATTGGCTTCAGGGTACCGGATAAGCTCTCCCAGCCGACACTAGGACACATTTAATCTTCAGGGACTGTTTTAGGCTTGTGTGCAAGTTTACGTTTGCTCTGTTCCAACCAGGGCCTCTGTGGGAGTGAGGTGGAGCGAGTGACAGAGAGACAGGCCACACTGAAGAAGCTGAAGGCGAGATTGACTTACGTCCTGGCTTTCACAGACAACGCCCTGGAAACGGGAAACGACATCGCTCTCCTCTCCAACAAGCGACAGGTGAAACCACAGTATGCAGTGCAGGGCCACAGTGATGGGGGTCACCTGACCACAGCGTATTGGTGTCCAGTCAGCACCTCTGATCTCCTCTTTAATTGCAGATTCAGGTAGCGCTGGAGGACATTCTATCCCAGAATTCTTTGCCTGCCACATCTATGATGGATGTGATGTTCCACTGTGACCAGGAAATCTGCAGTCGGATCACTAAGTTTGGTGTGTCATTCACTGTGAGCATGTTGTTCTGTGATATTTTATTTCTAAAATAAATAACTCTTTGTAATAAGACGTGCCCTTTTGTTACTCCTTCAGTATTTCCTGTCAAAGCTGATAACTGTTTCTTGTTAGACACCAATGTCTCTCTAAGTTATTGGCTGTAAACAAGCATATTTCAGACAATGTATTTTTAACGAGTTTTGCCCTATAAGGATCTTTTTTCTGTTATGATTTTTTTTTTCTTTTATCCTCAGGCAAAATTATAACCAAGGAGGTCCCATTTGCCCGTCTTAGCTTCCACTGCCCCCCCAGCAAGGCTCCAGAGCAGACCCTCCACCCCCGCGGCTTCGCCCCCCCCCAGGCGTCCACCCCTTACGCCTCCGTGCTTCCTTTCTCTTCCGCCAATCCCTGCACGATAGCGGCTGCGTCCTTCCCTCCCCCCCCGCCCCCTCCCGCCACCACATCTAGGGCTGCTTTCACCTCCAATCCGTCGTCTGTTCCTCCCAGCTCTGCTCGCAGCACCCAGCCGCCCGTGTCTCAGGTTCCCTCGCCTTCCATCAGGCATCACGCTGCTGCTTCCCAACTACAGAATAGCAAGAAGACCTGGTCTTTCCACAACTATCAGCCTAAAAAGCCCAAACTTGCTTCCGACTTAGCTTCTGCCTCCCTCAATCCCTCTCACTGTTTTGGCTTTGGGCTGCAGCCGCCTGGCTCGTCCCTCTCTGTCCCTCCGTTGACTCTCTCTTCACCCGCGGTGGTCCACCCCGTCACCCCCTCTGTTATTATCGTCTCGGACTCTCCTGCCGCTAACGTCCTGAACGTGAGCTCAGATGTCAAAAAGATGCGCCCCTTCCAACCCTCTGAATCCGTCCACCACCAAACCGCCCCTGAACTGTGGAACATGGGCTTCTCCATCCAGTCTGTTAGGTCCTTGAGTGACAATTCTCCTGGCAAAGATGAGATGTCTTTCAAGAGTCCACCATGTCCCCTGCCTGTGAAAGCTATAGCTGACTCTCCGTGTGAGAGGGCGCCCCCTGCTGGCAGTGGAAGGGAGTCTGGTGTGGACAAACGGACCCAGGCTGCGGAGAACGAGCCTACCTCTACCGTGGCGGAGGCCGAGAGCCTGTTTCTGGTTGATGCAGGGGATGTAGAGGAAAGCGATCAGCGTGAGGATCAATCCCTATGTTCAGAAAAACGCCAGAAGGAAGGCAGCACTTTCAGTCCCAGCAATGTGGAAGGGAACGCACCCGGCGGGCCAGAGCTGTCCAAAGGAAGTCATCCTACCACGGAGCCCCCCCAGAAATCACACGGCAGGAACGCCTGGACCCCGTCTAGCTTTCGGGAATTGCTAGAACGGCCGGTGAACTCCAGTCCGGACAAGACGGCATTCTTAAAACTTCAGCAACCGACCAGTTTGTGGGATTTACTGGTGACAGACAGACAGGCCGCCTCCCAGTCTGGCTCATCAGGCTCCATGAGCAAACATGACGGCTCTGAGGAGACGGGTGACTCGAGGAAAGCGGGCTCATCACGCCCGTCAGAGCTCATGCCGCGTCTGACGCCTGTTTCACTGCAGCAGGATCAGACGGCGGATGGTGACGATGGTGAGGCTGAATTCGTCTTCATCGTTGCCTTTTTTAAAGAAATTATTAGTCATATCACGTTCTATAGTAAATATGATTCTGTGTGCCTCAAGGGGCCAAATATTGCATATCTTTGCAAGGAAAGCCTGCTACTGTACAGTCAATTGTTGCCGTGGCAGCACATTTTAAAATGTCTTCTTGCACGTTTCTGTCATGTTTCTGAATGTCATTGTGGTGGGTTGTCATAGTGAAACGGTGCTTTGCTGCTTGTGCCGTGTGCCTCAGGTTTGTCGGCTATTTCGGCAGCACCGGAAGTCGCAGACGCCCTCAGCAGGTATGCATGTCCTACGCGGCTGTATCTCCTCTCTCAGCAGTTGCCTCTAACCTGCCTTGGCTTTGATGTCGCTGTTTGTTTCTCCAGGACCCAGTTTCCCCTGGTCTCCCTGTGGCGGCTGCCTATCTTCCTCCCCCCCGCCGGTAACCCCCTACCCCAGTTTCGCCTGCTCCCTGGCTCCACCGAGAACAGAGTCCTGCTTCAGGTTACCGATGACGACCAGCAGGTAGGTACACTGACGGCTGGGTAGGTAGTCTCTCCAGCAATCAGGCCCAAAGTTCTTGGCTCTTGTACTTATTACATAGATGCACAAAAATTAACATCACAACCTCTCCTTGCTTTTGAGTGCTTCCTTTGTGTGCTTCACTGCTGTGCCTCCATTGGTCCACCGCTTGACTCCCTCACCCTGAAGTCTTCAGCTGAACTTCAGCTCCACTGTACCTCCTTCTCCGTTTCCTTCTCCAGTTCATATCGATTAACGCCCCCTATATGCAAGGCAGCCCCGACCATCCTGAGACAGAATGTGCCACTTGCCGTACCACGGGGCGACTCTGGCTATGTGCAGAATGTGGGAGGGGCTTTCACAGGGACTGCCACATCCCACCAATCAGCTCCATAGCCTGGTAGGTGGTTGGCACTACCAGTTTCCCCTGGCTGTCTGTCTGTACTGTTGTCTACAAAGGAGATGCTTCCAGTGGCAACAATACAAGATGGTTCCAGACCCTTCTGCTTTTGTTTGATTGCCATTGGCGACCTATTTAACGTCCATGTCTCTGTCTCTCCAGGGGCGAGTGGAAGTGCTTGTTGTGTCAGGACCTTTCTGACAACGAGGACCCGTACAGCACCGAGAGAGAGAGGAGGCCCACATTAAGCCTAGTAGATCAGAAGGTATATGGATGCAAATCCAGATTCCATCTTTCGCAGCTGAATCATTTAATGGGGGAACATTGTCTTTTTTTTCCTCAGTATCTCCTGAATTCTGTGTCTACTTATACTATGTGTAAAAATTCAATTAGATGTATATTCTGTGGAGTCTGAGCTTGCCATCTCATTTTTCTGTATACTTGTATATGGAAGGATCACAATAAAGTTCACTTTGACTTTGATGAGCTTCTGGGTCTGAAGCTCGTTGTCGAAACCCAGATCATTTGTTCAGGCCCATCATGTGGTCTTTCCGGTCTTAAGAAGCATCACTCCACGTGTCTCTCCCTGCTGACAGAAATGCGAGTACCTCTTACTGACCTTGCTGTGCAAGAAAGATGGTGACGTCCTGCAGCGCTCAGCGCAAGTATGTGCCCACGTCTCAGATCCAACAACTGGGGGTCGGATCGCTCTGCAGCATAGCTTCCATGTTGAGGGATGAAGTCCATTTTGCATCACCTGTTGTGAAATTAATCTTTGTCTTTATCTACACAGCTCTCTTCAAACTACATAGACATCTCACTGATTCGCGGACGGCTGCTTCGGAAGCTGTCACCTTCATACCGAACCCCCTCAGAATTTGTCTCTGACGTCTGGGTCCTCTTGGACACCATGTTGGATGTTTCCGAGGTATGAGACCATGGCATGTTTTGCTGTTCTTTCGTGTTCTTCGTACTGTTCCATTTTACCTCTGAGGCACTAGTTATAAGTCAGTAAACCTCTTGCAGATCACTGTCTGCCTCTGGATGTTAATCGAAGCTAATCTTGATATATCCCTCTTAGGAAACCGTCTCTATTGAGAAGCTGCACAGATTTTTCCAGGAAAACCTAAATAAAACGTTCGGTAAGACACTTCACCCCTCCCTCCTGAGGTTCCCTGACAATAAGGCGCCGGAGAGTCAGGTGGGTGCAAAGAGCATGGAGCCGAGTGAGACCCTAAAGAGGACACAGGACATGGCGACGGCCACCCAGGACGTGCCTGAGAAGAAAGGTCGTCAGGATGACGGATGCGAGAGGGAAGACAACTAAATCATTGCTGTGTGTGTGAGTGAGAGAGAGAGAGAGAGAGAACAATTTAATTTACTATAGAATCTGTACCTTTGATGAAGAGGTTTTTCGTTCATATTCCAGGAGAGGAAATGCAATTGCACTGTTGAGAAATCTTAAGCTGTAAATTTGTCCTTTAAAAATTTATGAACTTGATGTATCTAACAAGATGTCTGCTACACATTAAAATTGGCCAGTCAATAATGAATCAACAGCAATTTTATACAAACTGGAAGAGTCTTTTTTGGCTTGGGTGTAGACTTCCTGTGAAATGGTCTTTCCCAACCCGGTCCTCAGGCACTCACAGCAGTCCAGGTTTTTGCTCCCTCCCAGCTCACTGTGGGGACTGTCTGGCAAGGAGCTCAGAGGGAGCAAAAACAAGGACCGATTGTGAGTCTCCAAGGACCAGATTGGGGAAACGCTGTTATAAAGTTAGGAAATGTCATTGATCTATACAAGATGTATTCTAATATTCTAATATTTTGAATGTATCTCAGAAAAAATCCTTTGGTACAAATTACCTCATTTAACCTCAAACACGTGACATTATTTAAGGACGCATAATACAAATGTATCGCATTTTCTGTTTTAGTGTTACTGAAGGTCCAGTCTTGTTCCACTGGGACATAATGCTTGAGTTTGTGTCTCATTATAGACCAAGAATCCTTAATGTTTGTTAATGCAGATACACAAAACATATTCAAGTTTACTGTAAACAGTATTTGTTTTTTCTTTATTCAAAGACTGTTTAAGTAAAGAAAACGTACAAATGTATGGAGCAGGAATATAACATTTACATTGTTCAAATCATGTTCACTGAATCCTATTTAAGTAGTAACTGCAAAAGTATAAATGTAACAAATGAATAGGCTTGATGAATAGTGTTTCCTCTTAAAAGTACCTTAATATCAAAGTTTTTTTCACAGCTGCAGTGTTTTCTAATCTGTGTCCCTAGGCCTGCCAATATAATCATTTACTATGCAACTTTAAGTTTTTATTAAATGGAACAAAGGATCATGCAAGAAAATCATTTTTGTCGTTATTTTAAGATCAATAGATCACATGATGCTACTAAATCAGCATTGTTAATCACATCCAGTTTTTTATATTAATGCAGAAATAGTATTGTAATTGTAAAAATGTTTCAACAGAGCTGCAAATGATTAAAATATTTGGTCACATACATAAACTATTTGTATGTATTGAGTCTAAGAATTAAGCTCCAGTATTTAAAGATATGCATTTTTAGAGATATATATAATTGTGCCAAAACATGGTCAACTATTGAATAAAAAGTCAGGTTTAGTGACAGTCTACAGCACTGACTGTATTCCCTGCCATGGCAGTATATGCAGGTGAATCTGGGATTAAGCAATATGTTGGCAATAAATTCTTCCTTGTATCAGTTTAAGACAATGTTTGATATGAAATATGACTTGTTGGTAAGTAATGTGTAGGATGAGCTGGGGATTTACCAGTGGTGTCAGATTGTTATGTTTACTAAGGTTTGATAACCTGTATTACTTTTCTTATTAAGTACATAAAAGATCATGTTAATGTTGAGCAAATCTACATTACGTTCAAAGATTATGTGTACTGCCACTGTCATTCAGATCTGTTTCCTCAAATTTAGCAGTTTTGGTACAATCAGACATTGGAATAACTGTATAACTGCATTGTAAATAAAATATCTATCACAATGTTTTAAACAATGCTGTGAATTTTGTGAAAGTAAATCATTAAGTTATTACACCATTGTTTCAATGGTATGCCTACAACGTCCTCTCTGCAGATCATTTGTAAACGAGCATAGAAAATCACATCCACACGATGGCGCCGTTTTGTGACTTCGATTGCTACATGTCGCTAAACCGTAATAGAAATAATTCCTCTAAAGTCTAAACCAGGGTTATCGAGACGCCACTGAATGTTCCTGAGAAGCAGGCAACGATCTTTTATTCTTATGTTAAAATTGCAGCCGCCTTCTGGCATCCACCCAGCCGTCCATTTTCGTGCAAGGTAAATAGTAAAAAAAAACTGGGATGCTTCTGTTTGCACTGCCCCCAGATTGATATTTCTACCGACAAACCTCCCCGCACAGTAAAAGAAAAAATATATTGCCCCCAACATTTTATAATGTAATGAAAGCATGTCTTCAATTCAGTCCCATTTCCAATATCAATCGTCGGTCTAAGAGCGAACTGGTTCATTTCCTTTCTTCTAGACTTTATATTCCTGTTCAGGTGATACCAGTTTTATTATCTGCTAATTAAAATATTCAAATGCCCTTTAGTTTTTGTGTTCTGGTAGATGAAACACAATGCGCTAATTTAATTCCAGCAGAGAAATAATAAAAAAAATAAAAATAAAAAAAACTGACTAAAAGTACGTACAAGTTGGACTGTTTTGTGTGTAAAGGGTGAATTACAAATGTTTCTGTTAGTGATCGTCTTTCCCAAAAACGATGTCCAGACAGTGCTCGTGTTGCCTGCTAAACGCCAATAAATTTCATTTTTCCTCAGTTACATATAAATATCGAAATACTAAGCCTATGTAATTATACCGGTATACAGCCCAGCTGTCCTATATCTTGTGAAACGTCAAATTAAAAAAATACCCGGAATGTCAATGAAAATAACAACAACCCGAATGACTTGAGTTACCCCACGTAGGTGGTTAATAATACAATGTGTTCCATTCTACCACCTCGGCTATTATTTTTTTTAATACCGAATCTAATATTACTGTCATCTGATTGGTTCTTCATATGATCAACCTCGTTTGGGGTCCCGCCTACAATGTATATAAACCAGCGTCGGCTCATCACACCTTACACTACAGCGTTTGAATCGGAAAGGAGGAAACATCGTACCAATGGTTGTTCAAGTAAAACCCAGCTCCAATAACAGCAAAACGATGGATAGCAACCAACAAAAAACGGAAGCGAATATTTTGCTACTTGGTGCTGAAAACGTCGGGAAATCAGGTAAGCTTTGTGAATTTGCCTTTACAACGGATGCTTTGAGTAGCATACGTGTATAAATTTAAGTGGATGCTGAGGTCCTGTTTACAAACACATGTGCGCCTGTTTGATTGTGCGATGTCGCTTCTCCCGCAGCACTGACCGTGCGATTCCTCACCAGGAGATTCATTGGCGAATACGGCGATATAGGTAAGCAAAAGTCCAACATGGGAAATCCAACTTAATAATACCGACTCTATCGCGCAGAATAACTGCCATTTGCCATACGTTGATCCTCCGTTTGATTTCTTTCCAGAGTCCATATACAGTCACAGTGACAAAATAGATGGACGGGAAATTTCATTCAACATCTGGGACTCGCTGTACCCACAGGTAAGTCACGCGTAAAACATTATGGACTGAGTCTGTTGTGCATGTGTGCTTTTTCACATTGCAGTGGCATTGCTTAAGAGTTTCGACATGAAATTAAATGTTTTGCCCTTTCCCTTCGCCCAGGACTCTGAAACCGCTGAATCCGTGACCGAAAAGCAACTTCATTGGTCCGATGGTGTCATACTGGTTTATAGCATCTGCGACCGATCCAGCTTCGAAGTGGTGCGGCAACAGGTGCAGCTTATTCGGCAGTCGAAGAAAGGCTCCGGCGGCGCACCCATCATCATCGTGGGCAACAAGCGCGACCTGCAGCACCAGCGCGCCGTCTCCGGCGAAGAGGGCCGGCTGCTGGCCATGTCCACCGACTGCAGCTTCTTCGAGACCTCGGCCGCCGAGAACTACCACGGCGTGCTGCTGGTGTTTCACGAACTGCTTGAGCTTATACGGGACGCCAGGGCTCTTAAGAAAGGAACTGTGGGGATTAAAGGCATCGTGAGAAGCGTGTCTGCGGTCTTCGGAAGGAGGCGCGCCGAGTAGGGAATGATAGTGGAGAAGACGATCTAGCAATAAACCCTAGCAGAGCAGTTTTGAATATACGGGCGACAAACGTCAAGGGGACAGGCAGACTGACGGGCGGTAGTCGCTGCGTCCTAACCTGGGTGAAACCTGTTCATCCATGGGTCGCCGTGCGGATGAACATGCGGCTCGATTCACTGGTGCTGGAGCCGGAGTCCCGATCGCGGACAGCCGCAGAAGAATTTCTGGGTTATATATCGGGGAAATAAACTCACCATATCGGCCTATTATATCGACATTCCGGCCAGATCAGTATCACTGACTACTGACGGTTTAGGAACAACTTAAATGTGCAGGTGCATATCGTAAACAATTCGAAAGGATTCAGGAATCTTTATATAAAGTGGGGTGGGGGGAGAATTTCCTGAGTATATTGTAGTACTTTAAGGGGGAGTGGATCTGAGTGTACCTTTTCTGGATTCCAGCAAAATAAGTATTTGAGCATGGGAGGGAATGGACAAGATCTCAGCATGAAGGCATAAAATGACTGCCAGGATGGAAATTAGATTAACATTGTACTTGCACATTATACTGTGCACAGAATGTCACATGAGCCTCTCCGTCGACAGTGTGTAAGTTAGGATCAAAGGAATCCTTAAAGTAATGTTTAAAGGGGTTGACAATGGCTACACTGGGTGTGATTGTTGTCAGAGATGCCTGGCAAGTAACTGTACTAAGCTGATTTTAAGCTGTAATCTGTGGAAAATGTAAACCTTAATAGGCTGTGGTCCCAGGTGCTGCTGGAGCAGAGACTGTACCTTTTTTTTTTTTTTTTTTTAAAATGGTCACACCTCTCCTATGAGACCGAAGGGCCATGACCTGCAGAGTGTAATGTTAATGGATAGAGGAAAAGTGCAGTGTTACTCTGTGAAAGTTTTATATTAGCGGAAATCTAGATTTGAATGCTTTGTTTTTCTAATAAAAACTTTTGAGTGTCATTTTGATTGTTTTTATTTAAACAGCACAATCTTACAAAGTGTAATTCTCATCACTGTGTATCAAGTACAGGGACACTTGGAGCCTATTCCACGTAGCACAGGGTAACAGGGGGGACATGCGCACACACACACTCATATATATAGTGTGCAACTTAGGGATGTCGTTTGCTCAGCTGTGGGCAGATACCCATGCAAACACAAGAGGGGTAGGCAAATTTTACTCAAAGGGCACCAAGGACAGGATTCGAACCCCTAACACCGGGGGTCCCTTCCAGGGTGCTTCCTTATGATGCCCACACAGTGCTACCCACCGAGGCCATTCAGACGAACTGACATGCCAAAATTTAAGAATTTATGATTTTTACTAAAGGAACGTTCCATGGAATTTAGTTCAATGCATTGATATGTTATACTAATAGTATTATGTAACGAGTAGCAAAAACATTAAAAGCACCTGCCTGATATTGTGCAGGTCGCCCTCGTGCTGCCTCAACAGCTCTGACCCGTTGAGGCATGGACTCCGCAAGACCTTTGCAGGTGTCCTGTGGTATCTGGCACCAATATGTTAGCAGAAGATCCTTTAATTCCTGTAAGTTATGAGATGGGGCCTCAATGGATCAGGCTTGTTTGTCCAGCACATCCCACAGATGCTGGATCAGATTGAGATCAGGGGATTGTGGGAATTGCCAAGCACCTTGAACTCTTTCTCATGACCCCCAGACCATCCCTGACAACATTTGCAATGTGGCTGGGTGCATTATCCTGCTGAAAGAGGCCACTGCCATCGGGGAATACCGTTGCCATGAAGGGAGTTTAGATTGGTTGTATATATCAAAGTAACATCCATGTGGATGCCAGGACCCAGGGTTACCCAGCAGAACATCGCCCAGAGCCTCACCCCGCCTCCGCTGGCTTGCCTTCTTCCCATAGTGCATCCTGGCACCATCTCTTGCTCAGGTAAATAACACACACCCACCCAGCCATCTGTGATGACCGGCGTGCGGGCGAGCGGGGAAGCAGGCGAGAGAGCCGTAAATGCGATCAAGCAGGGTTTATTTAAGGCAGACAGCACAAAGGGGAGCACACGGCAAACCACGTTTACGACAGACCTGGGGAAACAGACTTGAACACGGGCTGAAATACTCAAGACAAGCCGAAATAACAGGAGACAGGTGATCACAATCGGGGTAGCATGCGTAGGTAATGAGGGGGCGTCGTACACATGAGGATTGTAGGAGCAGGTCATGACACCATCTACCTGCTGTAACAGAAAACCTGATTCACCCGAACAGGCCGCTTTCTTCCTTTGCTCCCTGGTCCAGTTCTGATGCTCGCATGTCCACTGTCACATGTCTGACCGGTCTGCAGCCACACAGCCCCATATGCAGCGAGCTGCGATGCATTGTGTGCTCTGACACCTTTCCATCAAAGCCAGCATTAACTTTTTCAGCAATTTGTGCTACAGTAGCTCTCCTGTGGGACTGGACCAGACAGATCAGCCTTTGCCCCCCGTGAGCCTTGAGCGCCCACAACTGCATTGGCAGTTCATTAGTTGCCCTTCTGTCACGTTGCACGGGGCACAGACCGGAGACACAGGAGCAGAAGTCGAGGGAACATGGGATTTATTTCGGGGGTAACACGCTCAAGAGAAAACAACGACGTTAATGACGTCACAACACTAATGACTGGACTAACTAAAGGCTTACAGACACAGAACTAATGAGACACAATGAGAAACATATATATCACTGATTGGTTTAAGTGAGATCTAATTTAAAAAAAGTCATTGACTTTGTACAATAATCTCTCCACAAGACCTTAACGTTAAATTATGCCGGATAAAATATTCAAGAAAAAACAAGGAACAGTTAGTACAAGGAGTCAGATCCAAGCATAATAATCTTTATGTCATTGATCCATGCACACTACAGCCAGTCTTTGGCTGTCAAAGAAAATTATGTTTATGGTGGTGTAGAAACTGCGATTTCTGACAAATGATGTTACCTTCGCCATTTCAAAATCTCTCTGTAACCATCCAATATACCCATATACTTATTGACTGAACCACAAGCACACCATGCTTGGCTAATCAATACCCAACCAAGTTATTTAAGTTGATGTTTGGGAAGCAGTGTTCTTCTAGATATCCAACTAGACACTAGTAACTTTCAGGAAAACAGAAGAAATTCTTGTTACTTTTTATTGTGTAAGTTCATTTGTATATATTCTAATATCAGAATGTGTTTCTTAACAAATACACAGTTAATACTCAGCTGAATAGCTCTGAATGTTTCATTTAACAGCCTGTGACTTTTACACACACACGTTTGCTATCTCCCAAACTAGATATGTGTTCCCTCTTTTCATACAGAACATATCTGTTCCATTTCTTCTATTTTTCCCATAACCTCTCCCCAGTTAAATCTGTATACACATTGTTCCCTGTACACAGAGAGCCATCTCCAGCCAATTAACTTTCACTGTTTATCTATTCCCTTTGATCCTTGTACAATACAATGTCACATATGCCAATAATGTTGTCACTCTAATGATGGGATCCCAAACGTCAACCAATCGAAGCGTGCCTTACGCCTGTCAGCGCTGTGAGTCACCCCCAGAGAGCCCGGTGTCTCCCACGCGCCTACATCAGCCCACGTCTCAGCCAATCAGAGAGAGAGAGCCCCTTGTTATACGGATGATGCGTCATTCTTCCACGGCCCAGCGCCTCCCCCTTGCGTGGGGGCTGCTGTGGGTGGTTGTTTCTTTGCATTCTGGGTTCTAGTCGTTAACTGCAGGGAATACATACAACCTTTAATAAGTCCTTCATTCAACACCAGGAATAAACGAAGTTCATAAATATTAAGCATTTTTTGAAAACACCTGGAACAGCTGCTGTCTTTTGCATCGGGAGGGGGGCAGGTGGGGGCGGCGGGCGAGATGGAGGGCCTTTCGTCATGAACCTCCGACCCACAGTAAATCAGCTCATCAGCAATGTGTAGGGGATCTGATTAGCCGTCAGGGATTTCACTGCCGACACAGGTCTGTTCTCACCATTACTGCGCTGACGATTGTGGGGGACATTAAAGGCTCCCGTGCAATCTGGCGCGAAGCCTCCTAAAATGGGCAAAAGGAAGCGTTGCCATGGAAAAGACAGGAAGTGTTGCTAGGTGCAGTGGTAAGATGACGGGCTGAATCCTGCCATGCAAACACCACAGGTATTTAAGAATCTAAATTCCACTGGATGTTCTCCTCACGTCATGCAGGCTTCTACCCATATACACCTGCAGTTAGGCTAATTGCAGTGAATCATCCATAGTGTGTGTGCACTGTGCAATAGACTGGCATCTTGTCAAGGGTGCCCCCCTCCTTTGTGCCCTCTGCTAACTCTGATAGGCTGCGCCCCCCCCCCCCCCAGTGACCCTGACCACATCTCGTCACATGGTGGATATTGCCACTGTCCTTGCGCATAAACCGGAAAAAAGCCCATCTCTGAAAATCATTCAACTTGTGTTTTCTTCAAATGCGTTTGCACTGGTCACCTATGACATCCATGACGTCTATAAAGCACAGAGTTGGGCTTGTTTGGCAGCCAGCTCTCATTATAATTAGTGAATGACAGAGGCGGAGAGCAGAGGCGTAAAACTTAGTCATATGTATGTTCCACAAGAGGGTTTGCTGATTCTTCACAGTGTGGACTTGGGGCTGAGGTGCTCAAAGACTCTCTGGCTTTGGGTAGCATTATGGGTGACTGTCCCTCCAGGTTTTGGAAGAGATGGGTGAGGTTGTGTGGCGACGTTGGCATGGGCATTAAGGGCCCCATCCACCTTGGAAGCCTTTTGAGATAAGGGTGCAGCCAGAGCCTGTAGAGGCGGAGCAGCTGTCAGATAGACCATCCTGCTTTATGAATGTCTCAGGCTGGTGCTCCAAAGGTGGCAATATCCAGAAAAGCGTTTCTCAAACCAGTCTTCGGGGAGCCCCGGATGGTCCATGTTTTTGCTCCCTCCCAACTACCAGGGAATTGGGAGGGAGCAAAAATGTGGATGGTCTGGTGGTCCCCTAGGACTGGTTTGAGAGACACTGAGGTAGAAGACGCAAGACAGAATATGGAAGTTGGCCAGAGGGCGTAGGGTGGAGATGGGCCATTAGACAGCAAAACTACAAGCATTAGGGTGGAAAGATGGAAAAGAGTAAAGTGGGTGGGTGGCATGGTCGTCTTATATCTCTGGAGGCCGAGGTTTGACTCCCCACTGCGTTTGCGGGGTTTACGTTCCCCAGTTTCCCCCACAGTCCAAAAACACGCCACAGTGGATTGGCGTTATCATATTGTGAATGGTGTGTGTTTGCCCTGTCCTGACTGGTATTTTCAAGATGGGCTTTAAACCCCTATAACCCTGTATAAGACAAGCGATATGGCAAATGAAGAAGAAAAATTAGAGTACCACAACATTTTGACTCTATAAAAACAGTGATTACTGTCAAAATACCGGAAATGGCTCATTTTGACAGTTTGCTGCTTCTTCATATTTAAAAGAGCCATGATCCGTAAAAAGACCCACTCTTGCTTAAATAAAATGAGCACAAAAAATAAATAGTTTTCTTGAGTCCAACAGTGTCAGCAGCTGGGCACAATCATAACGCTGCAGAGCATCGTACAGGTTTTCACCCCAGGGAGGGGGAAGAGAGGATATAATGTTCTCCACAGCAGAAGCCCGAGGGGGTTATTGTGGGGACACCGTGCACTTACTGACGTAGCTTGACATTCGGCTGCTGGTGTGGAAATACAGACACACGGAGTCGGTAATGAGGAGTAACTAATGACGGCCGCTTCAGCCTGCTAATTTACTCACGGCTCTTTCGCATGGAGATGTCAAACATTTATAAAGCGAGCGTGAAATGAAGCCAAGCTGGCAGTCATTCATCAGACCTTTGGCTGCACGGGTCGGCCTTTCACGGCCAGAAGGTGTTAATTCAACTACAAATGTCCAATAATAAATGAGGGCGGCGTGTTTGGAGAAACCTGATGGACAAATGTCATCTATAATATTACCATAAACAGCAGACAAACAGTAGACGAAAAATGGATTAAATGAGACAAAATGAAAGTGAAAAGAACACATGGATGACACAGAAGCATAAAGTTAATTATTGGTGTCACAACTGCAGACATATTATTATTATAATTATTAGGTGGCAGTATGTCGACTCCTGGCAACCACAGAATCAACATTTTTATCAAGCGTCCTGCCTTTTGTCTGGGTTTTCCAGTCTCCCAATAGCAGTAAACAAAACATTACAAATTATGAATAAATTATAAATGCAAATGACGCATTACATTCATTTCTGGCTGCATTCCCTGGAATGGGGGGGTGGGGGGGGGGGCATGCACTGGTGGTGCTGGATCCCTATTCTTTCTGTTAATAATTGCGTTACCCTTTTCCCATATTGGAACACATCAATGACTAATTCACTGATGAGTAAACAGAAAAACAGCTGGTTTCATGCAGTTCAACTGGACTCAAGTCAAGCCTGCGACTACAGCTCATTGATGACGACATCGTAGAAACCGGCTGTCTGACAATCATTTTCCAGCTCCCACCACCTTGGGCTTTTAGCTGCAGAGCCACGGACCCAGCCAGCACTGGTCATCAAGAACACGAAAACACTGACGGCTTTGGTCTTTGGTGGCCCAAAATGTCCGTTATACCATATATATGAGATCCTTGCAGAGGTTGCTGCGTAGATTCCCATGACAACGCAAGAAAGTTCATGTGCAGTACCTGGTCAGAGCCCAGCTCATAAGCATGCATTTAACGCGTGACTGAAACCATGGCAACGCAGCATCTGAGAAGACAAAACAGCAGCAGGTTCCTGAAGGACTTTGGAAGAGAGCCCAGGACCCCCAGCGCAGCTCCCAGGAGGTCGTGCGGGTGGATGATTACACTCCCTGCCCCTAGGTGACCACGCCTCCGCTGAGGCCATCAGCGGCAACACCACATACCATGCAGAAGCTCACACCTGTGAAACACAAAATGTCAAAACATTAAGCTTTTAATGGTCTTAACAACCGATCATTATTCAAACAAACGCATGTCTTCTGGCTAATGCTAAAGCATAATGCTCTGCAGTGTTGGATCTGCCCCATTCCTTTTGCCCAGCAGTGTACTGACACACACATAGGTTCATAATGCGAGTTTACACACCACACACTTCACCCCATGCGCCTGGCCTTCTAGAAAATTCACTGAAAATGCAGGCAGAGGGCTGAAGCAGAACCTACATATCACATTATCTATACAACACAGGAGTGGGAGTAGCAGGAATGCTAAGTCATAATTACGTTGCCTAGAAAACAGACCTATTCCCTGCTCTAATCTACTGATGGACACTGACAAAGACCCGGACCATCAAAGAACCGGTCTGTCTGCTCCAGGCACCCAAACCTCTCCTTACACCCTAACATACAGAGATTGTTCTATCATTTGCATTTTCTTGCTTAGCCGTCGCACTAAATTAAACTAATGATACAAGTGGATATTTTGCTGGAGTAGCCCAGGTCATGAGTGCATGTGGTAAATCAATACAGCACCTGTGCTCTTGTGATGGTAGCAACAATTCTGTGCTACACTAGTTATAACTAGTTATGCCTCTTAAGTAAGAGAATTCGTTGTTCTGGAAGCAATACATGAACCTGGTCATCCAGGTGAGAGAGCTGGACTGAACCTTCCTGACCTCTCTGCCACTGCTGGGGACCGGCATCATACACCCTTAACACGGCGTTAACAGCCCCCACAGCGATACACTACTACTGTTCTTTCACACCCCAACACAGCGCGCACTATTCAACAAATAAAGCACTGTAACAAAATCTCTCCCGATGGCTTCCATCTCCCCTAAGTCTTCATTCTTGGTACGCTTTTAGCCACTAAATAATTCTGTCAGTCCTGACAGGCTAATGATTAATTTAAAGATTTTGTGAGAAACCGAGATCATGAATATCTTCATCATAATGAAGTTATAATGATAGATGAATGCAAAGGTGAGACATAATTTTATAGGAAGAAATCCAAGGAGTCGACACGCCTCCTCACAGGAGAGAAACATTAACGGCGGAGTTAACTAAAAAGTGCTGAGTTCATTTTCCTGAATAGCGGAATTTCACATGGGGGGCAGCGGGGCCGAACTGACGGCCTCGTGCCTGAGCAGACAGCCCCCACCGCTGTGCTGTAGGAAGGCCACCTGAAGGCCTCGCATTCCTGTCATAGCAGGCATCGTGCCCTGCGTCTGCCAGGACCAGCACAGAGGGCTCCTGTAACCCCCCTGCGCACCTGGGCCTTGGTGCCCCCATCGTAGTCATGGGGTAGCCTGGCCCGGGGGCTGCACCTGCTGGGGCCAAGCTGCGCCTCAATTAAATACCAGCGGAGCCCTGCGTGTGACATTCTGCCCTTCTGCAAGCGACGAATGACTGCCTTTATTGGTCTGCCTGTCTAAGTAGGCATCCTTTGCTTTCTGTAAGCGTCAACTGGCCCAGATGGAGGACAAAAGGGTGAAAGATGACTAATTTTTACTTTGAAAAATAATGTTTTAGGGGTAACAAATACTGCTAACTTACATTCACTGTCTTAAGTTATTGCTTTATTAGAAATCACTGTACAGGTTCTGATTACCTTTGCAGGGACAGATTTTATCACTGTAAATTTCACATATATGCTAAACATTCATGAGGAGTAAGATACTGATATCACACATACAGCATGAATCTGTGACATGCTACTTCTATATCTCTCATTTTTATGTATACAGTCTCATCATGGTGGGAGTCATAACACAAAAAAAATATTTGGTACAATACTTAAAACAATTTTGAAATGTAATCGTTTGTAATGTTTTGGAGTCAAACTCTGTTGTCAAGGTGAGTACAGTATTTAACGAAAAAGCATGTTTGTGGAATATGCTAACTACTGCAGGGCATGATGGGTACAATATTTGGAGGCTACTTAGATTTCATCAACTGCAACTGCTGCAACTGGCGTAGGCAGGTCTTAAGTGTGAATTTGGAAAGGGGGGGGGTGGCATGGTCCATTTTTGCCCCAGGGCCCGGTGTATAGTTGTTCCACCATAGTACCTGGACATTCATTGGAAGCTCAGCCCAGTTGCACTCATGTCTAGTTGATTCTTTAGACTGCAGGTATTTGTAATGTGCTATTTGCCTCACGTGCATGTCGCTTTGGACAGAAGCGTCTGCTGAATTTGTAAATGTAAATGAAATTGTCAACGTAATATGATTCACTCATGTGGTCGAGTAATTGACCAGGTGGCCAGAGCGACAACTTCCTGGTCGTTTCACACACTATCAAGTGTATAGCAGGCTTCTATCCCAACATAAGCCAGCAAGTACACACAACAGCTGCTACTGAGAGCTTAAGCCCAAAGGCACGCGTGTCTGGAAAGGCTTCCAATCCATGTTATAGATGAAATATTGTTAATCAGCAGCTGCATCAGGATCTGGCTGAGCTCCCACAGGTCATTCAACACCACGCTCAGGCTTGTCCGGACCTGGGCCCCCGGGACAGTCAAAGCCCGGCTCACCGGGCCCAGCTTCAGCAGCTCACGGGTCAGCACTGCGAGATGGGTCAGCACTAGGGTCCCCAGGTCATGCAGCTGGTGCACGTGGGTAATGTAGAAGACCAGCAGTCTGTGGAAAAGTGCCAAAGCAGACTTCACTGGGCAGGTCAGAACCACCAGAAATGAGATGGGAGAGAACAGGAGGAAAGATGACGGCTGATAGACCAGGAGGTCTTCATGAAGCTGTCGATCTCAGCCAGCCAGGTGTATTTATTAATAGTGGACAGGCTCTTTCTTGCATTTTTTTCCATCGTTTTAATTAATTGAATTGTATTCTGTACTTGCACCTGTCCTATAGTCTGAATCGTTAATTATCCTACAGGGATGATTGAAGTTAACGAAGCTAGCAGAGGGAGGGGCCACATTCATAGCCATGCAGTCCCCAATAATGGATTTCCCTCTCTCTCTCTCTCTCTCTCTCTCTCTCTCTCTCTCTTTCTCTCTCTCTCTCTCTCTCTCTCTCTCTTTCTCTCTCTCTCTCTCTCCTGCTGAAAATAAATCTACATGCTGCTCTGGGTGTTTGTAATTACGTACCACAGCCAAACACAACACTCAGTTCCCATGCCCTGCTGTAGGACATGATGTTTTGCATTTCTCCTGACTCCCATGGTTAATCCAGGTCAGATGCAAGCACGCTGTAACAAAAACTGACAGTAAGCCAGTCCCTAAACCCTCAAAGATCACGAGCAGATGATCTTAATATGGACACTAGGGGAGACACTGTGATGTCTGTTTTGTGTTGTATTTGGCATCTTTAAAAATCCCCATTAATGGGTGTAGATTTAAACTGAAGCAGGTCTACAGTGGAGGTTAGGGATGCTTCTCGCTGGTCACAGGAACCTAGTCATCGTCACACATTGTCCTCCAGATAACCACACAAAAGCCAAGGTTGCCCCGGTGCTCGTGAGAATGGTTGGTGACGTCAGCCTCACGCAGATTCTCAAACACCAAGTCATGTTGTAGCTACATCAGAAGGTTCTGCCTCTCTGTGAGTCTAACTTTTTCAGCTGGCTGCCCTAGTATAGGTCAACGTATTTGGCATCAGAAATGTGACTTTATCGCACCAATCGACAAAACCAAATAGCAAGTTTATGGTCTAGTGAATTTGTGCTTCAAAATCTCCTGCCCTCTAATGGGCAGCAAGCGATGATGTCATGGAATCTCACTGGCTGCCATGGCAACCTCAAGGCAAGAATGTCACTGAGTTTCTTTGGATGAAACTCCAATGCAAATGTAAAATATGACGCCTGACTTGCAAAGGCAAAGTCAAAACAAGCAGCTATCACAGGCCATATGGCAGCTATGTGTTTTTTGTCAGGCTTCCTCGCCTAGACGTACACACACACAAGGTCAACACCGTAAATATAATGATGTTCCTTAATCTGCACCCCCTCCTGATTCTAAGGAAACGGGTCGTCACCAGGATCAGCACCAGGTACATCAGATCCTAAGACTCTTGTGATTTTAAAAGGGGCAAATTTAGGGGCTGGACCATGAGGTCACTGGCCCCAGCTGAAAGCTGATTGGCTCCCAGAGTACCCCCTCCCCTGTCACTCACCGATTCAAAAAATACCATTGATTAGCCCTTCTGTATAAATGACGGCCCCTCTGACGCTGCCCGTTTTTCAAAAAATCCCACAATCACCCCCGGTTTTTGATCATGCCCCATTTGTGTCCGCAGTTGACTTACGGAGCGGTTGACCCCTCTGGGGGGTGGTTGCCTTCTGCAGCTCCCATCACAGGAGACAGTGGACCCCAGTTTGGCCGACACCCGACGGGCATCACAGGTTGCCCACAAGGGCACATAAGGGCACAGTGGTTACCGGGATCTTCCTTTTTCTATAACTACAGTGCCACCTGAAAGTTTGTTGAAACCTTTGTTGAATGAAGGAAGCCCTTAAGACAAATTACTTTCCAAGGGAGCACAAAGAAACACCAGTTTAAGAAGTTAATTCTGCATGCATAACATTATATACCGATATTGATAAAAAGCATTAAACAGGTCATTTCCACTGAAAAGAATTTTCTCTTACTTTCAGAAGTAATCACCTCTTGAAAATTCACATGAGCCAACAAGCCACCCAATGGAATAGCTGCTATATCCTTCTTACTCACTCAATCATAATTCCTTCTCATTTCTGTATGCACAAGTCCACCCCTGTGGTGATGGATCCATTCGGAGTGACTGCTAACTCTCGGTGTGCGAGTGCTCCACAGGGATTCTGGGAGGTGTTAGGATGAACAAGCTGGTAATGGCCGCCATGATTCATTTAATGATTCAACCGCCTAGATGGAGAGATAGAAAGGCTTAATCGAAAGGACCCAGGTCTGTGTGGGGTTTCAGGACAGACATTTTACGGCGATGAGAGTGATAATGGAAAATGATTTATTTAGAAATGACAGACCCATTTACTCTAAGTTACCATGGATATAGACGAGGTGATTCATATATTTAGCTCTTTGAAGCCATTACAATGAATCGTTACACATTTTGCACGTTGTGCTGCATGGGAATTCTTGTGTGAAGGGTGGACCGTTCTGTGGCTTGGAATAATACCAAAAATGGGTGAAAGAAGAAGTAAGCTGTGTCAGATGAAGGCAGTAACAGAATCTGGGCTATTTCATGGCATTGACTGACGGTAGAAGCCAACTCGGAATAACCAAAAGCTCAGTACTCCCTGCTATTGCCGAACTTCTTTCTCAAAATCACATGACCTTACGAGTGTAGCTTCCCATGTAACTGCCATGAAGAGCAATGCTGTCAGTCCACACAGACTAAACAAACGCGGTCAGATGATTCAGAAGTTCATTCCTGGGTAGCGAGGGGACTATCAAGGCAGACTACCACAGATCAGTTAAGGTATCTGTAGATCTTGGGTGTTTGTGTTGGCTCCATTTACTCTACTGCTACTCAGAGCAGCAGCCTCACATTGAAAAAACAGTTTCTTCATGACTGAGTAGTTTGACAGCAGACGAGGACTGAAGCACAGGACTGGCTGATTTCATTAGCACCCTCTTGATACCTCTCTCTCAAATGAGCCAGACTGCTAATCCGGGGCAGTGGAACCTTTTCTCCCATGCAGTCTCTCTCTAACACATACAATGAACTTGTCTTATACTCTCAAAACAATCAGTTACCGGTATGTAGAGGCACTTGCCCAAGTCTCGCCCCTCCACCCAAAACATCTGCAATCACCCTATGCTCCACCCAGGTATATGATAGCAGCATTGTGAGTAGAACATGTTGAAGGCTGTTATGGCAACACCAGCAGCAAAAGTGGACCTTAAGGGCCTCAGACTCTGATAATAGAGGCCGATGACAGAGAAGCGAAAACAAACAAACCTCACGGCCCTAATGATCATTTGTTGGCTATTGATGCCACCTGCCCTCTTCCAGCTCTCAGACCTTCCTCGGCCGGGGGGCCGCACCTGCTGGGGCCAGGCGGCCTGAGCTGCGGACCAGACGAGGACAACCTGCTCCTTCACTGGTATTGGTCTCTGTGGACGTTGTCATAGGACGATTTTACTATCGTCATGTTCAGTTCAGAGAAGGACAAAACGAACCAGCTCTGTCTGCCCGCCTTTCACACAAGGATATAATTAAAAAGATCCATCTTCTAACCACTTATCCAGAACAGACCTGGGGTGGGGGGAAGGGGGGGGGTGCACCCAGGACGCCATGCCAGTCCACACACACCGAGCAGGGACAGCGTTCAAACACCCACCCCTGCAGACGTGAGGTGATGGTTACCCACTGAGCCACCTTATACATACAATAGACTGATAATACGCTTAAGTAACTCAGCTCTGAATATAAGGTATAAACATATTTATTTCAATACAAAAAGTAAAACTACTTGAGAAGTTCTCGTTTTTCCTTCCATTGATGCTTCCCATCCGTTGACCTTCCAGCTGCATATCCAGTTCAGGGTCTGGATGTGGGGACCAATAGTCTGTATCAGGGAGCATAAGGAGAAGGCCAAGGACCACACTAGCTGACATGTTAGTCCATTGCAGGTCAGCCTCTGTTAAGCTTAGCTAAAAATTGCTGTTCATATCATATAACCACTGATCTAGGGCAGGGTTATGAGGGTGCTTCCTATACACAAACCAAATCGACTGCATCTTAGATAATTTAGGTTTGTAATGTTGCAGTGGTGCAGCTGGAATCTTCTGGTCTGTACCTATCAGATCTCACCCAGCACTCAGCTCATTATCCACAGTGAAAACAAAGCTCCAGCTCTTATCTCACTGCACACGTACGCCGCTCAGGACCCGGGTCTTAGCCTCCTGACCTCCTCCTCCTCTGCTCTCCCGCTACACTGACCTCAGCTGCCACGGTGCCGGCATGTTCCCCGGAGTCTCCTATCTGGGCACGTTTCCTCCAGAGCTCCAGCTCCCCTTATCCCTCTATCTGTGCCTAACCCAGGCCGCAGCTGAGGGGCCGCTCACGTAGGCCCCTGTCCCATGGGGGCCCGTCCCAACCAGGGCTGCCCTATCAGGCCAGACAATCGCACATTCTTCCACCTTCTAAAAACAGGCCACAGAGCAGATGTTTTGCTTCCGTGGTTCAGCCCCTAAATAATCCTTTACGGCCATTTTTTTGTGACAGCAAGCGCAAATAAAATCTTCTCAGCTGAGAACTGTTCAAACCCCAGTGCCAGAACCCTTCATTCTTGAATTTTACTGTTAGAGCCATGATTTCTCCCCATTAATCCTATTTATAGAAAATCTCTTTATTTATTTTTATTTGCCACATGCATGAATGCAGTGATACACCAGCAGTGAGATGAATTTCTAAAAACAAGGTAGAAGGATAGCAAAATAAGAAGTAAATAAGTACTAAATATATAGAATATAAAAAATTAAATATAAAGCAAATGTAAAAAATATAAAATATATTACATAAATAAAATATATATGAAAAATATTTTTAACATATAAAGATTGATAAGTAAATATTGCAGAAAAAACATTTAATGTGTAGGTTGCAGTTATAGCTTATTTTAATTGGTATATTAAGCTCCTCCTCGGCTTCTCGGTTCGGGCCATGAGGCTCTGGAAGCGCCTGGCTGAGTGCAGCCACTGGGACAGTGCATGACACTGCTGAGTGTCTCTGATCATACTTGATGCCCTGGGCCTACATCTCTGAATGTAGATATGCTGCAAGGTGGGTAGTTTCGTCCTGGTGATTTTCTCTGCTCACCGTATCACCCTCTGCGGTCCCGGAGATGCGGCAGCCGCACCAGGCTGTGATGCCCCCAGAAAGATCCCACGGTGGTGCTGTAGAAGGTTTTTTTGTAGCCAGGAATTGGCATCATGCAAAATGCTTAAATAGAGTTCCTGGGGCTGGTAGATGATGCCCCTTTGATGGCCCCTAACCCCCAATTGCTACAGGAGTGCTGGTCCCTCACTGACCCTGTGCTGTGACCCCAAAGCTCACTGTCTCATGGAGAACCAGCTGGGACTTTCAATAAAGCAATTTCCCCATGTGGCCGAGTAAAGTATCTTTATTCTACGTTGGTAAATGTTTTAGGTGAAAATAATCCACCATAAATGGCCAAGAACAATTTCAATGGCAAAATAAATTTCCGCTCCAAATAGTACTGAACATAGTCTCTAATAGTCTCTAATGTGTATTCTGCTCTCCTCATTTAGAAGCTGTGGTTAGAGAGTGAGGCAATATCATGAGTTAAAAACAGGACACGATACAGAGCGATCATGTAAAATATGGGAAAGGTGACATAAAATATGTCATTCTTTAGGTAACAAGCTGTAAACGAAGCGTGGGATAGCATTTGTTTTGAACCTTACATGCAATGCATGACTATTGCTGATCATGCACTGTGCTCTGTACGCACGTGATTGTAGCCATGGAAAGGGACGGTTTTTAGGGGTTTGATGTGACAGTTACTGTGTCTGAAGGGGAGGGGGTATGTCTGCAAATAAACTGTGTGTGTAAATAAACAATCAGTTAGCGACTGGGCCAACTGCAGAACAAACACGTGACTGCGGAGATTTGCACTGATATGCGTGGAGATTCCTCAGACACGTAGCCTTTGTTGCCAATCAAGCACGTAGCCAGATGGTGATATTAGGAGACCAAACCAGCCCAGCTGGCAAAATATAAAGAAAAAGTATATAGGAACCCCTCCACTGAATTAATATCTAGCTACGAGCCAAAGATCCATAGCAGGAAAGGGTACAGTACAGTGGACCAGTTTTAAGGAATGAATATGTCATAGTATATCTCCAAAGTTTATTTTGTTTCAAGTTTGAAGTCTTTTGGGTTGAGCTTTAGCCTGTTATGTGTGTCATATGCACACAGCAAGTAATCTATTACTTTTAATTTGATGGGGGAACATCTCAGAAATCATTAATGTGTAAAAAAAAAACCTTACTAGTCACACCATTTTAATGAAATGAAATACAGCATCACTTCAAAAGAGAGCTGTTACTGGATGTTATATTGCTGAGAGTTAGACCATATATATCTGTTTCTGTTTCTGTATCTGTCCAGTGAATGTATATGACTGTATCAGAAAGGGGGACGTGATCCAGACCCTGCCGTCTAACTGTATGGAATCAGATGCCAGCTTTTCCCCTCTGTCTTTTTGTAGCCTGAAAAGGCCCCAGGGACCAGGGTCTGGAACACATAATTACCCAGAGTCCTCTCTCACAGCACAAAGCCCCGCGTCCACGCTGGTAAGCAGGAAGCTTATTTGAGCATCGAAGTCATGGTGCAAGGCACGTAGGCCTGCTATTTATACAGAAAATCAAATAAAGGAAAGTGCCGGCCTGGTCTGGATGGCTGCGAGCGTGGGTGGCACAGGGACAGGCGGGCACCGCATTCAGGCCTGGGACGGCCCACTGCTCCCGTTTTCAAGCAGAACCCTGGGATATGTCAAGCATTTCTTGGTAATAAGCGACTGTCAATGTAGCACAATGTAGCTAAAACCAGGTGGTCATGCTATAATAAAAAGGAAATATTAGAACTTCGCTGCAGGCACCATTTGTGGTCAGAATAAAAGAGTTCAGGCTGGGAGACCATTGAGAAACAATAGATGCTGTTGCTACAAATCAATCAAGTGCAATGAACCATTCGGTCCAAATATTTTCAATCAGCGCCACACAAAAAGTGCAACGCAAACAGTGTTCCTTTGACCTGTCCTTTCTGGCTGTAACCTTCAAATACTGGAATCAATTATTATAAAAGTCAAGGATTCTACTGATCCTGCCAGTTACTAGGCTCAAGTCTCAGCCTGCTGAGTCACACTCTGCCCCCAGACAGTGATATTGCCCTGCCGACCATGGGATTTGAACCCACTAATTTTCAGACATGGGCACAGATCCAGAACCCACTGGGGTAAACTATACCCTTAAAAGAAATAAATGTTAGAGCCAAAAATGTAAAAACAAAGACAAATTTGTCCATCCATCCATCCATCCATCCCCAGCCTATACCTACTTGGGCTGCAAAGAGAATAACTTAATATCAGGCAAATATGTTTAACAAAAATTCATTAAATATAAGGGCAGCTTGGTGGGGCAGTGGGTGGTGCAGTGACCTCACTGCCCCAGTGCCGGGTGTTCAATCCGTACCACTGGCTCTGTGTGTGTAGCCCCGGTATACAGTACATTACATTGTGGGGACCAAATGCCCCCACAATGTGATAAAAACCTGCTCGTGCATTGTGCATGTTTTCAGTCCCCACAAGGGGGAATTCAATTTTATTAAAATCTGTGACTGCATTCAAAAGAACTAAAAATGTATTTTCTTTGGTTACTTAAGGTTAAGGTTAGGGCTGGTTAGGGGTTAAGGTCGTCATTGTTGGGATTAGGGTGTTGTCCACAGAAATGAATGGATGGTCCCCACAAAGATATAAGCACAGGTCTGTGTGTGTGTGTGTGTGTGTGTGTCTGTGTGTGTGGAGTTCACATGTTCTGTGGGTTTCTTGCTATAATCCAAAAACATACCTGCAGGTACACTGGGTCTCTGTATCGCCCACAATACCTGCCGTGGGGTCAAACGGAATCCCATTAAGCCATTTTCGGGGAAGACTCACCATGACCCTGTACTGGATAAGTGCTCTGGAGGAATGGATAAAATGTAACATTTCAATTAAAATGATGTCATTTAAACATAACTAGACAAGACAAGATTTCCCCTCTCCGTAATGCCCGAAATTACGTCAATAAATCCGATTTGGCTTTTTGGCTACTGGTGATATCCGTATGACATAAATAATGACTAACGACTCCTTCACTCGCCCTGTCTGGATGCCGGCCGGAGACTGGGCTGTTCTGCTTCCTCTGCAGGGCCAAACATGCTGCACGTGGGTGGCAAACAGCTTGTCATTCACGCTTAAGGACATTACCAATGTGTGGGGGGGGGCTGTGACGAGGTGGTGGTATATGCGCGCGGCCAGGTCTGGCCACACGCCGCTATCGCATCATGGGGGGTCAGGAGCCTTCACCCATCCACACCCCCACATGCCTCATTTGCCTTCTCGCTACACCATCCCACGGGTATTAAATAAAACATTGGGCCAAACACAAAATTGCAAAAAATATTTAATACTAAGTTTTTAATAGTCTTAACAACAAATCGTTGGTCAAATACTAAAAAAAAACTTAAAAAATGCAGTCCTGCAAGCTGGGGCACCATTTGCTCATCAGTGCTTGTTGCTGCTGTGAACTGAAAAGCTGGAAAAAGGGAAGTTTACTTACATAGTCTTTTTGCCATTGTTGTTAGTCTACACAAAGATAAAATTGTGAAAAGATTTAGATGTAAAAGTTAGGATAATTCCATGCAAGGACGTATATTTAGTTGTGGGTGGTATGGACGAGTCCCCACCAATACAGTAGGGGCACCACGTGTGTTTAGCGGGTTGGAGGGATTTAGTCTGTGTGCAGGTGTGTGACTGTACCGGTGTGTGATTGTGCTGGTGTGTGACTGTGCAGGTGTGTGACTGTGCCAGTGTGTGACTGTGCCGGTGTGTGGCTGTGCCGGTGTGTGGCTGTGCAAGTGTGTGATTGTGCTGGTGTGTGACTGTGCCAGTGTGTGGCTGTGCAGGTTTGTGACTGTGCCGGTGTTGTGACTGTGCAGGTGTGTGACTGTGCCAGTGTGTGACTGTGCCGGTGTGTGGCTCTGCAGGTGTGTGACTGTGCAGCTGTGTGGCTGTGCAGGTGTGTGATATACCATACAGGGTGTACCTCAGCCTTATGGCCACTGATCAACATCAGTAGCTTGAGGCTCCCCCACCGCTGTGACCCTGACCTGTGACCCTTTTTCTGTATGCTTTTTGCACCTAGTTCTTACCTTATTCACTATGTGTCAGAGCATGACCATATCTAAGTTATGGTTAACACCCACAGATCTCTACTTTAAGCAATCCCCAAACGAGCTTGATGGGCCGAATGGCCTCCTCTTCTTTGTAAATTTCTTATGTTCTTCTGTTCTTATGTTTTTATGTCTCTTACTCACATTTAGTCACCACATTCATATTATGCAGAGAAGATTTTCTTTTATCATTAACAACAGGCTGTTGTTACACAGCAGTAAAAGCTGCCATAGGAGCAGAGCTGAAAAAGAGCAGCAGCGCCCTCTAGGCCTCATATGAGGGAAGTGGCATCTACTGATCAACTGGACTCGGCTGTGTATTAATATAGCGGGTCTCAAGCTGTGGGCTGACCTTTGGGGAAGTCGGCAAATAATTGGGAAGGCTTGCAAGACGATTTTCTGAATATATTCAAAAAAAAAGTTTGCTTTGTCGGCAACTCCCCCCTCTTAGTGGAGATCTAAATAGTTGCAAACTTTTGGCTAATCTAAATAATAATAACAACAGACACTTTACTGATCCTGCGGGGAAATTCCCTTTACGCATCCCCCAACTTGCTCTCTGTAGGTGAGAGCAAGCTGGCTGTGAAGGGCAGCCACCCATAGCAGCACCCAGGGAGCTGGGGGTTAAGGACCTTGCTCACAGACGTGCCAAGGCCAGGCTTGAACCAACAACCTTCTGAGTACATGCACAGATGCTTAGTCCACTGAGCCAAATGCTGCTGCAACAACAACAACAACAACAAACAACAACAAACAACAACAACAACAACAACAACAACAACAAACAACAACAACATGCTGCCTGGGATGGGTTGAGGCTGTACACTGGTCTAGAAGAATAAGCAGGTCATGGAGTGGCGGGTCACCCCCTCCTCTGCAGATCACTGCAGGATCAAGAACCTCTTAAGTACAGTATCTCTGTCCCAGTGAGGAACTGTAACGTGACTGGTCTGCAGATATCAACCTCCATTGACCTTCAGCTGACGACACGCACCCATTAAGCAGCAGCCAATCACTGACAGAGTCACCGGCACACAGCCACTGACCCACAGCCGTAACGTGCATTTCATCTGACTGTGACCAATCGCTTTGCCACACTGATCTCTTCCATTGAGGAGAAGGGTGGGAGGGGCCCTGGGGCCCTTAGGGACTCAGTCTGGACATCCAGCCTCTGCAGGAGGAATATGGAGCTGCAGGCAGCAGCATGAGACACTCTGCATTGCCAATCACATCCAATGCACCAACCTCACCACTCTGACGTGAGCCTCATCTGACATGAGACCAGTTTAAGTTGTACAAAAATATGTTTTAAAAAAACTGAAGATACATATGTTATTTTTGGAAATTACCCAGAATTCTGGGGCCCTGTGGATTACTGGCTTTTGAAATAAAAACAAATTTAAAAGTTTTTTCTTCCTTTCAAACAAGTCACTGTATCTTTCACTGCAAAAATAATCTGGTTGGGTTATAAATCAGTGAAGCCAATGAACATCAATGAGAACTTTAGCCTGGGTTTCTGATTTTTCATTACACCCCAACATCACTTTATTGTTCATGAGCATCATAATTCTTATTCCCTAAGAGTATACAGAAAAAATAATGAATAGTAATCAAAGTGACATTTAAGATAATGGAATGAGAGTATAGGCACTGTTCTGTGCAGAAGAGGAGAGATAATGGTGAAATCAGAACTCATGTATTTCAATGTTGCTACATGACTACCATCCTTTGTAAAAACACAGATGTGTCCCCCCCCCATTTCTCACTATGATGAGACTAAATTTTTCCTTATGTAACATAGGTTAGGAATATAGATAAATGTCTTTATGTATATATGTTTTCTCACTACCCAAGTAGACAGTTTGTCATTTCTTTGTCTTACAATTCATTTTAGTAAATTAGTTTTCTTACATAATTACTATTTTAAGTGTGGTGTGTCATTCCCGTGCACTTGCTCTCTCTGGCTCCGTAGTGGAATCTTAAATGTTCTGATTGACCCAATACAACATTATTATTATCTTCTATTGACCCAACGCAAGCAAGGATTACAATTAGACTATCGGTATGATCACACACAAGGCCTTGGTCATGGGCATTGATATGGAAAACTATCTTCAGATGTGCAATACGGTTAAATGGAACTGACATGTAAACTGGCAATCAGCAGCCTCGATTCAAACTGAAAAGTTTGACTGTGATTATATCATATTTGGGTTATTTAAAAAATTTTATATAAGAATTTTTTCAAACCATAATATGTATATCATGTTATTGCTTTCAAAACCGCGGCATAGAAATAATATTAGTGTCAAATTTATAAAGCATATTCACTTCTGGGCAGAAAAATGGGCCAAACCCAAAATTGCAATAAGTTTTTAATAGTCGTAAGAACAAATTGTTGGTCAAATACTAAAAAAAAACCTAAAAAAAAATGCACTTCTGCAAGCTGGGGCACCATTTGCTCATCTGTTCTTGTTGCTGCTGTGAACTGAAAAGCTGGAATATAATAAATATAATATGCTTTCATGGGACCTAATGGCAGGGTCGTTGCCCGTTTGACCTTGTCCTGTGTCTTATCCCCTTTTGGCCAGCAGGTGTCACTGGTCACCCTGCTTCCCCCCTCTGTCTTGTAGCCCATCTGCCCCTAGTATGTTTCCTTGCTTCCTGGGCTGCTGTATAGCTTAATGGGTTGAGCATGTATGGAAGTTTTTATTGGACTTTATTATTTGTAAACCACAGACAAGAATCCACAAATATGTCCCATAATCCACAAATATCTCACTATCTACAAATATGTATTTTTGAAATGTGTTCTGCAAAATCATATCCACAAAAATATGGAGCTACTTGTACACAGAAACATGTCTTGCACATTTGCACAGGGAAACCAGATGTGTCACTAGGGCTATTTTAGCTTTGCAGTTTGTCACGTGACTTTATACAGCATACATGTAGTATGTACCCTGTGGTATGTAGCAAGTCTATCTGTGCTTCCACTTCCCGTAAATGTTCTTTAGCCCTTCAGAATAAATGTACACTAGTTTAATAGTGTGTTCTTGTTCAATTACATTAAAAACAGAGCACCCTAGTAAATACTAAGCCCCCAATTTCATAAACTTTTTGACTGAATTGAAAGAGCCCATTCACTTCACTTATGAGAGCCGCTTCCAGAGGCGTATATATAACAAATGAAGTACATACTTTTTTTTTCTACAATTAAAGTACATAATCATCCAAAATGGCTGTAGGACCGATGGGAGTTTGTGGGGGAGGAAGGACGCCGGGGAAATGTCCGGCCACATCACCATTTAGTGAAGTCAGAAAATTATCCATCCCTTTATTAACAGAGGGTGTATAAAAGCATTTAAACGAGCATTAATTCAAACGGACATTGCAAGGCAAATACAATTTTTAACAAAATATATTAAAAAAAAATATTTATTTTGAGGCTGTTAGCCTGGTTACTTGGTTGCAAATATGTACAATACACACTGGGTGTAAAATTTATTTTGTTGTTGTTGGTACGGGGGAAGGAAATTTAATCTAACCGAATTACTATCTGTAATGGATCAGTTTTATAATTGCATATAAGTTTCAAACATTAAATTGCCAAAACATTTTTCACACAAAATACCGTAGAATAAGGCCTGACTATACTAATACTGTTAAAGATTAAACAGCAACTAGTATTAACAGCGTAGGATATGCCATTACTTATGATGATTACTGGGTTTCTTATCTTTCTGATCATCCAGGCGATGAATTCCGGTTCCTCTGAAATTCTCATCCCACACCCCCCCCCCCCAAAAAAAAAAACACACTGAATGGTGTTTAATGGGGTAACAAAGGAACTACAGACAGACACATCCTGTATCAAGACCACACATCAGTCCACGCCGGCCTTCATCCATTAAATTCAGATCATTTTATATGGGCCTCATGTCTTGTGTGACAACAGTCAGCAAAGTATCATTTCCTGGTCAATTCAGGGTCCTAGTGTGACAGTTATCAGACACATCATGTGACCTCTGGCCCACATGACCGTTAGCACGACATCATCAAAACAGCAACCAAAAAAAACAAACAAACAGGATGTTGCGTCACATTTTATGAAGACGAACCGCACAGCACCGTCTCTCCGCCGACTGCATGCTGCGACTCGTCTTAAAACCATTTCACCTGAGAAAGTCCAACCTCTGATTAATAAAAAAAAAAAAAACAGTAGCAGCCGAGGGCAGAGAGTTACGGCTTCAGCTTGAGCCAGGGGTAGACCATGGTGAGTATGGACAGAACGGAGGAGGCCAGGCCGCAGGCACCCACGAAGCCGGGACCCGTCCGGTACAGGCCCAGACGATCCAGGGGGATGAAAATGTCGAGAAGGTTCTTAAGCAGGTCCAGCGCGAGGGGCGGGTTCCCGCGCAGCACGGCGGCCAGCAGGAGGAGCCGTCTGCGCAGGTGCGTGGGGAGGGGGGCCAGCAGGCAGGGGGGCTCTGAGGCAGCGCCCACCAGAGCCTCCCCGTTCTCCTGTGCCGGGGAACACAGGCCTCTGGAGGGGGTCTTCCAGGACGCCCCCGTGCCACGGGATTCCCGCTCCATCAGCAGGCTGATCTCATAGGCGTCCCGGGTCAGACTGAGGATCAGGGCGAAGAGGTAATACCTGTGGGGAGAGGGGGAGGGGGAAGCCATGTTGGTGGGCGGGGCTAAAGCAGTGAGGCGTGCTGGACGCTGCCGGGAAGAGCCGCCGCCGCCCCCCACCTGAAAGACCTCTGGCCCCACTTGTCCTGGTCCAGCCCGCTCAGCAGCCCCGTCCGGCCGGCCCACAGCACGTTGTCGCAGGCGAAGTACATGGCGCGGTTCAGGTGGGCCACGGTGATGCAGAAGCGCAGCACGCTGTCGGAGAGGTGGACCGCCCGCTTCGCTGCCTCCAGGGCATCGGCCGAGTTCCCCAGCCGCAGCACTGGGGGAGGGGGGGTATGGGTGTCAGACTGGGGGGAGAGGCTGCAAGACCTGGAAACCCTAACCGAACCCTCACCCTCACTGCGCATGACATGAGGACTATTTAAATATTAAAATATGTTACATTTGATTATATTGTCATGCTGCTGAGTACAGGTAGAGAGGTAATAGAAAATACCTTCCGAAAGGTGGATTTAGTAGTTTGATATGATTGTATACAAAGGAAAAAAAATTCTTTTGGAATGGCGTTTTGTCATTAATGCATGGGCTTTCCTGGGCCGCAGTGCAGGGGCCCCATCCTGCCCTCACCCCCAGTCACAGGGGGGCTTCTGACAACTGAAACAGCCCAGGGGCATCTGACCATGTTAACGTGCCTATACATATTAAATATATTAAATACACATCTCACACCTATCACATAACATCCATAAAATTGCTTTCTTTTAGGGAGACTTTGGAAACTAAAACCAGAAAATGCAGGCTATTCTTTTTATCCATGTATACATCCATCTCCAAACTGCTGCCAGTCACCGTCGCCATGGCGGCATGCCCAGCAGCTCAGAGCAGAGGCTAGAGGCTCGAAATCCTTCTGGGGGGGGGGTGCCAAGTGTCCCTGAGCCAGCTGGCAAATAACAATCTACCGTTTTAACAAACGGAATATTATGGGAACAAAAAAAGCAATTTTGCAACCACGGGTGGTTCCATATTACAGCTGTATAGGTTATCATGTTTACATTGACTGCTACTTATAGTAGTTTCAGTATTCACACATCCATCCATCCATCTGCTTACCAAGTACAAGGATACACAAAAGGCTCAGAGTCTATCCCACCCTGTCAAACTCATTTTAAATTATTTTATACATTACATCAAATGTGTTAGTATAATAACTAATTCAATAACGATAATAATATTCATCGATACTTTATTGATCCCCGTGGGGGAATTCTCTTTACGTCTCCCACCGCATGTTCTCTGTAGCTGAGAGCAAGCTGGCTGAGAGGTGCAGCCACGCATAGCAGCACCCGGGGTGGGGGTTAAGGGCCTTGCTCAAGAGCCTGCAGACGTGCCGAGCTTGGGCTTGATCTGGCAACCTTTGGATCACAGCTAAGCCCACTGAGCCACATGCAAATTAAATTTTTTATTATTAAGTCCTAGTGTACAGTGGTGAGGAGGTGTGGGCTGGTGCTCTTTACTGCACAGATAATTAACTTAATTTAAAAAAAACTTGATAGGATTAATTAATATGCAGTTTCAAAACTGCAAGCAGGAAGTGTCACATGTCTGATTATGAATGTTTATTGAAATCAAGCCAGCAGGGAAAGCGATACTCTAGAGATGAAGGCACTCATCTCACAGAACTGCAGATAACGCGTGCGAGACAAATACCCCATTGTGTCAAGTCACCCCCACCCCCCACAATGCTTTTAAAGAGCCAGGAGGCAAACAGGAAGTACCCATCACTGGAATGTGGAAAAGGGGGCACACACTGCATATGTACACACGCAGCCATCGATGAGAGCTGTGGCCTGCACTACGAAGCGGGGTTACTGGCTTATCGAGGTAACTTGTCGGATTTAAGGTACCACAGTTTAAATGGACTTCATATTCGTTCACTTGCCCAGACTACCTTAAATCCGACAAGCCAGTAACCCCGCTTCGTAGTACAGGCCACTGGTCTGTGGCACTGTGATCCCAGCGGCACGGACACCATACTCACGCTTCCTCGCCAGGCTCAGGTGGCTCTCCAGCAGCTTCACCTTGGACAGCAGATCCCTGTTGGCCCCTCCCTTGAGGAGGGTGTAACCGAGCAACGTGCAGGCATACTGTGCCGCCCTGGCACAGGGGAAAGAATGTCAATTAAACCCATATCCAGAGTCATAAATTTGGCATCAGCTTCAGGCACGCCACCTATAAGTATTAAATATTAACTGAATTTCATAGCGCAGTTCACAGATATATATTGTAAATATAAATCCATAATCCTGAAACAGATTTGGGAAATTATTGGTCAAATAATTTTATCTGCTTTAAAAACTGCAGAAGGCTCCCTGATAAATTTTGCAATGCGGTTAAATTAGATTCCAGCTCCTCCAGCAAGACTGTGACAATTTGGAGTAACTCTCAATTTAGTGCTTTTTTTCTACAACAGGGATGTGTGTTTTAAACCTTATCTACCCCAATTTATCTACAGTATGACAGTATTCTGACACTCATTTTGAATATTTTACATGGCCCACCCAAAGCTACAGCTCACAGAATCCCAGTTTGTCCTACCCATTATGTTTTAATCCCTCGTCTTTGGAAACAACGTGTAAAAATCCAATTTCACCATGCCGTCCAATTGGTAAAACCAAGGCAGTGGTTAAAGAACTCTTAAGGGCAGCAGAATATAGCGAAAATTACAGGAATAAACTACATAGTAGCCTACATCATACTGCCTGATCCACGGCAAACAGTGCACCATAGAGACGCTGGGTGACACCACGTTACACAGGCAACCAAGAGACCAACACACGCAGGGTTTTACGTCGCACAGTTCCTAGCCTCAAGGGTTAGTTCTCTACTTCAGGCCATCAACTACTATTTAATTTTAAGGAAGTAAGGATATTTCATTTGTGAACAAAGATCATTCATTAAAAACATCCCTTGTTCATAAGTGAGGTTTTTTGAGTCATTGTTGGAAACCAGGCAGCCAAAGGGCTTCCTCTGTGCATAGCATTTTGTAAATGGATGACAGTATTCTGCAGAGAGAACATTTTCATTCTCATTCATAATGAATTTAGGCCTATTTTTACTTATTTGGCTAATTTTAACCTTTGAAAAAATGACATATTCAAGGTGTGATATAAAGCATTTGTGCAGAAGTTATTTTTGCCGTTTTAATGACAATGTGGAAAAGCTTCTCTGGAAACATACTGCACCGAATGGCACACTAGGAACGATGAGGCCATCTATTTGTCACAGCTGCTGTTAACCTCCTCATCATAAAGTTTCTTGCTGAAATCCATTTGTCGTGGGTCCCCCTGTATCTTACGACCTATTCTGGCCTGAATCCTCTCTGGTTGATCGCCGTAGCGTGCCCCGGCAGACGATCTGAAGCCTGGGCTCTGATTACGCAGAGCTGCAGTCCGGATAAAAGGTCAGCACCTTGTGCAGCTGCCAGCTGATGCATGGGCTTGTTCCACAGGGAATTATCTTCCCCGAAGTAGTAAGGTTAGGCTATGCTACTATGTCCCTACAGGGCAGGTGTGCGTTTAAGTATAATTTATATATAATGTAGTAGCCGAGAATTATATGCCGCTGTTTATGTACTGCAGTAATGTGTGGTGAAAGCGTGCATTGTTAGGACATTTTCCTTCGCAAAGTACTGCTTACGTAGTTACATTAACTTTTTGTTTTCCACATGATACGCAAATGAGCTCAACGTTTATGCTAAAGGTTAATTTAATTCCCCGGCTGCATCCCCACAATCCGAGGTGAATCCCAGCCCGTCCCCGTCACAAGTCCTTTTAATAGTGAAGGTCCGCTGGTTTTTACCGGACAGCATTTAACGCATCTAATGTTTTAAATTTACACTTCCAAGATAGTAGTAATGATACGTTGCCAATATTGTCGTCTTAAGCAAAGTACCGAAGCGTGGTGTGAAGAACAAAAAAACAAGACGTGGTTTTATTAGCTCGCTAACGTACACGATTTGATTGTACTATCAATCTAATGACTAATTCTCATAACGATTTTCCCAAATTAACGACCATGCTTTGATTTGGAGAAAGGATAACCAGTAGCTAAGTCCGAAGCTAATACAAAACAAAAGGAATTACGCAGCTAACTAGTTAACTATCCCTAGTCTACGCAGCACAGTAACCAGTCGTGTTAGCTATTTAACCAGACAGACGGATAATAAATGCAAGAGAAAACTGTTCCGCATTTTGCTTATACCTGAAAAGCCGATCTTTGGCTTGGCTCTGCGCACTGAACCGAACCCACGAATCCATAAGGAGCGAAAGCGTGGGCACTTCCACCTGAAATCCTGTCTGCGTTGATATGAGCGCCGATAACGCACAACAGTCCCACGGTCGGGTTCAGCAGAGTCGGTTAATGCCTCTAGCTACAGTTTAGTTACGAATTTAGAGACATTTCTAATCCAGTTTACAGTTTGGCATTAACCGTCTAATTTTCAGGTCGACTGGTGCAACTTCCTAAGTATGGCGTCCGATAAGAGACAAACATAGCGAAACGCTTCGGGCGAGGCGTCAGACAAACATGCTTCCTGTATCAATACCAATAATAAGTCAACCATTTATGTAAACTATTCTCGAACTCTTTTGTCCAGTTTTGTAATTCAAGTTTCTTAAACAATATCGCAACAACCTAGTAAAATAGAATTTTTCAATAATATAATTCCACATATTTTCATCTGAAAATCATTATAGCAGCAATTCAGAAACTATAGCAATATACTAACACCGGGCACGAACAATTAAAATAAAAACACCAACGTTGGAATTACGCTTCTTTTTACTTTCGGTAATGTGGTTTGGTGAGTCTCTAAATGGTAAAATATAAATGACTGTTGATTGTACGCGTCCTGTGATGGACTGGCTTCCCACGCACTGTGTACCCCAGCCTCCGCTCCAGCGCATCCCTGAGAAATTTGTCGACGTTTTTTAAAAAACAAGTATTAAAAAGGATCCAGAGGCACTCCATTAGAGGGCGCTACTACACGACTTTCATGAGGAAACCAGTCTTTTAGTGAATACCACAAAATTCGGTGTATTTATTTCATTAACATTTTATTGTTTCCCTTATGATAATAATTAAACACATCACGCACGTTGAAAAATTCAACCCTTTTATTTTAGCGCATTAAAAGAAAATAAATTAGGGAAATACCATGATAAGTACAACAGTAAAAAGATGACTAAAGAACCACAGACAAAAAAATCAAGACAGTGAACTAAAAAAGGCGCATGTGTAAAAAAAAAAAAAAGACACAGGCATACAGTGTTTCCAGAGCACCTTCACAGTTCCAGTGGAGAACACAATGCCAGCCTAGCACGTGCCGCCTTACTGCCGTACTGCACTACAGCCTGCCAAGGACAGTTTCAACTCGTGACAAACAGCCGCAACTTAAAATGACAGCAGGCTTAAGCGCGGCACAGCAGGAAAATACGCCACCGCGGCTGAAGCGGGCGCTGTACTCACACCCATCTACGCACTACTGCTGAAAACTACGAGGGAACATTAGCTCAAATGCTTTCTATCTGCCTTTGTCATACGATTTACCAGAGGTGGATAATGTTACAAAACAACAATTATTTTGTATGCCCCTTAGCCCTAACCCTTCCTATATCTCCCTCAACACCTCCTAATTAAAGACCATGGTTTTTTCTCTCTTTCTCTCTATCTCTCATATAATTTACTCAAATCCTCCTTCAATGTAATTTCTGATTCCTCCACCCTCCATATTCCTCTTATCTTCTTCTTCATATACACCTTTATGTGTTTTTGTGCACTTCAACGTCCCGAATTTCCTCTTTTTGACCTCCCTTCCAGAACATCTTTCCTAATTTCCCTAACCCTTCCAGTCACGGGTGTGGTGTTGTATTGCGTCCCTGACCTCTGACCCCACGCGGCTGCTCTTAGTGCTCAGAGTGCTGTTTCCTCCGAAAAGGGGACCTCAGACGCATCCAGAACGAGTGGCGACGGTGGCTCTTTTTCTCGCCCCCCCTCGCGGCCTCAGCCAGACGGATCTGTCGCACCAGGGCAGCGAACACCTCGTCGATGTAGTAGCGGAAAGCCGCAGAGGTCTCAAAAAAGGGACACTGGAACTCCCGTGCCAACCCACGTCCCTCTTCCACTGACACCTGGTGGACGGGAGGACTCAATGTTTATACTGATGAACTTGTCACGCTGTTAACGAGTCACTGAGTATTTACAACCACTTAACATACATAATGAATGACCGTGACAATGTAGATGCACAAATACAGAGACTCAGAGACACTGCTGCTCAAAGAAAAATAAAAACCATGCAAATATAACATACATTCTACTTGAGTTCACTATATTAGTGTTTCCCAACCCGGTCCATGTGGACCCCCTACCAGTCCATGTTTTTGTTCCTACCGGGAGCCGGAATAGTGGAAAAACGTGGACTGTCTGTGGTTCCCGAGAACCAGGATGGGAAACACTGCACTATATCATATATACACACACAAGAGGCTATTCCAAATATCCAAACATATAAACAGAGCACATATTTTATGTACTTAATTGTCTCTATAAATGAAAACTTGTCTATATGTCACGCAGCATATTCTGCGAGTGAATTCCTGCTCGATGAGTGTTGCGCCCTGCTCCTCACCTGCCGCAGGTGTGTCAGGTCAGACTTGTTTCCCACCAGGACCACCGGTGTGTCCACAGTGCGACGCACGCGGTAGATCAGCTGTTTGAACTGCCGAGCCTCCTGGAAGCTGCGCCGGTCCGTGATGGAGTAGGAAATTATGAAGCCCTCACCTGCCCGCATGTACTGGTCCCTCATGGCGGTGAACTCCGCCTGCAGAGGGCAGGGGAGATGAGCCCATTGGAGCACACCGGCACTGACGCCAACTGAAAGCTGATTGGCTCCTGGAGTGCCCCTCCCCCATTACTCACCAATTCAAAACATATCATTGGCTAATGATAAGGCTGGCCCATCTGTATGGGTTATGGTCCCTCTTATGCACTCCCCAACCTCTTAAATAAATCCAAAAACCTCCCCAGGGGAGCAGATGTAGCATGAGATGGAGCTGCTGTTTACAGCCAGGGTAAGTCGCAGTACCCTGTGGACTCACCTGCCCTGCAGTGTCGAGAATATCCAAGTTGGCTGGCTCGTCATCAATGCGGATTTGGGTCTTGTAGGCATCCTCTACGAACGTACAGATTATGAGCAACAGCACCCACAGAAAGAGAGCCGTTCAGAGAATATCTGCCTGAACCCTGACACACACTGGCCGGTCAGGCACCCCCCACCGTACCTATAGTAGGATCATGGTCCTCGGGGAACCTGTGACTGATGAACTGCATGATGATGGCTGAGGGGACAAGGACAGAGATGGTATCACTATTCTGGCTATAACACAGGGATGAGTCGGGTACCAGAACGACCCAAATTGGGGATGAAGGCTGCATGGGCAGAGGCTGAGCACACTGACCAAAATACCCCGACGATCGAAGGAGGACATTTTCACAGCACGCTAGGGGTAACCACACCAACGAACCCCCTGCCCTCCACTTCCTTATTAAACATATTCCCTTCATCCTTTCCTAAACTGACTTACCAGCATCTTTCTTTATGCCAAGAACAATCACAGAGATACATTACCACTGGAGATCTCCAAAATGTACAGGGAAGATTAAAATTAATAATGCAATAACACTAATACTCATGTTGCCTTTGCAGTTTGCCTTGGGCATATTTACTATTCCGTTACCTGTGCCAGGTAATCCCTGCCTGTTTCCATAGCGACAGCCGGTCACAAAGAAAGGCTGTTGCTAGGTACCGGTGCGGCCTCCCAGCAACCGTTTTTAAAAATATTCCCGGCTATTAAGTATTATTGACCTGCCATCTGTTGCAAATGCTGCAAAGAGCGAGCTTCGTCACGCTGGTTTGCTGATCATGGGACATCAGAGAGAGATAGAGAGAGAGACAGAGAGAGAGAGAGAAACTGTGAGATTAAAAACGAAAGGGCTCACCACTCTTTCCTACTCCTCCCTCTCCCAGCACCACCAGCTTGTACTCACGGGACAGGCCCCCAGTGGCCCCTCCCGTCCCCCGCGACGACTCCATCCACGCACCAAGGCCTGGAAGTAAGAGAGGACTGCATTATTAAACGGCAAGCATTTTCACAAGTGCACACGATGTGTTGTACAAGTAATGCTCTCTGCTGCACTGCACAGAAGTGGCCAGGAAACCAGACACTATAGTCTATTAATAATCATTTACAAAAAGGTCACAAAGGGGACAACAGAACTTAAGAAGCTACAATTGAAAACCTGGGTCATCTTGACTTAAAAACATTGCTATTTGTGTGGTCTCCACTGTTAAACATCAACATGGAATATATTACAGACAGACAAAAGGGTAAACATGACTGACACATCAAACAGGCAAACAAAAGCTCGCTAATGAACAGATTAGCCTGACAATGCATCTGTGAGATACTACTTAGTCTGAATCCATACGGTCAAATACATTATGCTGTTTAATGTAAATGGATCCTCTGCAGAAAAAAAAAAAACACCCGACAATCTATGGCTTTTGAAAGAACATTTGCTTTCCTTAAGGGGTAAACTTGAGGCTTAATGCGTCAGTTTCCCAGAAAGGTCAACGGCACACTGTGAACCGCTGAAGTCGGTCAAACTGTAGAGTTATGGGGGAAGTTCATGTGATCATGTCGAGAACAGAGACACAACAGCCACTAACCCCACAAGCACGTGCTGCAGACGGACACCACCCTCCGAGATGGTCGGAAATACTCCACTCACTGTCTCATGCCTTCATCACATGTTATGTTGCAAAATCTGCCCAGTGAGCCACCTCAGTAATCAGTCCTGCCATTTCCATACACAG
Organism: Paramormyrops kingsleyae; assembly: GCF_048594095.1. Classification (NCBI taxonomy): domain Eukaryota; kingdom Metazoa; phylum Chordata; class Actinopteri; order Osteoglossiformes; family Mormyridae; genus Paramormyrops; species Paramormyrops kingsleyae. The sequence goes on from NC_132805.1 coordinate 5,997,822, forward strand.
ACATTAATCAACTGCAGCCATGGAAGCTGTACTCATAGAAAATATGTGTCAAGGCTCAATTTAACTGTGTGTCAGCAATAGGAAAACCAGATCCTGATACTGACAAGACGTTTATGAGAAGACCATGAACCTTTGGATATTCATAAAGACACATTAATTATGGGCTTTAAAGATATTACATGTTGTCATAATATTCTACTCCTCATAATAAACCCTCCCCAAATTTCTCCTGGTGTCATCCAGACGTCGTGCACCAACACGCCAAAGAGTTTCGTTCGTGCAGACGAACAGTAAAACCACATGATGAACTTCTCGAAATGAACCAGCCTCAGTGTATAGACACTTACACGAGGATTTAGAATTTTTGTCTGACAGGAAAAATATATAACACACAGTTGTTGTTAGAAATGGTACGCTTACTTATATTATTGAATAAAACCAGCACAACTGTTCTGTTAAGATACAACAAATTTTTAAGATTATGTCAATCCAGTCAAAAAATGTCAAGGAAATCGAGTGGTCTCTGTACTGTTTTAATTTACATTTGAAAGTACATTTAGACATTTTTATTAAAGTTTGTCTTTGTGGAGTTATGTTAGGCCTAAAACTAATATTTTATGTGAAATATGGGGGGGTCTATATATATAGGTGCTTTTACTGTCTACATAATATGTTTGCTAATCAAATAAGCATTGGTGTTGTCCGTGCGTAATTTTACACTGTAACTGCGAGTGATTGTAAGTGATTATAGACCGCTTCCAACGTTAATTAGAAGGTAAAATTTACTGCATATGGGCGTGGGACAGAAAGCAGCTTTTCTTTACTGTAGAAATTTCGGTAAAAAAAAAAAATGAGTCATGACGGTCTGACAGCGCTTTATCCCTGAGCGTACGATTATTACTGTTCGTTAGCACAACTATAAATAAAACTACATATTTATAGCGATCATCTACGCAGACAATTGACAAAACTCAATAAAAAGGAAATTGTGCGTTCAGATATATATTTCTTACGATCAAACGATACACAGATCATGCATAAACGAGGTGAGATGTTGGCACTGAACAGAAACCTGGCAGAGTAATATTAATATGCATTACTGATACATAACATGAACAAAGTGATACCACGGTAAGTTTACAAGACTATTGTACAGCCTGATCGTTATTAACACGATCACAGGCAGCCTTAGCTAGCTAATGAGCGCACATATGGCAATACTGCGTTCGCTAACCCCACAAGTTCACACCAAGTTTGGAGGGACGGTGTGCAACTATAGATAAACCTGCTAAACAGCTAAATAAAAATATCAACAAGGCAATAAGCATACTCCTAACAGGGCGATCGGTGTGTGATTAAAGTTTGTAACAGAAAAGGCACTGAAACTCGCTAACATATGCAGTATGAGTTAATCGGCGAGACGGAAGTAAGCAGAGTTATGAAGGGCAAACAACTTTTACTAACCATAGCATAGTTAACGGGGGTAAACAGAGCAATTATAGCACAAACAGCACTAATTAACCAATGTGTCTACTGTGTACTGACACATCTGCAGGGCGGCCGATGCGACATTGTAACAATGTAGCCGCTTAGCATTTGGAGGCGCAAATGCTAACTTCTGCCTTCGCGATGGAGAGAAAATGCTTTACTTCGGTTAACGAGGCTGGGTGCTAAATTCGATGTTACAGCCGGATCTTAGGCACAGGCGTACTTACTCACCCGTGTCACTGATCACCCATAGCCCACTTTCCCTAAGCACTGCTCCCTCGGAGGTAGTGGTAAGATCGCGGAAAGTTGGAGGTCCTGCGGAGCGGATCGCCACTGTACGCTCCACATACAGTGTAAACACTGGCGGCCCGGCCCCCAGTAACCGGATCCGGACTAGCGGCTGGACCGGCGCGCTGAACGCCCGCCCCGCTGTCCTTTATAAATAGGCTCGTCCCATCAGATAGCCTCTCCGAGCGTCACTCCGCATTTCCCTGCATTGTGACTCCCTGCCAACAAGTAAATCGGTAAACTTGCTAAGGTCGCTAGACTTGGATAACAAAACACAATATGGTAATATGGCAATAAATATAATAAACATTCCTGATCACCATATATTACTATTTGCATTATGATAATTTGAGTTTTTTTTTTTTCAATTTCTGTGTTATTTTGCAGATGGACGCATCGTAATTATCCTATGGAATGGCGTGACATCAGCCCTAGGGGAAAAGATATATAGGCCTAAAAGTCTTAGGTATAAAAATTAAATAATCTTCATGTTTGTGTAAGACGATGATGTTATGTCTGTCAAAGTGTGACAGCTGAGCGATTTTAAAACCTATCCTATAATAACCACAGTATTTGCAGCAACCGTCCAATACACCTATGTAATTTTTGACTCGACCAATAGCACACAATAGCATAAACAATACCCCATTGAGTTATTTAGCAGATCAAGTTAATTAATTGTTTGAGCCGGTGGAGAAATGTAACTACTACGTAAAATGGCTGAGGTCCCTCTAAACAGAGGTGTAGTTTTATTTAGCTATCCAACAGGATATCACAAACTTTTTGGAAAACAGACGAAATTCTTATTTTTTTATGTTATCATTTTTGTTGTTAATTAGTGTTACTGTCAATTTGCATATATTATAATGTTAAATTGTGCTTTTTTCTGAGCAAACATGCGATTACTCCCAGGATGTATAGCATCAAACATATTCTTTGACTGCCCAAAAATTTTGCAAGCTGTGTGTGTGTGTGTGTGTGTGTGTATATATATATATATATATATATATATATATATATATATGGACGCATCGTAATTAAAAAATAAGTCAAGCCCCAGGTACACTTGACTTGGCACCTGATCATTTCAGTAGCTAGAAACTGATATATATATAATCTCAGTAAGTACACTCCTTATACATATACAATTGATTCTTGTAGGCCCTAGTGTAAAAGTGTTTGATGTAAGGTAAATTATAATTACAGTAGTCTTGAAACAAACATTTGGAATGACTGTGTTCATTCATAATGAATATTACTTAAACATTTTTTTTAAATTGTGCTGCTATAAGCGGAGAATGACTGTCAAACTACAGAAAAAACAGAGAATGCGGAAAATGCAGGACAGGAGTGTCAGACTTTATTTGCACGCTCAATATGCGTTAACAAATTCAACATACAAGTCAGTGTAATATATTATGTGGCATACAGTTTAAACATAGTTTGTTACTTGGTTACTCTTTGTTTGTCCACATAAACGCTATTTAACTTGAATTATCATTGAGACCAGTTCAGCGTTTGTTGCAACTATTAATACAGCTAATTTACATTTTATTGTGATCTATTTCGTGATCTATAGACAACTATAGTGTGATGAGAGAAATCTAGAGTAGGGGAGTGAAATGGGATAGAGGGCAGATATAGAGACTGATGTCAAATAAATAAAAGCAGGTGAAAAAATATGTAAGAGTACAAGAAGGAACAAAAATGATATTTTTTTATCATTTGTTTTCTACAGCGCAAGGATCCGTATTAGGGAATGGCTGTTATCTCAAGCTGTAGGCTGTATAAGTACACAGACACGCCTTTATTCAATTTTAAGAGGACATATTTTCAAACAGGAGCAGCCTTGTGCTGTTATTGAGTATAAAACCTGCACAAATAGGTATCAGGGATATGCCTTAAACAGACAAAACATTGATTAGCATAGAAACCCTTCAGTGCCCTAAGTACTTCTTAGTATGACCATATGACCATGTTTTTTAGGAGCATGGATAGTGTCGGCTAGGAGAAGCTCTGCAGGCATTAGAAATTCAAACTAGCGGTGGGTGTAACTCCCCGCGCACTCGGCCCGGCTGAGTGGCGGCTTGTGAAGAGAGCCCTAAAGCTGGCGATTCAGGCGGGGATTAGAAAGTGGAACGGGGGGGGGGGATGAAAAAGAAGAAGCGGAGGAATGGCGAAGGAAAAGCAGCAGCTTGCGACGTCCGTGGAGCCGTGGTGGGCGTCCACCTGCGCCGTGTCCATCTGCCGCTACGCTGGGCCAAGGAGCCACTTTCTCCTTGAAATCTCTCTGCAATCCCACCATGTCCCAGTACAAACACTGCTGCTCCCAATCAGAGTGTGTACATAAACCTTCAACTGTTGCGTGCTGTCCCTCGCCCCCCAAACCCCCCCTCCCCCCACCGTCCACCACCTAGTTAATGTAATAAAAACAGTATTTCTTTTGTTCTCACAAAGCACTTAACTGTCCAGTGGGATTCTGGTCTCCTGTCAGGCATCCCTAAAGGCTGTCACTGATAATTTCTTCAATGTCTGAAAAATTAAGTGTCTCTGGTGAGATTTTCACGTCGCACCAAACCAATTTACAGCTGAATGCACACGTCTGTCAATTAAGTTCATTTCGCAATGAAACTCATGGAGCCCTGTTAGCGATTGTGCTGTAAGGGTCTGTTTGAAAACGGTGCCAAATCGGAATAATGGCGCGAACATGAATAAGGCGGCGTCTAGGTACAACAGATATGACAGCCGTGGGAACAGACAGCATGTCAAAGAGACCAGAGCTGTTGTACAAAATCTGAAGTCCAAACTGCCGGCATATTGTTTTTCTGCAAGCATCACTTCAGACATCAACTCCCCCTGGCAGAACATTCCGTCACGTTAGTTACTGGTGAACGTGTAACACCATATAGGATGGATTAACTAATTCCAGGAGTCAGGGCAAGTTAGCATCTTAACAACCAAAGAAGACGCGCTGTTCTTAATAAGGACACGGAAGTATTGTGGTTTTCTCTACAAAGAATATAAATTCACATACTGCAAAAATATAGCCAATGAGCCATGAAATATTTCATGGTTACAATTTTTTTTTTTTAAGATTTCCTCTAAGGTTATGTAGGGAGGTTTTGACATTCTAAACAACACAAAGGTACAAAACAAAACTAAACTAAAAAAAAAAAACTTGTATGAAAATGCTACAAGAAAACAAAATCAGTGTTGTTTTCCATATTACCAAATTGTTGTAGATACTTGATATACACCTTCATTAGAAAAAAAGAAAAGTAAAATCTCAGCATCGTATATTACAATATATATATATACCCTGCCCCTCTTTTCTTAAGAGCAGTAAAATAGACAAAACACTCTCAGCCAGAAAAACACAGAGGACGAACACATTTAAAAACATACCCTATACACTCTTACTGAAGAAAAGAGCAACACAAGTTTACCTTTCCACATCTCCAGATGAATTCTTAGAGATATTATGAATATTCCAAAGGCAACACACTCTCTAGCAAGTAACTAGTGTCTTTTGGCGCCAAATGTCCTTCTCTGCAATAAATTCCATTGTCCCGAACAAATCCTCAAATTTCATACAAAGTACATTTCAAACAATTTACTGTAGTTCTAGTTAGTGTTCATACTGTACACAGTTTACAGGGGTGCTGTATTGCACCAGATTTTTTGAAGACTTTGACTGTGTGTGTGGGTGTGTGTGTGTGTGTGTGTGTGTATATATATATATATATATATATACACACACATATACCTTTGCTTTGCATTAATGTTTGACTGTTGATGCTCTATATCCTGTGTCCAAATTACCCATCAGCAGTAATTGCCTGACAGCACAAATACTAAATTCAGCTCAATTTTCCCGAATCACCAACGGATGGCTGTAATGAAACTGGATGCAACACTTGGGCAAGATGCCATATCGCGAGACGAGTTAACGGGAAGTCAGACTCGTGTGGATTGGCAAGTCACCCAAAACCTGTTTCATTACAGTGTTCCTGCTGCAGAAAGTGACAGAGCTTCAGACCAGTGCACCAATAGTCCATCCATGTTTGTTTGTGCTGATAATAGTTATAGTTGTTTAAGTTGTGATTCATACATGTTACAGTTTACATCAGTTGAGAGGATAGGCTCACTGATCCGAATCAGCTGCTTTAGACTAGAACAGTTCAAAGCTTTCCAAGGCAACTTTGGCCCAGAAATCACTTTGTATGAATAAGAGTAATAAATGCCACGCAGGCAGCGAAGCACACTGAGAATGTTCAGGGACCAAGGGAAGCCTGGTCAACGTGCTGATCATCACCCAAGACCCTTCAAAGTGTTTCTGCGAGTGTCACATGGACACAAAGATGGACGTTTCTTTACATGGGTGACACGATGAATGTGGGCATTGGGTGGGTTCACATGGGGGTAGTGCCAATATTTATGTGAATGCAAAGCAGTAAAGATGTAAAATTGAAATTATGTATACAAAAATAACTTTTTTTTAATTATCTGGCAATGGGTATTTGGATTTGATTATGAATAGCAGATAGTCTGATATAGTAATTACTAGGGTATATGGTATAATAGACATTTTTCTTTCAAAGCTAGGATAACTTAAATCTTTGGAACCAAGCAAATAATTCCAAGAAAATCCATATTGCTTGAAAATAGACGTGTAAACTGGCAATGTTCAAATTCATTCCGGGAGATAAGTTCATCGGTTTTCAGTTCAAAGGAGTGAGCCACATTGACATCACAACCATGGACGCAGATTCACTAAGCAATTAAAACAAAAAGCAAATAAATACGGGAAAAGTACAGGTTAAAGTTTAATTACAACCTATTGCACACATACATTTCGTTCTACTTTCATGCGCTACCTATATCAGAATATCTCCGGTTTAATCCTGTAGACTGGAGTCCCGTCCGTCCACATGGGTTTTGTGCGTAAACATGGAAACATGAAATCTGCTGTATGCACAATGCCTTAAAACATTCACGGTATCGTCAAATTATATAAGTCATAGTGGGGGAGGCACAATGCCATCCTCAAAAAACAAGAAATAAAATGTCACCGTCATCGTCATCATCATCATGTGAATAACAGTATTTTCCCATTTGAAGATGCACTTTTTTCCAAGTAACCCATTACCGTTCTCGCAGACTGTATTGCTCTAGGAGGATTTGTGTTTCAGATCTGTTTTTTAACCTTATTTTATTAATGTGACCAGTTTGAATATCCATTAAAAATAACTGGACACTTCAATAATGGGTTATTTGTCTGGTTTAGTTCCAGTTATTTGCACTTGTGCCGTTGTTTTCTTAATTATTAAGACATGCAATAATTTGACTGTATATACCACCAACATACAACCTACGGAAGAGGAACTGAATGAGAAAGAGGGGCATGAATTCTGACAGGTCACAGTCTTTTTGTGTGAACTCTGCGGGGGGCTAATTCTTTCCATCTTGCTGCGAACATTTAACCTCATAAAGAACAAATACAAACACAGCACTGTGTATTTTGGTTATTCACATTCAATCGGCTTATTTTTTCCCCAATGTTTTTGCACAATTTCAGTATATTAATTTTTTTCTTTGAACAAAATTCCTGCAATAATTTAACTGAATCGCATAATCATTATTAACGGCACAAAGAACAGTTCACTGTACAAGTCCCGTAAAGGTTTTTTTTTCCATATGAATGTTTTAAAATAAGATTGTAAGGTGAGAAAAAATATTTCTCTGAAAGTTGAGCTTTTGTATGTGAGTGTGAGCGTGGGGGATGGGCTTACACTAGTACTCAGTGAGGTTATGCCACTTGGCGATCTGCCGACGGGGGTTTTCGCAGACCTCCCGCCAGTGGAGGGCGCCAGAGGAACAGGGGCTGTGTGAACCCAGCACCAGGCGGCCCACCACCTCGTTCTTGGTGGTGCGGTCGAAGTCGACGACCAGGAACTCCACTGAGATGTCAGGTAGCAGCTCAGCGGGCACGTCGTAAATGAAAGACTCGTTGAAAATGGGGTTGAGCGTACACTTCTTGACGTGAGTCTTCTTCTTGGCGATGCGCTTACGGCCGTAAAAGATGTTCACTTTCACATATGGGTCTAGGAATAGAAGGGGCAGAGCATTGGCTGGGTACCACAAGAAATAAAACGAAATTCCAAAAAAAAAAAAATCCACTGAACCCCTAAAATAAATGCTATAGAATATCCAAAATCCAATAAGCAGTTATGCAGTTTAGGTGAATAAGTGTGTCTAAATTTCCTGAAATGTGAACTTGTCTGAGTGATCGACAGTGGCACAGGCAGCAGGCAGGTTTGTATCTTGCCCCCTCGTACCAGAGATAAGCTGCAGGCTTGCACTAGGTAAGTAGTAACAGAAAAGTGGATGGATGGATATATTTCCTGAAATAACTTGACACACGGAAGCCGAAGAGAAGCAGATTTAGATACTCACTGCCAGACAGGCCTGTGATGTCCATCTTGGGCAGGTGCTTGGCCTTCAGCACCACGACGCTGAGCCTGTGGGTGACGGGTTGGTAGGACAGGGACACCAGCAGCTCCCCACGGCTCACACACTGCGGGGAGCAGAAATGAACAGAGCGCTGATAGTCTCTAACTACAGTGTTATGCACGGCAGGACCCTGATGCCTATTCTGGCACCAACACAGCACAAACCACATTTCCACATAACCAGGACAGCTGATCGCCATTATGCTTCACGCTAAATGATGGTTAGACAAGATGGTCATGAGAAAAGGTGGGAGAAAAAAAGAATGGAGATTGGGGTTCTTCTTTATCTGTACATTTTGAGGGAAACCAACACAACAGGAAATAGAAGGCTTGCAGGTACATGGACTGTAAAAGACTTTCACTAACAAAGACCCCTGAGCCACAGCGAAACGGCTTTCTTCTGATTGGGTAAAGGGCTTGATAGGAACTTTGATAGACCACCCCTAGGAGGCGAAAATCGTTACTTCACTGACTGACAACGTCACCCTCGCCAACTCTGCGTGGTGGTGACACATACGCACCTCCCTTCGACTTACATACTTAATAAGGCGGAGTCACGCCAGCGCCAGCCAGAGACAGGCTTGGATCCCTAGATGGCCGCATGAAAATGACGGTCCTCTGTTGGGGTGTCGCCTACCTGCCCAAGAATCCATATTACCAACAATGGTATGCCTTGGTATAACGTTTAAAAGGGGCGTGAATCCTTTGTGCCATTATGCTCGGTCTACTCCAGACGGGCACCTCCTCATTCACATGGCACTGTGCCACCGCCTCTCTGTCACTGTGTCGCACACCTGGCTGCTCCCATACATACATATATAAATACTCATATACACTGTGCAGCCACATACAGGAAGGGCTGTAACACTGCAGTGTGGTTCGCACCCCCCCCCCCCCCCCCCGCCACCTTCCCTATTTGCACAGACTCTTCTGCTGCTGCCAAGTGTCACCATGGTAACGTGTGGTGGGGTGGTGGCCTAGCGCTAATGCTGAACCTAGCCGAGCAACTGGGAGTGTCATGCTGTTTTGAGAGAGAGCGAGCCAACCAACTGACGTCATCCTGCATTTTGTGTGTGTGTGTGTGTGTGTGTGTGTGTGTGTGTGTGTGTGTGTGTGTGTGTGTGTGTGTGTGTGTGCGTGCGTGCGTGCGTTTGTATGCCTGTGAAGGTGGGTTAGGGTGTGTGACACCATATGTCTGTGCTTGTATCCTGCTCAGTTGGAAACATAAGCCCTGCGACTGTTTGACTTGGATGATCGCTTGGCTTTGACCAGGTGCCTGAGTGACTATGAACCCACAGTATGTATGCAGTCGAAACATATTAATGCAATTCAAAGATAATGGGTTAGGCTCCTGTTTTACTCAACACATCCTCACCTTTCTGTCCCATTGATCTCAGCAACATTTTAAAACTGCTTTGTACTGGTGTAATACTGCATAAATAGTATATCCACTGCAAACAATTCCTTCCTATTTGCGTGACTTTATTATCATTGTGTGACGATGCAGATACGTCACATTACCAGAGTAAAACTATCTATCCGCCTACTTGTGGGCCAATCATAAGACAAAGTTAATATGTTAGACAGGGTTACATCCATAAGCAAAAAGACACCACACAGATTTAAAATATAACCTTAAATATATCCTGTTCAATCTTTGATATCAGTCAATATAATTAATATAACTGGATAATAAAATGTGGTTGATGGAAGGATATTCTATAAAAATTATAGAATTTTATATAGAAATTTTATTTTATATAAATAATTTGACATACATAAAATAGAAAAAAATGACATTTTAAAGGAGAATTTTTTGAGATTCTGTGTATAAACAATTCACATTCAGAGGTTGCAAATGTCACGGTAATGAAATTTCAGTTATTAGTTATATATAAATACATACAGCGCAAGTTTGCTTTGCACATTTTTATAATTCTCTTTTCAGTTTTCTGAATGTTCCTTGAATCCCTCATGAGTCAGAGGTATCGAATCACATGAAATCATTGATCCAAACTGTTGGTGAAATGATGCTGAATGAAGCGCATCATCACCCTAAAATGGGTGACGTTTTTCTGCCCCCTTTCTCGCCGCTGGCATTTGCGTCTCACGGCCTGCTGTCTCTGGGCAGAGGCTGCCCAGTCTGGTGCTCTTCTAATCCCCGCCAGTCAGCTTTCTCGTCACCCCTGCGATTCGCACGGTGCCATGCGGTGCGGCTGAACCTCCATCAACAGCGGAGTAACCGCATCGCCACGGAGATAAATAACACAGTGACACCTCAAAGCAAAACTTCACACGCCAACTGCTTACTGAAACGAAACCTCAAAGGTCAGGTCATTTCTTTCTTTCTTTTTTTTTGGTCGGTTATTTTAACAAAAGAATAACAATCATCTGAATTCATTTGGGCTGCTGATAAAATCCAAACACAAACTGTCGATTATATAAATATACAAATAGCAAAAATGAGCAACAATCCATGCCTTTATTTTTTCTCGTAAAAGTCTATGTTATTCTGTTGTTACTATATTTTCCTACCTCACGCCTGTCAATAAATTATTCTTACCTCTAGTTTCTGAACTAGATTACCTTCATTTGCGATCACTCGCCAGGAACAAATAAGGAACGACACAGAAGGACTGCCTCACAGAACTGCCTGTTAGAATGTAACTAAAACGAGACGCGTCTGTGAGCCGATTAGCTACCATCTGAATAACCTACAAAGCAAGAGCGTACGTGAATCAAAGCCAAGGAGTCTAACATAAATACGCTAATGCGCGTTATGCTGGCTGCCCGATGACGCACCACTCACACGTGACCAATGGCTGATGTGGTTTATCAGTTATAATATTCTGCATTTAGATAATCCCGATGCATTCTTTTGCAGAATAAATTTTTAAAAAGTATATGATATATCTATAGGCCTACTGTATATTTTATTGTATTTTTCTTTACTTTTTTCTTTTATTTTTATGCATTGGTGGAGTTTTGTTATACATGTACAAGGACAGTAACGATATTCTGTTATTATTCTAAATGGCAAATACTTTACATTTTGGACCAAGTAAAACTGACCAAAAGGTGTACAGTGTATGCTCATTCATTTCCCATTTCTGGAAATGGAACCTTTACATTTACACAAAAACACATACCCACATCCTCTAAGCTCTAACAGTACTTCCCAGTGGCGGTTCTAGACCATTACATCTGGGGGGGGGCAGACTGTGGCCAGGTGCATTTGACCTTAATGTCCTCCAAGCTTTGACTTGCAACCAGATTGCCAGCATTAAGAGGAAGCGAAAGACTGAAAACCGTTAAGTTATTTATGCAGTGCTTGGTAGTCACATTTTACAGTTTTTACAATTATGTAACTCACTCCAATTTCTTCTTTAAACTGTCTTGCTTCCACGAACTTGATTATTTTTCCTGTTATTAACCTCGCCTGTCACCAGCTGAAGCGACTCGTCCACTCTGTGCCCCCACAATAAGAGTCCATCAAGAAAATGTGCTCACGTTTGTGCTTCGCCCACATATATAAATGTAAATTATAATAATAGTAATAATACTAAATTTATTTCAGACCCAAGTAACATATGTATTTAGGGGGCCACACAGGGGGGGGCATGCATGTTGTCTTGGGGAAGATGGTGGCACAGGAGGTAGTGCTATCGTTCGGCAACTCGAGGGTTGCCGGTTCGAGTCCTGGTTCCTCCTGATCCCATCAAAGTGTCCTTGAGCAAGACACTGAACCCCAAATTGCTCCCGGTGTTCAGGTTGGCGCCTTGCATGGCAGCCTCTGCCACCGGTGTGTAAATGTGAGGCATGTATTGTAAAGCGCTTTGAGTACTCGTAGGAGTAGAAAAGCGCTATATAAATGCAGTCCATTTTCCATCTTGGGGTCACTGGCCCCCTGGTACTTCCTTAGGCTTGATAATATACCATTAGCATGGGCTGCAATCATTACGTTAAATGTTTGAGCCAGAGGGTAACTTGGTAGTAAGTGCTGAACTAGCAGTGTTAATTTTTGCTATGGAAGTCGCCAAAGTGGCACTGCAGCAGGGTTCAGTCTTGCAGTGACCTCCTTCCTGTCCTTCACACTGATTTCTGACTGAATCGCTAAGGCCAATTCTGACCCATCATGCTGATCTGAAGCCAGTTCCTATCTACGGAACCACCTCCCCCAACTGTCATCCCAGATTTCGACACATGCCTGATTTACACAGATTTCTGGCAAATGCCTGTACATTTGGAAAGTCACCTATTGGTCTCTCACAGCTATAGTCCTGGCAGCAGCCAGTACCCAATGCTTAACCAAGGGTGGCATCCTGCTTTTATATATAGAACACTGTGCAGCTAAGGACCGGAGACTGATGCGATTTCATTGGTTGATACACTTGATTGACACTGCTCTTTGGCCAGTCCCTGCCCAGACATTGATCCATCTGTCATAGTTCCATAGTGCCCGATGTTTAGCTTCCTAATCTTATTGGCAGAACATCCTGCAGCTATTGATCCCACGGATTGGTGCAGTCAAGGCAAGAGACTGAATGTAAAGAATTTTTATTTTGTTACAACATTTGAAATTTGGATGCAGTTAGCAGGACTAAAGTAGAACTTGCTGTGAAATACAAGGGGTGTGAAGTATAGATCTGGAAGAAAAGGTGAAAATTCTATTGCCATAAAACCTAAAAATCAACAACAGGCACCATATGATCTGTGCAACCTAGAATGGTTCTGTCCAAATTCCTTTCTGTCCAAATTTCTCAGTTTATAGGTGTGTCTTGGAATAATATGTGTGTGTGTGTGTGTGTGTGTGTGTGTGTGTGTGTATACATATATATATATATATATGCAAACTGTATCCTGGTTCTTCTCTGTTTCTCATTACTGAAGGGCTTCTTCCTCGCTTTATGGGACTTCAGTCCTGCTTCTAGGAGCCTGATACGATCCTGTCCTAGCAGTGCACATCACACCTGCACTTAATGTGTCCCATTCCTTTTGAAGGTCACTTGATGTCATCCTAGGATTCATGAGAAACTGTCGGATAAGTTGACAATCATCTCTGGCAACAGAAAGTCACTTCCATCCTCTACCTGACTGGTTTTTGGTTGTTCCCAGTGTCTCCTGTTCCAGCTTGTTTTAGCGTTCTGCTCTCTTAGAAACTTTGAGCCTGGAAGCAGCCTGCTGCTCGATGTAGCCTCTGCCAGCAGAACTGGGAATAAACCTGGATTTAAAAATGCAGTTTTTTTTTTATATGGGGTGGTCTCTTAATTTTACAACCACCATAGTCAAAAAGTCAGTCAAAGAATAAAATGTTAGCCAGGTTACCTCAGCAGCGTGACTGACATTAATATATGGAATATTACTGCATTAAAATGTCCTATTATGACCCAGGAATGAGCTTCAAGACGATAGCTAAGCTGAAATATTAGTGTCATACCCACTAGGACATCATTACCATCCTGCACGTTAATAATTGATGCCTGATCTCCTACCTTAAGCGAGACGTTCATCATCACACAGACATGGTGCCACAGGAGACACGGCTGCCTTTCTGCAAACTTCTCCAGCCTCTCAAACTTATTAGTCTATCAGCCTCTCCGCTCCTCACTGTGTCAGAGCATGCATCACCATGGCAACATACAGACCCCCCCTGTACTCTGTGGCTTACCCGGTAAAACTCAGGGACATTTTATCCACATCTTACCGCCTCCTTTCGAAGACCCAGACTGTGCTTTCCATCGAGTTCACAATATGCATCAGTATGGGGGCTATATACGGCCAAGACTTCAAAGTGTATCATTTACACACATCAAAGCAGCTTAGGTATTAACACGCCTTGATTTTTTTGTGCTTGTATTTAGAATGGAATGTTTGTTCCCTTGGTATATTCAAAGACGTCCCCTATTTCATCCAAAGACACCTCGACTGTGACGTGCTTTTGTAATTTTCCACTAGAGAAGCGTCTGTTGTCAGTGACACTGAAGACTTTCACACTGCAGACAGAAGCCAATTATGTCAACAATCCGTAAGGAACACAGCGAGGCTGTAAACATGCTGCTTCTGCGAGGAACCACCCGGAATGTCATTATGCAGGAAGTCACAGGGGGTTTCGAAGACCACAATCAGAGAATCCTGGCATCTTTACTGGGGGGGGGGGGGGCTTTCTGCTGATGATGCTGATAGGGGACTTGCAGTAGCACCAGGACAGAGGTAGTAATATTACAACAAGATCTCTATTTTAGGCCTGGCATTGATCAAAGCATCCTTATGGATGCAGGTCACATTGGGCTCCTGCTGACCACTCTTAAGTGGATGGGATTTTGTTTGGTCACTTATGGTTAGGGTTAGGGTTAGGGTTAGGGCAGTTGTAGAGGTTAAGGTCGTAATGTTGGAAATAGAGTTTTCTGCAGAGAAATGAATGGAGAGTCCCCAGAAAGATATAATTGCAATCTTGTGTGTGTGGCTGTGTGTGTATGTGTGTGTGTGTGTGTATGTGTGTATTTCTGCTGAAGCCAGTCAGCAGCAGCTGGGCTCTCCTCAGAGCTGTGCGTCGATCCATCTGCCGTATCAACAGTCTATGTCTCTCAGCGCATCTGTGTCTACGCGAAGGTAGCCATCAGTACATCAACAGAAGTATAATCTCCAGCACTACCCCGGGGGGCTGTATGTCACACACACACACACACACACACACACACCCTCCCTTCCTGCACAACTCTCAGGCCACCCGCCAGTATGTAAGTGTGTCACTCCGGCGCCCCCTGCTGGCCGGTGTATCTCGTACCTGTATGTTCCTCTTGCAGATCTGCTGGGTGAGCTGCACACGCCCGGTGCTGGGGTCCACGCCAGCCAGGGGCACCACAGCCTCGCCGATGACGTCATCACGGGAGAAGCGGTCAAAGCTGAGCACCAGGAAGTGCAGCACCAGCTCAGAGAGGCCACTGTAGGGCACGCCGTAGAAGGTGAACGTCTCGTCGAAGACGGGATCCAGGGTCTTGCGCAGCACACGGGTCTTGACGCGGTGCTTCTTCTCGGGCAGGATGGTCATCTTGACGTAGGGGTCGGCATTGCCCGCCTGCTCGCCTACTGGAGGAAGCCCGCGCGCTTCTTGGATGGTGACCACCAGCGCCTTCTTGGGGAAGTTATAGTCCACGACCAGACTGAGCGTGCCCAGTTTGGGCTCCTCTGCCGGCGTGAAGGGCGTGGCCGTCTTGCTGCTGGCTGAGCTGCTGCTAGCTGAGCTGCTGCTGTCCAGGCTGCAGTAGTCGGCCCGGATGGGCAGTTCCCTCTCCAGCCGGGGCTGTTCGCTGGGGACCAGTCGGTTCATCTGCAGGGCGGCGCCATCGAGCAGGCCACTCTCGGCCGCATCCACCAGGAGCACGTTACCGTTACCCCCGTGGGTGCTGCCGGGCCGCCCCCATTCCCCGGCCCGCTCCCCCCGGTCTCCGGGGCGCCGGCCCACCCGCACTATTTTCTTGCTGTTGCTAAGTGACTCTGGGTAGATGCTGATGCCCTTGAGCATGTGGATGAACTTGTAGGGGGGGTCGGGTGCGGCGTCGCAGGCGTCCGAGTGGCCGCCATGGATCTTGTAGCTGCCGGTCAGACGCCGATAGCGCCGATGGCAGAAGGTCCACAGGAAGATGGCACCGGCCACCACCGCCACCAGGACGCCGGCCCCAATGAAGCCTGCCAGCACGGGAGACACATCTGGGGGGGGGGAGGGGGAGGGACAGACAGCCAATGAGAAGCAGGTAAAAGGCAGCGGAAACTCGACCCTCCAAGCAGTACGCTGTTACTCTCTCACTCACAAATAACTTTTACCCAAAATGACAAACTTTTATCAATTTTTTTTTTTTTGGCGAAAGAAGGATCAGACAATCCTCTGAGCAATTGAGGGTTAAGGGCCTCGCTCAGGGGCCCAACGGTGACATCACTCTGCCAACTCTGTGATTCAATCCAGCAGTGCCCCTATCACAGGCACAGTGTTCAATCCAGCAATGGCCCTATCACAGGCACAGTGTTCAATCCAGCAATGGCCCAATCACAGGCACAGTGTTCAATCCAGCAATGGCCCTATCGCAGACACAGTGTTCAATCCAGCAATGCCCCTATCACAGGCACAGTGTTCAATCCAGCAATGGCCCTATCACAGACACAGTGTTCAATCCAGCAATGGCCCTATCACAGGCACAGTGTTCAATCCAGCAATGGCCCTATCACAGGCACAGTGTTCAATCCAGCAATGGCCCTATCACAGGCACAGTGTTCAATCCAGCAATGGCCCTATCACAGGCACAGTGTTCAATCCAGCAATGGCCCTATCACAGGCACAGTGTTCAATCCAGCAATGGCCCTATCACAGGCACAGTGTTCAATCCAGCAATGGCCCTATCACAGGCACAGTGTTCAATCCAGCAATGGCCCTATCACAGGCACAGTGTTCAATCCAGCAATGGCCCTATCACAGGCACAGTGTTCAATCCAGCAATGGCCCGATCACAGGCACAGTGTTCAATCCAGCAATGGCCCTATCACAGGCACAGTGTTCAATCCAGCAATGGCCCTATCACAGGCACAGTGTTCAATCCAGCAATGGCCCTATCACAGGCACAGTGTTCAATCCAGCAATGGCCCTATCACAGGCACAGTGTTCAATCCAGCAATGGCCCTATCACAGGCACAGTGTTCAATCCAGCAATGGCCCTATCACAGGCACAGTGTTCAATCCAGCAATGGCCCTATCACAGGCACAGTGTTCAATCCAGCAATGGCCCTATCACAGGCACAGTGTTCAATCCAGCAATGGCCCTATCACAGGCACAGTGTTCAATCCAGCAATGGCCCTATCACAGGCACAGTGTTCAATCCAGCAATGGCCCTATCACAGGCACAGTGTTCAATCCAGCAATGGCCCGATCACAGGCACAGTGTTCAATCCAGCAATGCCCCTATCACAGGCACAGTGTTCAATCCAGCAATGGCCCTATCACAGACACAGTGTTCAATCCAGCAATGGCCCTATCACAGGCACAGTGTTCAATCCAGCAATGGCCCTATCACAGGCACAGTGTTCAATCCAGCAATGGCCCTATCACAGGCACAGTGTTCAATCCAGCAATGGCCCTATCACAGGCACAGTGTTCAATCCAGCAATGGCCCTATCACAGGCACAGTGTTCAATCCAGAAATGGCCCGATCACAGGCACAGTGTTCAATCCAGCAATGGCCCTATCACAGGCACAGTGTTCAATCCAGCAATGGCCCTATCACAGGCACAGTGTTCAATCCAGCAATGGCCCTATCACAGGCACAGTGTTCAATCCAGCAATGGCCCTATCACAGGCACAGTGTTCAATCCAGCAGTGGCCCTATCACAGGCACATTGTTCAATCCAGCAATGGCCCTATCACAGGCACAGTGTTCAATCCAGCAATGCCCCTATCACAGGCACAGTGTTCAATCCAGCAATGGCCCTATCACAGGCACAGTGTTCAATCCAGCAATGGCCCTATCACAGGCACAGTGTTCAATCCAGCAATGGCCCTATCACAGGCACAGTGTTCAATCCAGCAATGCCCCTATCACAGGCACAGTGTTCAATCCAGCAATGGCCCTATCACAGGCACAGTGTTCAATCCAGCAATGGCCCTATCACAGGCACAGTGTTCAATCCAGCAATGGCCCTATCACAGGCACAGTGTTCCAAATCACGGAGCTACATCTCGCCCTCTTTCACTTTATATTGATTTTTTTCCCCATCTTACATCTTACAGAATATTGGGAAACTGTCTAATTTCTGATTTCAAACTGTACATCTCTATCACACAGTACGTCTGTATAACATGGGTCCCAATATCAGACTGTAGTGTCCAAGATGCCACTGACAGACAATGCCGGATGCGGCACACACACTCCTCACGCGGCCAATAGCAACTCAGCAGCTTCTGTTACTCAATCCGGGTCACATGGTACAGCAGCAGCACAGGATTATGGGAGGTCTGGGGGTGGAATCTTTTTTCACAATGTCATACGTTTCGTACCGCAGTATATGGAATTTTGATGGTATTTTTCAAAGAAATTCAATTCCCCATGATACAATGTAATTATATGATACGATACAATTCGCCATGATACAATTTCCTATGCAGGGGTGGGAGGTAGTTTTATCATGGGGACCCCCCCAGACTGCGCAATGTTATATAAAATAGCTGGTTTAGTGTCACGTGCACTGCAGGGAGAACGTGGAGAAGTGTCTGAGTGTCAACTGTAAGCAAAATTCGGTGTGTAATTAGGATCCGAATCTCCTGTGAGCAAAATCCGCCCCTGGATCTTGTTGTCCTGTACTGTCTGCCAGAAGGGCCCGGCCTCCATCTTTTAACACTGACGGTGCTTTAAGGGCAGAGTGTTGCCATCTGTGACCTGGACACAGAGTGTAAAACATTTAAGCGGCCAATCATTCATTGGACTTGGTCATGCTTGCCCGACGGAATGAAAAAAGGATTTGTCTGATCTTTGGGTTGGCATGGATCAGTGGGGGGGTCACCTGTGAGCACAGATCAGTGGCTGCCTCGACAGGAGGGCCTCCCTTTATTCCATGACGCCTGAGGCAAGTGGCGGGAGGGGGGGGGGGGGCACAAAGGAGGGGATGGAGGAGCAAAGGAGGGCTGGAAAAGGCCCGTCAAATGGCTGCCTGCTGAAGGAGGTTCAGCCACTGCAGAAGGGACATTCTCAGGCAGGAGACACACGTGGGAACTGGAACGCCAGAGAGGTTACAGGAAATGAGAAGATCAGGGGGCCGGTGAGCTTAGAGAGGGAGCGCTGGTGAAAATGTCACGCCTGGGGAGACAGAACTGGCCCTCCTTCACGGGTTCTGGTACCATATCAGCTCAGTGGTACCTCAGAGCAGTGCTTCTCCACTCAGTCTTCGGAGACCCCCCAGGCTATATTCCCTACACAGCACACTTGAACCGCACAATCAAGCAAGAACACTGCAAACCTGGCTCAGGTGTGCTGGGGGCTGGGAGGGGCAAGTATGGGGACCGTCTGGGGGTCCCTGAGGTTCAAGGGGGTTTCAAGGAATTCCAGGCCCCTTACAAAAAATTTTTAGCCCCCCCGATACACTCTGTCAAAAGGAAGTAGGGTTCCCTTCAGACCCCCTCCAGTCGCAGGGCCTGAGAAAACATCCCCCCCCCAAGTCTGCAGCCCTGCCGAGAAATGGCTTAAGAATCATTGCCTTAGGTTCCCCTCTGGTAGAGGAAACCTTTCCCCGTGAGCCTGTGAGTACAGGAGACATTTTCCGCTTTGTGGTGCTCTGGTTTAATCGCTTTGAAATAGACATGGCGTCTCATCGCAGCCCGGCATCACTTCACATCGCCCTTCCTCAGCTCCATATCTCTGTAATCGCATCATAACGAGACCCTACGTTCTACTGCAGAGACCTTCCACTCCGCCAGCAGAGGTTTCTTGGTCTTTAAAATCAGAAGTGGGCATCACAAACACCAGCAAGGCGCTTCCAGCAGCATCAACCAGCTCAACGCCGCCATTATAGCAATGAATCACACAATAAATACACTATAAATGAACAAATTGAAATATTTTAAGTATTGTCTGCAATATTCCATCTCCATCGATCCAGTTCAGTTGCTATATTTTTACCTGTAGGAAAGTATAAATCAATATATGAGATACATCGCATAACCGCACCCCCAGGACGAGGTCTGATCAAGGCTCAGTTCCCTCTGCAAATGGGCCATGGGAATCGGCCGCTTCCCCATCAGAACATACTGATCCCACAAGGGAACAAAGCCACCAAAATGAACTAAACGAGGGGGGGGGTTAAAGTGGGGGTAGCAGATTGCTGAAACGCGAGCAGCCATACTCGGTGATTGAGCCATCCCAGAATAAGCCATCCCAGAGTGGCAGGTGGCATCAGCCTCTGCTCCAGCGAGGCTCTGGGGTCGATTCGCTGAAACTGAGAAGCAGCAATATGAGCGAAATCGCCTGGGGGGTCAGAGGGTGGTCCTCTCCTCATCTTTTTTCCTTGTCACCGGGGGGGGGGGGGGGGGGGGTGGGGGTTGTAGGCTCGATTCTCTGTGCAATTCCGTGACTAATAGTGGATTATGTTTGTGATAAAAGCTTGCTAAACAGACTACATGCAGCTCTGTGTGGTCACGGTGCACTGGGTTCACGCACAATTACAGCACAAAACACACAAACTGCTTCTGGTTGCAATTTCCTTTGTGATTAAAAAAGTCTGAAATCCATCTATGTAGTTATGCATGTACAGTATCCCTCATCCATCCATCCATCCATCCATCCATCCATCAATCTTCACCAGCGTTACCCACTGAGACCACAGAAGTCATGAGTAACACACAGACTATCACAAGAGAAGCCAGCAGGCAGGTGGTGAGTGTGGCGTCTCTCTCAGGGGTCAGGACCCGCCCCTGAAGGAATCTGACCAATGGGAGGTCTGGAGGGAAACCTCAGGGGTGTCGAAATGCAGTCTAATGCAGAGATACGCTGGGGGGAGGAGGGGGATTGCCAGTCAAGCTGGCGTAACCCACCAGAGACCACCAGCGGGCGAAGTACTAGGAGACCGGGAGCAGAAAGAAAGGATTTAGCGAGAGTAGCGGAACGTGAAGGGCTCTCTGAGACTGTATTATCCATCCTAAGGATATTTTACAGCTAATCCAACATTTTCTTTTGTCAAGATCTCCTATTCTCCTCCTCCTTTAGTCCACCCCCCACTCTGTGGCATTACCCCTCTCCCTTTATTTCTCTGTTTGTCTCTCTCTGTGCACACAAAGCCCCCACCCTTCCATTCTCTCATTGGCTACCGGCACCCCTGCCGCTCATTCCCATCGGCTGATGTCACGCTTTGGAGAGGAATCAAAGCCAGCGGCTCCATTTAGCTCCAGACGTCCCAAGAGGCCCCAGTGTTCGGCCAGTGTGGGCCGATCTTCCTCTCCCCTGTGCCAGTTAAGTGAGCAGGCTTCCTTCACATATTCACTGCCTTCACTGCCGGCAAAGTGCAATAAATGAAATCTATGAGGAAAAAGTCATCAAGGTTATACTGGAAAGTCTTGTTTATAGACTCAGATAATGACACAAAATTGCTTAGTGTGGAAAAACTCAGCTTTACTGATCAGATAAATAATCCTCGGGACACAGGGGTCAAAGATTAAAGTGGGGTCGATTTTACTGGCACCCCTGGGATCCCGGCATGGGGAACTAAAGCAACTCGATCCCTAACTTAAACACACTGACCCGCTCAGCCACCGGGTCCGGGCCGTTACGCTCAGTCTCTCTCTCCGCTCACCCAAACACACAGCCAGCGACGTTAAACCTGCTAAAACTGGATACAGGCATTGAGAGAGGAATCCACACCCTCCCGGTGCGTCACATGATGAAACACCCACAGTAAAGTGCTGTAAGGTATTTTTCAATTCTCACCTTTTAATATGACAACAAGACGCTTTGTTATCCAGACTGCTCTTATATCTATCTATCTATCTATCCGTCCGTCCGTCCATCCATCAATCAATATCTGTCTATCTCATCAATCAAATAAAAGAAATTAATCACTGAAGCCAACACTGAGTAAAATACACACATAATTATGCATCAAGTGCCACAAGTCAGAAAACCCCCCTGCAGGCTAAAGCCCCTTCAGCTACCGCCTGTATGTCTTTAGTGTTTCCTCAGCATCTACAGGGAGTCGACCATCTGAGAAGCGACTCATTTCAGCCTCAGACATCACGGCTTATAAATCAGCCACATCATATGTGGCACACAGAGAATGCATCAATCGCCGGTCACTGTCCTAAGAGTATCTGGGGGGGGGGATCGTCTACACCGGCATGCAGGAAGCATTTTCAAGCCCCGCCCAATTCTCACGGGCGTCGCACAACAAAGGCGACCTCTTCAGATTCCCTTCAGCCGCCCCCCCCCCCTCCTCCACACCCCTACCTCGGGGACAATGAGCTGAAGGCATGTCGTACAAGCGGGGGAGGTGGACTGTGCCAATTATGCAGATGCGTGGATGCAGGACGGAGGGGGCGGAGTAGCAGAGAGTTTTCGGAGGTGGGTTTGCCCTGGGAATCCGGGTGGTGCACCAGTGCTGTGTCTTAAGGCATGTAGAGGTTAGGGATGGAGGCTCATCTGTCCAAACACTCGTGGGCTTAGTGCTGAATATCAATAGCCACCTGAGGCCCTCCCACACGTCGGCGTACTGAGGAATGACCCAGGGCGCAGGAAGCGAGGGCCAGAATTATGAATGTTAAATTAAGTGCAATTAAAATTCATCATAAATAATAAACAGCTAGATCCATAAGTCATTCAATTGCAAATAATTATTTTCAAAGGTGTACTTATTACTTAGCATACAGACATAAAAATACTAAACTACTAAATACTTTAACACTGAATAATATTATTCCTTTTTATTTCCCTTTCTGCAGTAACTGTATATAAGCATTATTAAGAAGTGTGCCTGAAAAGTATCTGGTATGGTTATGTCCAGCATAAGTATTACATTCTCCGTGTTATCACATTTTATAAAGCCAGTGAACATTTTTGTAGCACCAGTAAGGACAGTGAATATTGTTAACATAATTATTTGTGACAAAAAATATCTGGTGCTTTGCTGGAACGGTACTACGACAGCTGCACAGCTGAGCGTTATAAAAAATTGTAACTGGAATTCCTCTTTGTAGTACAATTAATACACATACAACTGAAAGGCTGACAGATTTTTAACTGATTGAGAATTAAAAGTCACTTCATTAGCCAGATACGTGACTAATTCTGCTAACAGCATTTTTGCAGGTTTATCTTTAATTAGCAATTGTCGTAATACAGAGAAAACATGGCTGCATCCGCGCATTTCGCCTCCTGAGCACCGAGCACAAGTTTCCGTTTTTTATCATTTCCGTCTTTTTTCAGTCGAGTACATGTTCAGCTCCCACGCTCGGCCAGGGAATGACGCACAAGAAAATGTGTGACGGTGGTTTTAGTTGTTTGAACGGGAGAGGAAAGCGGATCGGCTCAGTACAGATGAACACGGCTTCAACACCTTAAATTCACCCGTCAATCAGTCATGCTGTATTCCTCCATAACGCAACAAGTAATTACAAGGCAGCTCACCCTCCAGAAAGAGTCAAAAAGCATAAAATCCACAGCTAGTGTGGGAAAATTCCCCCACAGCGGCGTGGAGGAAGGCCTTTGCTCAGCACCACTAGAATACGATGCTTATATTTTCATATTTTCATGAACAAAACGGTTATCGATTTCAGACATCATTCACATCTTGCATAAAAGTCCTAATTCTATGCTTTATTATGTGTCTTTATGAATAATTATTACAGAAAAAAAATGCTAACCATAGACCGCACCCCTGTCCCCTAACATGCTGACCAAGCGTTTAATCTTTTAAGGAGACCCCTATCTTTTCCGCTCGCTTTCTGACGGGGCTTTCGGGTGTGACCTCAGCAGAGAGCTCTGTTTACGAGACGCCATGGCAGCGAAGGGCTGTTTGAGGACACTGCGTTATGAGGCACAGCCCCGCCTCTCCCTCAGCCTGCTTGCCACTGTTTGACCAGTCATTACCGCAGTGTGTCCAGAAAAAAGCACCCCAGGTAAGAGCCGGGTCAGCTGGAAGCCCGAGGCTCCCCGAGATTAATGGTCTGTCCACGCCTGAACAAAAAAATCCATTAAAAGAGAGCATACTGCCCTGCTCAGGGCCTCAGTGAAACCCCTCAGTGAGCCCTATTGCCGGCCACAATACAGGCTAATGACCTTTAATGCCGTAGCATAACCAAAATAACTGCCTGTGATTTACAGTTCACATTAAGGACAAAACATAATACCACAGTGCAGCTTTTTGCTACCTAACCAGACCAAAACGCAGCACAGATTCACAGAGATCAGGACACGGTGCTTATAGATTGCTGGACCCAACCAAGACAGCAGTCTTCTGACGCTGATTCTGTAACCTAGTCAAGCCAATCGTCCCCCAAACGATTCACCAGGCAGTCGACTTCGGATAAAATTTGTTGCTAAAAAATGTATTTTTGGATAAGGAGATAAATTCTGCCAACTTGGAAGCTATGATAGTGATTCACAGAGCCTGAACGGTCCCTCCTGCCCACCCTCCAGACATCACCCACACTGCAAGAAGTTCTTCCTGACATCTGTTATATCGAGTGTTTAAATTACACGCAGACCGACTCAAATGCGGGGTTGCGGAGAGCCTGAGACTCTTGCTAGGAAGCCAAGGACATGAGGCTGGGAAACACTGAGGGAGGGGTGCCAGCAGACTGCTACGTCCTCTTCAAAAAGTAGTTTCATCCAGAATGTTTCATCGCATAAAACACAATAGAATAGAATAGAATGCACACAATAGGTACAATAAAATTCAATCAATAATCAGTAAACAGTACTTATCACCGTTTATTAAATAAATGATGTGACAATTTCTAGAGGGTGGCATCGTGGATGACTGATTTAGACGAGTTGGCGTCTCTACGTTAGCAGAGACGTACGATTGGGTGTGCGTGCGCCCTGTGAGGGCCTGGCATCCCATCCAGGGTGTTCCCCTGCCTCGTGCCATTTGCTGCGCTCTGGTCTAGATAAGCAGCTGTTAGACGGATAATTACCAGAGTAATTGATAGGATTGTTATAAACCGCACCAATATCTCCCCACTGTGCATCAAACTGAAGAAACTGGGAGCCATCGCAGCCCAGCACGTTTCAGATATTGGATCGTATAAAGAACCTGACACCTGAGACGATCGCGTTATCGTGAATTTTTTCCCCAAATATCCTCATACATTGTGGTGGGTATAGCACCCTAATAGCACGAGCAAGACCAGTATCCATTCTGATTACAGCCCATATTATAAAAGGATTCCACTCAGCAGAGTCCAGGAAATATATACAGCAGTATTAACACCAAAAGGCCCATTTTTTATTTCTTGCGCATTTGGCACTTAAGGCGTTTCTTCCTTAAGTGTTAAACCTACTGAGCATCTCTGTTAAAAGCCCTCACCACTGTGCGTAAGACAATTCACCGCCCTCGTCTATCCAACCAGCTTGCGTGAATTGCCCAATACCGTAAAACACCACATCACTTTATAATAACACTGTACTATTACTCCATTTTGTTATAAGTGTGCTCTGCCACATAGAGAACGCACTTAAGTGGCTGGAAATTAACTATATACATAGAAATCGACCTGAGACAGATGCATATATAAGATGAAAAATATGCGAATGTACGAGGTTTCTGTGTCTTAACAAAAAACAATAGATAAGCGGAGATAGGCGACGCCTGACTAGGAATAGACATAACGTCATACTCATCCAAAGCATCGCACACGTACAACCAGCAGTGGAGGGGTCACAGGGCATAGCTTATACGGCTTCACGGTTTCAGATCTAAATTGCTCATTTAAAAACATTCGTCGACTTAATTAGTCAAAATCTAAAACGCATCCTATTGCGTTCACCGCCGCCCCCCACCCCACACAAACGGGCAAATACGTCAATATTTTCTCCCACACCCTCCTAGGGCGCAAATGACGAAGCAAGTGGCAGCGACCTGACACATGAAAAATCTGTAAAATAGGAAAAATTATACTTCATGAAATATTTAACTATGAAATATATTATTTTCATTTTTTAAGGTGTAACATAGTTACAATTGGTAAGAGTTACTGTAAAGATCCCCTACGATAGATTATAAACACTGATAAACAAGTAGCCTAAATAGAACGGGAAGGAAGAACAGCACATATTTTAATGCTATTTCACCTTTCGTAATTTAAATATCCACTCGATTATTAATGTATTCAGTGTGGTTTAGAAGAGTGCCAAATTGCCCAAACCGAGATTTTCTACATTCAGTTTTTTAGCCTGGTGACATCGATCCAAGTGGTAATTATGAGTTTACATTGTGTTAAATGAAACGGAGAAGGAAAATCCGAGAATATAAAATCCCCGACCTAATCACGGACATATTATTCGTTCATTTACTAGTGTTTTGATAAACCCAGTTGCCTGCTATTAGAAACACATAATGGACATGACATCACATCACGTGGCTTGCAGTTTTTAGGTGCCTTTCCTGCTCGAAATGCCAGGGGAATATCTAAAACCTCTAACCGATCTGAAAACCTTCATTCATAACGGTAGCCATAGACCGCCTGTTACATATTATACGGCGCAGATTTAGAGACGATATCAGTGGGTAAGCTTGCTACTTACCATACGTCGGTCTCAAATTGGTTATCTCAGCCATTTTGAGATTGCGAATGTTGTGATGCTGTTAGAAATGAAATAAAAAATATACGTATTTATTTCATCTTTAAATTAAAAAATCTTTATATAGTTCTTAGGACCCGTGTGAATGAAGCTACTCCAAGCGGCTTCTGGCGTTTCGCTGCCTTTCTCCGAGCTGAGAGGCACCGGTAACGGTACTGTGGCTCCGAAGGATGCGATGGTGCTCCCTCTAGCTCCTAGCCAGGGATGCTCAATCTGGGATGCGGCTGCAGCACGGCACTGGTACGGGGAGGGAGTCAGGCTCCGCCCACGTGCTCATTAGCCGGTTTGGACACGCCCAGAGTCCGGAGCGCGTTCGCTGAAATAAGGGCAGCGACGCCCCCTCCGGCAAGACGAGCACGTCAATCATGGCGGCAGGGCCCACCTTCCGGCTATCACAAAGGCGGCCACGCCCTGTAAGACAGCCGTCGATGGCCCAAGACCACGGGCGTAAGGTCCAGGTCCAGGTTGTGCATCACGGTCTATTGAAAGCTCTTGGCCGACAGCTGTTGGTTAGGAGGTCATGAAAAGTACCAGTCATCAAAATTGTGTTCAGGTTATACGTTTTACTCGCTGAACATAAAAGAAAATGACAGGCTTGGGAGCCCAGCAGCCTGCCAGGGAATGTCCCATTGGCTGCTCGTTAACTAAAACAGCCGCCTCGCGCTCCAGCACATGTATTCGTATATGAAAAGACTTTTTTGGTCTCTTTAACAATTGCCATATAAGTCTTAATGCATAATTGTTTGCCGTGCCCATTAACGTTTGATTCCCACAAAAAAAAAAATATTATCAATGTGCAAAGAAGGATGAGATAATCTTATTTATACTGTGAAAGGTCGTGGGGAGACTATATAGATGAGGGGAAAACGGAGCAGGAGATTTCAGTCCACCACTGGAAACAAACAAATATATACCCACAAAGACACTTGACACAGAAATCATCCAAGTCTTCAGCCTGTCAGAAGTGAAAACAGCATGTGACCCACCAAACCATCTATAAATGGTTATAAATGTTTGATTACACTTTGTTTTTCCAATATATAAGCATGATAATAGCACTCTACTGATTTGATGTAGGAGAGATTTTTGGAAAATGTTGTGTGTAATCATGTTTTCAAACCGTTTTCTTCTTTTTAACTAATACAAAAGTTAACTTTGTGTATGTAAAACACCAAGTAAAATTTCCATGACTTTTATGAAGGCCATTAATATTACAGTCGCATCTGGTTTGAAAATATTCTGATCCATATTCAAGCAAGGATAAATCAAGCGCTTGTACACACCCCACACACACACCAAACACTCAATTCCTTTCTCTGCAGTAGTGAAATCAGATCATTACAGCTTATATCAAAAGTTTTTCCTAGTACTTTTAATTGACTTTGGTGTACAGTAAACACTAAGAGCAGCATTTTTACAATATTTAACTATAACAGTAATAACAAAAAAAAATCTTAAAGCCAAATTGAATTGATTCACACTTGATTATAGATCGTTATATATTTTTTAAAGTAACCGAAACAGGCTTTAGGCAGACAAGCCATAAATGTAGCTTCAAAGATGAGCGAGTCTCACTTATATATCGCAAAGCATTTCAATGAAATAATACTCTTATTGTAAATTTTAAAACCAGATACTATAATAAAAAAATACATTTCAGATTAGCTACCATAGCATGACAGCATCAAATTCATATGGGAACTGATGGTATCCTACTGAGGCAAACAGTTATTCACAATAAATAAAACTCTTTAATATAACACAGAACTGCATACTATGGTGTAGAGTTATCGCATCATTTTTTCTTTACAATGTTTCGGGGCACATTTTACCACAGTAATTAAATGCACATAATCAGTATCTCAGTACCAACCACACCTAAGCCACTATTAAAAATAAAAATGTATAAAAAAAATTTAAAACATATTTAGTATGCATGTCTGCACAAGCTGTTAGCAATGTAACATAGTGTTTATGTTTTTACCAGAGTCTATTGTAATACTGAATAAAAACAAAATACTCAAAATATATAGAATCTGTGGCTGCATATAGCACTTTAAAGATTCACAAGCTGTTAATCTTACTACACATACTGGTACTGTAGTCCATTACTGCATGAGCCTATTCGGCAAATTGTTTGCACATACATAAAACTTTTTCTGTACATTTCCCATTTACTAACTATACAGTCTGTAGGTTGCTTCCACAAAATAGTCAGTGCAATACATTTAAAAACAGGGATAAGACGGTATACATTTCCTAATGTAGTGAGGGGTTCAAAATAATGAAATTTGTACTTCACGGTAAAGGCACGAACCTATTACAGATTTGGAGAGAAAAAAATCTGACAAACCGAAGCTGATGGTGACCACACGAGTCACCCGTTTCTTGGATTAAGATTCACTGATCGTCTCTCACCTGAGACCGCATCCACTCGGGCGACCCGTGTTAGCTGGCGTTTAGAAACGGCACAACCGCGCAACCAGACCGACGGCTTGCGGTTCGCGGACACAGACCTACCGCGTGACTCAGACTGAAATCGCGGGGCTGATCTTCCTCTGGGGGTCCGCTCGAATATTATTGCGCTGTTGGTCATATTGGTTTCATGTGCCCGCCACACCGGTAACAGGACCCGCAGACCCAAACCGGCTCTGAAATCGGAGCCATTCATTTTAACGAAGAGATCAGCGAGAGCTGCAACGCAACGCGGGCGTTACACCTCCTTCTTAGCCAGGCACGGAAAACAGATCTGTACAAACTGTAACTCTGGACCAACAGTTAGCTCTCACATTCATGTATAAGCGAAGTTTAACCACTATTTGCACTGTACATGTATATTTTTTCCTTTAAGCAGTCATCCCTGCTCAGGGGCATATATAAAATGAAATTTATCGATTTATGCATCCGAATTTCTACCGAATTCCTACTGGAGGAACTCAAGAGGTAACACACTGAAGAAGTGTGCAAGAGACCATGCTTTCTTCAAAGAAGACCAAAGGTTTAACAGACCAGGGACAAGAGACGATTTATACACCATTCATCTGTAGTTTTTGGATTAAGAAGCAGCGGTTTTAACTTGGTCTGAGGTACTGTATCTTGACTTTGGTGAGTTACGCTGTTTTGGCAAGCGGTTAAAAAAACCGTAAAGTACAATCACTAATATCTATACCACTAACTTGTTTTTGTTTGTTTTTGGCTTTCACTTTTGGTAAGTTTTGGTGCATTTTGTAAGAGGAAGAAAACGTTAGCTCGAGAAAGAAGAGAAGAATCCCAGGAAATAAAGCTAGTTTCGATAAAAGTGACGTTTTACACGCAAAGCAATAACAGCAAAACGCGAAGCAGTTCGAGAGCTCAGCCGGAAGTGCTGACATGGTTAGTTGGTATGAATTTGGTGCTGTAACCATCCCTTGGTTTTGGTTGTCGAGATTCTTATGAGCAGGGAGCAGATGAAGATTTGGGAGCATCACTGAGCATCAGTCCCACGGATTAAGAGTTTATCTCACAGCCGGCAAATGTAGTGGGGAAAAAGAGAGCTGTGGTGTTTTTCTATTCAGCATCCGATCACGCCGTGGATGCAGACTGCCATGTTGGTCATAGGACAAAGGAGATGGGGGCTTTTTCCTGTGTAACTGAACGTCATTACGATCTGCTCAGCGAGTGATCTTCTCCTGTGGGTGTGTGCGATGTGCCGGAGGGGACTCGCGCGGCTGCCCCCGACCCGCCCCCCCCCTCAGTTGGCTGGCCCGGGGTCGGCCAGAGGCATGGTGTGCAACACCTCATCCAGCAGCTGCAGGGCCCGGTGTAGGTGCACCTCTACCCAGCAGGGGGTGTGCTTGATGCTCTGCCGGGGGTAGTCCGGACCCCAGCCCTTCACGAAGCTCAGGCGTAGGATGCACAGCCTGCGCAGGTCATCCACCCCGATGCCCGCCGCCGCAGACAGACCTGAGGAAGAGGAGATGCGAAGATGAAGCTTCTAAAGCACACAGGCAAAACAAAATGTCTTACTGTAAGCTTCTGATGTAGGGTTTGCGGAGACACACACCCAGCTGAAATATTGTTTTTGCTGGTCGAAGTGCAGAATAAGTAAAAAATTGAATATAAATATGTGAAAATAAGACATATGAGGATGATACAGATATGAGACAGAGACAGAAAACAGAAGACGGCTGAAATGCAGGTTTTAAACAGTTCCGGGGCTCAGTCTTTTCTGGAAAAGGCCGAGATGAAACGTGTGATCAGTACCGCTATCCCTCCCGGCGGGATGTGGGCCTGACTCATGCGGCCTTCTGTGCCGTCCCCCCGTGCATGGGGGGGGGGCGATCAGGCTGACAGACAGGCGGCTAAGACGTGCCGCCCTGCCGGACGGTCGCTCCGCCAACGCGTTACTCACTGACGGCGGGGGCGATGCCCCCCACGCTTCCTGGCCCGGGGATGTTCCCGGCTACCGCAGCCGCCTGAGCCGCCGCCGCCGCTTGCGCCGTGGCGGCCTGCTGGTGCATCTGCCTGTGGCACTGCCTGAGGTCAAACACCTGTGCGGGGGAGGAGGAGTCATCGGCATCGTCATCATCCCGCTCGCCTCCTCTCACCCCGGCCTCCTCTCGTCTGCCATCTCATGTGCTCCATCTCCCACACACTGCGTGGACCTTTATTCCCCAGCAGGGGGCTGCGGTTCACTCCATTGACCCTTAAGCAGGGGATTAAAGTCTGAGGCCGGCAGAACAATGTCGGCAATAAAAAATTATAAAATTAAATTTGGTTTCTATCCTCATGAAAACTTCTGACTCATAAAAAAATACTTACTTCAGTCACGACTTCATTAAGACTAACATCTAGCTCATTCTCATGTCGGGGGGGTCGTATTTCTACATGGCTTTTGCCTGAAATCAGAAAGTCCCCGCAATACGGCAGAACTGCCACTAGAAGTCACTAGTGAGACGTCGGCTCTATCTGCCATGCGGCAGCAGAGCCTCAGCTTCCTGTGCGAAGCTTTTGTTGCAGGCTTTTCTAAAACACCATATTGCATCAAATCTTGTGTAGCATCGAACAGGGAAGCAGCCGTTCAAAAGCAGTACCACTTAGATCCACGGCAACTGAACCAGATTAAAAATATTCTAAATCGAGTATTACACAAAGTGCTCTGATAAATTATATAAAATCACAACACCTTTCCTTTGAACAATGAACTGTAGATCATAGAGGATAAAAAAGGGATAAAAAAAAACCTTACTAAATAAACTGAAGAAAAAAGGTAACTGAAAAGCACATACTTTTAATCCAGGCCCTACTTTCAGTCACTAAGCAAAGACTGAAGGGTTCCATTGTTTGATGACATTTTCAGACCAAGCACATTCTTCTTTCGTCTTAAAAATCCTCTCGATGGCAGGAATGACTTTCAAGACTATTAAGGGGAGATTAGCCGGAGCCCTTTGGATTGCTTTAACAGAAGCTATAACTAAATATATTCAGTCCTATATAGTTGAACCTCAAAGTAGGAGAAAGCAAAGCCTTGTAACATTCAGACCCAGGCTCCGCCCCAGAAGCCCTACCCCCCATGACCTCTGACCTTGATGTAGGCCCCGGGGTAGATCTTGTGCACAGCGTCGCCCGGCGCCCTCCCTGCCTCGCGGTCTAGGTAGTAACTCTGCACGAAGACTGCGTGATCGCTCAGGCAGCGCATCCACACGTCGCCTTCCCCCCGGCATTCCAGCTGCACCCCCTTCCCGATGTGCAACCTGCATGGGGGGGTGGGGGGAGGGTGGATACGCGGGGTCATAAGGAAAACAAACAAGTGTAGAATGGCATTACCAAAACACTAGAGACTAGCAAAAAACTAAACCTTTAATAGACATCCATGTACTACTGATTCTGTATTTCTTGTATTTTATCAAAATTCTTTATTTTTGGTATTTTGAAGCTCTGTTGTTTAATCCCATATGGTGAGAGCTATGCCTAGGCAAAATAATTTCCCAAGAGATAAGTAAGGTTTTATCTTATCTCGATATAATAAATATTAAGAGTCAGGCAAAGACAGAGAACCTTCAAACCTTCAAAGTAAACCTGCACGGGCAGATTTCACATGGTCCCAGTCCAGTTCCAGGCCCAGAGCCGCCTATACTGCCTATATATGTTTGTCAGCAGCTGAAACAATGCTTTTATTTGCCATTTGCACAAGTACCAGTACAGGTACATTGGAATGTTTAGTTGGATATGCCATCTTGCTCTCCTGTGACACATACATAGACACACATATACAAACATAGCTGAGAGTGAAGCTTTGGGTCTTAGTGCTGGGTCAGCCCTTTACTCAGTGTCTCTGGAGCATTACTGAGGGTTAAGGGCCTTGCTTATGGGGCCAACAGAAATGTGACTACTTTGCTGAGCATGGGACTCGAACCAATAACCTTCCAATCACAGGCACCCCATAATAATAATAATACACTATCTACACTGCCATTTATGACCTTAGTCAGGCATGCAGTTAGTAGACTGGCTGAGGAAGACATGGCTATTCTCACGCATGGGCTTGTAAACGCAAACAGACAGTCAGCCGTCAGTGGTGAAGCACAGACCTGGCTCTCTCGCTGGCGTCGGTGCGATGCACGTTGCTCAGCTGTCCCAGGCAGAAGCGGTCACCTCCAGAGGGGTCCACGTAGCCGTCCACCGTCACCACCGGGCAGCTGGCCAGGACCTTGAACATCTCCCCGACCTGCACGTCCATCTCAAAGTAGGAGATGGAGCACCAAAACTCTGGGCCTAGACAAGAGAGCCACATGGCTGAGGGCACCGTGATGTCGCACTTCACCATGCAGAGTCACGTGACCGAGTCATGACAATTACCTGGGTGGCTGGAAACAGGTGCAGGAAAGGAGGCCGAATTTTGATGCTGAGACCCTGTTTGGGGAGGGGAACATCTCAAAATTAAACTCGCATTCAAAGTCACAAAGGATTTCATTGGCCGAAGCTGGTTGATTGACAGGCGTACAGAAGTGGGTGGGATGGTGAAGAGGAGGCTGCTGGTGGCTACGTCCATTCTGTTGGGGTCCTACGGGGGTGTAGGAGGCTGTGCTGCTGCCCGTCCAGGTAGCTGCAGGTTTTAAGAAAAACACGGGGGATTTATAAATATTTAACGGCGAGACGGAGAGCACAGAAAACACAGAACTGGCATCAGGACACTCACTGCGAAAGGCACCCTGGCCCTGTGCGTGTTTGGAGCCGCTGTAGCCATTCTGGGCCGGCGGAGGCTGCGGGGGCCCGTGCGTGGGTGTCGTGGGGGGTGGAGTTGGGGCCATGCCTTGGCCCTGTGGGGAGGCGATCCGCAGAAGGCCCTCCCCATGCCCCCCCTGCATGGGCAGCATGGAGCTGGTAGCTGCAGAGGACGGGTTGCGGTGTGCAGGGACGGGGGAGGGGAGAGAAAGGGGGGTGTACGGACAAATTAGGAATTAAAGAAATGAAAAGTGGTGAAGGACAAAAGTAACTGCCGAATCAAAGCGATGTTGAAGGAGGTGGAGATATTACAGGCATTATCTTTTTATCATTTTACAAAAATAAGGCAAAGTTAAAATTTATATTAACTAATGACAGTTGTATGTTACTAAAGGCAGATAAGTCAGTGAATTCCAAAGAGCCACTGACTTGAAGCATTCTCACTTATAAATGCCCCTCAGTATTAAAATACACAACATTTACTGTGTATGCAGCCAGTGAGCCTGCCCAGTGGGGGAGCCCATGGCTAAGACGCTCTGTTACACGGATGCCATCTACATGACCTTTCCGGACAGGGAAAGCAAGACACTCACTGGGAGGGGACATGGGGATGCTGGAATACAGGGTAACCGGTGGGGGTGCATGGGGTGGCTCCGGGGGTAGTTGCAATGGAGGGAGGGGCTGGCTGTAGTGTTCCGGTGGATGCAACTTTAGCGCCCCCTGGTGGTCAGGCTGTGAGGGCATTCGGGGAGGGACTTCCATTTGTATGCAGTCGGGAACAAACTCCTCTTTGATCACGCGGCCTGAGGAGGTGAGGGGGTGGGGGGTCAA
The DNA here is from genome assembly GCF_048594095.1 of Paramormyrops kingsleyae. Classification (NCBI taxonomy): domain Eukaryota; kingdom Metazoa; phylum Chordata; class Actinopteri; order Osteoglossiformes; family Mormyridae; genus Paramormyrops; species Paramormyrops kingsleyae. The sequence goes on from NC_132805.1 coordinate 6,032,468, forward strand.
TGGCAATTCAAGCATAACTTCACTGAGGCCCAACTCGGCTTGCTGTTGTGTGGACAGGAAAGTATACTGCTTCATCCACGTACATTTACACTGTTTTTCTATTCATCCACAGATCGTCAACATGCTGGCAAAGCTCAACTCTGATCCCCGTACCACGGGTTTCATTTCAGTTCAGCTCCTAACTAAAAAACCTTAATTGAGCTGTTCCACAATCACATAAATCACATTAAGTCGAACACTCTTGCAGCATGATCTTTATAAACTCCATTTAGAATCACGCTGGTAAACCACCAGTAATCCCCATTGGTGAAAATAACATTAAATTGTTACACGTTGCTCATAAAATCCACTCAGTTCCATTTATACTTTGCGAAACAGAAATGAGATCCGAGCTCTTTATTAATTACTATCATTAAAAGAGTTGATTAAAATAATCAACACTGCAGCCTTTTTTGGTGGGAAAAAAAAACATTCCCTCACCTACTCCTCAACCAAGGACAATAAAACAATACAAAACAAAAGACATAAACGAAATAACAAAGTAATTAAAGTAAAATCAGCAATATATCACCAAGCCAGGCCTGAACACAGCTGCTCCAGTTTATCTAAAAACCATTCTGGGGAGGGGTCACCTGTTCATTTTGCTTGAGTATATTTCATGGATGAGTCATTTACTGATAACTACAGAACGTCTAATTTTTTTTCCTTGATTTGCTTCATCAGTTGTCAGGACAACTGATGCCACCTTCCGTCACAACACGAAAGTGACCAGAGATCATTTGATTATGCCAGGCCATGCCAGTAATGGTCTAGCCAAATCGCTGGCGCCCCCCATCCGAGGCAAAGTGAAACTGGCTGGCAAACTGGCGTCGCCTCCGAAGCTGGCACCCTAGGGCCGATGTCACCTATAGGATTGACTGTCCCTGGGCCATAGAATTATAAGTGGATGGCAGTATGTGTATTAAAATTGTTTAGACGAGTCTCACCTGTGTTTTGAATACTAAGGCCCACTTGAGAAGGAGAGACAGAGAGAGAAAAATATGCAAAACGTTAGTAACATTCCAAAATATTCCATCTTGAATAATTTAAACTTTGTGAGCAAAATGTCGCTGGTTCAGGTCCTCTAGCCGGCAGAGGCTCCAGGGAATGGCTGACCCTGATTTCTCAATTGTCACTTTGGTTAAACGAGTGCTAAATATTTGTAAATGTAAATGTGACACTACCTTTTTACGATGGCTCCCACCCCTCGGACCATATTTCAATTCTGAAAGTATCATTCATGCTGGCGTTCTCTGAGTCATTAAATCAATAAATCGGTTTGCAGGCAATAATCTGTTGCAGCTGTTAAGAGGCCATATAACCTTAAAGCTCCTCCCCCAAACACAGCTGCATTGGGCGGGGCATCTGGAAGTACTGGAGCACGACTGCCAGTGGGTTCTTTCAGATAGCCTGAACGCAAGGCTGATGCTCTCAATAACTAATGCATTTTAATTCTTCATTAACTAAACATGGGATTTAAACGATATTCGGCACAAAGAGAAACACTGAGCTTCAGTCAGCCATGGGGACGTACCGATGCCAGGAGATACCACTCTCTCGTAATGGTAGGGGTTGACGCAAACATTGTCGTACTTGAGGTCAAAGGCGAACTGGCAGAACTTGACGTGCTTGAGTTCGTTCTTGTGCAGGTCTGGCCAGCGCCACAAACGGGCGTAGATGACGTGGGGGAAGCCTTTTCGCCCGGCGACCTGGGGGGGGGGGACAGCATGGGTGTGAGGAGACGGGGCTGACAGGGGGGGATGTGGATAGAGTTGGCAGGAGAAGCGGGTTAAACTAGCCAAGAGACGGGCCAAATGGGAGGGGGGGACGAGGGGGAAATACAGATGGAGCGGGGAGATGAGCATCCCAGGAGTAAGATCAAGTCAGAGGGATTGCGAAAATTCTCATTATGTATTAACTTCACAGACATCCCTATCCAAGGTGACTTGGATACAGAAAGAGCACAATAAGTACTAACAAATAAAGACGACAGACAGTGAAAGAAGATGAAATAAAGATACGTGAGGAAGCAGAGCTTAATTCGTGCTGAAGCTTCCCAGACTCAGCTCTGGGACCGCTGGCTCAGAACAGCCAGCACTCCATCACCTCACACGCTACACCCAATATAATTAAACTTAAAACTGATTTGAGTCAAACCTTGGAATGCAAGCTGAACTAAAGAAATGTATGTTTATAAAAAAACATACAACAGAACAGATTTTATGTTCGTGTTTTTTGTTTTTTTGCCATACATCCGCCTAAATTAGCATGTTTTGCATATCTGACGTCTGATTTAAAAGGGAAAAGCCACACCACATGCGCAGGGCTTGTGGATGTTAATGGTAATGAGAAGGACCACAGCAAGGAGCAAGAAAAGTGCAACACAGATGAAAAGTTTGATGTAACTAACAGGAGTCAAACGAAAATACAGCACTGCCGCATGTTTTAGTGATTAATAGTGCATTATTGTAGTTAAACACTGAATTGTGTGTACGACGTCATTGTGGCCTTTATGAGCTTCAGCACCACAGAGTTTACAAATTAAGCACTGGAGGAAAGTGCAATGAAACCAGTCAGTTTCACAGTTGCAAGGTCTGCAGAGTTTCTAAAGAAATCTAAACTAAAAAACAAGAAATTAAAAAGAGGAAGGTATATGGCATGTCTGTCTGGATGTGTGAGTAACCGCCTCAGCCTTTGCTTCTCTGTCTATGTGCCTGTCCTTGATAATATGACCTGTAGCTATGGATCTGATTCCTGCCCTTCTATTAATGTGGTTGCGAATACACCCATCTGTGTGTTCATGCGTGTGACAGTACACCCGGCCGTGTGTTCATGCGGGTGACAGTACACCCGGCCGTGTGTTCATGCGGGTGACAGTACACCCGGCCGTGTGTTCATGCGGGTGACAGTACACCCGGCCGTGTGTTCATGCGGGTGACAGTACACCCGGCCGTGTGTTCATGCGGGTGACAGTACACCCGGCCGTGTGTTCATGCGGGTGACAGTACACCCGGCCGTGTGTTCATGCGGGTGACAGTACACCCGGCCGTGTGTTCATGCGGGTGACAGTACACCCGGCCGTGTGTTCATGCGGGTGACAGTACACCCGGCCGTGTGTTCATGCGGGTGACAGTACACCCGATCGTGTGTTCATGCGGGTGACAGTACACCCGGCCGGATGAGAATATACTCGCCTGTGTGAAAAACATCAGCCTGTATTCCAAGGCTTATATTAAACCATATAAACCATATGAATCTTTTTTCAGTCAATTCTGAAATTCTTATGGAAATCTGTGGCAGCACTTCTTGAAACGCATGCCATGAAATGTATTTTCAGTGTATTTTAAAGATACAGATCTGTTCATTTTGTTTATATTTGTTGGACAGTACTGTAATTAATCTATAACTACAGCTCGTGCAGGTGTAATGCTTACTGGAAAGTAGATCACCGATTCTCTATACATCACTTAAGGGACAGAAAAACAGCACTGAACTAGAACATGTTAGAACTGAAGAGAAAAGCAGCAGGAAGGAAATATAAGTGGTGCAAAGTGAGGAGTGGTGGGGGGGGGGGGGGGGAGTGAGTAGATTGGAGGTTTAATTCAATCCATTCAGCCAGAATGGAGCCAAGCTGCTGAGTTAAGACATCATGTATCACCTTCTCTGACCTTCCAGAGAGAGGGAGAGGGGAGAGGGAGATCGGGGGAAGAAGCAGGGGATGAAGATACAAAATGATGAGGTAAAGTTCAGAACCCTCCCAGAATATACAGGGAACAACCTGGCTTTCCCATTGAAATGGGCAGGTCTAAGAAGGACCATCGAGTAGATTTCCTACATCCTACCCATTTCCCCTACTCCGACTGAGAGAGAGGGCTGGGTCCAGATTGAAACCCAGACTCACACTCTGCATGCTGCTGGACAGTCCGCGCCACCAAGTGGCATTACGCGATTCTCTGTCATGGAAAAAGCGCATGGACCCACAACACAGCAACACATATGTCCAGAAAGAAGACAGTAGGCCAGGCACATTCACTAAAATGCAGAAACCTCTCTGCACAGAGTGTCACACATTAACTGGGCTGGCAAAATCCCATGTGTAACTGTAAATGAGTGTGAAGTCAAATGCAAACTCCCAGAAACATTGTAATTCACATACACAGAGTAAAGTGTAATATTTACACTGTCACAGAAATGCTCCCAGAAACACTGTAATACACACAAAGAAAACTATAATATACACTCTCACGGAAACTCTCAGAAATGCTGTAAAATACACAGAGAAAACTGTAATATAGGCCTACACTCTCAGAGAAACTCCCACAAACACTGTTATTCACACATGCAGAGTAAACTGCAATATTCACTCTCACAGAAACTCCCAGAAACGTTGTAATTAGTGGTGTAATGGTTCTGAAACCAAGACTGAAACCTCGATACAAATGTTCATAATCTTGTATTGTGGTTCCACAATATCCACCCCCCAGCCAACCCACCACCACAGGTACAGTCTGTTCAACTATTCATTTAATTACTAATGCTACAAATCTCATTTTTCATTTCACAATTAACACTATAACACATGAAAATCACATAATTATTATTCTATTTAAAGTTAGGGCAAGTTTTATATTTTGTACATTCTACACATTACACCCATTTTATTGTCTTCCAACTGTGTGTCATGTGATCATGCTTGCAGTAAAAGCTAGGCTATTTTCATTAGCTCGAGATGGGTAATAAGCTTGAGATCACAGGCATATTCAAGTCAGTGGTGTGGGAACATTTTGGTTGTCCAAAGGAGTTTTGTATTTTATTTTTAAAATTCATTTTTGTTTGTGTAGTTATTTCATGTGGAGTTAATCTAACATGTTTCTTTTTTGTGTTCGAGGTTGTTGGTGATTAATAAAACCAAGAAAACTTCCCCTTATTCAGTCCCCCCCCCCCCCCCCCCCAAAAAAAAAAACGAAACAAATAAATAAATAAGAAGCTGAGGCATGAACTGAACTGTGGATTTGGAGAATCGGTACACTGGACTACATACACACACAGAAAAGTGTAATACACAGCCTCACAGAAACTCCCAGAAACACTGTAATACACACTCAGAAAACTGTAATAACTGTAATACACAATCTCATGGAAGCTCTCAGAAAAGCTGTAATATACACACACACGCACACACACACAGACAACTGTAATACAGTCTCCCAGAATCTCCCAGAAACACTGTAATACACACTCAGAAAACTGTAATATACAGAAACATTGTAATACACACACAGCCTCACAGAAACACACATGGAGATGAAAAAAACTCCCAAAGCACTGTAATACAGTCTAAGAGAGAGAGAGAGAGAGACGCAAAAATTCCTCAAAGCACTTTATGACATACTAATAGACAAACACACACACACGCACACACACAGACAAAAAAACTCCCCAAAGTGCTGTAATACAGTCTAAGAGAGAGAGAGACAGACACGCAAAAATTCCTCAAAGCACTTTGACAGACTGATAGACAAACACACACACACACACGCACACAGACAGACAAAAAAACTCCCCAAAGCGCTGTAACATGCAGTGTGACAGAAAGACACAGAAATTCCTCAAAGCCCTGTAAAGTCTGACAGATACACACACATACGCACACAGAAACTCTAAGAAATACTGTAATACACATGATCTCCAACACACTGAGAGACACACACACACACACACACACACACACACACACACACACAAAGAAACAGACAGGCTTAACTTAACCCTGCCCCCTTTCCTGTGTCTCAGACAAAACAACCGTCGCTGCCCCACCACCCCTCCCTCTGTTTCTCTCTCTGTTACGGGGAGGGGGAGGGCAGGGAAGTCCCTGCTTCTCCTTCTTCTCTCCTCACTCCCTCGCTCAGCCCAAGCTCCTCCAGGCAGCCCAGATGTCACTCAAAGGTTTCATTTTCCTCCCCCATCCCCACAGCGACTGGCCCAGTCTCCGAGGGGCCGGAATGCTCACGGCACCGAAAGAGTCCAACCTCAGCTTACTCTGTCTATTAAACACTGTCTGCTCTTATCATTCAGCAGATGGGGGATGGGGGGGGGGGGGTGCGTCTCTCACGCTTACTGCCCGTGTTTGCGAAACAACCCTTACGTGGTCAACACCTTGATCACTAGGCAAGGGCTTCCCCATTAATACTGCCACCTGGGTTTCCTTACTCACCATTATGCTGGGGGGGGGGGGGGTGCACACACAAGAAAGTTCTGCCAACAGTGAGCACTGTTGGGCTCTGCGCCGGCCCTCCCGCAGTGATCGTGTGCTGGTGGCATGCTGGACTCCGTCCCTGGCTGTCATTTGACCCTCCACTGACTCTGTCCGTCTGTCCGTCTGTCTGTCTGTCTGGCCTTAAACCAGCCAAGCAACTTCCAACTTCTCAGAATCCCCTCCTTCCTTATATGACTAATATCAAGGGGTTTTGGCCGAATGCTATATATAGCAGTTCATACTACATATCGACAGCCTATACAAACACACACATATAGTCATGTGTATTTACGCTGGTCCATCACAGAACCCACACATTCACACATTATGAGAATACACCAGTTCATTTAACCGGATGTCTTTGGACTGTGGGAGGAAATCTATGCAACACGGTAGCCTCCGCACATTCGCAGAGCGGAGGCGTACTGAAGGCTGACTGAAACAAACGCGTATTGTTAAAGCTGCGTTTTGTGATGTCACTATATTGCTCGTTCGTGTGAGCGTCACGGGGCTCCAGTCCACGCCTGCCTGTACCTGCAGCCGGCCGTCCAGCGTCCTCTGGATGGTGACACACTTGCTGGGGTGCACGCCGTTGGTGGTGATGGCCGTGATCAGGGAGTCCAGCTCGTCCTTCTTCTCCTTAAGCTTCTTGACCAAGCTCTCGATGGCGCGCTTGGCGAAGCCTTCATTTTCGCCGCCCTGCCGGTGGCACATCAGGCTGTGGACGATGCTGAGGCAGGCGTCGCTGCTGCTGGGGGGGTTTGTGGACATCCTCCTGGGGGGGTGGAGGAAGGGAAAATGTGATAAGTTGCAGGAAAGCAGAAGGATTCTAGGGCTTGGATGGAGAGCAGGGAAGGGGTTAATCCTAGGTGGGGTGGTTTGTGTATGGGGATAGAGAGAGCGAGAGAGCGAGAGAAGGAGGCAGACGGTGTGGAAGAATAAGCTCTACATGTAACGAAGGTCAGATCGTTCTGGAGTTCAGGCTTGTTGACAATACTAGCTGTTAGTGCAGGAAGGAGCCACACAAGTCCACTCAACGCAACCCTGCATCTCACGAGAGGTGCAGGCAGCCAATTTCACTATTCCCCCGAAACACCGCTGCAAGTTTTGGTAGAACCCAAAAAAATAAATAAATAAGGCAGGGTTAATCGCTCTGATAAAACTGCATGAGGCCTCCTGGTGAAAGACTGGGGTCGTTTCAAGTTACCGACGACAGCAAGTCATAGAGAAACTATTCGTTCAGGTTTCAAGGGCCCGTCTGGAACGGCTATCGTACGTCACACAACAATAAATGCAATGGTTTGATAAACCTCTCCTGAACTTTTATGACTTTAAGCTGGCTTGTAAGACAAACAAAGACACCAACGTGACTTTGGCTAGCAATTGTACAAAAGTATGGACGGCACGAGGTTGGCGTCGGACACCAGCACCAAAACAAGACCCTCAGTTGAGGTCTGTCCCTCTGCCTGAACCTACCTTTCCAGCGTAACCCTAGTTGAGAATGGTGGCCTGCTTTTACAATTCACATTCCTGTACTCAAAGACTGGCTGCCAACACAGGGTTTCAAAAACACCTCCTGAATTTCCTTAATTTACACTGCCCTGTATACATTCAGTACTTTAACATTTACACTTAAATAGCTTCTCTTTTCCTGTGCCTCTTCCTGATTTCGAAATGGTGCCAATTATCTAGAACCACCATGAAGATTCATGTGAATGTACAGTATTACTATGGCTGATATTTTATCTATAACTCGTTCATATGAAAAAAGACATAGCTTTCACGATGATTCCAAGGTTAGGGCATTCGCAAATACTTAAATGCGTGGTTTATTAAACGGAACGAGTGATTATGAAAATTATCTGGATGCCAATAAAATAAATGCTATAACTTTGGTTTAAGTGTAAGTAGAGCCGTCTGTTACAGACAATAATATTACAACGTTAATATTAATATTACATGCGATGTCCAAGAATATTAAAGGAGCGTTCTGGCGATGGTTCTGACCTGAAATCAGGCAAAATCGGATGTAAATACAGTAGGTGACCGATTCCATGCAATAAGGATTTATGCCGACCACACTCCTCTCACGCTCGAAAAGAAGGTCTGAGTTAGGTATCGGAGGTGCTACCTGGCAAACTACACATCTACTGCCAAATATTTCTCAAAGCCAATCAGACTTAAGAATTATTGCTCATTATTACCATACATATGCGGCGCTGGTCCGGCGGTGATGGACAGACGGATTGATGAGTGAAGCGATCGAGCTAGCGAACCCCCCCTAACTACGGATCCCCCTTCGTGGCGCACCGAAGCCGCCTGTCGGGTTTCATAATGGAAAACCGGACGAAAAAAAAAATAAAGAGATGAGTAAGAGTACTTACACATGAACAGGAGAACGGGCAACTAAGGGCGAGCGCAGCGGATGGATCACAGTTCCGAATGTTTTCTCCCCCTTGGCCTCTGTCTCCCTCCCGCTCTTCCGCGACTAATGACCGCGTCTGTCTCCGTCTATCTCGGCCGCTATCAGTCAATCAGCCTCTCTGTCTCCGCGCGCACATCCTGCTGCTCGCGAAGCCTCAACTCTCGCTCACTACAATAACAAAAAGGAGGGGGGCGGGGGAGACGTGAGCGCGAGCGTCTCGCCCGGCCCGGCCAATGGCGACGCTCGAGACATCGGGAATAGCGGACGCCAGCCAACAATGACGCGGCTCTCAGCGCTAGCCGCGGGGCTGAGGTCTGTCTGGGTCGCATGGAGATTGACAGGTCGGCGCGGCTGTTTTTTCAAGGTGGCGCCGCCAAGATTACTCCGCCCCCTATTTTCTCCCCCCCCCACCCCAGTCTGTCCTACTCTTGTTCCACTGTTGACCGAAAAAAAGTGACGACAGCTCTGGCTGGGGGATCCTTCTATACCCCTCAATTTAACCATTTCCTCTCTGCATATGTCACGGCAGAATAAAACTTACCAGCTTTCCGGCAATAATATACGTGTATTTGGAATTAGGTCAAGTTAAAGTAGCTGACATCTAAAAATGATTTGGAATACAAATAGTGCACATAAATGTTGTTTTGGGGAGTCTTAAGAAAACTCACTTGAATCATTACCTTCGATGAAACCATTTTAATCTATACAGCTGCTACTATTTATCAGTAGAAATTAGAAATATGCAGTATTGCACTAACACTGCGTTTTAAAATATGAAATTCAGCTAATCCTGAATGCCAAACTGGCAAAATGGGGATAACATTAGCAGTAGATCCTGTTTCAAGCGAGGCTTTGGTAATGATGGGGGCCACAGGTAGAGAGGAAAACAGATTCAGAGCAGTTTCCTATGTACATAAATGTCATATCTTTGACTACCAGAGAATAACTCGTATCACTCTTGCTAGTGTTTACTGCTATCACACAATAAAAACGCAATTCCAAGACAAACCACAAACTATATCAACCAAAGTCACCCTCTGCCCAATCAGCACGAAAATCTAATTCAAGCAGAATACCATTTGCCCTGATTAACATCAAGCAGTGAACTGCTAAGATTTATCAGGCTTTAGGAACCAGTCTCAACACTTGAACCTGACTCCCATCAGCCTTCTACATCTTACTTAAGCCTAATCCCACAGGAGAGTGTGGTTACACAGAAGATTCTTGTCAATGCAGGCAGAGAGTGCCAAAACGTAATGCTTAAAAGATATGCCTAGGAGTAATTCTGCTGTCTTACTAAGACCATAACATCTACTGTACAAAAAAATGAAATCTACAATACATATCATCATATACAAAGGTCTTTACAGCTATATAAATATACATCTACACACACACACACACATATTTTATATATATATATGCACACACAAGTATATAACCAAATACCAAATCCATCTACTACATAATAAACTGATGCAATCATCGGAATTATCATGCCCTACCTTATGAGTCTCTTTATGATCTCAGCAAATAAAATAAATTCAATGAAGCATTTAGGTGGCCTTCTCATATTGTCTTATTGAGTTCAATGTGGCATTTGCTTTTACGTCTAACAACAGTTATCTTCCATCTCAAAATATCTAAACTTCACTCGCTCTCTAGAATGTGCTACAATGCCACGATATACAAGCACATTTCCATCTTGAGTAATAAAACATATATGCTCATATATTGCACCAAATATTTCCATATGGAACAAAATTGTGCCAAAATGAGAAGAACAGCCACTTTCACACAGAAGAGATTGTACATTTGTACTTTATAAAACTCTTTAGATAAGCATAGAAATTGCAGCATTTAATATATTTTGTATAAGTAATGTTAGCATATACAAAGGCAAAAAGAATCCTCAGACCAGACCAAGTCAGGCCTGTTCATGGTTTTAATCAAAAAGAGGAATGGCCCCGCCATGTGGCCAAATATAGAAATTGCAGTCCTTGTGAATTATGAATCTATGTATATGATATCATATACAGTATACTTGTTTGAATACTTTCTGATTGATCATAGTATTACCATATTAAACTCTGCATTGGAAACTCATACATAGCTACCACTGTAATTCATGTTTACTGAAGAGCATTAGCGCAAGGTTGCATGAATTCAATATGCGAGTTAAATATGTGTTTAAAATTCATATCCCTTCTGTTACATTGGATCCATCCACTGTTAATTACTGTATACAAGGGAGCCATAAAGTGGGTGGGGGAGTTAGGACGATTCCAAGGGCCCCTGAGTGATAGGGGCCCTAAAAATTTTCAATCATAATTGAATTGGTCTGGGTTGAGGCCCCAATTTGATATGCATTCATTGGCCCAAAAATCTTTAGCGGTGCCCCTGACTGTACGTCGTATGCAATGTGTTTACATAGCTTATTATAGAAGGTGGAGTCCTGCCCAAACATGGCTGATTTGGTACACCTGTAGGAATGCACCAGTGCAGAAGCCACCATTATCAACATTGTTGTCAAGATTCAATATTCAAAATACAAGATCAAGATTGTCTCTTCCTTAGCAGTGTGCATTTTATCGGCATGATCCTGACTCAGTGCAGTGTTTGAGGAGTGGATGTCTCCAGCATTGTCTTTCTACGTGCAGTTTCCTTGACAACATCACAGCCTCTGTCAGAAACATTGCTTTACTAGAGAGGGAAGTGGAATGCATATAAAATTCACTATAAAACCTTACAAGTTCATCAAGCTGATTATTAATTATACTTGCTGATGGCAAAAAGCATTTTCTCCCAGCCATGGGTGGTGTATTCTTACCCATTACAATTTTTTAATCAGATTTTCTACTGCTCATGCAATAACTTGAATAATTTGAATACCCTATTTTTTGTCTGTGCCAAATGGCAATTTGCCAATGTCTGAATAAGATATGATATTATGTCACAAGCTTAGTTTGTATCATTTCTAATTATCTTTCATTTTGATCATTGACAAACTGACACACAGGCATAGTTGTTAAAAGGTGTGTGACGTGGAAAGAGAGGTTTTTAGTGCTTAGCTTATCCTATGTACTTAATGTTTGGAGTATGAGTATAATGATGTTGTCGATGGGATTCTGCCTTTTACGCCTGGCAGTCTATGAAAGAGCAGGAAACACATTCCTTTGGTTTCAAACAGGCATTTCGATTTGTTCTTACCTGAAATGTAGCAAACATACTGGGGCTAATTAAAAACACAGTTTGCTGCCTAAAAGTTGCTTAACACAGATTCCAGTTATATTTAATGTAGAAATTATTAAAGATATTCTAAGTGCATTCATGGAGCACATTTAAAAAGGGTTAACTGTCTCCAATTGTCAGGCCTGGTTCCTAATTCTTTCAAAGGGCCGAGGTCAAATATCCACCTAAGAACGCAGTCTTAAGCCCGTAAATAAATACTTAATTATAGGCTTATTTTTGTCTCCCTTTTCTTAAAAAAATGACAAAACCGCAGCCTCCTGGGATGGGAGGTGGCCACCATGGGCCTCAAAGGAGATTTAGGTAACTGGGTTTATACCAGCTGATCAGCTCCACCTGCCTGTTGTGTCACACCATACATATACGTTTGTGTTCTGCTTGTTCTGCTTCCAGTAACCAGAAACTGCAGGCTGATTCCTGTCCCAAAACCTGTAATCTCCACACATACGTTTGATTTCCTGGTCGCCCCCCAAAACACCAGTCCTGTGTTTCTTTTACTCTGTTGTTTTGGTTAACCCTGCTCCCGGATTTTATGCTTAGGGTCACGCCTCATATTGGCTCTATTCCCATTCCACCCCTCCCCCCCCCCCCGGAAAGAGATAACTTTGTAATAAGTCTGTTACTTGCTACCAAGTCCCCATGCTGAGGGGTTTTATTTGCTGTCCTTTCTCAGGAAATTCTTACGCAGGTCTGGCTCAATGGGGGGCCGGCATGGCCCAGCCGATGACAAGCTTGGCCAACCAAGGCTTGGAAAAAGAGAAGCATCCACACAATTTTCAGAATATTGCAAAGAGGAAGGAAGAAAGCCGAAGATGGACTATGTAAACTCTTCCACCCAAACACCCCACAACAGCCTTTCCAAAGGACTCTATCGCCCACCCTATACCAGACCTGCTCTTGTATTGCCCAGTTGCATATTTAATCTGTTTAGTTAAACTCTTTATGGGACCGGAGGTGAACATCACTGCTGCAGCGCCACGTCTGAGACTAAATTTAATAGGCTGGCAAGCTGGTTTAACCTCTGCCTATTGGCCCTGGTTATAATTCCAGTCTGGTCTGTGTCTCATTCACAGCATAAAATCTGCTTTACTAGAGGATAATCTGCTGCATTGTAACTGATGGTGCATATGTTAATTCTGTTAGTACTTTAGATGCTACCAGCCATCCCCTGGTGTTATCTGGAAAGCCCCCAAGAGCTGCTGTACACCATTACTTGCACCACAGAATCCACCGGCGTGACCTAGCACTACTTCCGGGACGTTACGTCAACTCTCGCGAGATTCGACGCAGCACTATTTATACCATTCATTCCACCCATATTGTATCTTTTCTTGACCACCATTTCGTTTTCCAGAAGGTAGGGCATGATAAGTTGTTGGAATTACCACTCAAAAGCTTTTATGCGTTAAATTAAGTCGCATTAGTCAGGGAGTGTTTGTCTGGGGAAGTGTCTAAGGACACAAAAATTAAGGGATAAACACGTAACTTGAACGCAGATCAGTTAAGGTTTTGCCTGCCTGGTAATTTGCTGATTGAGCACGCGACTTCTGCAGCATAGAAAACGGTAAGTAACTAACTAACGCCAACTGATTGCCTAGCCGGCTAGTTTTTGTTCGTACAGTGATGTTTTCCTGGTATTTTAATGTAAGCGTTGTGGTCAGTGTTGTATTAAAACGCGAATGACACCTCCGTTTGGAATTGGATATGAATTTGTTCGTAAAATAGATGGGTGACCAAGAAGAGTTCATTGTTAGCTGAGAAGCCAAATTGCCAGCCGACATCTGCACAGCTACTGGCGACCCGCTGCGAAGCATAATTAAAAAAATCTCGTTATTTTTTTAAGTTGTACAGTTTTCATAAGATGTAGGTCCTCTTTTTGGCAGTGTGACTTTTAACTATAGAATATTCTTCATTAAGTCAACTTGCTTCGTTTGATTAATTTGCAATTAAGTTTAGTTTATTCATTTTAACCTACGTTGGTCCATTACTGAATTCTTGTACTTGCCTAACATTATGTGAACACTTACTGTACTAACCTTAGTCACCATAGTTACCGTGCCTCTTACCCTCTGTGCCTGTCTGTCCTAGGAGCGTGCCAGCACACAGAAGACAAAATGAGTGCCGCCTCCTCTCAGAATGTTGTACTGAGAAGCACCACCAAGCTGTCCCTGAATGAGCGGTGAGGCCCAGTGACAAGGCTGTTATACGTAGATGGCAAGATCAAGTGCTGGCATGGGGTGGGGTGGGGTGGGGTGGGGTGGGGTGGGGGGGGGTGAGAGAAGATTGGAAAAATCAAAAAGTCGGCAAAATGAGCCTCAGGTTGGGAACAGTTTTGTAGATGGAGGGGGAGAAGAGTAACATGGGGAGGGGGTGTGTTACCAAGTGTGGTGGCTCTTCAGAAACGGTTTTTTGATAAACCCGGCCGCCTTGGGCCCCCTGCCCCCCCACGCCGAATGGCGTCAGGTCCTGTCAGGAGGCTGGAATGAGCTGCACTGCTGCCTCTTAGTGCCGGAAGCGGGGGGAGGACTGAGCAAGGCCATACACACTGTCCCCTCCCAGCTCCTTCGGATCCCGTCCCCCCCACCTATCTTCCTTCCTGTATCTGCGTCATCTGCAAACGGATGCCCAGTCCTGACCTAGACATGCCCTCCCAGGCCTCCTCTGTCACATGACAGGGGGTCGCTGCCTTTCCCCTCGGCACAGGTGCGGTTTGGGCTGTAAGAGGCTGGGCAGTTGGATATATTTGAAGCCCGGGGCCACCTCCCCCCTAATTGTTTTTGGAGGACCTGCCTGGTGGTGTAAGGGGAACAGGTGGCCTGTAAGTGGCGCTCTCTCGCTCCCTTCACCCTGATCATTCTGTGTCTCTGATCACGCCATCGATCTGCTCCTTCACCACGTCCCTCTTGCGTCTGGCTTTTATCCATCTTCTGCTTTGCCATTTATTGACTTTACTACTTTTTCTCGTCACAAAAATCATCAGTTGTATTTTGGGGGAGGATTGAAGACTGTGGGGCATGACTTGTTTTCTTGCCGCTGGATGCCCAGGGGTGTGTGGTGTGTTTGGACGACTTGCCATGAAAGCCCCCACCCCTGCTCCCTGTCCTCCTCTCTCTCTCTTTCTCCCTCCCTCCCCCCCCCCGTCTCTGAACCCGAAGCTTCACTAACATGCTGAGCAACAAGCAGCCCACGGCAGTCAGCATCAGAACCGGCGTGCAGCATCAGCGTGCCGCCAGCACCCGGAACCGCCGGCTGGCCCAGCAGATGGAGAACAGGCCCTCGGTCCAGGCAGCCCTGCAGCACAAACAGGTGGGGACACAGATGCCAGCTCGCCTGTGGTTCCATTCAAAGGGTTTATGTGTCACGTGCAAGGCATGCAGTCATTCTATATCCGGCAGTGAAATGCAAGGCAGTCAACTCCACCGTAATAAAAATAGTTGAAGTCAATAAGACAGAAAGGTAACAATGTAATGAATATAATAGACGCAGCAGATCAGAGTTATACTGGAAAATGGTGTAGAGATGTGCAATACTACAAATTAAGTGTGAGTTGCATAAATAAGGAGCAAATGTTAAATTATAACCATCGGTTAAATGTTTAGTAACCTGCAGAGGGCCTTCTGAACCTCTCAGTTCTCACTCAGCAGGAGTGCCTGCCAGATCTTAGCCAGGTAGAGTGGTAGTTATTTGGGTGGGTCTTGTCCCTGCTAATTTAGACGGTTCTGCTCCTTGTCGTCTGAGGTAAATCTGACCGGAGGGCAGATCAGCCTGGATGAGTCGGGCGAGCGTTGGAGCTCTTTGCCTCTCCACTTTGAGAGGTGCTGTCTTAGGGTATTGAGTATCGTCTTGTTCTCGTCAGACGTGCCCAAATTGAGTCAATATTTAGAGTGTCTGTGTTCAATCTCTCTCTATCTCCATGCAGCTGGAGGGCGTGGTATTCATGTGATGTCAGGTTGATCAAATGACCGGTCTGGGGTACGGACATAACCGAAGGGCCTCGGATGAGTTTTGAGACGTCGATCCTCTCCCCCTCTGTGCTCCAGAGCCTTAAACAGCGACTGGGGAAGAGCAACATCCAGGCCCGGCTGGGGAAGCCCGTGGGGGCGCTGAGGGGCGTCCAGGGCGGGCGTGGTTTTGCGCTGGCAGGACTGCGAGGGATGAGCCGCGGAGGACTGCGAGGCCGGGGGGCCCGCGGAGCAAACTTTGGGGGGACCCTGTCCCCAAGAGGTGTGTGTGGGACCCGCGATTCTGGCTGTACCTACATGTGCCAGGCTGAGGGATCAATGTCTTTGTTTCAGTGATCAGTCAATCAAAAGCCTCCACGTAAACAAAAATGTGGTGCCTGCTTTCATACCTCCTTCGTTTTTTTTGTCCATCTTCCAGGAGGTTGAAGGTTACTTTGTCAGCAGCTTCATACATGTACAAACAGTGATGAAACAACATTTCTCCATGGCCCCAGTGTAATGTATAGTACACATAACATCACAGTAACAGGGCGTGCAAGGTGCAAACAGGCAGTAAATAAATAGTGCAGAGATGTAAACTTCGTAAGTAAAGTGCTGTTGCAGTTAGAGGTAGTATGTATATGCAGTTTAGGGTTAGTATGTATATGCAGTTTAGGGTTAGTATGTATATGCAGTTTAGAGGAATTTAGACAGTCCAGATATCAGTGTGTGTTCAGGTTTCTGACGGCTTGTGGTATGGAGCTGTTGCACAGCCTGGTAGAGGCGGAGTAGAAGCTTCGATGCCGTTTTCCAGATGGTAGGAGGGAAAAGAGTCCGTGTGGAGGGTGGGATGGGTCCTTTACAATGTTTATGGCTCTGGAAAATATCTTTGGGGGGGGGGGGTAAGGGCACACCGGTGATCCACTTGTGCATAGGAACAAACAGTACTGGACATCAGTTAAGTGGTAATTATACATTCAGTGTAGAGCATGTATAACTTGTGATTGTGCTTTTGACTTTTTTTAGCTGCTGGTAAAGTTGTCTTGTGCTGAACATTTTATTTGGGTTTGTGCTGTGCTTTAGGAATCACAATGGAAAGAGATTCTCTCTCTCTCCCTCCCTCTCTTTCACACAATTCTTCCTCTTGCAGGAGCAGGCCAGATTCGTGGCTGGGGCACTGCAACACGCCTGGGACTGCATCGCGGGCTGAGGCAGCGTGGGAGCGTGTTCAGTCGTGGCGGGACCTTTAGGGGCCGAGGAGCTTACGGTAGCCTGGGAGAAAAAGGTGAAGATGTTTTAGGTCTCTGTCATTTCAGACAAACAGTGAGAGCTACTTGCTGTATTAGATTGATATACAAAGTGGACCGACAGTTTTGGAAATGCTGTCTAACCTGCATGTGGTAGATTTTGACGAGGGAGAGAGAGAATCTTTCTTTCCATTGTGATTCCTAAAGCACAGCACAAACCCAAATAAATGTTCAGCACAAGACAACTTATTATTATTATTATTAGAATCATCTCAACAATCGTAGAGTTGAATATAGTAATAATGGAAAGCATTTTGTTTTGTGATTTTTCTGGTTGCCGCATCTGACTCTTCCATTTCTCCCTCTGCAGGCCGTGGTGGTGTGACTGTGAGGGGTCGTGGTGGGTTTGGGGGTCGGGGACGGGGAAGGGGGGCCAGCCGCCCCGTGGTCACTCGAGAGCAACTGGACAACCAGCTAGATGCCTACATGTCAAAGACCAAAGGGCACCTGGATGCCGAGCTGGATGCCTACATGGCTCAGGCCGACCCTGAGGGCATGGAGTAGATGGAGACGTCGCCAAACGAAGATCCCCTGCGTGGCCGACACAGGAACTGTGTGTGTGTGTGCGCGTGTGTGCGCGTGTGTGTGCGTGCGTGTGTGTGGTCAGACTGGTGACCCAGACTGGCACCTGCTTGGTTGCTGCTGCCTGATCTGACATCGAATGGCCTGCGGCAGCAACTAACTGCACCTGAATGGGGACCTTGCAGAGGAGCATGCTGCTACAGGAAGCGGCCATTCTGAATTAGTTAGATCAGCTTCCTGGTCAAAGAGGGGTGCTATGGCCTGCAAACTGGCCAGGCTGTTGATCTCGCTCTCTCTCGCTCTCTCTCTCTAATTTATTTTTATTTTTTCTAATTCAAAACATTATCTATGCTGTTAAGGGATGTTTTTACAGAATGGGAGAAACATCAAGAAATTATTATTGACTATAGTTAAATGTGTTTCTTCTAAAGAAAGGTCTAGAAGGATGTAGTCTTGCTTTTAAATATACAAAACCTTTGGCTTACAGAATTGGGTCTTTTTAGACCCGAGTCCAGGTACTTTTTTTTTTTTTTATGCTGGCTTTTCTGGTTCACTTAGTATCCTTTTAATATTTATGATTTTTAAAAGCTTTTTGAGATTTTGTTTTGTATCAAGGAAGGTGGTGCTTGCCCACTCGTACACGTGCAAACTGCTGGTGAAGAAAACTATAAACCATTTCTGCAAACCTGACGAATACCAAGCAAGTTGATACTAATGCTAAGGTTCTGGAATCATTTTGGAATGATCACTCTCTTGAAACAATCATGTACTGTTCAAGTTAACAGGTAATTTTCTATAAGATGCTGCATCAGTTTTATTGACCTGATGTAGCATTTCTCTTAATGCAACTATCAGTCCCCCCAGACTACAGAGTAATTATTTTACCAGAATGCAAGATGGAGGGGGAATGTGATTGACTTCTGTTTTTGTATTTTGCAGAAAATGCATTTCATTTTGTATTGAATTGTTTGTTCTGCTTGGTTTCAATAAAAGACAAACATTTCAGATGGTTACATCATTCATTTCATCAAAATTGCTCCAGTGATAATCCATGTTTTCATACGTTTAGACAATAATTGCACATTTTCTTGTCTGTCTTGGGTTTGAGTGGCTGTTGCAGACTATTTCAATTCAATTTTCTGCCACTGACACTGAGCCTGAATTGTAAATGAAGCCAAATTCCATTCCCACCATTGGGTATTAATGGGGAAGCTGAGTTTTTGTGTCACACGTCCCCTATGTAGGGGGATTAGGTACTAACACACTTGCCTCAAACATCCAGGGACTGGGATTTGTGTGTGTGTGTGTGTGTGTGTGTGGGGGGGGGGGGTGCATGTTTTCATGTACACATGACTGTGTACTAAAGTGATTGGAAGACAGATGGATGGATGAATTGTGGAAGAAAAATTATAAATCAACCCCTCTTATAACTCTAGTTAAACCACTTAGAATAAAACTCAGAACCTTTCTCCTTTATTCAAACAATCAAGCAAAGCGCTCCAGTCACACACTGGTACCAGGTACCCTGAGCAAAAAGCAACCAGTAGATAAACCATAATGTGCACACAGAGCCAAAGACATCTGTGCCTTGGGGACCATGTGTGTAGGAGGAACAGGATGAGACAGGTGGCAACATCTCAGATGCCTGGTGAGCTGTTGGTGACCAAAAAGGCTCTAACTGGTTTGTCACCTTTCTCCTTCCCTTCTCCTGCATCCCCCTTTCTCTTTACCTCTACACACTGGTCTATTTTGTACTTCTGCACCTGTCCATCTCCACTCATCCACCCTCTCACTCCTTTTCTCACTCTCCGCCAGCCAAGGCCCTAAATCCTTCCACTCCAATGACCCCTTTTTCCCATACGACACGAGGGACTGACCCTCCCACATACCACTCCTCCATACCACTCCATACTCCTCCATACCACTCATACCACTCATACCACTCCTCCATACCACTCCTCCTGGTTAGCTGACAAACTGACAGACGCAGCAGATCTGTCCTCTGCCACGTAAAACTAATCAAGCACGACACTCTCTCCCAGTTCTCCCTCTCCCTCAAACTCCTTTATCCACTCAGCCCCTCCTTTTCCAAAATGCAATCTTTCAGGTTGTTCCCCTCCTTCAGAGATACAGTCTCTCAGGATCGTGTCGTCCGACAGCCACCAAGCCTCAAGGTTTTCTTCCTCCGATAAGCACCACAGTCACAAATCCTCCAAAGTCACTGTGAAACCGTCTTCCCCCACTTCCACCTTGATCTCCAATTTCCCCATTAAGTCCCTTCCCAGCAGGTTGACAGGGCAATGGGGTGAAATTAGGGACTGGTGCTGGCCCCTTGGCTTCGCTCCACTAACAAAGGCTCTGTTTCCTCTAAGAATTTGTGGATTCCCCAGGTACCAATTATTTTTACAGTTCTGCCAGTGTTGGGGACTCCTGACTCTTCTTCTCTGATTGTTAACCTTCTACCCATATCCACAATCAAAGGGATTTCCTTTCCCTCCACTCTCAGTTTAAGCAATGGGTCACCTGCTAGGGGCCAAGTTAAGGCGATGAACTGACCCTCTTCACCACCTGTCCCCTGCGGTGGGCCATCCAGGGCTTTCTTCACCCTGATTGGGACACTGGCTGGCGATATGTCCCTGATGGTGGAAGGCATAGCACACCACAGGGAAATATCTCCAGTGTGGGAAGAAAATTGGACATCGGTAGGCCTGGGAGGGGAGGCATATTGGGTGTGTTATGTCTTAGGCCTTAGGCGAGAAGAGATTGTTTTGAATACCGTGTGTCCTTGTCTCATGGTAGCCTGCATATGGTCAGTCTCACAGGCCTTGAACACCTTGGAGAGACGGGCAGTGGGGGGGGGGGGGAGAGAAACCACCAGCAGGAAGGGATTCGAAGCTGCCCCAACTGGTGCAGAGAGATGTAGTTATAAAGTAGTCACAATAGGTCGTACACAATATGTTGTATTACAAATGTATAAGTAGTTATCATATTAATCATATGTTAGCCATGTATTTACAGTAAATCAATATTCATAGCCATAAAATGGGTGTATGTACGCTGCAGCCAAGGTGAACCAATAGAGCAGGAGAATTGTGTTTGTTGTATGTTTGATCTTGGTTTGTTGGTATTTTGCAACCAATCAGGACTTACTGTAGATGTCCTTATAGGGAATTGGGTGTTATGGTTTATCTACTGGTTGCTCTTTCTGCTGGGGGTTCCTGGTACCAAAGTGTGACTGGAGTGCTTTGCTGGATTGCCTGAATAAAGGAGATAATTTTGCTCACCAACTGAGAGGTCCGGAGTTTTATTCTAAGTGGCTTAACTAGAGTTATTAGAGGGGTTGATTTATAATTTTTCTTCCACAGATAAATGGATCAATTGATACATACACTATGTTCTGTCATGTGTGGTAAAGACATTCATTGTACTTTACAATTACCAATGTGTTTTGTGTAAATTAGACATAGCTTTCACGTAGTAACAATGTACTGTTTACTCGTATATTACAGTCTTACAGTTGTATGTTTAAATTCATGTTTCAATTACATATACATATTGTTGCGTGGAGGTACCGGCGCTACGACCCAGTATTAGCCTACAATATTTTACGCTTTATGTACATCGTACGTTGCTAGTAAAGTGCCATCTAGGGGTACAATATTTTTTCTCTGTAGTTCATTCATTCCGATTTGGCTCTTGCTCTCATTTCCCCGCCTTCAGAACAGACACCCAATCAAAAATCCATACCGGTGCCTTCTTCGTTTCTCATTGGTTTTCTGGCACCTAACCGAGAGGCTCAGCGGTTGCCAACGGACACTAATGCAACGGGGGGACCGAAAAGGATTAAACAGGGAAAATAACACATTTCTCCTTTTTAGGTTTTTCTAAATTTTCAAAACGTCGTACGCTATGAGGTAACTTTGAAGTATCCGTTGTACGTTAGGAATGCATGCAATTGAAATTACAAACGTAAACAGAAGATGACAGGCTTATTCAGCCGTCCTAGGCCTTCAGCCTGGGATCTCGAGTGAATTCTGCCCTGATTTATATGATGCCGGTCGGCATTTAAGCGTAAGGCTGCCTCGCTGCTTCCAGCCACGGTCGCAGGTTTTGGAATTCAGGACGGGGGATTTCGTTAATCTATCGTTTAGTGACAACCACATGTATTAGATGTAGTGAAAATGCTGACACGAGGTAGCTAATTTCTTAAAAACCGGACGTTTTTATTGAATTACAATGTGTGCGGCCTGTGCTGCTGTGTGCTGTATCTGACTTAACAAAGCATCCAGCCCATGCATGTGGTACTGTTTATGAAATGGCCATCTATTCAGACTATTGCTCGCCATAATCAGAAAGCTGTATATTCGTCGTAGCTGTACTGAAATTTCTGTAGCTATGCAATTTTAGTAATATCATTCTCAAATGTTGCTCGTTATCTTTGAAAAGCAATTAGCAATACTTCATTTATAATTCCTACATAATAGTACATTTAACCGAAAGTTTTATTACGGTGGTATTTAGTGTACCTGTGAACATACGTGGTCTGGGGCTCCTGCTATTTTGAGCGGCTGCTGTCGGTTGCATGAAGCGGCTGCTTTGCGGTGCTCCTGCTTTCCTGTTTGACTTGTGATGGGGTTTCTGTTGGGACTCCAATCGCACGTAGTTGTCAGTCTTCCTGCGCTGAAATTCAGAATGACGTATAAAACATGATTATTTTTTTCTCCTAGAGGCGATCGGGGCCGGGGCCGGGGTGGCCGGTTCGGGTCCCGAGGAGGACTCGCTCAGGGGTAAGTGAGGTTGTAGTTTGATTGAGTGCAGAGAAAGATAATCTGTCAATATACATGTGATGCAACAATAAGGACGGAATACAGCAACGAGTCGCAAGAATAATATCTTGACAATGATTTACTAGATAAAACAATTAATGTGACACAGTGTAGCATAAACAAACGGTATTCAGTGTGTCTTGTGCTAACTGAGGTTTCTGTGCACATTTTTGTATAGTTTTGATCTATTAGTTTAGAGACACTTTATTGGCAAAAAAAAATAGTTGTTTTCTTGTGTGTCGAAGTTTGTCTGTTTCTAAGTGGCACAGTTTTGTTTGTTCATTTACTCCCTTTGTTGCAGGTATCGCCCGTTCGTCCCACACATCCCATTTGACTTCTATGTGGTGAGTGCTTGTGAACAGATTTCCAAATGCGTCTGGTTTTATTACACTCCTGCTACATCATTTAGACCCATACTTGCACAACCAATTATAGTTTGTGTGTTTGTCTTGCATCGCAGTGTACTGATTGCGTTTGAATAATTAGGTAATTAATCTTGTATACAATTTGTAGTGATATTTATTTATTAAAATAATTTTTCTTGCGCACATTATCTAAATACTGTGCTGATATACGCTCTCCCACCAAACATCATCATAATGTTGTTCTGGATTTGTACTCTCTGGGCCTGAAATCTCCACCTCTGGTTTCCAGTGTTGAATGGGGCTGGAGCAGCACCTCCAGAAACCTCCTGGATTAAAGCAATTCAAGGATTTTTATTTGTCATATACCAGATACACAATCTGACTGTATCCTGCAGAGAAATAAAATGTCAACTCTGCCGCAACAGAAACACTAACAGGAATAAATGAGATTCAGTTTGATGACATCGCAGCTTTAAAGTTTCAGTATTCTCTGTGAAGTAAAAACTGAGTTTTTTTTTTTTCAGGATAAAACTGAAAACGTAGCGATACAATAAATAAGGAACAGGAACAACTGAAATACCAGAGATGTGCAACATAGTTCAAATAAAGCATGTGGTGCATGTGTAAGGAGCAAGTATTACATTATGATTGTCATGGAGGTATTTAGTTATCTGATGGCCTGAGGGTTGCAAGCTCATTCTGAGCCTCTCAGTTGCTTTCCAGACCTTCCAGCTTTGTAAAGAGGTAAAACACAATTGTATTTCCACTCTCGTTCGAACCAAGGGCCATTTGCGTGTGAATGTGATGGCCATTACATTATGGAAAGCAAAGACGATGCTGGCCTTTGTTTCAGCATTTGAGTAAATTACCTTTTGAGACACTGGCTGACCTGTGCGTTTCTTCAGTGTGAAATGGCCTTTCCCCGCGTGAAACCCGCACCAGATGAAACTTCCTTCAGTGAATGTTTGCTGAAGAGGAACCAGGATCTGAGCCCCACACCTTCTGAGCAGGTACCAGAGTCCCTGACCTTATTTGCAGGCTTTTTTTGCTGTCCTCAGTACAAGTGCCCGAGATACTATTAGTATGCCAACCAATGGTAAAAGTCATGATATCCAGTTTACTACATGTGTACATATACATACGTTTTGTTAGATTCTGTATCTAAAAAGGTTTATAATACAGCTGTCCTCTTCCATTCCAGTCCTCCATCTTGTCTCTGGTAACAAAGATCAACAATGTCATCGACAATCTCATCGTGGCCCCAGGGAACTTTGAAGTGGTGCGTGCTTCTGTGCCGTCCTCAGGTCGCTGGCAACAAATGGACTGGTGTTTTCAAAAGCTGCATCTCTAAGCGTTACCTTTATTACCACTTTTAAGCGTCAGCCGACGGCACTGCCCATCTCATCGCTCCCGATTCTCTCTTTTTCCCAGCAAATAGAAGAAGTGCGTCAGGTGGGCTCTTACAAGAAGGGCACCATGACGACGGGACATAACGTGGCCGACCTGGTCGTCATCCTCAAAATACTGCCGACGTGTAAGTCGATGTTTTATAGCTGTTTACGCTGCTGGGCAAGAAAATGAGGCAAACGGCTTAACACCGTTTCTATACGTACTATTTTTATTTGAACAAATACAAATGCAACCATGTAACACAATATTGTATATATCTAGTAGAGCTGGGCAGTATGACCTAAAATTTATATCACGGTATTTTTCAAAGTTCACGGTATACGACGGTATTTTTTTATAGTATGACTGGGCGTTTAGCACATTTTACAAGATTTTACAGGACACATTTTTGTTTTACGTTTTTGCATTGTTCCCACATTAACTATATTGTATTATTAGCCATTGCGCCTATCCGATACCTTAATGATAACATACGGATAACGTGCTTGTTGGCTAACTGTTTATAAATGGTGAATGTTAAGTTTTAGTATTTTAGGCTGTTCCCTTGTTTTTCTTTTAAAAAAACTCAGCCTTTTGGGCAAGCAATACTGTTCCATTCCTGTCTGGCAGCCTTTTGCAATGTGCTGCAGCAATAATGTTCCATCCCTGTCTGGCAGCCTTTTGCAATGTGCTGCAGCAATAATGTTCCATTCCTGTCTGGCAGCCTTTTGCAGTGTACTGCAGCAATAATGTTCCATCCCTGTCTGGCAGCCTTTTGCAATGTGCTGCAGCAATAATGTTCCATTCCTGTCTGGCAGCCTTTTGCAGTGTACTGCAGCAATACTGTTCCATTCCTGTCTGACAGCCTTTTGCAGTGTGCTGTAGCAATACTGTTCCATTCTGGTTTGACTGCTTCCCACAGCTGGTCATTGCTCCTGAATTTTCTGCCAAGTTTGGCCTTGATATGCCCCCATATATTCTCTATGGGGTTAAGATCTGGTGGCTGACCAGGCCAAAACATCACTGTCAGTGAATGGCACTCCAACCATGACTTTGTTGTTTTTGTTGTATGTGCTGGTGCAATATCTTGTTGGAAAAAGGCGTCTTGTCTGTTATTTCCACTACACAATGTGTTTAAGCTTGGAAGCAACTCTTTTGGTACTCCTTTGTATTAATGGACTTTTCACATACCCTTACCATTAATCCCGCCTCCACTATGTCTCACAGTGGTCGACATCCATTCTGGTTTGAATTTCTCTCCTGATCTACCAAGACAGTGTTTGGGAGCATCGTTACCCAGCTCAGAACGTGACTCGTCACTCCAGAGAACATGCTAAAACCACTGAGAATCATGGTGATCATAAAGTGCCAAAAATTTGAGTCTGTGCAACATTCTTTGTGGAAAGCAATGGCTTCCTTGCACAGCTTTTTGATGAAGAACCAGCTTCCTTGAGCCATCTTGTAATCCCTCTTCGTGAATCAGCTTCACGTTGCACATTTCTGAATTCCTGTGCTAATTTTGTGAGAAGCTTCTTACGATTTTTCAGAATAGTCATTTTCAGCCTTCTGTCGTCTCAACTTGTCACTTTAGGTTTTCCAGGACCTGCTTTCTGTGCCACAGACCCTGTCACTTGAAATGTGCGACCAATTCTCTGAATTGTAGACAGTGCAATCTGGATATCCTCAGACTTCAATCAGACATGAATGGAACAGCACAGACGCAGCACAGTGTGAAAGGCTGTAAGACAGTTTGCCCAATTGACAAAAACAAGGCCAAAGCCATCCCCTTCTAAACTGTACGCTGGCTACAGACAATGCATACAATAATGCGAAAACATTATTATTTATTTCACCTGTATTTGCTAAACAAGAAAAGTAATCATAAAACATGCGATAAATAGTTTTCGGCTCTTTTTCTTTTGCCTAGCAGGGTATACAATCCCATCTGTTCCTGATGTTTACTGCCATTGCTCTGGGGATGTTATATGTGAATTAGGGTAATCATGAGGCGTAAATAACCGATATTTACTGTGTCGACTTTTTTTTCCGTCTGTAAGTGGAGGCTGTTGCTGCTCTGGGAAACAAGGTTGTGGAGACCCTTCGCACCCAGGACCCCTCAGAAGGTGTGTAGCAACCTTACTGCTCTCCATCCACGGGTAGAAGGTTGATGTCTGTCGTCACACAGCTCGTTACTTTGGGGTTTGGCACTGCCACCGAGAACTGAGCCGTAGCCGAACTATACCGCTAACTGGCAGTTTTCCATAGTAAAGCATGCGAGTCGTACCCAAGCTCTACCTGCGCTGATATGGTCCTGCTTTCTTGCTGGGCCAAAAGCATGACCAGACTCAGCCGGTCGCGTCACCAACATCTGATTGGTTGAAATACTGGTGTTCTGCGTCGATATACATGGATTATCTGAAGGTAAAAAAAAAAAAACGATATTCTATATATTATTAGTAGTAGTATCGCAGTGCATTCCCGATAACTTGGAACTTGAACATTTCCGACCACCTACTTAAAAAAAAAAAAAAGTACTATAGAAAAGCTAAACGGAATGGATTTATGATGCAAATTTACATGAGCAAGTATTAATTCTGCTAGCATTTGATGCTAAGAAAAGATGGCGATTTTCACAGATGTGCTAGCAGAAATTAGCACACGGTAAAAAAAAAAAAATAAAGATGCAGATGGTAAATCACAGAGTGAACATCACTGTTACTCTCCAAACCCGGGAAGGGAGTGAGCTGTAACTAGGCTCTGGTAATTAGGCAGTCAAAGAAAATGTTTTAAGTGAGACAAAAACAGAAGAATTTCTCCCAAAAAAATACTGATAATCTAGATGGATAGATGAACACTACAGTTCCCAAACCTCTGCTCAGGGGCACCCCAGTCGTGCCATGTGTCTTTAATTCTCACTACCAGCTCCTTTAATTAATTCAATTACTTAACTCAATGGTATATGTATTAACCAAGTGCTGTGTGCTAATGTGCCTGTGGAAAAATACTCTGGGGTACTGGGTGGTTGCTGCAAATACGGGGATGACTTTTGAAGTGGGTAGGCTAACACATTTTAGCAGACCTAGTCTGATACCAACATGAAGGTCATTTAAACGTCATTTTCTCTGCTTCCTGAAACTTTTGCGCAGTACTGTTGGGATTTAGTGTGTCAGAGAGACGAGGTGGCGGACAAGTGTGGTAAAGTGAGGTTCTCGAC